>NC_140025.1:13268230-13947069 GCF_964263955.1 Coregonus lavaretus
CCTCGCCCTCTCAGCGGCTCCAGCTGGATAGAGTGACGGCGAGGTGGCCTCCTGCCTCTCTCACTGGAGGGCGGGAGAGGGGGAACAAAGAGGAGGAGGAGGAGGTGGAGAGAAAGAGAGTAGGAATGGAAGAGGAGGTGGAGAGGGGTAGAGGAGGCAGAAAGCCTGGTCTAAGTATTGCTTTAAAGGGAAGAGAGGGGGACGAAGAGAGAGTGCGAGAGATGGGGGGAGTGGGAGAAAGAGGGGAGGAGGGGGAGGAGGGGGAGGGCAGCTGTTTCCGACACTCCATCCTTACACCTGCAACAGGTAGGCCAGGGGGTGGGACCTGTAGGTGAGACTCATAACATGATAAGGGGGGCAGGTGAAGAAGGGGTGGAGCTGGAGTCAAGGAGGGGAGGGTGTTCCTACGAGCCCCCTGCCAGCGAGACGGTTGAGCAGGGAGGAAGTCTGTCCACGGAGCATTTCTGGGTCATTGGGTCGCCTCCAATGAGATTACATCCCCCTCTACAATGTAAAGCAGTTTGAGTACTGGGGGGTTCTCTGTATAAATCCAAGGTGAAACCTCCAGGGGCTAGCCTTCTCTCAGGAGAGAGTCTGCTCTGGGCTGCCTGCGAAAGGTGCTCCTCTGTGGGAAAGAGGAGAGAACAAGAGGCCCCAGAAGAGATCTCCTTATGGTAGTGATGGACATATCAACTATCCTTGTCATCTTCCACCTCTTCCTCTTCCTCTTCCTCGGCTTTCTCCCTCCTTTCCTTACAGTCTTACAGTCCTTCTTACAGTCATTTTCTCCCTTTCCTCCTTCCTCTCCTCCCTCTTTCTCTTCCTCTACCTTCCTCTCCCTCCTTCCCTCTTGGTAAACCTTGTTTAGTCGAGCCAGATTGTGGATAGCTAGCCATGGTTTAGACCACTGTCGCTGTCTGGGTGGGGGGATACAGGACTGGTCCACTGGACTCAGCTCACATGGGGAGAACCTGCTGCTGCTGCCACTCCCCCTCTTACCTGGGATGAGATCACGTTTGGAGGAAACCTGGCACCATCCCTACGGTGAAGCATGGTGGTGGCAGCATCATGCTCCGGGGAGGATTTTCAGGGACAGGGACTGGGAACACGCCCCATTCACATCGACGGGGCTGTAGTGGAGCAGGTCGAGAGTTTCAAGTTCCTTGGTGTCCACATCACCAACAAACTATCATGGTTCAAACACACCAAGACAGTCGTGAAGAGGGCACGACAACGCCTTTTCCACCTCAGGAGACTGAAAAGATTTGGCATTGGTCCCAAGATCCTCAAAAAGATCTACAGCTGCACCATCGAGAGCTTCCTGACCAGTTGCATCACCGCCTGGTATGGCAACTGCTCGGCATCCGACCGTAAGGCGCTACAGAGGGTAGTGCGTACGGCCCAGTACATCACTGGAGCCAAGCTTCCTGCCATCCAGGACCTATATACTTGGAGGTGTAAGAGGGAGAGACTCCAGTCACCCAAGTCATAGACAAAGACTCCAGTCACCCAAGTCATAGACTGTTCTCTCTGCTACCGCACAGCAAGCGGTACCAGAGTGCCAAGTCTAGGTCCAAAAGGCTCCTTAACAGCTTCTATCCCCAATTCATAAGACTGCTGAACAATTAATCAAATGGCCACCCGGACTATTTACATTGACACCTCCCCCCTTTGTTTTTACACTGGTAATAGGAATCTGGATCGGTTTCCTTTTCTTTTTACCTTGCTTTTGTTATTATTATTATTTTTTAAAGTTTTCTTTTTACATTTCGTAAAATGTTATAATTACAAAAACATTTCATTTTAATTTCAATTTAGTAACATACTGTATCATTCAAATAAATATTATTATTTGTCTAATCATATTTTGCCAGCTAACTGGGTGGCAGGCTGCAATCAGTAGCTGTAATTAAGTACAGCAGCCACCAACCATCTAACGTTAATGCCTCGGATAATGAGGTTAGAAGAACAGCTGAATGGTCGGTAGCTAGCTGGCTCAATTACAGGTACTCTTAAGCGTGAAATAACATTGGAAACAACTAACCACAGTTGCTAAAAGTTACCAGTAGCTACCCACTAGCTAGCTAGCTTTGTTGGTCCAAGTGGTGGGTTAGCTAGCACTCGTGCTTCGCCGGGGTCCACTGAATAGAATACTTACCTACAATAATTACCTACAATAACCTACAATAACTACCTAAGTAAACTACCTATAATACCTGACTACAATACCTACATACAATCTAAATACATGGTTTAAGCTTTACTCAACAACATATAAGAAGCCAGCTTATCTCCTGCTAGAGAAAACACAACCTCTCCCGACAACCTCGAGGCAAGAGACCTTTCTCTCTTTCTCGTCATCTTTCAACTTCTTATTCAGTTCCTTATTTTTCTCTTTTTCCTCCATCTTTAAAAATGTGACTTTCTGCTTGAGGTTCATGGCCAGAAAGCCCACTCTTCCCAGGATGGTCTCTGCTCTCTCTGATGAAACCGTCCCATTGGAGCTCTTGGAATGGGCACGGTCCGCCTCACTCTTCAAACCCTCCCTCGGGCTCACCTCCTCCTTGACGCTCCTCTCTTCACTCTCAATGTCAATGCCTGTCCAATAATCCTAACAGGAAGACATTGACTCTAGATGTAATATTGTTCCAATGTGGCACATTCAATACACATTTGAGTGATCAACATACATTGATGGCCTCATGGGGCACACAATTTAGAGGACAGTAATTGAGGTAACTTGTTTATTTGTATCCCAAACCGATTTTGTAATAGCCATAGATGTTCTTCCTGGGTCCACACCAAACGTAATACAAATGTTAACCCTAGTAAGGGGTGATGTTTTATACTATGAGCATAGATTAGCAGGGTTGGGGTCAATTCAATTTCAATTCCAGTCAATTCAGGAAGTACTTAATTCAATGCTTTGAATTGAAATGGAACAGAACCCCAACCCTGTAGAGTAGAAGTGTAAAATAGGACACCTACCTTTGCCTTTTTCAGCGTCCAGGGCCTGGGTTCCTCATCCTCTGACCTGCATATGGAGGCTCTCACTCTAACAGGCGTCTTAGTGGCCATGCAGAGCAGAGGGGTTACCAGAGTTAAGTTAGCATCTGGGACCAGCTGGTGAGCATGAGGGCAGCGATCCACCTCTTCACTAGTGCCCTTCCCTTTCTGCTCTGGCTGCTTGTGGTCCTTGTCATGGATGCATGCCAGGCTTGGAGTTGGTGCTAGGACAGGGCTTTTATCACTCATCAGTTCCTCTCTCTTGACAGTGGATGCAACTGCACTTGCCTCTGTGTTAACTGAGCACTATGTGGTGTCCTCAACTGTCTCCTCTGGCTGCTTGTGGTCATTGTTGTTGTGAATGCATTGCAGACCTGGAGGACTTTTATCATCCCAGGTGTAAATAGCAACAGTTGCCTCTGTGTCGACTGAGCACTTTGTAGTGCACTCAACTGTCTTCCATAGCGGTTTGTGGTCATTGTTGTGGGTGCAGGTCAGGATTAGAGGCAGTGTTGCAGGTGCAGGAGGACTTTTATCAGCCAAACACTCCTCCGTGTGGACAGTGGACACAGAAACGGCTGCTTCCCTGGCAACTGGACACTTGTTGGTGTCCTCTACTGCCTCCCCTGGCAGAGTGTGGACAGTGGAGACGGAAACGGCCGCTTCCCTGGACACTTGACTCTTGGTGGTGTCCTCTACTGCCTCCTCTGGCTGCTTGTGGCCATTGTCTAGAATGTGTGGCAACTTTGAAGGCAGCATTGGAGCCGGGCTTTTATCACCCAACAGGTTCTCTCCCTGGACAATGGATGTGCCTGCAGTGATCGCTGTGGTAACGGAGGACTCGGTGGCATCCTCTTTTGTCTCCTCTGTCAGTTTGTGGTCAGAGTCTCGGATACATGGCGAGCTTGGAGGCAGTGCTGCAGGGTCAGGAGGGCTTTGATCAGCTGCCATGTCCTCTTTGAGGTGAGTGGACACATCATTGTTTGTTTCACTGATAACTGGACACTTGGTGGTGTCCTCTACTGCCTCCCCTGGCAGTTTGTAGTCAACTTCAAAGACAAGTGGCAGACTTGGAGGCAGCATTGGGACAGGGCATTTAGCTGCTGATCTGTACACTCCAAAATCAACAGTAGCTGTGCCTGCAGTGGTCTCTGTAGCAACTGAGACCTCATAGGTATCCTCTACTGTCTGCTCTGATGGCATGAAGTCATCGTCAAAGACTTTTGGCAGGCATGTAGGCAGCACTGAAGGAAGACTTCTAGCTGCCCATCGATTCTCTCCCTTGACAGTGGCTGTGGTAGCAGTGGTCTCTGTGGCAACTGGGCACTCTGTGGCTGAAACAGCAGGCTTAGAGGTTTCGAGGAAATTGAATGAATTGCCAATGAACCGCTGAGCCAGGGGTGGGAGGGAGTAATGATAGAATCTGTCCTCTTCCTCAACATTAGATATTGCCACTGGATCAACTGAGACCTCAGTGGTGCCCTCTACTGCCTGATGTGGCTGCATGGAGTCTTCGTCAAAGAAGTGTGGCAGGTATCGATGCAGCATTGAGGAAAGATGTATATCTGTCCATAGGTCCTCTCGTATACCTGTAGATACGTCTGCAGTGGCCTCTGTGGCAACTGGGCATTCAGCAGACTGGCAGGTTTCAGGGACAAAGTATGAAAATACAATGAACCGCTGTGCATCCTGAGCGCGTATGGCAAATGGAGAGGGGGGATGCAACATGGTAGGTATAGGCCTCTGATTGGTGAAAGCCAGTGGTGGGAGGGAGTCAATACAGGGAGCCATGAACTCAGTGAGAGGACAGTTGCTCACATCTCACACGTTCTGCGTGAGAAAAGAAACAGACATGATGAAAGTGATCACATTCAGTACATACATACATACATACATACTGTATGAGTCAGCACTACTTACTTATACATCACATATATATATATATATATATATATATATATATATAGTGTCCTCTAAGATGCTCTGCACCAGTCTGTCCCAACCCTTGGTCCCCTAGCCAATGGGCCAGCTAAGTGTAAAAATACATGCCCCACACCCAGCATAACATTTGACATTTTAGCCATTTATCAGACGCTTTTATCCAGAACGACTTATAGTTAGTTAGTGCATTCAACTTAAGGTAGCTAGGTGAGACAACCACATAATCCTGATATGAGCGTCTATGATAGAACGGTTGTTTATTTTTGATGACCAGACAACCATAAGAACTGAGGACATAAATTCACTGAAACAGACAGACACGATACAACACATTTAGACAAGAACAGTTATAAGCATTGCCATGGTGTAGCCTAATACAAAAAGAAATAAGGACAAAACATTGTTAGCTTACATTCCATGGCATATGGAACATTTTGCCCTTACAATAACTTATATTTGCTTTAATTAATATTGTTAAACAGAACTCTTGTCGACTTTGTCAAAGTTGGTCTTGTTACCTCCTCAATCAGTCTTGGCATTTTCCTCGTCTTGAACCAAATCCTCTTCATCTTCTTCTCCTGATCCTTCTGGATCTGCAAAACCAGAGCCAACCTGGCTCCCAGCTCCATCACGTAGTCTGTCTAGATCGCCCTTTCCTCCAACCGACACTCACCCCTCCTCTGTGTCAGCGTTGAACCCTCCATGTCTTCCTCTTAGCTAACAATAACTCTGGAAAATACACAACGTTGTAGTAAGTGGGTGTTGCTAACCAAATAATAATGCATCTCTTTACAATGTGCACACGTTTTCTTCCCAGCTACTTACAATTAATCAAGTGAGAATCCTGATCCAGATATGTTTAGGCAATAGGCCTATCTGAATTACTAGTAAAAAGTTGGCTACTGGAAAAGCGACCAAGTTCAAATGAATCGATTTTGGCTGTTCTTATCATTTCGTGAACAATATCCTTCATGACATCATCATTGTGATGCAAGGCGTTGCCATGGCAGATGAAAAAGCACAACACAGACTTTAAAAAGCAAACTTCAGGGTCTTTCTGTACCTTACTATTGAGCCTTATTCAACCCCTCATGTAGCTCTACTCCATATTGGGCCTGGTTCTCACAAACCACACTAATCACTTCCATCATATCATTGAAAACACTGTGTTTTGGGTAGAAAATGACTCTATATCCATGCAGGACCTAACTTGTACAGTTTCATCTATTTTAAAAACCAAGGAGGTAAAAATGCCAGTCTTCTCTTTGAGTGCCCTTGAGTGCACCTCAATTTAAAGAGGTCTATCAATTCAACCATTTGAAATGGATGTCCATTCAATTAAGAACATATTATTCTTATTAGAAATGAATCAGCTACAAATTAGGTAGGCGTACTTGTTTTTTTACACAACCTACTCTTTTGGTACATATTTATTGAGATAATTGATTACAACATATGTTGGTGATTAACACAGAGAGAGGTTTTTTTTCTGTCATCAATAGAATGCATTAGCCATTAGGCTGGCTCACTACAATTGTAACATGACATCTCAGGTGTCAGGATGAAGCATTTTCTCACAAAAAGAGGACTCAAGCAAACTATCTCTCTTCAACAGTTTCACTAGTCATGTTAGGTCTACTTAAAATGTCACATTCATACACAAGTAATTTGAAAATAAGTTATACTACTGAAACACATTCACAATAAGTTATATTACAACCTACCTCTGAAGTAAGCAGTGTGTTCTCTCACTAATGAAATAGGACATTAATAATTTGTCAGTGGTTAGTTGAATCAGTCTCTTTGCACTGTTCAGTTTGTCTGTGCAACAGGTAACCTTCCAGAATCGGAATCTTGTGATGTCACAATGAAGTCCCCATTGCCATGGTTACCCACAGCAGCTTTCATGTGTAATCAAATGCTGGCACAATTTAGTTTATTTATTTTAGATTTTTTGTACCTATGCAGCACAGTCATACCTAATATATACAATGAATCCATATAACCTAATTTTTTATTAAAATAAAATGCTGTAACTCATGTAAAATGGTTGACCATTCAAACAACATGTGTTTTGCGTAATTAAAAGTCTATATGTTTTAGATATCATAAATAGCAGCCAGGCTTACTTAGGTTGTTTGTTCGATCTCAGCCTACCACTAATGCCAATATTTTTCATCATCATCATCATCATCAATGAAATACATAGGCTACCTTACTACAGTAAAACAAGTCTTCCATAGTCTATGTCACCTCAGTAACAAAGTTCCAAAAAAGAAATGAGGGTTCAAGAAAACATCTCTCTTCAATGGCCTCAGCTATTAGCCATATGATCAACAAGGTCAACTGCAGCACTAAAATCAAGAAGCAGCTCATCCACAAGTTTATCTTGGTCAAGTGATCTGAGCCATTGATCGATTAAATCAACGAGAGCTGTTGCAGTCGAGTGATCCTTACGGTATCTTTACGGTACGCATGCTCATAGAGGGATAAAATTAGCTGGATGTGTAATTATATAGGCCCAAAAAATTTAATTGAAGAGTAGGTGTCATTGATGTTTAGCATTTAAGTTTAATAAGTAATTAAATAAAGAAATCAATATCAGCTGACTATAGAAAAGTATTGTTTAAAATTATGTTTGAACATTTTCTTATCCGTGTCTTTCCAGTTGATATAACCAAACAGACAACCTTTGTTGCTCAAGAGCGTCACACATTCCTCCATTCATTCTCTATCATATTCCCCTCCATCAAATTCCTCTATCATATTCCCTCCATCATATTCTCTCTATTATATTTCTCTATCATATTCCACTCCATCATAATACTCTCTATCATATTCCCTCTATCATATTCCTCTTTATTTTTACAGGGAATCCCAATTGAGACCAGTGTCTCTTTTTCAATGGTGCCCTGTGTTATATCAATTAACAATCCAAACAGCTTAAACAGATAAAATTACATACAGAGTAGAAAATATATAGAGCAAAATTATTAGACTTGAACACATACATTTCACAATGAACAGGTCTTGTATTTAACCAGTTGAGCTGACAACCATTTTGCACTGTTTCACTAGGGCTTTAGTCATCAATCTAGCAAGAGGGAAATATTTTATTAATGTAGTGGTGTCCCTCCCCCCAGGAAGCTACGACCTTTAGCTTTCACCTGGAATTGTTCATTTATGTCTGTGAAAAAAAACACTTTCCAAACCATATGATCTAGTACACAAGAAAAGTATAATACAACATTCTTTACTACTTTGCCAAACATTTCATGACATTAGTGAGAGTCAAAATCTGTAAAATTTGTGAATGTCTAAATTAACATTTGGGCAATTTGACCAGTGTACATCACTCCTATAGACAATGAGAGATGGGCTATGTAAAGGTCTCGATTTTGTCGTTCTGAACAAATGTTTGACTTCCACACAAAATTACTTCTTGACTTATTTTAGGTTTAAGGAAGTGTGTAGGTTTAAACTATTGCTTTAAAGGGAAGAGAGGGGGAGGAGGAGAGAGCGCGAGAGATGGGGGGAGTGGGAGAAAGAGGGAAGGAGGGGGAGGAGGTGGAGGGCAGCTGTGTCCGACACACCATACTTACACCTGCAACAGGTAGGCCAGGGGGCGGGACCTGTAGGTGAGACTCATAACATGATAAGGGGGGCAGGTGAAGAAGGGGTGTTGCTGGAGTCAAGGAAGGGAGGGTGTTCCTACGAGCCCCCTGCCAGCGAGACGGGGAGCAGGGAGGAAGTCTGTCCATGGAGCATTTCTGGGTCATTGGGTCGCCTCCAATGAGATTAGATCACCCTCTACAATGTAAAGCAGTTTGAGTACTGGGGGGTTCTCTGTATAAATCCAAGGTGAAACCTCCAGGGGCTAGCCTTCTCTCAGCAGAGAGTCTGCTCTGGGCTGCCTGCGAAAGGTGCTCCTCTGTGGGAAAGAGGAGAGAACAAGAGGCCCCAGAAGAGATCTCCTTATGGTAGTGATGGACAGATCAACTCTCCTTGTTATCTTCCACCTCTTCCTCTTCCTCTTGCTCGGCCTTCTCCCTCCTTTCCTTCTTACAGTCTTACAGTCCTTCTTACAGTCATTTTCTCCCTTTCCTCCTTCCTCTCCTCCCTCTTTCTCTTCCTCTACCTTCCTCTCCCTCCTTCCCTCTTGGTAAACCTTGTTTAGTTGAGCCAGATTGTGGATAGCTAGCCATGGTTTAGACCACTGTCGCTGTCTGGGTGGGGGGATACAGGACTGGTCCACTGGACTCAGCTCACATGGGGAGAACCTGCTGCTGCTGCCACTCCCCCTCTTACCTGGGATGAGATCACGTTTGGAGGAAACCTGGCACCATCCCTACGGTGAAGCATGGTGGTGGCAGCATCATGCTCCGGGGAGGATTTTCAGGGACAGGGACTGGGAACACGCCCCATTCACATCGACGGGGCTGTAGTGGAGCAGGTCGAGAGTTTCAAGTTCCTTGGTGTCCACATCACCAACAAACTATCATGGTTCAAACACACCAAGACAGTCGTGAAGAGGGCACGACAACGCCTTTTCCACCTCAGGAGACTGAAAAGATTTGGCATTGGTCCCAAGATCCTCAAAAAGTTCTACAGCTGCACCATCGAGAGCTTCCTGACCAGTTGCATCACCGCCTGGTATGGCAACTGCTCGGCATCCGACCGTAAGGCGCTACAGAGGGTAGTGCGTACGGCCCAGTACATCACTGGAGCCAAGCTTCCTGCCATCCAGGACCTATATACTTGGAGGTGTAAGAGGGAGGCCCAAAAAATTGACAAAGACTCCAGTCACCCAAGTCATAGACTGTTCAGCAAGCGGTACCAGAGTGCCAAGTCTAGGTCCAAAAGGCTCCTTAACAGCTTCTATCCCCAATTCATAAGACTGCTGAACAATTAATCAAATGGCCACCCGGACTATTTACATTGACACCTCCCCCCTTTGTTTTTACACTGGTAATAGGAATCTGGATCGGTTTCCTTTTCTTTTTACCTTGCTTTTGTTATTATTATTATTTTTTAAAGTTTTCTTTTTACATTTCGTAAAATGTTATAATTACAAAAACATTTCATTTTAATTTCAATTTAGTAACATACTGTATCATTCAAATAAATATTATTATTTGTCTAATCATATTTTGCCAGCTAACTGGGTGGCAGGCTGCAATCAGTAGCTGTAATTAAGTACAGCAGCCACCAACCATCTAACGTTAATGCCTCGGATAATGAGGTTAGAAGAACAGCTGAATGGTCGGTAGCTAGCTGGCTCAATTACAGGTACTCTTAAGCGTGAAATAACATTGGAAACAACTAACCACAGTGGCTAAAAGTTACTAGTAACTAGCTAGCTAGCTAGCTAGCTTTGTTGGTCCAAGTGGTGGGTTAGCTAGCACTCGTGCTTCGCTGGGGTCCACCGAATAGAATACTTACCTACAATAATTACCTACAATAACCTACAATAACTACCTAAGTAAACTACCTATAATACCTGACTACAATACCTACATACAATCTAAATACATGGTTTAAGCTTTACTCAACAACATATAAGAAGCCAGCTTATCTCCTGCTAGAGAAAACACAACCCCTCCCGACAACCTCGAGGCAAGAGACCTTTCTCTCTTTCTCGTCATCTTTCAACTTCTTATTCAGTTCCTTATTTTTCTCTTTTTCCTCCATCTTTAAAAATGTGACTTTCTGCTTGAGGTTCATGGCCAGAAAGCCCACTCTTCCCAGGATGGTCTCTGCTCTCTCTGATGAAACCGTCCCATTGGAGCTCTTGGAATGGGCACGGTCCGCCTCACTCTTCAAACCCTCCCTCGGGCTCACCTCCTCCTTGATGCTCCTCTCTTCACTCTCAATGTCAATGCCTGTCCAATAATCCTAACAGGAAGACATTGACTCTAGATGTAATATTGTTCCAATGTGGCACATTCAATACACATTTGAGTGATCAACATACATTGATGGCCTCATGGGGCACACAATTTAGAGGACAGTAATTGAGGTAACTTGTTTATTTGTATCCCAAACCGATTTTGTAATAGCCATAGATGTTCTTCCTGGGTCCACACCAAACGTAATACAAATGTTAACCCTAGTAAGGGGTGATGTTTTATACTATGAGCATAGATTAGCAGGGTTGGGGTCAATTCAATTTCAATTCCAGTCAATTCAGGAAGTACTTAATTCAATGCTTTGAATTGAAATGGAACAGACCCCCAACCCTGTAGAGTAGAAGTGTAAAATAGGACACCTACCTTTGCCTTTTTCAGCGTCCAGGGCCTGGGTTCCTCATCCTCTGACCTGCATATGGAGGCTCTCACTCTAACAGGCGTCTTAGTGGCCATGCAGAGCAGAGGGGTTGCCAGAGTTAAGTTAGCATCTGGGACCAGCTGGTGAGCATGAGGGCAGCGATCCACCTCTTCACTAGTGCCCTTCCCTTTCTGCTCTGGCTGCTTGTGGTCCTTGTCATGGATGCATGCCAGGCTTGGAGGAAGTGCTAGGACAGGGCTTTTATCACTCATCAGTTACTCTCTCTTGACAGTGGATGCAACTGCACTTGCCTCT
Organism: Coregonus lavaretus; assembly: GCF_964263955.1. NCBI lineage: Eukaryota > Metazoa > Chordata > Actinopteri > Salmoniformes > Salmonidae > Coregonus > Coregonus lavaretus. Next base: position 13,279,760 of record NC_140025.1, read on the forward strand.
GTGTTAACTGAGCACTATGTGGTGTCCTCAACTGTCTCCTCTGGCTGCTTGTGGTCATTGTTGTTGTGAATGCATTGCAGACCTGGAGGACTTTTATCATCCCAGGTGTAAATAGTAACAGTTGCCTCTGTGTCGACTGAGCACTTTGTAGTGCACTCAACTGTCTTCCATAGCGGTTTGTGGTCATTGTTGTGGGTGCAGGTCAGGATTAGAGGCAGTGTTGCAGGTGCAGGAGGACTTTTATCAGCCAAACACTCCTCCGTGATTTCAGTGGACACAGAAACGGCTGCTTCCCTGGCAACTGGACACTTGTTGGTGTCCTCTACTGCCTCCCCTGGCAGATTGTGGACAGTGGAGACGGAAACGGCCGCTTCCCTGGACACTTGACTCTTGGTGGTGTCCTCTACTGCCTCCTCTGGCTGCTTGTGGCCATTGTCTAGAATGTGTGGCAACTTTGAAGGCAGCATTGGAGCCGGGCTTTTATCACCCAACAGGTTCTCTCCCTGGACAATGGATGTGCCTGCAGTGATCGCTGTGGTAACGGAGGACTCGGTGGCATCCTCTTTTGTCTCCTCTGTCAGTTTGTGGTCAGAGTCTCGGATACATGGCGAGCTTGGAGGCAGTGCTGCAGGGTCAGGAGGGCTTTGATCAGCTGCCATGTCCTCTTTGAGGTGAGTGGACACATCACTGTTTGTTTCACTGATAACTGGACACTTGGTGGTGTCCTCTACTGCCTCCCCTGGCAGTTTGTAGTCAACTTCAAAGACAAGTGGCAGACTTGGAGGCAGCATTGGGACAGGGCATTTAGCTGCTGATCTGTACACTCCAAAATCAACAGTAGCTGTGCCTGCAGTGGTCTCTGTAGCAACTGAGACCTCATAGGTATCCTCTACTGTCTGCTCTGATGGCATGAAGTCATCGTCAAAGACTGTTGGCAGGCATGTAGGCAGCACTGAAGGAAGACTTCTAGCTGCCCATCGATTCTCTCCCTTGACAGTGGCTGTGGTAGCAGTGGTCTCTGTGGCAACTGGGCACTCTGTGGCTGAAACAGCAGGCTTAGAGGTTTCGAGGAAATTGAATGAATTGCCAATGAACCGCTGAGCCAGGGGTGGGAGGGAGTAATGATAGAATCTGTCCTCTTCCTCAACATTAGATATTGCCACTGGAGCAACTGAGACCTCAGTGGTGCCCTCTACTGCCTGATGTGGCTGCATGGAGTCTTCGTCAAAGAAGTGTGGCAGGTATCGATGCAGCATTGAGGAAAGATGTATATCTGTCCATAGGTCCTCTCGTATACCTGTAGATACATCTGCAGTGGCCTCTGTGGCAACTGGGCATTCAGCAGACTGGCAGGTTTCAGGGACAAAGTATGAAAATACAATGAACCGCTGTGCATCCTGAGCGCGTATGGCAAATGGAGAGGGGGGATGCAACATGGTAGGTATAGGCCTCTGATTGGTGAAAGCCAGTGGTGGGAGGGAGTCAATACAGGGAGCCATGAACTCATTGAGAGGACAGTTGCTCACATCTCACACATTCTGCGTGAGAAAAGAAACAGACATGATGAAAGTGATCACATTCAGTACATACATACATACTGTATGAGTCAGCACTACTTACTTATACATCACATATATATATATATATATATATATATATATATATATATAGTGTCCTCTAAGATGCTCTGCACCAGTCTGTCCCAACCCTTGGTCCCCTAGCCAATGGGCCAGCTAAGTGTAAAAATACATGCCCCACACCCAGCATAACATTTTACATTTTAGCCATTTATCAGACGCTTTTATCCAGAACGACTTATAGTTAGTTAGTGCATTCAACTTAAGGTAGCTAGGTGAGACAACCACATAATCCTGATATGAGCGTCTATGATAGAACGGTTGTTTATTTTTGATGACCAGACAACCATAAGAACTGAGGACATAAATTCACTGAAACAGACAGACACGATACAACACATTTAGACAAGAACAGTTATAAGCATTGCCATGGTGTAGCCTAATACAAAAAGAAATAAGGACAAAACATTGTTAGCTTACATTCCATGGCATATGGAACATTTTGCCCTTACAATAACTTATATTTGCTTTAATTAATATTGTTAAACAGAACTCTTGTCGACTTTGTCAAAGTTGGTCTTGTTACCTCCTCAATCAGTCTTGGCATTTTCCTCGTCTTGAACCAAATCCTCTTCATCTTCTTCTCCTGATCCTTCTGGATCTGCAAAACCAGAGCCAACCTGGCTCCCAGCTCCATCACGTAGTCTGTCTAGATCGCCCTTTCCTCCAACCGACACTCACCCCTCCTCTGTGTCAGCGTTGAACCCTCCATGTCTTCCTCTTAGCTAACAATAACTCTGGAAAATACACAACGTTGTAGTAAGTGGGTGTTGCTAACCAAATAATAATGCATCTCTTTACAATGTGCACACGTTTTCTTCCCAGCTACTTACAATTCATCAAGTGAGAATCCTGATCCAGATATGTTTATGCAATAGGCCTATCTGAATTACTAGTAAAAAGTTGGCTACTGGAAAAGCAACCAAGTTCAAATGAATCGATTTTGGCTGTTCTTATCATTTCGTGAACAATATCCTTCATGACATCATCATTGGGATGCAAGGCGTTGCCATGGCAGATGAAAAAGCACAACACAGACTTTAAAAAGCAAACTTCAGGGTCTTTCTGTACCTTACTATTGAGCCTTATTCAACCCCTCATGTAGCTCTACTCCATATTGGGCCTGGTTCTCACAAACCACACTAATCACTTCCATCATATCATTGAAAACACTGTGTTTTGGGTAGAAAATGACTCTATATCCATGCAGGACCTAACTTGTACAGTTTCATCTATTTTAAAAACCAAGGAGGTAAAAATGCCAGTCTTCTCTTTGAGTGCCCTTGAGTGCACCTCAATTTAAAGAGGTCTATCAATTCAACCATTTGAAATGGATGTCCATTCAATTAAGAACATATTATTCTTATTAGAAATGAATCAGCTACAAATTAGGTAGGCGTACTTGTTTTTTTACACAACCTACTCTTTTGGTACATATTTATTGAGATAATTGATTACAACATATGTTGGTGATTAACACAGAGAGAGGTTTTTTTTCTGTCATCAATAGAATGCATTAGCCATTAGGCTGGCTCACTACAATTGTAACATGACATCTCAGGTGTCAGGATGAAGCATTTTCTCACAAAAAGAGGACTCAAGCAAACTATCTCTCTTCAACAGTTTCACTAGTCATGTTAGGTCTACTTAAAATGTCACATTCATACACAAGTAATTTGAAAATAAGTTATACTACTGAAACACATTCACAATAAGTTATATTACAACCTACCTCTGAAGTAAGCAGTGTGTTCTCTCACTAATGAAATAGGACATTAATAATTTGTCAGTGGTTAGTTGAATCAGTCTCTTTGCACTGTTCAGTTTGTCTGTGCAACAGGTAACCTTCCAGAATCGGAATCTTGTGATGTCACAATGGAGTCCCCATTGCCATGGTTACCCACAGCAGCTTTCATGTGTTATCAAATGCTGGCACAATTTAGTTTATTTATTTGAGATTTTTTGTACCTATGCAGCACAGTCATACCTAATATATACAATGAATCCATATAACCTAATTTTTTATTAAAATAAAATGCTGTAACTCATGTAAAATGGTTGACCATTCAAACGACATGTGTTTTGCCTAATTAAAAGTCTATATGTTTTAGATATCATAAATAGCAGCCAGGCTTACTTAGGTTGTTTGTTCGATCTCAGCCTACCACTAATGCCAATATTTTTCATCATCATCATCATCATCAATGAAATACATAGGCTACCTTACTACAGTAAAACAAGTCTTCCATAGTCTATGTCACCTCAGTAACAAAGTTCCAAAAAAGAAATGAGGGTTCAAGAAAACATCTCTCTTCAATGGCCTCAGCTATTAGCCATATGATCAACAAGGTCAACTGCAGCACTAAAATCAAGAAGCAGCTCATCCACAAGTTTATCTTGGTCAAGTGATCTGAGCCATTGATCGATTAAATCAACGAGAGCTGTTGCAGTCGAGTGATCCTTACGGTATCTTTACGGTACGCATGCTCATAGAGGGATAAAATTAGCTGGATGTGTAATTATATAGGCCCAAAAAATGTAATTGAAGAGTAGGTGTCATTGATGTTTAGCATTTAAGTTTAATAAATAATTAAATAAAGAAATCAATATCAGCTGACTATAGAAAAGTATTGTTTAAAATTATGTTTGAACATTTTCTTATCCGTGTTTTTCCAGTTGATATAACCAAACAGACAACCTTTGTTGCTCAAGAGCGTCACACATTCCTCCATTCATTCTCTATCATATTCCCCTCCATCAAATTCCTCTATCATATTCCCTCCATCATATTCTCTCTATTATATTTCTCTCCATCATATTCCACTCCATCATAATACTCGCTATCATATTCCCTCTATCATATTCCTCTTTATTTTTACAGGGAATCCCAATTGAGACCAGTGTCTCTTTTTCAATGGTGCCCTGTGTTATATCAATTAACAATCCAAACAGCTTAAACAGATAAAATTACATACAGAGTAGAAAATATATAGAGCAAAATTATTAGACTTGAACACATACATTTCACAATGAACAGGTCTTGTATTTAACCAGTTGAGCTGACAACCATTTTGCACTGTTTCACTAGGGCTTTAGTCATCAATCTAGCAAGAGGGAAATATTTTATTAATGTAGTGGTGTCCCTCCCCCCAGGAAGCTACGACCTTTAGCTTTCACCTGGAATTGTTCATTTATGTCTGAGAAAAAAAACACTTTCCAAACCATATGATCTAGTACACAAGAAAAGTATAATACAACCTTCTTTACTACTTTGCCAAACATTTCATGACATTAGTGAGAGTCAAAATCTGTAAAATTTGTGAATGTCTAAATTAACATTTGGGCAATTTGACCAGTGTACATCACTCCTATAGACAATGAGAGATGGGCTATGTAAAGGTCTCGATTTTGTCGTTCTGAACAAATGTTTGACTTCCACACAAAATTACTTCTTGACTTATTTTAGGTTTAAGGAAGTGTGTAGGTTTAAACTATTGCTTTAAAGGGAAGAGAGGGGGAGGAGGAGAGAGCGCGAGAGATGGGGGGAGTGGGAGAAAGAGGGAAGGAGGGGGAGGAGGGGGAGGAGGGGGAGGAGGTGGAGGGCAGCTGTGTCCGACACACCATACTTACACCTGCAACAGGTAGGCCAGGGGGCGGGACCTGTAGGTGAGACTCATAACATGATAAGGGGGGCAGGTGAAGAAGGGGTGTTGCTGGAGTCAAGGAAGGGAGGGTGTTCCTACGAGCCCCCTGCCAGCGAGACGGGCAGCAGGGAGGAAGTCTGTCCATGGAGCATTTCTGGGTCATTGGGTCGCCTCCAATGAGATTAGATCACCCTCTACAATGTAAAGCAGTTTGAGTACTGGGGGGTTCTCTGTATAAATCCAAGGTGAAACCTCCAGGGGCTAGCCTTCTCTCAGCGGAGTGTCTGCTCTGGGCTGCCTGCGAAAGGTGCTCCTCTGTGGGAAAGAGGAGAGAACAAGAGGCCCCAGAAGAGATCTCCTTATGGTAGTGATGGACAGATCAACTCTCCTTGTTATCTTCCACCTCTTCCTCTTCCTCTTGCTCGGCCTTCTCCCTCCTTTCCTTCTTACAGTCTTACAGTCCTTCTTACAGTCATTTTCTCCCTTTCCTCCTTCCTCTCCTCCCTCTTTCTCTTCCTCTACCTTCCTCTCCCTCCTTCCCTCTTGGTAAACCTTGTTTAGTCGAGCCAGATTGTGGATAGCTAGCCATGGTTTAGACCACTGTCGCTGTCTGGGTGGGGGGATACAGGACTGGTCCACTGGACTCAGCTCACATGGGGAGAACCTACTGCTGCTGCCACTCCCCCTCTTACCTGGGATGAGATCACGTTTGGAGGAAACCTGGCACCATCCCTACGGTGAAGCATGGTGGTGGCAGCATCATGCTCCGGGGAGGATTTTCAGGGACAGGGACTGGGAACACGCCCCATTCACATCGACGGGGCTGTAGTGGAGCAGGTCGAGAGTTTCAAGTTCCTTGGTGTCCACATCACCAACAAACTATCATGGTTCAAACACACCAAGACAGTCGTGAAGAGGGCACGACAACGCCTTTTCCACCTCAGGAGACTGAAAAGATTTGGCATTGGTCCCAAGATCCTCAAAAAGTTCTACAGCTGCACCATCGAGAGCTTCCTGACCAGTTGCATCACCGCCTGGTATGGCAACTGCTCGGCATCCGACCGTAAGGCGCTACAGAGGGTAGTGCGTACGGCCCAGTACATCACTGGAGCCAAGCTTCCTGCCATCCAGGACCTATATACTTGGAGGTGTAAGAGGGAGGCCCAAAAAATTGACAAAGACTCCAGTCACCCAAGTCATAGACTGTTCTCTCTGCTACCGCACAGCAAGCGGTACCAGAGTGCCAAGTCTAGGTCCAAAAGGCTCCTTAACAGCTTCTATCCCCAATTCATAAGACTGCTGAACAATTAATCAAATGGCCACCCGGACTATTTACATTGACACCTCCCCCCTTTGTTTTTACACTGGTAATAGGAATCTGGATCGGTTTCCTTTTCTTTTTACCTTGCTTTTGTTATTATTATTATTTTTTAAAGTTTTCTTTTTACATTTCGTAAAATGTTATAATTACAAAAACATTTCATTTTAATTTCAATTTAGTAACATACTGTATCATTCAAATAAATATGATTATTTGTCTAATCATATTTTGCCAGCTAACTGGGTGGCAGGCTGCAATCAGTAGCTGTAATTAAGTACAGCAGCCACCAACCATCTAACGTTAATGCCTCGGATAATGAGGTTAGAAGAACAGCTGAATGGTCGGTAGCTAGCTGGCTCAATTACAGGTACTCTTAAGCGTGAAATAACATTGGAAACAACTAACCACAGTTGCTGAAAGTTACCAGTAGCAGTTACTAGCTAGCTAGCTTTGTTGGTCCAAGTGGTGGGTTAGCTAGCACTCGTGCTTCGCCGGGGTCCACCGAATAGAATACTTACCTACAATAATTACCTACAATAACCTACAATAACTACCTAAGTAAACTACCTATAATACCTGACTACAATACCTACATACAATCTAAATACATGGTTTAAGCTTTACTCAAGAACATATAAGAAGCCAGCTTATCTCCTGCTAGAGAAAACACAACCTCTCCCGACAACCTCGAGGCAAGAGACCTTTCTCTCTTTCTCGTCATCTTTCAACTTCTTATTCAGTTCCTTATTTTTCTCTTTTTCCTCCATCTTTAAAAATGTGACTTTCTGCTTGAGGTTCATGGCCAGAAAGCCCACTCTTCCCAGGATGGTCTCTGCTCTCTCTGATGAAACCGTCCCATTGGAGCTCTTGGAATGGGCACGGTCCGCCTCACTCTTCAAACCCTCCCTCGGGCTCACCTCCTCCTTGACGCTCCTCTCTTCACTCTCAATGTCAATGCCTGTCCAATAATCCTAACAGGAAGACATTGACTCTAGATGTAATATTGTTCCAATGTGGCACATTCAACACACATTTGAGTGATCAACATACATTGATGGCCTCATGGGGCACACAATTTAGAGGACAGTAATTGAGGTAACTTGTTTATTTGTATCCCAAACCGATTTTGTAATAGCCATAGATGTTCTTCCTGGGTCCACACCAAACGTAATACAAATGTTAACCCTAGTAAGGGGTGATGTTTTATACTATGAGCATAGATTAGCAGGGTTGGGGTCAATTCAATTTCAATTCCAGTCAATTCAGGAAGTACTTAATTCAATGCTTTGAATTGAAATGGAACAGACCCCCAACCCTGTAGAGTAGAAGTGTAAAATAGGACACCTACCTTTGCCTTTTTCAGCGTCCAGGGCCTGGGTTCCTCAACCTCTGACCTGCATATGGAGGCTCTCACTCTAACAGGCGTCTTAGTGGCCATGCAGAGCAGAGGGGTTGCCAGAGTTAAGTTAGCATCTGGGACCAGCTGGTGAGCATGAGGGCAGCGATCCACCTCTTCACTAGTGCCCTTCCCTTTCTGCTCTGGCTGCTTGTGGTCCTTGTCATGGATGCATGCCAGGCTTGGAGGAAGTGCTAGGACAGGGCTTTTATCACTCATCAGTTCCTCTCTCTTGACAGTGGATGCAACTGCACTTGCCTCTGTGTTAACTGAGCACTATGTGGTGTCCTCAACTGTCTCCTCTGGCTACTTGTGGTCATTGTTGTTGTGAATGCATTGCAGACCTGGAGGACTTTTATCATCCCAGGTGTAAATAGCAACAGTTGCCTCTGTGTCGACTGAGCACTTTGTAGTGCACTCAACTGTCTTCCATAGCGGTTTGTGGTCATTGTTGTGGGTGCAGGTCAGGATTAGAGGCAGTGTTGCAGGTGCAGGAGGACTTTTATCAGCCAAACACTCCTCCGTGTGGACAGTGGACACAGAAACGGCTGCTTCCCTGGCAACTGGACACTTGTTGGTGTCCTCTACTGCCTCCCCTGGCAGAGTGTGGACAGTGGAGACGGAAACGGCCGCTTCCCTGGACACTTGACTCTTGGTGGTGTCCTCTACTGCCTCCTCTGGCTGCTTGTGGCCATTGTCTAGAATGTGTGGCAACTTTGAAGGCAGCATTGGAGCCGGGCTTTTATCACCCAACAGGTTCTCTCCCTGGACAATGGATGTGCCTGCAGTGATCGCTGTGGTAACGGAGGACTCGGTGGCATCCTCTTTTGTCTCCTCTGTCAGTTTGTGGTCAGAGTCTCGGATACATGGCGAGCTTGGAGGCAGTGCTGCAGGGTCAGGAGGGCTTTGATCAGCTGCCATGTCCTCTTTGAGGTGAGTGGACACATCATTGTTTGTTTCACTGATAACTGGACACTTGGTGGTGTCCTCTACTGCCTCCCCTGGCAGTTTGTAGTCAACTTCAAAGACAAGTGGCAGACTTGGAGGCAGCATTGGGACCGGGCATTTAGCTGCTGATCTGTACACTCCAAAATCAACAGTAGCTGTGCCTGCAGTGGTCTCTGTAGCAACTGAGACCTCATAGGTATCCTCTACTGTCTGCTCTGATGGCATGAAGTCATCGTCAAAGACTGTTGGCAGGCATGTAGGCAGCACTGAAGGAAGACTTCTAGCTGCCCATCGATTCTCTCCCTTGACAGTGGCTGTGGTAGCAGTGGTCTCTGTGGCAACTGGGCACTCTGTGGCTGAAACAGCAGGCTTAGAGGTTTCGAGGAAATTGAATGAATTGCCAATGAACCGCTGAACCAGGGGTGGGAGGGAGTAATGATAGAATCTGTCCTCTTCCTCAACATTAGATATTGCCACTGGATCAACTGAGACCTCAGTGGTGCCCTCTACTGCCTGATGTGGCTGCATGGAGTCTTCGTCAAAGAAGTGTGGCAGGTATCGATGCAGCATTGAGGAAAGATGTATATCTGTCCATAGGTCCTCTCGTATACCTGTAGATACATCTGCAGTGGCCTCTGTGGCAACTGGGCATTCAGCAGACTGGCAGGTTTCAGGGACAAAGTATGAAAATACAATGAACCGCTGTGCATCCTGAGCGCGTATGGCAAATGGAGAGGGGGGATGCAACATGGTAGGTATAGGCCTCTGATTGGTGAAAGCCAGTGGTGGGAGGGAGTCAATACAGGGAGCCATGAACTCAGTGAGAGGACAGTTGCTCACATCTCACACATTCTGCGTGAGAAAAGAAACAGACATGATGAAAGTGATCACATTCAGTACATACATACATACTGTATGAGTCAGCACTACTTACTTATACATCACATATATATATATATAGTGTCCTCTAAGATGCTCTGCACCAGTCTGTCCCAACCCTTGGTCCCCTAGGCAATGGGCCAGCTAAGTGTAAAAATACATGCCCCACACCCAGCATAACATTTGACATTTTAGCCATTTATCAGACGCTTTTATCCAGAATGACTTATAGTTAGTTAGTGCATTCAACTTAAGGTAGCTAGGTGAGACAACCACATAATCCTGATATGAGCGTCTATGATAGAACGGTTGTTTATTTTTTATGACCAGACAACCATAAGAACTGAGGACATAAATTCACTGAAACAGACAGACACGATACAACACATTTAGACAAGAACAGTTATAAGCATTGCCATGGTGTAGCCTAATACAAAAAGAAATAAGGACAAAACATTGTTAGCTTACATTCCATGGCATATGGAACATTTTGCCCTTACAATAACTTATATTTGCTTTAATTAATATTGTTAAACAGAACTCTTGTCGACTTTGTCAAAGTTGGTCTTGTTACCTCCTCAATCAGTCTTGGCATTTTCCTCGTCTTGAACCAAATCCTCTTCATCTTCTTCTCCTGATCCTTCTGGATCTGCAAAACCAGAGCCAACCTGGCTCCCAGCTCCATCACGTAGTCTGTCTAGATCGCCCTTTCCTCCAACCGACACTCACCCCTCCTCTGTGTCAGCGTTGAACCCTCCATGTCTTCCTCTTAGCTAACAATAACTCTGGAAAATACACAACGTTGTAGTAAGTGGGTGTTGCTAACCAAATAATAATGCATCTCTTTACAATGTGCACACGTTTTCTTCCCAGCTACTTACAATTAATCAAGTGAGAATCCTGATCCAGATATGTTTAGGCAATAGGCCTATCTGAATTACTAGTAAAAAGTTGGCTACTGGAAAAGCGACCAAGTTCAAATGAATCGATTTTGGCTGTTCTTATCATTTCGTGAACAATATCCGTCATGACATCATCATTGTGATGCAAGGCGTTGCCATGGCAGATGAAAAAGCACAACACAGACTTTAAAAAGCAAACTTCAGGCTCTTTCTGTACCTTACTATTGAGCCTTATTCAACCCCTCATGTAGCTCTACTCCATATTGGGCCTGGTTCTCACAAACCACACTAATCACTTCCATCATATCATTGAAAACACTGTGTTTTGGGTAGAAAATGAATCTATATCCATGCAGGACCTAACTTGTACAGTTTCATCTATTTTAAAAACCAAGGAGGTAAAAATGCCAGTCTTCTCTTTGAGTGCCCTTGAGTGCACCTCAATTTAAAGAGGTCTATCAATTCAACCATTTGAAATGGATGTCCATTCAATTAAGAACATATTATTCTTATTAGAAATGAATCAGCTACAAATTAGGTAGGCGTACTTGTTTTTTTACACAACCTACTCTTTTGGTACATATTTATTGAGATAATTGATTACAACATATGTTGGTGATTAACACAGAGAGAGGTTTTTTTTCTGTCATCAATAGAATGCATTAGCCATTAGGCTGGCTAACTACAATTGTAACATGACATCTCAGGTGTCAGGATGAAGCATTTTCTCACAAAAAGAGGACTCAAGCAAACTATCTCTCTTCAACAGTTTCACTAGTCATGTTAGGTCTACTTAAAATGTCACATTCATACACAAGTAATTTGAAAATAAGTTATACTACTGAAACACATTCACAATAAGTTATATTACAACCTACCTCTGAAGTAAGCAGTGTGTTCTCTCACTAATGAAATAGGACATTAATAATTTGTCAGTGGTTAGTTGAATCAGTCTCTTTGCACTGTTCAGTTTGTCTGTGCAACAGGTAACCTTCCAGAATCGGACTCTTGTGATGTCACAATGGAGTCCCCATTGCCATGGTTACCCACAGCAGCTTTCATGTGTTATCAAATGCTGGCACAATTTAGTTTATTTATTTTAGATTTGTTGTACCTATGCAGCACAGTCATACCTAATATATACAATGAATCCATATAACCTAATTTTTTATTAAAATAAAATGTTGTAACTCATGTAAAATGGTTGACCATTCAAACGACATGTGTTTTGCCTAATTAAAAGTCTATATGTTTTAGATATCATAAATAGCAGCCAGGCTTACTTAGGTTGTTTGTTCGATCTCAGCCTACCACTAATGCCAATATTTTTCATCATCATCATCATCATCATCATCATCATCAATGAAATACATAGGCTACCTTACTACAGTAAAACAAGTCTTCCATAGTCTATGTCACCTCAGTAACAAAGTTCCAAAAAAGAAATGAGGGTTCAAGAAAACATCTCTCTTCAATGGCCTCAGCTATTAGCCATATGATCAACAAGGTCAACTGCAGCACTAAAATCAAGAAGCAGCTCATCCACAAGTTTATCTTGGTCAAGTGATCTGAGCCATTGATCGATTAAATCAACGAGAGCTGTTGCAGTCGAGTGATCCTTACGGTATCTTTACGGTACGCATGCTCATAGAGGGATAAAATTAGCTGGATGTGTAATTATATAGGCCCAAAATTTTTTATTGAAGAGTAGGTGTCATTGATGTTTAGCATTTAAGTTTAATAAATAATTAAATAAAGAAATCAATATCAGCTGACTATAGAAAAGTATTGTTTAAAATTATGTTTGAACATTTTCTTATCCGTGTCTTTCCAGTTGATATAACCAAACAGACAACCTTTGTTGCTCAAGAGCGTCACACATTCCTCCATTCATTCTCTATCATATTCCCCTCCATCAAATTCCTCTATCATATTCCCTCCATCATATTCTCTCTATTATATTTCTCTCCATCATATTCCACTCCATCATAATACTCGCTATCATATTCCCTCTATCATATTCCTCTTTATTTTTACAGGGAATCCCAATTGAGACCAGTGTCTCTTTTTCAATGGTGCCCTGTGTTATATCAATTAACAATCCAAACAGCTTAAACAGATAAAATTACATACAGAGTAGAAAATATATAGAGCAAAATTATTAGACTTGAACACATACATTTCACAATGAACAGGTCTTGTATTTAACCAGTTGAGCTGACAACCATTTTGCACTGTTTCACTAGGGCTTTAGTCATCAATCTAGCAAGAGGGAAATATTTTATTAATGTAGTGGTGTCCCTCCCCCCAGGAAGCTACGACCTTTAGCTTTCACCTGGAATTGTTCATTTATGTCTGAGAAAAAAAACACTTTCCAAACCATATGATCTAGTACACAAGAAAAGTATAATACAACCTTTTTTACTACTTTGCCAAACATTTCATGACATTAGTGAGAGTCAAAATCTGTAAAATTTGTGAATGTCTAAATTAACATTTGGGCAATTTGACCAGTGTACATCACTCCTATAGACAATGAGAGATGGGCTATGTAAAGGTCTCGATTTTGTCGTTCTGAACAAATGTTTGACTTCCACACAAAATTACTTCTTGACTTATTTTAGGTTTAAGGAAGTGTGTAGGTTTAAACTATTGCTTTAAAGGGAAGAGAGGGGGAGGAGGAGAGAGCGCGAGAGATGGGGGGAGTGGGTGAAAGAGGGAAGGAGGGGGAGGAGGTGGAGGGCAGCTGTGTCCAAAAGGCTCCTTAACAGCTTCTATCCCCAATTCATAAGACTGCTGAACAATTAATCAAATGGCCACCCGGACTATTTACATTGACACCTCCCCCCTTTGTTTTTACACTGGTAATAGGAATCTGGATCGGTTTCCTTTTCTTTTTACCTTGCTTTTGTTATTATTATTATTTTTTTAACTTTTCTTTTTACATTTCGTAAAATGTTATAATTACAAAAACATTTCATTTTAATTTCAATTTAGTAACATACTGTATCATTCAAATAAATATTATTATTTGTCTAATCATATTTTGCCAGCTAACTGGGTGGCAGGCTGCAATCAGTAGCTGTAATTAAGTACAGCAGCCACCAACCATCTAACGTTAATGCCTCGGATAATGAGGTTAGAAGAACAGCTGAATGGTCGGTAGCTAGCTGGCTCAATTACAGGTACTCTTAAGCGTGAAATAACATTGGAAACAACTAACCACAGTTGCTAAAAGTTACCAGTAGCTACCCACTAGCTAGCTAGCTTTGTTGGTCCAAGTGGTGGGTTAGCTAGCACTCGTGCTTCGCCGGGGTCCACCGAATAGAATACTTACCTACAATAATTACCTACAATAACTACCTAAGTAAAATACCTATAATACCTGACTACAATACCTACATACAATCTAAATACATGGTTTAAGCTTTACTCAACAACATATAAGAAGCCAGCTTATCTCCTGCTAGAGAAAACACAACCTCTCCCGACAACCTCGAGGCAAGAGACCTTTCTCTCTTTCTCGTCATCTTTCAACTTCTTATTCAGTTCCTTATTTTTCTCTTTTTCCTCCATCTTTAAAAATGTGACTTTCTGCTTGAGGTTCATGGCCAGAAAGCCCACTCTTCCCAGGATGGTCTCTGCTCTCTCTGATGAAACCGTCCCATTGGAGCTCTTGGAATGGGCACGGTCCGCCTCACTCTTCAAACCCTCCCTCGGGCTCACCTCCTCCTTGACGCTCCTCTCTTCACTCTCAATGTCAATGCCTGTCTATTAATCCTAACAGGAAGACATTGACTCTAGATGTAATATTGTTCCAATGTGGCACATTCAATACACATTTGAGTGATCAACATACATTGATGGCCTCATGGGGCACACAATTTAGAGGACAGTAATTGAGGTAACTTGTTTATTTGTATCCCAAACCGATTTTGTAATAGCCATAGATGTTCTTCCTGGGTCCACACCAAACGTAATACAAATGTTAACCCTTGTAAGGGGTGATGCTTTATACTATGAGCATAGATTAGCAGGGTTGGGGTCAATTCAATTTCAATTCCAGTCAATTCAGGAAGTACTTAATTCAATGCTTTGAATTGAAATGGAACAGACCCCCAACCCTGTAGAGTAGAAGTGTAAAATAGGACACCTACCTTTGCCTTTTTCAGCGTCCAGGGCCTGGGTTCCTCATCCTCTGACCTGCATATGGAGGCTCTCACTCTAACAGGCGTCTTAGTGGCCATGCAGAGCAGAGGGGTTGCCAGAGTTAAGTTAGCATCTGGGACCAGCTGGTGAGCATGAGGGCAGCGATCCACCTCTTCACTAGTGCCCTTCCCTTTCTGCTCTGGCTGCTTGTGGTCCTTGTCATGGATGCATGCCAGGCTTGGAGGAAGTGCTAGGACAGGGCTTTTATCACTCATCAGTTCCTCTCTCTTGACAGTGGATGCAACTGCACTTGCCTCTGTGTTAACTGAGCACTATGTGGTGTCCTCAACTGTCTCCTCTGGCTGCTTGTGGTCATTGTTGTTGTGAATGCATTGCAGACCTGGAGGACTTTTATCATCCCAGGTGTAAATAGCAACAGTTGCCTCTGTGTCGACTGAGCACTTTGTAGTGCACTCAACTGTCTTCCATAGCGGTTTGTGGTCATTGTTGTGGGTGCAGGTCAGGATTAGAGGCAGTGTTGCAGGTGCAGGAGGACTTTTATCAGCCAAACACTCCTCCGTGTGGACAGTGGACACAGAAACGGCTGCTTCCCTGGCAACTGGACACTTGTTGGTGTCCTCTACTGCCTCCCCTGGCAGAGTGTGGACAGTGGAGACGGAAACGGCCGCTTCCCTGGACACTTGACTCTTGGTGGTGTCCTCTACTGCCTCCTCTGGCTGCTTGTGGCCATTGTCTAGAATGTGTGGCAACTTTGAAGGCAGCATTGGAGCCGGGCTTTTATCACCCAACAGGTTCTCTCCCTGGACAATGGATGTGCCTGCAGTGATCGCTGTGGTAACGGAGGACTCGGTGGCATCCTCTTTTGTCTCCTCTGTCAGTTTGTGGTCAGAGTCTCGGATACATGGCGAGCTTGGAGGCAGTGCTGCAGGGTCAGGAGGGCTTTGATCAGCTGCCATGTCCTCTTTGAGGTGAGTGGACACATCATTGTTTGTTTCACTGATAACTGGACACTTGGTGGTGTCCTCTACTGCCTCCCCTGGCAGTTTGTAGTCAACTTCAAAGACAAGTGGCAGACTTGGAGGCAGCATTGGGACAGGGCATTTAGCTGCTGATCTGTACACTCCAAAATCAACAGTAGCTGTGCCTGCAGTGGTCTCTGTAGCAACTGAGACCTCATAGGTATCCTCTACTGTCTGCTCTGATGGCATGAAGTCATCGTCAAAGACTGTTGGCAGGCATGTAGGCAGCACTGAAGGAAGACTTCTAGCTGCCCATCGATTCTCTCCCTTGACAGTGGCTGTGGTAGCAGTGGTCTCTGTGGCAACTGGGCACTCTGTGGCTGAAACAGCAGGCTTAGAGGTTTCGAGGAAATTGAATGAATTGCCAATGAACCGCTGAGCCAGGGGTGGGAGGGAGTAATGGTAGAATATTTCCTCTTCCTCAACATTAGATAATGCCACTGGAGCAACTGAGACCTCAGTGGTGCCCTCTACTGCCTGATGTGGCTGCATGGAGTCTTCGTCAAAGAAGTATGGCAGGTATCGATGCAGCATTGAGGAAAGATGTATATCTGTCCATAGGTCCTCTCGTATACCTGTAGATACATCTGCAGTGGCCTCTGTGGCAACTGGGCATTCAGCAGACTGGCAGGTTTCAGGGACAAAGTATGAAAATACAATGAACCGCTGTGCATCCTGAGCGCGTATGGCAAATGGAGAGCGGGGATGCAACATGGTAGGTATAGGCCTCTGATTGGTGAAAGCCAGTGGTGGGAGGGAGTCAATACAGGGAGCCATGAACTCAGTGAGAGGACAGTTGCTCACATCTCACACATTCTGCGTGAGAAAAGAAACAGACATGATGAAAGTGATCACATTCAGTACATACATACATACTGTATGAGTCAGCACTACTTACTTATACATCACATATATATATATATATATATATATATATATATATATATATATATATATATATATAGTGTCCTCTAAGATGCTCTGCACCAGTCTGTCCCAACCCTTGGTCCCCTAGCCAATGGGCCAGCTAAGTGTAAAAATACATGCCCCACACCCAGCATAACATTTGACATTTTAGCCATTTATCAGACGCTTTTACCCAGAACGACTTATAGTTAGTTAGTGCATTCAACTTAAGGTAGCTAGGTGAGACAACCACATAATCCTGATATGAGCGTCTATGATAGAACGGTTGTTTATTTTTTATGACCAGACAACCATAAGAACTGAGGACATAAATTCACTGAAACAGACAGACACGATACAACACATTTAGACAAGAACAGTTATAAGCATTGCCATGGTGTAGCCTAATACAAAAAGAAATAAGGACAAAACATTGTTAGCTTACATTCCATGGCATATGGAACATTTTGCCCTTACAATAACTTATATTTGCTTTAATTAATATTGTTAAACAGAACTCTTGTCGACTTTGTCAAAGTTGGTCTTGTTACCTCCTCAATCAGTCTTGGCATTTTCCTCGACTTGAACCAAATCCTCTTCATCTTCTTCTCCTGATCCTTCTGGATCTGCAAAACCAGAGCCAACCTGGCTCCCAGCTCCATCACGTAGTCTGTCTAGATCGCCCTTTCCTCCAACCGACACTCACCCCTCCTCTGTGTCAGCGTTGAACCCTCCATGTCTTCCTCTTAGCTAACAATAACTCTGGAAAATACACAACGTTGTAGTAAGTGGGTGTTGCTAACCAAATAATAATGCATCTCTTTACAATGTGCACACGTTTTCTTCCCAGCTACTTACAATTAAGCAAGTGAGAATCCTGATCCAGATATGTTTAGGCAATAGGCCTATCTGAATTACTAGTAAAAAGTTGGCTACTGGAAAAGCGACCAAGTTCAAATGAATCGATTTTGGCTGTTCTTATCATTTCGTGAACAATATCCTCCATGACATCATCATTGTGATGCAAGGCGTTGCCATGGCAGATGAAAAAGCACAACACAGACTTTAAAAAGCAAACTTCAGGGTCTTTCTGTACCTTACTATTGAGCCTTATTCAACCCCTCATGTAGCTCTACTCCATATTGGGCCTGGTTCTCACAAACCACACTAATCACTTCCATCATATCATTGAAAACACTGTGTTTTGGGTAGAAAATGACTCTATATCCATGCAGGACCTAACTTGTACAGTTTCATCTATTTTAAAAACCAAGGAGGTAAAAATGCCAGTCTTCTCTTTGAGTGCCCTTGAGTGCACCTCAATTTAAAGAGGTCTATCAATTCAACCATTTGAAATGGATGTCCATTCAATTAAGAACATATTATTCTTATTAGAAATGAATCAGCTACAAATTAGGTAGGCGTACTTGTTTTTTTACACAACCTACTCTTTTGGTACATATTTATTGAGATAATTGATTACAACATATGTTGGTGATTAACACAGAGAGAGGTTTTTTTTCTGTCATCAATAGAATGCATTAGCCATTAGGCTGGCTCACTACAATTGTAACATTACATTTACATTTTACATTTTAGTCATTTAGCAGACGCTCTTATCCAGAGCGACTTACAGGAGCAATTAGGGTTAAGTGCCTTGCTCAAGGGCACATTTACCCCATTTAGCAGACGCTCTTATCCAGAGTGACTTACAAATTGGTGCATTCACCTTATAGCTAGTGGGATAACCACTTTACAATTTCATTTTTATTTTTCTCTTTTTTTTATTTTTTTATTTTTTTGGGGGGGGTGGGTTGGGGTACGGGGGGTAGAAGGATTACATTATCCTATCCCAGGTATTCCTTAAAGAGGTTGGGTTTCAAATGTCTCCGGAAGGTGGTGAGTGACTCCGCTGTCCTGGCGTCGTGAGGGAGCTTGTTCCACCATTGGGGTGCCAGAGCAGCGAACAGTTTTGACTGGGCTGAGCGGGAGCTATGCTTCCGCAGAGGAAGGGGAGCCAGCAGGCCAGAGGTGGATGAACGCAATGCCCTCGTTTGGGTGTAGGGACTGATCAGAGCCTGAAGGTACGGCGGTGCCGTTCCCCTCACTGCTCCATAAGCAAGCACCATGGTCTTGTAACGGATGCGAGCTTCAACTGGAAGCCAGTGGAGTGTGCGGAGGAGGGGGGTGACGTGAGAGAACTTGGGAAGGTTGAACACCAGACGGGCGGCGGCATTCTGGATGAGTTGTAGGGGTTTAATGGCACAGGCAGGGAGCCCAGCCAACAGCGAGTTGCAGTAATCCAGACGGGAGATGACAAGTGCCTGGATTAGGACCTGTGCCGCTTCCTGTGTAAGGCAGGGTCGTACTCTCCGAATGTTGTAGAGCGTGGATCTGCAGGATCGGGTCACCGCCTTGATGTTAGCGGAGAACGACAGGGTGTTGTCCAGGGTCACGCCAAGGCTCTTCGCACTCTGGGAGGAGGACACAACGGAGTTGTCAATCGTGATGGCGAGGTCATGGAACGGGCAGTCCTTCCCCGGGAGGAAGAGCAGCTCCGTCTTGCCAGGGTTCAGCTTGAGGTGGTGATCCGACATCCATACTGATATGTCTGCCAGACATGCAGAGATGCGATTCGCCACCTGGTTATCAGAAGGGGGAAAGGAGAAGATTAGTTGTGTATCGTCAGCGTAGCAATGATAGGAGAGGCCATGTGAGGATATGACAGAGCCAAGTGACTTGGTGAATAGGGAGAATAGGTGAGGGCCTAGAACTGAGCCCTGGGGGACACCAGTGGTGAGAGCACGTGGTGCGGAGACAGCTTCTCGCCACGCCACTTGGTAGGAGCGACCGGTCAGGTAGGACCCAATCCAGGAGTGAGCCGCGCCGGAGATGCCCAGCTCGGAGAGGGTGGAGAGGAGGATCTGATGGTTCACAGTATCAAAGGCAGCAGACAGGTCTAGAAGGACAAGAGCAGAGGAGAGAGAGTTAGCTTTAGCAGTGCGGAAAGCCTCCGTGACACAGAGAAGAGCAATCTCAGTTGAATGACCAGTCCTGAAACCTGACTGGTTTGGATCAAGAAGGTCATTCTGAGAGAGATAGCAAGAGAGTTGGCTAAAGACGGCACGCTCAATAGTTTTGGAAAGAAAAGAAAGAAGGGATACTGGTCTGTAGTTGTTGACGTCAGTGGGATCGAGTGTTGGTTTTTTGAGAAGGGGTGCAACTCTCGCTCTCTTGAAGACGGAAGGGACATAGCCAGCGGTCAAGGATGAGTTGATCAGCGAGGTGAGGTAGGGGAGAAGGTCACCGGAGATGGTCTGGAGAAGAGAGGAGGGGATGGGGTCAAGCGGGCAGGTTGTTGGGCGGCCTGCAGTCACAAGTCGCAGGATTTTATCTGGAGAGAGAGGGGAGAAAGAAGTCAAAGCATAGGGTAGGGCAGTGTGAGTAGGACCAGCAGTGTCATTAGACTTAACAAACGAGAATCGGATGTCGTCAACCTTCTTTTCAAAGTGGTTGACGAAGTCATCCACCGAGAGAGAGGAGGGGGGGAGGGGGGGGGGGATTCAGCAGGGAGGAGAATGTGGCAAAGAGCTTCCTAGGGTTAGAGGCAGATGCTTGGAATTTAGAGTGGTAGAAAGTGCCTTAGCAGCAGAAACAGATGAAAAAAATGTAGAGAGGAGGGAGTGAAAAGATGCCAGGTCGGCAGGGAGTTTAGTTTTCTTCCATTTCCGCTCCGCTGCCCGGAGCTCTGTTCTGTGAGCTCGCAATGAGTCATCAAGCCACGGAGCTGGAGGGGAGGACCGAGCCGGCCGGGAGGATAGGGGACACAGAGAGTCAAAGGATGCAGAAAGGGAGGAGAGGAGGGTTGAGGAGGCAGAATCAGGAGATTGGAGGGAGAAGGATTGAGCAGAGGGAAGTGATGATAGGATGGAAGAGGAGAGAGTAGTGGGAGAGAGAACGAAGGTTGCGGCGGCGCATTACCATCTGTGTAGGGGCAGAGTGAGTAGTGTTGGAGGAGAGCGAGAGAGAAAAGGACACAAAGTAGTGGTCGGAGACATGGAGGGGAGTTGCAGTGAGATTAGTAGAAGAGCAGCATCTAGTAAAGATGAGGTCAAGCGTATTGCCTGCCTTGTGAGTAGGGAGGGACGGTGAGAGGGTGAGGTCAAAAGAGGAGAGGAGTGGAAAGAAGGAGGCAGAGAGAAATGAGTCAAATGTAGACGTAGGGAGGTTGAAATCCCCCAAAAGTGTGAGGTGTGAGCCATCCTCAGGAAAGGAGCTTATCAAGGCGTCAAGCTCATTGATGAACTCTCCAAGGGAACCTGGAGGGCGATAGATGACAAGGATATTAAGCTTAGATGGGCTAGTGACTGTGACAGCATGGATTTCAAATGAGGAGATAGACAGATGGGTTAGGGGAAAAATTGAGAATGTCCACTTGGGAGAGATGAGGATTCCTGTGCCACCACCCCTCTGACCAGATGCTCTCGGGGTATGCGAGAACACATGGTCAGACGAGGAGAGAGCAGTAGGAGTAGCAGTGTTTTCAGTGGTAATCCATGTTTCCGTCAGCGCCAGGAAGTCGAGGGAATGGAGGTTAGCATAGGCTGGGATGAAGTCAGCTTTGTTGGCAGCAGAACGGCAGTTCCAGAGGCTGCCTGAGACCTGGAACTCCAGGTGTGGGGTGCGTGCAGGGACCACCAGGTTAGAGGCAGCAGCCACGCGGTGTGAGGCGTTTGTGTGGCCTGTGCGGAGAGGAGAGAACAGGGATAGGCAGAGGCATAGTTGACAGGCTGTAGCAAATGGCTACAATAATGCAGAGGAGATCGGAATGAAATAAATTAAACATCAGGAAAAGGAGTGAGTAGGGCCTCCCTCGCCAAAACTTACACCTCAGAAACTATCATTGTTTCACTGAACCATCCAGATAAAAACTCTCCCAACTTCCACTTTTAGAAATTAGAATTGTTGTGAACTACAGCAGTTCAATGTTTCAAGGAATAGACTCAACTTGCTTTGTTCAGCTAGCTAAATATGACACCATGGCTGACTAGCATGCTAGCATCCAATAACACACAGTTTAGCACAAATGGCACCATGGCTGACCAGCATGCTAGCATCCAATAACACACAGTTTAGCACCAATACTTGGTTACAACAAACTAACAGTAGTGAGCTAACACACTAAACAGATAATTTGTGTGTTAACGAATTACGTTGGCTAGCTAGCACAAATATATTGTATTTAGCAGCTACAGTACAGTTGGCTGGTCATGTTGGCTAACTAGCAATGGCTACTGTGTTGACTTTGTTTGGAAAACGGCTAGCTAGCTACGTGCTACCTACAATAGCCACCCACAACAGCCCAAGGTGCCTAGCTATGACGCTTTAGCCAACAAGCATGCTAGCATCCAATAACACACAGTTTAGCACCAATACTTGGTAACATCAAACGACCGATAGTGTTTTAACACGCTAAACAGATAATTCGTGTCTGTGTCTAGTTCCTATCATAACGCAGCAATAATTAAACGTTGGCAAGCTAGTACAAATATATTGTATTTAGCTGCTGCGGTACAGTTAGCTAGTCGTGATTGGCTACTGTGTTGACTTTGTATGAGACACGGCTAGCTAGCTGGCTAGCTTCGTGCTAATCCCCGGCATAGCCGAACATAATGCTAACCTACAATAACTATCCACAACAGCCCGCGATGCCTACTTACAATAACCAACTACGTTCTAAATACATAATTAAGCCTTACTCGACAAAGCCCAAGCTATGTACAAAGCCAAACTTACCCGACGCCAGCTGATATTTGTCTTCTGCAATCAGTAGGTGTAATTAAGTACAGTAGGTACTAACTACCTAACGCTGATGCCTCAGATAATGAAGTTAGAAAAACGGCTGAAATGGTAGAAAGCTAGCTGGCTTAATTACAGGTACTCTTAAGCATGAATAACATTGGAAACAGCTATCCACCGTGGCATGACATCTCAGGTGTCAGGATGAAGCATTTTCTCACAAAAAGAGGACTCAAGCAAACTATCTCTCTTCAACAGTTTCACTAGTCATGTTAGGTCTACTTAAAATGTCACATTCATACACAAGTAATTTGAAAATAAGTTATACTACTGAAACACATTCACAATAAGTTATATTACAACCTACCTCTGAAGTAAGCATTGTGTTCTCTCACTAATGAAATAGGACATTAATAATTTGTCAGTGGTTAGTTGAATCAGTCTCTTTGCACTGTTCAGTTTGTCTGTGCAACAGGTAACCTTCCAGAATCGGACTCTTGTGATGTCACAATGGAGTCCCCATTGCCATGGTTACCCACAGCAGCTTTCATGTGTTATCAAATGCTGGCACAATTTAGTTTATTTATTTTAGATTTTTTGTACCTATGCAGCACAGTCATACCTAATATATACAATGAATCCATATAACCTAATTTTTTATTAAAATAAAATGCTGTAACTCATGTAAAATGGTTGACCATTCAAACGACATGTGTTTTGCCTAATTAAAAGTCTATATGTTTTAGATATCATAAATGGCAGCAAGGCTTACTTAGGTTGTTTGTTCGATCTCAGCCTACCAATAATGCCAATATGTTTCATCATCATCAATGAAATACATAGGCTACCTTACTACAGTAAAACAAGTCTTCCATAGTCTATGTCACCTCAGTAACAAAGTTCCAAAAAAGAAATGAGGGGTCAAGAAAACATCTCTCTTCAATGGCCTCAGCTATTAGCCATATGATCAACAAGGTCAACTGCAGCACTAAAATCAAGAAGCAGCTCATCCACAAGTTTATCTTGGTCAAGTGATCTGAGCCATTGATCGATTAAATCAACGAGAGCTGTTGCAGTCGAGTGATCCTTACGGTATCTTTACGGTACGCATGCTCATAGAGGGATAAAATTAGCTGGATGTGTAATTATATAGGCCCAAAAAATGTAATTGAAGAGTAGGTGTCATTGATGCTTAGCATTTAAGTTTAATAAATAATTAAATAAAGAAATCAATATCAGCTGACTATAGAAAAGTATTGTTTAAAATTATGTTTGAACATTTTCTTATCCGTGTCTTTCCAGTTGATATAACCAAACAGACAACCTTTGTTGCTCAAGAGCGTCACACATTCCTCCATTCATTCTCTATCATATTCCCCTCCATCAAATTCCTCTATCATATTCCCTCCATCATATTCTCTCTATTATATTTCTCTCCATCATATTCCACTCCATCATAATACTCGCTATCATATTCCCTCTATCATATTCCTCTTTATTTTTACAGGGAATCCCAATTGAGACTAGTGTCTCTTTTTCAATGGTGCCCTGTGTTATATCAATTAACAATCCAAACAGCTTAAACAGATAAAATTACATACAGAGTAGAAAATATATAGAGCAAAATTATTAGACTTGAACACATACATTTCACAATGAACAGGTCTTGTATTTAACCAGTTGAGCTGACAACCATTTTGCACTGTTTCACTAGGGCTTTAGTCATCAATCTAGCAAGAGGGAAATATTTTATTAATGTAGTGGTGTCCCTCCCCCCAGGAAGCTACGACCTTTAGCTTTCACCTGGAATTGTTCATTTATGTCTGAGAAAAAAAAACACTTTCCAAACCATATGATCTAGTACACAAGAAAAGTATAATACAACCTTCTTTACTACTTTGCCAAACATTTCATGACATTAGTGAGAGTCAAAATCTGTAAAATGTGTGAATGTCTAAATTAACATTTGGGCAATTTGACCAGTTTACATCACTCCTATAGACAATGAGAGATGGGCTATGTAAAGGTCTCGATTTTGTCGTTCTGAACAAATGTTTGACTTCCACACAAAATTACTTCTTGACTTATTTTAGGTTTAAGGAAGTGTGTAGGTTTAAACTATTGCTTTAAAGGGAAGAGAGGGGGAGGAGGAGAGAGCGCGAGAGATGGGGGGAGTGGGAGAAAGAGGGAAGGAGGGGGAGGAGGGGGAGGAGGTGGAGGGCAGCTGTGTCCGACACACCATACTTACACCTGCAGCAGGTAGGCCAGGGGGCGGGACCTGTAGGTGAGACTCATAACATGATAAGGGGGGCAGGTGAAGAAGGGGTGTTGCTGGAGTCAAGGAAGGGAGGGTGTTCCTACGAGCCCCCTGCCAGCGAGACGGGGAGCAGGGAGGAAGTCTGTCCATGGAGCATTTCTGGGTCATTGGGTCGCCTCCAATGAGATTAGATCACCCTCTACAATGTAAAGCAGTTTGAGTACTGGGGGGTTCTCTGTATAAATCCAAGGTGAAACCTCCAGGGGCTAGCCTTCTCTCAGCGGAGAGTCTGCTCTGGGCTGCCTGCGAAAGGTGCTCCTCTGTGGGAAAGAGGAGAGAACAAGAGGCCCCAGAAGTGATCTCCTTATGGTAGTGATGGACAGATCAACTCTCCTTGTTATCTTCCACCTCTTCCTCTTCCTCTTGCTCGGCCTTCTCCCTCCTTTCCTTCTTACAGTCTTACAGTCCTTCTTACAGTCATTTTCTCCCTTTCCTCCTTCCTCTCCTCCCTCTTTCTTTTCCTCTACCTTCCTCTCCCTCCTTCCCTCTCGGTAAACCTTGTTTAGTCGAGCCAGATTGTGGATAGCTAGCCATGGTTTAGACCACTGTCGCTGTCTGGGTGGGGGGATACAGGACTGGTCCACTGGACTCAGCTCACATGGGCAGAACCTGCTGCTGCTGCCACTCCCCCTCTTACCTGGGATGAGATCACGTTTGGAGGAAAGCTGGCACCATCCCTACGGTGAAGCATGGTGGTGGCAGCATCATGCTCCGGGGAGGATTTTCAGGGACAGGGACTGGGAACACGCCCCATTCACATCGACGGGGCAGTAGTGGAGCAGGTCGAGAGTTTCAAGTTCCTTGGTGTCCACATCACCAACAAACTATCATGGTTCAAACACACCAAGACAGTCGTGAAGAGGGCACGACAACGCCTTTTCCACCACAGGAGACTGAAAAGATTTGGCATTGGTCCCAAGATCCTCAAAAAGTTCTACAGCTGCACCATCGAGAGCTTCCTGACCAGTTGCATCACCGCCTGGTATGGCAACTGCTCGGCATCCGACCGTAAGGCGCTACAGAGGGTAGTGCGTACGGCCCAGTACATCACTGGAGCCAAGCTTCCTGCCATCCAGGACCTATATACTTGGAGGTGTAAGAGGGAGGCCCAAAAAATTGACAAAGACTCCAGTCACCCAAGTCATAGACTGTTCTCTCTGCTACCGCACAGCAAGCGGTACCAGAGTGCCAAGTCTAGGTCCAAAAGGCCCCTTAACAGCTTCTATCCCCAATTCATAAGACTGCTGAACAATTAATCAAATGGCCACCCGGACTATTTACATTGACACCTCCCCCCTTTGTTTTTACACTGGTAATAGGAATCTGGATCGGTTTCCTTTTCTTTTTACCTTGCTTTTGTTATTATTATTATTTTTTAAAGTTTTCTTTTTACATTTCGTAAAATGTTATAATTACAAAAACATTTCATTTTAATTTCAATTTAGTAACATACTGTATCATTCAAATAAATATTATTATTTGTCTAATCATATTTTGCCAGCTAACTGGGTGGCAGGCTGCAATCAGTAGCTGTAATTAAGTACAGCAGCCACCAACCATCTAACGTTAATGCCTCGGATAATGAGGTTAGAAGAACAGCTGAATGGTCGGTAGCTAGCTGGCTCAATTACAGGTACTCTTAAGCGTGAAATAACATTGGAAACAACTAACCACAGTTGCTAAAAGTTACCAGTAGCTACCCACTAGCTAGCTAGCTTTGTTGGTCCAAGTGGTGGGTTAGCTAGCACTCGTGCTTCGCCGGGGTCCACCGAATAGAATACTTACCTACAATAATTACCTACAATAACCTACAATAACTACCTAAGTAAACTACCTATAATACCTGACTACAATACCTACATACAATCTAAATACATGGTTTAAGCTTTACTCAACAACATATAAGAAGCCAGCTTATCTCCTGCTAGAGAAAACACAACCTCTCCCGACAACCTCGAGGCAAGAGACCTTTCTCTCTTTCTCGTCATCTTTCAACTTCTTATTCAGTTCCTTATTTTTCTCTTTTTCCTCCATCTTTAAAAATGTGACTTTCTGCTTGAGGTTCATGGCCAGAAAGCCCACTCTTCCCAGGATGGTCTCTGCTCTCTCTGATGAAACCGTCCCATTGGAGCTCTTGGAATGGGCACGGTCCGCCTCACTCTTCAAACCCTCCCTCGGGCTCACCTCCTCCTTGACGCTCCTCTCTTCACTCTCAATGTCAATGCCTGTCCAATAATCCTAACAGGAAGACATTGACTCTAGATGTAATATTGTTCCAATGTGGCACATTCAATACACATTTGAGTGATCAACATACATTGATGGCCTCATGGGGCACACAATTTAGAGGACAGTAATTGAGGTAACTTGTTTATTTGTATCCCAAACTGATTTTGTAATAGCCATAGATGTTCTTCCTGGGTCCACACCAAACGTAATACAAATGTTAACCCTAGTAAGGGGTGATGTTTTATACTATGAGCATAGATTAGCAGGGTTGGGGTCAATTCAATTTCAATTCCAGTCAATTCAGGAAGTACTTAATTCAATGCTTTGAATTGAAATGGAACAGACCCCCAACCCTGTAGAGTAGAAGTGTAAAATAGGACACCTACCTTTGCCTTTTTCAGCGTCCAGGGCCTGGGTTCCTCATCCTCTGACCTGCATATGGAGGCTCTCACTCTAACAGGCGTCTTAGTGGCCATGCAGAGCAGAGGGGTTGCCAGAGTTAAGTTAGCATCTGGGACCAGCTGGTGAGCATGAGGGCAGCGATCCACCTCTTCACTAGTGCCCTTCCCTTTCTGCTCTGGCTGCTTGTGGTCCTTGTCATGGATGCATGCCAGGCTTGGAGGAAGTGCTAGGACAGGGCTTTTATCACTCATCAGTTCCTCTCTCTTGACAGTGGATGCAACTGCACTTGACTCTGTGTTAACTGAGCACTATGTGGTGTCCTCAACTGTCTCCTCTGGCTGCTTGTGGTCATTGTTGTTGTGAATGCATTGCAGACCTGGAGGACTTGTATCATCCCAGGTGTAAATAGCAACAGTTGCCTCTGTGTCGACTGAGCACTTTGTAGTGCACTCAACTGTCTTCCATAGCGGTTTGTGGTCATTGTTGTGGGTGCAGGTCAGGATTAGAGGCAGTGTTGCAGGTGCAGGAGGACTTTTATCAGCCAAACACTCCTCCGTGTGGACAGTGGACACAGAAACGGCTGCTTCCCTGGCAACTGGACACTTGTTGGTGTCCTCTACTGCCTCCCCTGGCAGAGTGTGGACAGTGGAGACGGAAACGGCCGCTTCCCTGGACACTTGACTCTTGGTGGTGTCCTCTACTGCCTCCTCTGGCTGCTTGTGGCCATTGTCTAGAATGTGTGGCAACTTTGAAGGCAGCATTGGAGCCGGGCTTTTATCACCCAACAGGTTCTCTCCCTGGACAATGGATGTGCCTGCAGTGATCGCTGTGGTAACGGAGGACTCGGTGGCATCCTCTTTTGTCTCCTCTGTCAGTTTGTGGTCAGAGTCTCGGATACATGGCGAGCTTGGAGGCAGTGCTGCAGGGTCAGGAGGGCTTTGATCAGCTGCCATGTCCTCTTTGAGGTGAGTGGACACATCATTGTTTGTTTCACTGATAACTGGACACTTGGTGGTGTCCTCTACTGCCTCCCCTGGCAGTTTGTAGTCAACTTCAAAGACAAGTGGCAGACTTGGAGGCAGCATTGGGACAGGGCATTTAGCTGCTGATCTGTACACTCCAAAATCAACAGTAGCTGTGCCTGCAGTGGTCTCTGTAGCAACTGAGACCTCATAGGTATCCTCTACTGTCTGCTCTGATGGCATGAAGTCATCGTCAAAGACTGTTGGCAGGCATGTAGGCAGCACTGAAGGAAGACTTCTAGCTGCCCATCGATTCTCTCCCTTGACAGTGGCTGTGGTAGCAGTGGTCTCTGTGGCAACTGGGCACTCTGTGGCTGAAACAGCAGGCTTAGAGGTTTCGAGGAAATTGAATGAATTGCCAATGAACCGCTGAGCCAGGGGTGGGAGGGAGTAATGATAGAATCTGTCCTCTTCCTCAACATTAGATATTGCCACTGGAGCAACTGAGACCTCAGTGGTGCCCTCTACTGCCTGATGTGGCTGCATGGAGTCTTCGTCAAAGAAGTGTGGCAGGTATCGATGCAGCATTGAGGAAAGATGTATATCTGTCCATAGGTCCTCTCGTATACCTGTAGATACGTCTGCAGTGGCCTCTGTGGCAACTGGGCATTCAGCAGACTGGCAGGTTTCAGGGACAAAGTATGAAAATACAATGAACCGCTGTGCATCCTGAGCGCGTATGGCAAATGGAGAGGGGGGATGCAACATGGTAGGTATAGGCCTCTGATTGGTGAAAGCCAGTGGTGGGAGGGAGTCAATACAGGGAGCCATGAACTCAGTGAGAGGACAGTTGCTCACATCTCACACATTCTGCGTGAGAAAAGAAACAGACATGATGAAAGTGATCACATTCAGTACATACATACATACTGTATGAGTCAGCACTACTTACTTATACATCACATATATATATATATATATATATATATAGTGTCCTCTAAGATGCTCTGCACCAGTCTGTCCCAACCCTTGGTCCCCTAGCCAATGGGCCAGCTAAGTGTAAAAATACATGCCCCACACCCAGCATAACATTTGACATTTTAGCCATTTATCAGACGCTTTTATCCAGAACGACTTATAGTTAGTTAGTGCATTCAACTTAAGGTAGCTAGGTGAGACAACCACATAATCCTGATATGAGCGTCTATGATAGAACAGTTGTTTATTTTTTATGACCAGACAACCATAAGAACTGAGGACATAAATTCACTGAAACAGACAGACACGATACAACACATTTAGACAAGAACAGTTATAAGCATTGCCATGGTGTAGCCTAATACAAAAAGAAATAAGGACAAAACATTGTTAGCTTACATTCCATGGCATATGGAACATTTTGCCCTTACAATAACTTATATTTGCTTTAATTAATATTGTTAAACAGAACTCTTGTCGACTTTGTCAAAGTTGGTCTTGTTACCTCCTCAATCAGTCTTGGCATTTTCCTCTACTTGAACCAAATCCTCTTCATCTTCTTCTCCTGATCCTTCTGGATCTGCAAAACCAGAGCCAACCTGGCTCCCAGCTCCATCACGTAGTCTGTCTAGATCGCCCTTTCCTCCAACCGACACTCACCCCTCCTCTGTGTCAGCGTTGAACCCTCCATGTCTTCCTCTTAGCTAACAATAACTCTGGAAAATACACAACGTTGTAGTAAGTGGGTGTTGCTAACCAAATAATAATGCATCTCTTTACAATGTGCACACGTTTTCTTCCCAGCTACTTACAATTAAGCAAGTGAGAATCCTGATCCAGATATGTTTAGGCAATAGGCCTATCTGAATTACTAGTAAAAAGTTGGCTACTGGAAAAGCGACCAAGTTCAAATGAATCGATTTTGGCTGTTCTTATCATTTCGTGAACAATATCCTTCATGACATCATCATTGTGATGCAAGGCGTTGCCATGGCAGATGAAAAAGCACAACACAGACTTTAAAAAGCAAACTTCAGGGTCTTTCTGTACCTTACTATTGAGCCTTATTCAACCCCTCATGTAGCTCTACTCCATATTGGGCCTGGTTCTCACAAACCACACTAATCACTTCCATCATATCATTGAAAACACTGTGTTTTGGGTAGAAAATGACTCTATATCCATGCAGGACCTAACTTGTACAGTTTCATCTATTTTAAAAACCAAGGAGGTAAAAATGCCAGTCTTCTCTTTGAGTGCCCTTGAGTGCACCTCAATTTAAAGAGGTCTATCAATTCAACCATTTGAAATGTATGTCCATTCAATTAAGAACATATTATTCTTATTAGAAATGAATCAGCTACAAATTAGGTAGGCGTACTTGTTTTTTTACACAACCTACTCTTTTGGTACATATTTATTGAGATAATTGATTACAACATATGTTGGTGATTAACACAGAGAGAGGTTTTTTTTCTGTCATCAATAGAATGCATTACCCATTAGGCTGGCTCACTACAATTGTAACATTACATTTACATTTTAGTCATTTAGCAGACGCTCTTATCCAGAGCGACTTACAGGAGCAATTAGGGTTAAGTGCCTTGCTCAAGGGCACATTTACCCCATTTAGCAGACGCTCTTATCCAGAGTGACTTACAAATTGGTGCATTCACCCTATAGCTAGTGGGATAACCACGTTACAATTATTATTATTATTTTTTTTTCTCCTTTTTTTTTTATTTTTTTTTGGGGGGGGGGGGGGGGGGGGGTTGGGGTACGGGGGGTAGAAGGATTACATTATCCTATCCCAGGTATTCCTTAAAGAGGTGGGGTTTCAAATGTCTCCGGAAGGTGGTGAGTGACTCCGCTGTCCTGGCGTCGTGAGGGAGCTTGTTCCACCATTGGGGTGCCAGAGCAGCGAACAGTTTTGACTGGGCTGAGCGGGAGCTATGCTTCCGCAGAGGAAGGGGAGCCAGCAGGCCAGAGGTGGATGAACGCAATGCCCTCGTTTGGGTGTAGGGATTGATCAGAGCCTGAAGGTACGGCGGTGCCGTTCCCCTCACTGCTCCATAAGCAAGCACCATGGTCTTGTAACGGATGCGAGCTTCAACTGGAAGCCAGTGGAGTGTGCGGAGGAGGGGGGTGACGTGAGAGAACTTGGGAAGGTTGAACACCAGACGGGTGGCGGCATTCTGGATGAGTTGTAGGGGTTTAATGGCACAGGCAGGGAGCCCAGCCAACAGCGAGTTGCAGTAATCCAGACGGGAGATGACAAGTGCCTGGATTAGGACCTGTGCCGCTTCCTGTGTAAGGCAGGGTCGTACTCTCCGAATGTTGTAGAGCGTGGATCTGCAGGATCGGGTCACCGCCTTGATGTTAGCGAAGAACGACAGGGTGTTGTCCAGGGTCACGCCAATGCTCTTCGCACTCTGGGAGGAGGACACAACAGAGTTCTCAATCGTGATGGCGAGGTCATGGAACGGGCAGTCCTTCCCCGGGAGGAAGAGCAGCTCCGTCTTGCCAGGGTTCAGCTTGAGGTGGTGATCCGACATCCATACTGATATGTCTGCCAGACATGCAGAGATGCGATTCGCCACCTGGTTATCAGAAGGGGGAAAGGAGAAGATTAGTTGTGTATCGTCAGCGTAGCAATGATAGGAGAGGCCATGTGAGGATATGACAGAGCCAAGTGACTTGGTGTATAGGGAGAATAGGAGAGGGCCTAGAACTGAGCCCTGGGGGACACCAGTGGTGAGAGCACGTGGTGCGGAGACAGCTTCTCGCCACGCCACTTGGTAGGAGCGACCGGTCAGGTAGGACGCAATCCAGGAGTGAGCCGCGCCGGAGATGCCCAGCTCGGAGAGGGTGGAGAGGAGGATCTGATGGTTCACAGTATCAAAGGCAGCAGACAGGTCTAGAAGGACAAGAGCAGAGGAGAGAGAGTTAGCTTTAGCAGTGCGGAGAGCCTCCGTGACACAGAGAAGAGCAGTCTCAGTTGAATGACCAGTCCTGAAACCTGACTGGTTTGGATCAAGAAGGTCATTCTGAGAGAGACAGCAAGAGAGTTGGCTAAAGACGGCACGCTCAATAGTTTTGGAAAGAAAAGAAAGAAGGGATACTGGTCTGTAGTTGTTGACGTCAGTGGGATCGAGTGTTGGTTTTTTGAGAAGGGGTGCAACTCTCGCTCTCTTGAAGACGGAAGGGACATAGCCAGCGGTCAAGGATGAGTTGATCAGCGAGGTGAGGTAGGGGAGAAGGTCACCGGAGATGGTCTGGAGAAGAGAGGAGGGGATGGGGTCAAGCGGGCAGGTTGTTGGGCGGCCTGCAGTCACAAGTCGCAGGATTTTATCTGGAGAGAGAGGGGAGAAAGAAGTCAAAGCATAGGGTAGGGCAGTGTGAGTAGGACCAGCAGTGTCATTAGACTTAACAAACGAGGATCGGATGTCGTCAACCTTCTTTTCAAAGTGGTTGACGAAGTCATCCACCGAGAGAGAGGAGGGGGGGGGATTCAGCAGGGAGGAGAATGTGGCAAAGAGCTTCCTAGGGTTAGAGGCAGATGCTTGGAATTTAGAGTGGTAGAAAGTGCCTTAGCAGCAGAAACAGATGAAGAAAATGTAGAGAGGAGGGAGTGAAAAGATGCCAGGTCGGCAGGGAGTTTAGTTTTCTTCCATTTCCGCTCCGCTGCCCGGAGCTCTGTTCTGTGAGCTCGCAATGAGTCATCAAGCCACGGAGCTGGAGGGGAGGACCGAGCCGGCCGGGAGGATAGGGGACACAGAGAGTCAAAGGATGCAGAAAGGGAGGAGAGGAGGGTTGAGGAGGCAGAATCAGGAGATTGGAGGGAGAAGGATTGAGCAGAGGGAAGTGATGATAGGATGGAAGAGGAGAGAGTAGTGGGAGAGAGAGAGCGAAGGTTGCGGCGGCGCATTACCATCTGTGTAGGGGCAGAGTGAGTAGTGTTGGAGGAGAGCGAGAGAGAAAAGGACACAAAGTAGTGGTCGGAGACATGGAGGGGAGTTGCAGTGAGATTAGTAGAAGAGCAGCATCTAGTAAAGATGAGGTCAAGCGTATTGCCTGCCTTGTGAGTAGGGAGGGACGGTGAGAGGGTGAGGTCAAAAGAGGAGAGGAGTGGAAAGAAGGAGGCAGAGAGAAATGAGTCAAATGTAGACGTAGGGAGGTTGAAATCCCCCAAAACTGTGAGGGGTGAGCCATCCTCAGGAAAGGAGCTTATCAAGGCGTCAAGCTCATTGATGAACTCTCCAAGGGAACCTGGAGGGCGATAGATGACAAGGATATTAAGCTTAGATGGGCTAGTGACTGTGACAGCATGGAATTCAAATGAGGAGATAGACAGATGGGTTAGGGGAAAAATTGAGAATGTCCACTTGGGAGAGATGAGGATTCCTGTGCCACCACCCCTCTGACCAGATGCTCTCGGGGTATGCGAGAACACATGGTCAGACGAGGAGAGAGCAGTAGGAGTAGCAGTGTTTTCAGTGGTAATCCATGTTTCCGTCAGCGCCAGGAAGTCGAGGGAATGGAGGTTAGCATAGGCTGGGATGAAGTCAGCTTTGTTGGCAGCAGAACGGCAGTTCCAGAGGCTGCCTGAGACCTGGAACTCCAGGTGTGGGGTGCGTGCAGGGACCACCAGGTTAGAGAGGCAGCAGCCACGCGGTGTGAGGCGTTTGTGTGGCCTGTGCGGAGAGGAGAGAACAGGGATAGGCAGAGGCAGAGGCATAGTTGACAGGCTGTAGCAAATGGCTACAATAATGCAGAGGAGATCGGAATGAAATGAATTAAACATCAGGAAAAGGAGTGAGTAGGGCCTCCCTCGCCAAAACTTACACCTCAGAAACTATAATTGTTTCACTGAACCATCCAGATAAAAACTCTCCCAACTTCCACTTTTAGAAATTAGAATTGTTGTGAACTACAGCAGTTCAATGTTTCAAGGAATAGACTCAACTTGCTTTGTTCAGCTAGCTAAATATGACACCATGGCTGACTAGCATGCTAGCATCCAATAACACACAGTTTAGCACCAATGGCACCATTGCTGACTAGCATGCTAGCATCAAATAACACACAGTTTAGCACAAATGGCACCATGGCTGACCAGCATGCTAGCATCCAATAACACACAGTTTAGCACCAATACTTGGTAACAACAAACGACCGATAGTGTTTTAACACGCTAAACAGATAATTAGTGTCTGTGTCTAGTTCCTATCATAACGCAGCAATAATTAAACGTTGGCTAGCTAGTACAATATATATTATGGATATCAGGACAGCGATATATATTATGGATATCAGGACAGCGATTACTCACCTCGCATTGGACGAAGATTTTTTCTTCAACAAGTCGGACGCGAAGGATATTCTACAGACACCCGACAAGGCCCAAATCCCCGTCATTCGCCTGAGGAAGAGACGGAGATATCGTGGACGTAGGTCGGGGTGCCTTGTAAGGATCCGACGGCGAGCGAGTAAACTGCCTCTTCCATCAATCCTCCTAGCCAATGTTCAAGCTTTTGAGAATAAAATGGACGATTTAAGATTACGGTTATCCTACCAACGGGACATTAAAAACTGTAATATCTTATGTTTCACGGAGTCGTGGCTGAACGACAACAACGATAACATTCAGCTAGCAGGCTATACGCTACATCGGCAGGACAGAACGGCAGCCTCTGGTAAGGCAAGGGGTGGCGGGCTATGTATATTTGTAAACAACAGCTGGTGCACAAAATCAAATACTAAGGAAGTCTTGAGGTTTTGCTCGCCTGAGGTAGAGTATCTTATGATAAGCTGTAGACCACACTATTTACCAAGAGAGTTTTCATCTATATTTTTCATAGCTGTCTATTTACCACCACAAACCAATGCTGGCGTTAAGATTGCACTGAATGAGTTGTACAAGGCCATTAATCAACAGGAAAACGCTCATCCAGATGCAGCGCTCCTAGTGGCCGGGGACTTTAATGCAGGGAAACTTAAATCCGTTCTACCTAATTTCTACCAGCATGTTAAATGTGCAACCAGAGGGGAAAAAACTCTAGACCACCTTTACTCCACACACAGAGACGCATACAAAGCTCTCCCTCGCCCTCCATTTGGTAAATCTGACCATAACTCTATCCTCCTGATTCCTGCTTATAAGCAAAAACTGAAGCAGGAAGCACCAGTGATTCGGTTAATAAAAAAGTGGTCAGATGACGCAGATGCTAAGCTACAGGACTGTTTTGCTAGCACAGACTGGAACATGTTCCGGGATTCTTCAGACAGCATTGAGGAGTACACCACATCAGTCACTGGCTTCATCAATAAGTGCATCGATGATGTCGTCCCCACAGTGACCGTACGTACATACCCCAACCAGAAGCCATGGATTACAGGAAACATCCGCACTGAGCTAAAGGGTAGAGCTGCCGCTTTCAAGGAACGGGACTCTAACCCGGACGCTTATAAGAAATCCCGCTATGACCTCCGACGAACCATCAAACAGGCAAAGAGTCAATACAGGTCCAAGATTGAATCATACTACACTGGCTCTGACGCTCGTCGGATGTGGCAGGGCTTGAAAACTATTACAGACTACAAAGGGAAGCACAGCCGCGAGCTG
Organism: Coregonus lavaretus; assembly: GCF_964263955.1. NCBI lineage: Eukaryota > Metazoa > Chordata > Actinopteri > Salmoniformes > Salmonidae > Coregonus > Coregonus lavaretus. The sequence continues at coordinate 13,315,894 of NC_140025.1, forward strand.
CCCAGTGACACAAGCCTACCAGACGAGCTAAACCACTTCTATGCTCGCTTCGAGGCAAGCAACACTGAAGCATGCATGAGAGCACCAGCTGTTCCGGATGACTATGTGATCATGCTCTCCGTAGCCGATGTGAGTAAGACTTTTAAGCAGGTCAACATTCACAAGGCCGCAGGGCCAGACGGATTACCAGGACGTGTACTCCGAGCATGTGCTGACCAACTGGCAAGTGTCTTCACTGACATTTTCAACATGTCCCTGACTGAGTCTGTAATACCAACATGTTTCAAGCAGACCACCATAGTCCCCGTGCCCAAGAACTCTAAGATAACCTGCCTAAATGACTACCGACCCGTAGCACTGACGTCTGTAGCCATGAAGTGCTTTGAAAGACTGGTCATGGCTCACATCAACAGCATAATCCCAGAAACCCTAGACCCACTCCAATTTGCATACCGCCCCAACAGATCCACAGATGATGCAATCTCTATCGCACTCCACACTGCCCTTTCCCACCTGGACAAGAGGAACACCTACGTGAGAATGCTATTCATTGACTACAGCTCAGCAATCAACACCATAGTGCCCTCTAAGCTCATCACTAAGCTAAGGATCTTGGGACTAAACACCTCCCTCTGCAATTGGATCCTGGACTTCCTGACGGGCCGCCCCCAGGTGGTAAGGGTAGGTAACAACACATCTGCCACACTGATCCTCAACACGGGGGCTCCTCAGGGGTGCGTGCTCAGTCCCCTCCTGTACTCTCTGTTCACCCATGACTGCATGGCCAGGCACAACTCCAACACCATCATTAAGTTTGCCGACGACACAACAGTGGTAGGCCTGATCACCGACAACGATGAGACAGCCTATAGGGAGGAGGTCAGAGATCTGGCCGTGTGGTGCCAGGACAACAACCTCTCCCTCAACGTGACCAAGACAAAGGAGATGATTGTGGACTACAGGAAAAAAAAGAGGACTGAGCACGCCCCCATTCTCATCAACGGGGCTGTAGTGGAACAGGTTGAGAGCTTCAAGTTCCTTGGTGTCCACATCACCAACGAACTATCATGGTCCAAACACACCAAGACAGTCGTGAAGAGGGCACGACAAAGCCTATTCCCCCTCAGGAGACTAAAAAGATTTGGCATGGGTCCTCAGATCCTCAAAAAATTCTAAAGCTGCACCATCGAGAGCATCCTGACTGGTTGCATCACCGCCTGGTATGGCAACTGCTTGGCCTCTGACCGCAAGGCACTACAGAGGGTAGTGCGTACGGCCCAGTACATCACTGGGGCAAAGCTTCCTGCCATCCAGGACCTCTATACCAGGCGGTGTCAGAGGAAGGCCCTCAAAATTGTCAAAGACTCCAGCCACCCTAGTCATAGACTGTTCTCTCTGCTACCGCACGCCAAGCGGTACCGGAGTGCCAAGTCTAGGTCCAAAAGACTTCTCAACAGCTTCTACCCCCAAGCCATAAGACTCCTGAACAGCTAATCATGGCTACCCGGACTATTTGCACTGCCCCCCCACCCCATCCTTTTTACGCTGCTGCTACTCTGTTAAGTATTTATGCATAGTCACTTTAATCTACCCACATGTACATATTACCTCAACTACCTCAACTAGCCGGTGCCCCCGCACATTGACTCTGCAACGGTACCCCCCCTGTATATATAGCCTCCCTACTGTCACTTTATTTTACTTCTGCTCTTTTTTTTTTCTCAACACTTTTTTGTTGTTGTTTTATTTTAATTTTGTATTAAAAATAAATGCACTGTTGGTTAAGGGCTGTAAGTAAGCATTTCACTGTAATGTCTGCACCTGTTGTATTCGGCGCATGTGACCAATAAAATTTGATTTGATTTGATTTGATTTGAAATATATTGTATTTAGCTGCTGCGGTACAGTTAGCTAGTCGTGATTGGCTACTGTGTTGACTTTGTATGAGACACGGCTAGCTAGCTGGCTAGCTTCGTGCTAATCCCCGGCATAGCCGAATATAATGCTAACCTACAATAACTATCCACAACAGCCCGCGATGCCTACTTACAATAACCAACTACGTTCTAAATACATAATTAAGCCTTACTCGACAAAGCCCAAGCTATGTACAAAGCCAAACTTACCCGACGCCAGCTGATATTTGTCTTCTGCAATCAGTAGGTGTAATTAAGTACAGTAGGTACTAACTACCTAACGCTGATGCCTCAGATAATGAAGTTAGAAAAACGGCTGAAATGGTAGAAAGCTAGCTGGCTTAATTACAGGTACTCTTAAGCGTGAATAACATTGGAAACAGCTATCCACCGTGGCATGACATCTCAGGTGTCAGGATGAAGCATTTTCTCACAAAAAGAGGACTCAAGCAAACTATCTCTCTTCAACAGTTTCACTAGTCATGTTAGGTCTACTTAAAATGTCACATTCATACACAAGTAATTTGAAAATAAGTTATACTACTGAAACACATTCACAATAAGTTATATTACAACCTACCTCTGAAGTAAGCAGTGTGTTCTCTCACTAATGAAATAGGACATTAATAATTTGTCAGTGGTTAGTTGAATCAGTCTCTTTGCACTGTTCAGTTTGTCTGTGCAACAGGTAACCTTCCAGAATCGGACTCTTGTGATGTCACAATGGAGTCCCCATTGCCATGGTTACCCACAGCAGCTTTCATGTGTTATCAAATGCTGGCACAATTTAGTTTATTTATTTTAGATTTTTTGTACCTATGCAGCACAGTCATACCTAATATATACAATGAATCCATATAACCTAATTTTTTATTAAAATAAAATGCTGTAACTCATGTAAAATGGTTGACCATTCAAACGACATGTGTTTTGCCTAATTAAAAGTCTATATGTTTTAGATATCATAAATAGCAGCCAGGCTTACTTAGGTTGTTTGTTCGATCTCAGCCTACCACTAATGCCAATATTTTTCATCATCATCATCATCATCATCATCATCATCAATGAAATACATAGGCTACCTTACTACAGTAAAACAAGTCTTCCATAGTCTATGTCACCTCAGTAACAAAGTTCCAAAAAAGAAATGAGGGTTCAAGAAAACATCTCTCTTCAATGGCCTCAGCTATTAGCCATATGATCAACAAGGTAAACTGCAGCAATAAAATCAAGAAGCAGCTCATCCACAAGTTTATCTTGGTCAAGTGATCTGAGCCATTGATCGATTAAATCAACGAGAGCTGTTGCAGTCGAGTGATCCTTACGGTATCTTTACGGTACGCATGCTCATAGAGGGATAAAATTAGCTGGATGTGTAATTATATAGGCCCAAAAAATGTAATTGAAGAGTAGGTGTCATTGATGTTTAGCATTTAAGTTTAGTAAATAATTAAATAAAGAAATCAATATCAGCTGACTATAGAAAAGTATTGTTTAAAATTATGTTTGAACATTTTCTTATCCGTGTCTTTCCAGTTGATATAACCAAACAGACAACCTTTGTTGCTCAAGAGCGTCACACATTCCTCCATTCATTCTCTATCATATTCCCCTCCATCAAATTCCTCTATCATATTCCCTCCATCATATTCTCTCTATTATATTTCTCTCCATCATATTCCACTCCATCATAATACTCGCTATCATATTCCCTCTATCATATTCCTCTTTATTTTTACAGGGAATCCCAATTGAGACCAGTGTCTCTTTTTCAATGGTGCCCTGTGTTATATCAATTAACAATCCAAACAGCTTAAACAGATAAAATTACATACAGAGTAGAAAATATATAGAGCAAAATTATTAGACTTGAACACATACATTTCACAATGAACAGGTCTTGTATTTAACCAGTTGAGCTGACAACCATTTTGCACTGTTTCACTAGGGCTTTAGTCATCAATCTAGCAAGAGGGAAATATTTTATTAATGTAGTGGTGTCCCTCCCCCCAGGAAGCTACGACCTTTAGCTTTCACCTGGAATTGTTCATTTATGTCTGAGAAAAAAAACACTTTCCAAACCATATGATCTAGTACACAAGAAAAGTATAATACTACCTTCTTTACTACTTTGCCAAACATTTCATGACATTAGTGAGAGTCAAAATCTGTAAAATTTGTGAATGTCTAAATTAACATATGGGCAATTTGACCAGTGTACATCACTCCTATAGACAATGAGAGATGGGCTATGTAAAGGTCTCCATTTTGTCGTTCTGAACAAATGTTTGACTTCCACACAAAATTACTTCTTGACTTATTTTAGGTTTAAGGAAGTGTGTAGGTTTAAACTATTGCTTTAAAGGGAAGAGAGGGGGAGGAGGAGAGAGAGAGCGCGAGAGATGGGGGGAGTGGGAGAAAGAGGGAAGGAGGGGGAGGAGGGGGAGGAGGTGGAGGGCAGCTGTGTCCGACACACCATACTTACACCTGCAACAGGTAGGCCAGGGGGCGGGACCTGTAGGTGAGACTCATAACATGATAAGGGGGGCAGGTGAAGAAGGGGTGTTGCTGGAGTCAAGGAAGGGAGGGTGTTCCTACGAGCCCCCTGCCAGCGAGACGGGGAGCAGGGAGGAAGTCTGTCCATGGAGCATTTCTGGGTCATTGGGTCGCCTCCAATGAGATTAGATCACCCTCTACAATGTAAAGCAGTTTGAGTACTGGGGGGTTCTCTGTATAAATCCAAGGTGAAACCTCCAGGGGCTAGCCTTCTCTCAGCGGAGAGTCTGCTCTGGGCTGCCTGCGAAAGGTGCTCCTCTGTGGGAAAGAGGAGAGAACAAGAGGCCCCAGAAGAGATCTCCTTATGGTAGTGATGGACAGATCAACTCTCCTTGTTATCTTCCACCTCTTCCTCTTCCTCTTGCTCGGCCTTCTCCCTCCTTTCCTTCTTACAGTCTTACAGTTCTTCTTACAGTCATTTTCTCCCTTTCCTCCTTCCTCTCCTCCCTCTTTCTCTTCCTCTACCTTCCTCTCCCTCCTTCCCTCTTGGTAAACCTTGTTTAGTCGAGCCAGATTGTGGATAGCTAGCCATGGTTTAGACCACTGTCGCTGTCTGGGTGGGGGGATACAGGACTGGTCCACTGGACTCAGCTCACATGGGGAGAACCTGCTGCTGCTGCCACTCCCCCTCTTACCTGGGATGAGATCACGTTTGGAGGAAACCTGGCACCATCCCTACGGTGAAGCATGGTGGTGGCAGCATCATGCTCCGGGGAGGATTTTCAGGGACAGGGACTGGGAACACGCCCCATTCACATCGACGGGGCTGGAGTGGAGCAGGTCGAGAGTTTCAAGTTCCTTGGTGTCCACATCACCAACAAACTATCATGGTTCAAACACACCAAGACAGTCGTGAAGAGAGCACGACAACGCCTTTTCCACCTCAGGAGACTGAAAAGATTTGGCATTGGTCCCAAGATCCTCAAAAAGTTCTACAGCTGCACCATCGAGAGCTTCCTGACCAGTTGCATCACCGCCTGGTATGGCAACTGCTCGGCATCCGACCGTAAGGCGCTACAGAGGGTAGTGCGTACGGCCCAGTACATCACTGGAGCCAAGCTTCCTGCCATCCAGGACCTATATACTTGGAGGTGTAAGAGGGAGGCCCAAAAAATTGACAAAGACTCCAGTCACCCAAGTCATAGACTGTTCTCTCTGCTACCGCACAGCAAGCGGTACCAGAGTGCCAAGTCTAGGTCCAAAAGGCTCCTTAACAGCTTCTATCCCCAATTCATAAGACTGCTGAACAATTAATCAAATGGCCACCCGGACTATTTACATTGACACCTCCTCCCTTTGTTTTTACACTGGTAATAGGAATCTGGATCGGTTTCCTTTTCTTTTTACCTTGCTTTTGTTATTATTATTATTTTTTAAAGTTTTATTTTTACATTTCGTAAAATGTTATAATTACAAAAACATTTCATTTTAATTTCAATTTAGTAACATACTGTATCATTCAAATAAATATTATTATTTGTCTAATCATATTTTGCCAGCTAACTGGGTGGCAGGCTGCAATCAGTGTCACACTCTGGCTCTGGGACTTTTTATGTTGAGTCAGGGTGTGTAGATTTCCGTGTGTTTTGTACTGTGTTTAGTGTCTAGGTGTTCTCGTTCTATGTTTGCTCAAGTGACTCCCAATCGGAGGTAACGAGTGTCAGCTGTCGGCTCGTTATCTCTGATTGGGAGCCATATTTAAACTGTCTGTGTTCACCTTGTGGTTGTGGGTTTTTGTTCCGTGTTCAGTCATTGTCGCTGTGGACTTCACTATCGTCATTTGTTTTGTTGTTTTCGTGGTTGCTTTATAGAATAAAGTCAACATGTTCGCTCAACACGCTGCGCCTTGGTCCGCTTCCTTAGACGAGCGTGACAGAAAAAAACCCACCAAATCAGGACCAAGCAGCGTGTCCAGGAATCGGCAGCCTGGAAGTGGGAGCAGCGGCGTCAGCAGGATCAACGGTGGACAGGCGAGAGGCAACCCCAAAAATTTTTTAGGGGGGGGCACACGGCAGGGACGACGGGGCTGACGGAGGCAGAGAAGGGGCGGATTCAGAAGGCCACCAGGTTACGGGGGCCACTGGTCAAGGCAGGGAAGGTTGGTGTAGAGGCACGGCGAGAGGTACTGGGGTGTGTAACCAGTCCGGTCCGGCCCGTTCCAGATCCCGAGGTAGAGCCAGTGGTGTGTGTCCCCAGTACGGTGTGGACTGTTCCGGCCCCTCGCACCAAGTGTACGGTGCGCGTCGCCAGCCCGGCTCGGCCTGTTCCTGTTCCTCGCACCAAGAGTACGGTGCGCGTCGCCAGCCCAGCCCGGCCTGCTCCTGCTCCACGCACCAAGCCTACGGTGTGCGTCGACAGCCCTGCCCGGCCTGTTCCTGCTCCACGCACCAAGCCCACGGTGTGCGTCGCCAGCCCAGCCCGGCCTGTTCCTGTTCCTCGCACCAAGAGTACGGTGCGCGTCGCCAGCCCAGCCCGGCCTGTTCCTGCTCCACGCACCAAGCCTACGGTGTGCGTCGCCAGCCCTGCCCGGCCTGTTCCTGCTCCACGCACGAAGCCTACGGTGTGCGTCGCCAGTCCAGCCAGGCCTGTTCCTGCTCCACGCACCAAACCTACGGTGTGCGTCGCCAGCCCAGCCCGGCCTGTTCCTGCTCCACGCACCAAGCCTACGGGGTGCGTCGCCAGCCCAGCCCGGCCGGTTCCTGCTCCACGCACCAAGCCTACGGTGTGCGTCGGCCTGGTCCAGCCCGTTCCTGCTCCACGCACCAAGCCTACGGGGTGCGTCGCCAGCCCAGCCCGGCCGGTTCCTGCTCCACGCACCAAACCTACGGTGTGCGTCGGCCTGGTCCAGCCCGTTCCTGCTACTCGCACCAAGCCAAGGGTGCGAGTTGACAGCCTGGTCCAGCTCGTTCCTGCTACTCGCACCAAGCCAAGGGTACGAGTCGTCGGCCTGGTCCAGCCCGCTCCTGCTACGTCCAGTCCAGCTCCAGCCAGCGGGGCCAGACCGGACCAGGGGCGCTATGGGGGGTTTGTTGGAGGGTGGTGGGCAAGCCCGGAGCCGGAGCCGCCGCCGAGGAGGAATGCCCACCCAGTCCTCCCCTGTGTTGCTTGTATTTAGGCGCGGTCGCAGTCCGCGCCTTTAGGGAGGGTACTGTCACACTCTGGCTCTGGGACTTTTTATGTTGAGTCAGGGTGTGTAGATTTCCGTGTGTTTTGTACTGTGTTTAGTGTCTAGGTGTTCTCGTTCTATGTTTGGTCAAGTGACTCCCAATCGGAGGTAACGAGTGTCAGCTGTCGGCTCGTTATCTCTGATTGGGAGCCATATTTAAACTGTCTGTGTTCACCTTTTGTTCCGTGTTCAGTCATTGACGCTGTGGACTTCACTATCGTCATTTGTTTTGTTGTTTTCGTGGTTGCTTTATAGAATAAAGTCAACATGTTCGCTCAACACGCTGCGCCTTGGTCCGCTTCCTTAGACGAGCGTGACAATCAGTAGCTGTAATTAAGTACAGCAGCCACCAACCATCTAACATTAATGCCTCGGATAATGAGGTTAGAAGAACAGCTGAATGGTCGGTAGCTAGCTGGCTCAATTACAGGTACTCTTAAGCGTGAAATAACATTGGAAACAACTAACCACAGTTGCTAAAAGTTACCAGTAGCTACCCACTAGCTAGCTAGCTTTGTTGGTCCAAGTGGTGGGTTAGCTAGCACTCGTGCTTCGCCGGGGTCCACCGAATAGAATACTTACCTACAATAATTACCTACAATAACCTACAATAACTACCTAAGTAAACTACCTATAATACCTGACTACAATACCTACATACAATCTAAATACATGGTTTAAGCTTTACTCAACAACATATAAGAAGCCAGCTTATCTCCTGCTAGAGAAAACACAACCTCTCCCGACAACCTCGAGGCAAGAGACCTTTCTCTCTTTCTCGTCATCTTTCAACTTCTTATTCAGTTCCTTATTTTTCTCTTTTTCCTCCATCTTTAAAAATGTGACTTTCTGCTTGAGGTTCATGGCCAGAAAGCCCACTCTTCCCAGGATGGTCTCTGCTCTCTCTGATGAAACCGTCCCATTGGAGCTCTTGGAATGGGTACGGTCCGCCTCACTCTTCAAACCCTCCCTCGGGCTCACCTCCTCCTTGACGCTCCTCTCTTCACTCTCAATGTCAATGCCTGTCCAATAATCCTAACAGGAAGACATTGACTCTAGATGTAATATTGTTCCAATGTGGCACATTCAATACACATTTGAGTGATCAACATACATTGATGGCCTCATGGGGCACACAATTTAGAGGACAGTAATTGAGGTAACTTGTTTATTTGTATCCCAAACCGATTTTGTAATAGCCATAGATGTTCTTCCTGGGTCCACACCAAACGTAATACAAATGTTAACCCTAGTAAGGGGTGATGTTTTATACTATGAGCATAGATTAGCAGGGTTGGGGTCAATTCAATTTCAATTCCAGTCAATTCAGGAAGTACTTAATTCAATGCTTTGAATTGAAATGGAACAGACCCCCAACCCTGTAGAGTAGAAGTGTAAAATAGGACACCTACCTTTGCCTTTTTCAGCGTCCAGGGCCTGGGTTCCTCATCCTCTGACCTGCATATGGAGGCTCTCACTCTAACAGGCGTCTTAGTGGCCATGCAGAGCAGAGGGGTTGCCAGAGTTAAGTTAGCATCTGGGACCAGCTGGTGAGCATGAGGGCAGCGATCCACCTCTTCACTAGTGCCCTTCCCTTTCTGCTCTGGCTACTTGTGGTCCTTGTCATGGATGCATGCCAGGCTTGGAGGAAGTGCTAGGACAGGGCTTTTATCACTCATCAGTTCCTCTCTCTTGACAGTGGATGCAACTGCACTTGCCTCTGTGTTAACTGAGCACTATGTGGTGTCCTCAACTGTCTCCTCTGGCTGCTTGTGGTCATTGTTGTTGTGAATGCATTGCAGACCTGGAGGACTTTTATCATCCCAGGTGTAAATAGCAACAGTTGCTTCTGTGTCGACTGAGCACTTTGTAGTGCACTCAACTGTCTTCCATAGCGGTTTGTGGTCATTGTTGTGGGTGCAGGTCAGGATTAGAGGCAGTGTTGCAGGTGCAGGAGGACTTTTATCAGCCAAACACTCCTCCGTGTGGACAGTGGACACAGAAACGGCTGCTTCCCTGGCAACTGGACACTTGTTGGTGTCCTCTACTGCCTCCCCTGGCAGAGTGTGGACAGTGGAGACAGAAACGGCCGCTTCCCTGGACACTTGACTCTTGGTGGTGTCCTCTACTGCCTCCTCTGGCTGCTTGTGGCCATTGTCTAGAATGTGTGGCAACTTTGAAGGCAGCATTGGAGCCGGGCTTTTATCACCCAACAGGTTCTCTCCCTGGACAATGGATGTGCCTGCAGTGATCGCTGTGGTAACAGAGGATTCGGTGGCATCCTCTTTTGTCTCCTCTGTCAGTTTGTGGTCAGAGTCTCGGATACATGGCGAGCTTGGAGGCAGTGCTGCAGGGTCAGGAGGGCTTTGATCAGCTGCCATGTCCTCTTTGAGGTGAGTGGACACATCATTGTTTGTTTCACTGATAACTGGACACTTGGTGGTGTCCTCTACTGCCTCCCCTGGCAGTTTGTAGTCAACTTCAAAGACAAGTGGCAGACTTGGAGGCAGCATTGGGACAGGGCATTTAGCTGCTGATCTGTACACTCCAAAATCAACAGTAGCTGTGCCTGCAGTGGTCTCTGTAGCAACTGAGACCTCATAGGTATCCTCTACTGTCTGCTCTGATGGCATGAAGTCATCGTCAAAGACTGTTGGCAGGCATGTAGGCAGCACTGAAGGAAGACTTCTAGCTGCCCATCGATTCTCTCCCTTGACAGTGGCTGTGGTAGCAGTGGTCTCTGTGGCAACTGGGCACTCTGTGGCTGAAACAGCAGGCTTAGAGGTTTCGAGGAAATTGAATGAATTGCCAATGAACCGCTGAGCCAGGGGTGGGAGGGAGTAATGATAGAATCTGTCCTCTTCCTCAACATTAGATATTGCCACTGGAGCAACTGAGACCTCAGTGGTGCCCTCTACTGCCTGATGTGGCTGCATGGAGTCTTCGTCAAAGAAGTGTGGCAGGTATCGATGCAGCATTGAGGAAAGATGTATATCTGTCCATAGGTCCTCTCGTATACCTGTAGATACATCTGCAGTGGCCTCTGTGGCAACTGGGCATTCAGCAGACTGGCAGGTTTCAGGGACAAAGTATGAAAATACAATGAACCGCTGTGCATCCTGAGCGCGTATGGCAAATGGAGAGGGGGGATGCAACATGGTAGGTATAGGCCTCTGATTGGTGAAAGCCAGTGGTGGGAGGGAGTCAATACAGGGAGCCATGAACTCAGTGAGAGGACAGTTGCTCACATCTCACACATTCTGCGTGAGAAAAGAAACAGACATGATGAAAGTGATCACATTCAGTACATACATACATACTGTATGAGTCAGCACTACTTACTTATACATCATATATATATAGTGTCCTCTAAGATGCTCTGCACCAGTCTGTCCCAACCCTTGGTCCCCTAGCCAATGGGCCAGCTAAGTGTAAAAATACATGCCCCACACCCAGCATAACATTTGACATTTTAGCCATTTATCAGACGCTTTTATCCAGAATTACTTATAGTTAGTTAGTGCATTCAACTTAAGGTAGCTAGGTGAGACAACCACATAATCCTGATATGAGCGTCTATGATAGAACGGTTGTTTATTTTTTATGACCAGACAACCATAAGAACTGAGGACATAAATTCACTGAAACAGACAGACACGATACAACACATTTAGACAAGAACAGTTATAAGCATTGCCATGGTGTAGCCTAATACAAAAAGAAATAAGGACAAAACATTGTTAGCTTACATTCCATGGCATATGGAACATTTTGCCCTTACAATAACTTATATTTGCTTTAATTAATATTGTTAAACAGAACTCTTGTCGACTTTGTCAAAGTTGGTCTTGTTACCTCCTCAATCAGTCTTGGCATTTTCCTCGTCTTGAACCAAATCCTCTTCATCTTCTTCTCCTGATCCTTCTGGATCTGCAAAACCAGAGCCAACCTGGCTCCCAGCTCCATCACGTAGTCTGTCTAGATCGCCCTTTCCTCCAACCGACACTCACCCCTCCTCTGTGTCAGCGTTGAACCCTCCATGTCTTCCTCTTAGCTAACAATAACTCTGGAAAATACACAACGTTGTAGTAAGTGGGTGTTGCTAACCAAATAATAATGCATCTCTTTACAATGTGCACACGTTTTCTTCCCAGCTACTTACAATTAATCAAGTGAGAATCCTGATCCAGATATGTTTAGGCAATAGGCCTATCTGAATTACTAGTAAAAAGTTGGCTACTGGAAAAGCGACCAAGTTCAAATGAATCGATTTTGGCTGTTCTTATCATTTCGTGAACAATATCCTTCATGACATCATCATTGTGATGCAAGGCGTTGCCATGGCAGATGAAAAAGCACAACACAGACTTTAAAAAGCAAACTTCAGGGTCTTTCTGTACCTTACTATTGAGCCTTATTCAAACCCTCATGTAGCTCAACTCCATATTGGGCCTGGTTCTCACAAACCACACTAATCACTTCCATCATATCATTGAAAACACTGTGTTTTGGGTAGAAAATGACTCTATATCCATGCAGGACCTAACTTGTACAGTTTCATCTATTTTAAAAACCAAGGAGGTAAAAATGCCAGTCTTCTCTTTGAGTGCCCTTGAGTGCACCTCAATTTAAAGAGGTCTATCAATTCAACCATTTGAAATGGATGTCCATTCAATTAAGAACATATTATTCTTATTAGAAATGAATCAGCTACAAATTAGGTAGGCGTACTTGTTTTTTTACACAACCTACTCTTTTGGTACATATTTATTGAGATAATTGATTACAACATATGTTGGTGATTAACACAGAGAGAGGTTTTTTTTCTGTCATCAATAGAATGCATTAGCCATTAGGCTGGCTCACTACAATTGTAACATGACATCTCAGGTGTCAGGATGAAGCATTTTCTCACAAAAAGAGGACTCAAGCAAACTATCTCTCTTCAACAGTTTCACTAGTCATGTTAGGTCTACTTAAAATGTCACATTCATACACAAGTAATTTGAAAATAAGTTATACTACTGAAACACATTCACAATAAGTTATATTACAACCTACTGTCGTATATGATGAATGTTGGTCGTCCTTGCTGATGAACAAAAGGGAGTCTGCTCATACTGAACATTGATCATAAGGTTTATTCAGATCACAAGCTTCAGCATGAGTAACAGGTGACATGACACCCGGAGAGCAGTGTCCTCCAATTCTAATGTCTGCTCTGTCCTATCTTCTTCGTGTACCCCTATTTATAACCAATGCAACAAGATGGGCTCCCTCTTCTGGCCAGTTTTACAATACACTTCCTGTCTATTATATGTTACATTATACTAAACATTGCCTTTTGATACTAACATAACCAACATTCCATTTCTTCATGAAAAACATTTAAAACAGTCATAATTTCCATACACTACACTACCTCTGAAGTAAGCAGTGTGTTCTCTCACTAATGAAATAGGACATTAATAATTTGTCAGTGGTTAGTTGAATCAGTCTCTTTGCACTGTTCAGTTTGTCTGTGCAACAGGTAACCTTCCAGAATCGGAATCTTGTGATGTCACAATGGAGTCCCCATTGCCATGGTTACACACAGCAGCTTTCATGTGTTATCAAATGCTGGCACAATTTAGTTTATTTATTTTAGATTTTTTGTACCTATGCAGCACAGTCATACCTAATATATACAATGAATCCATATAACCTAATTTTTTATTAAAATAAAATGCTGTAACTCATGTAAAATGGTTGACCATTCAAACGACATGTGTTTTGCCTAATTAAAAGTCTATATGTTTTAGATATCATAAATAGCAGCCAGGCTTACTTAGGTTGTTTGTTCGATCTCAGCCTACCACTAATGCCAATATTTTTCATCATCATCATCATCATCATCATCATCAATGAAATACATAGGCTACCTTACTACAGTAAAACAAGTCTTCCATAGTCTATGTCACCTCAGTAACAAAGTTCCAAAAAAGAAATGAGGGTTCAAGAAAACATCTCTCTTCAATGGCCTCAGCTATTAGCCATATGATCAACAAGGTCAACTGCAGCACTAAAATCAAAAAGCAGCTCATCCACAAGTTTATCTTGGTCAAGTGATCTGAGCCATTGATCGATTAAATCAACGAGAGCTGTTGCAGTCGAGTGATCCTTACGGTATCTTTACGGTACGCATGCTCATAGAGGGATAAAATTAGCTGGATGTGTAATTATATAGGCCCAAAAAATGTAATTGAAGAGTAGGTGTCATTGATGTTTAGCATTTAAGTTTAATAAATAATTAAATAAAGAAATCAATATCAGCTGACTATAGAAAAGTATTGTTTAAAATTATGTTTGAACATTTTCTTATCCGTGTCTTTCCAGTTGATATAACCAAACAGACAACCTTTGTTGCTCAAGAGCGCCACACATTCCTCCATTCATTCTCTATCATATTCCCCTCCATCAAATTCCTCTATCATATTCCCTCCATCATATTCTCTCTATTATATTTCTCTCCATCATATTCCACTCCATCATAATACTCGCTATCATATTCCCTCTATCATATTCCTCTTTATTTTTACAGGGAATCCCAATTGAGACCAGTGTCTCTTTTTCAATGGTGCCCTGTGTTATATCAATTAACAATCCAAACAGCTTAAACAGATAAAATTACATACAGAGTAGAAAATATATAGAGCAAAATTATTAGACTTGAACACATACATTTCACAATGAACAGGTCTTGTATTTAACCAGTTGAGCTGACAACCATTTTGCACTGTTTCACTAGGGCTTTAGTCATCAATCTAGCAAGAGGGAAATATTTTATTAATGTAGTGGTGTCCCTCCCCCCAGGAAGCTACGACCTTTAGCTTTCACCTGGAATTGTTCATTTATGTCTGAGAAAAAAAACACTTTCCAAACCATATGATCTAGTACACAAGAAAAGTATAATACAACCTTCTTTACTACTTTGCCAAACATTTCATGACATTAGTGAGAGTCAAAATCTGTAAAATTTGTGAATGTCTAAATTAACATTTGGGCAATTTGACCAGTGTACATCACTCCTATAGACAATGAGAGATGGGCTATGTAAAGGTCTCGATTTTGTCGTTCTGAACAAATGTTTGACTTCCACACAAAATTACTTCTTGACTTATTTTAGGTTTAAGGAAGTGTGTAGGTTTAAACTATTGCTTTAAAGGGAAGAGAGGGGGAGGAGGAGAGAGCGCAAGAGATGGGGGGAGTGGGAGAAAGAGGGAAGGAGGGGGAGGACAGCTGTGTCCGACACACCATACTTACACCTGCAACAGGTAGGCCAGGGGGCGGGACCTGTAGGTGAGACTCATAACATGATAAGGGGGGCAGGTGAAGAAGGGGTGTTGCTGGAGTCAAGGAAGGGAGGGTGTTCCTACGAGCCCCCTGCCAGCGAGACGGGGAGCAGGGAGGAAGTCTGTCCATGGAGCATTTCTGGGTCATTGGGTCGCCTCCAATGAGATTAGATCACCCTCTACAATGTAAAGCAGTTTGAGTACTGGGGGGTTCTCTGTATAAATCCAAGGTGAAACCTCCAGGGGCTAGCCTTCTCTCAGCGGAGAGTCTGCTCTGGGCTGCCTGCGAAAGGTGCTCCTCTGTGGGAAAGAGGAGAGAACAAGAGGCCCCAGAAGAGATCTCCTTATGGTAGTGATGGACAGATCAACTCTCCTTGTTATCTTCCACCTCTTCCTCTTCCTCTTGCTCGGCCTTCTCCCTCCTTTCCTTCTTACAGTCTTACAGTCCTTCTTACAGTCATTTTCTCCCTTTCCTCCTTCCTCTCCTCCCTCTTTCTCTTCCTCTACCTTCCTCTCCCTCCTTCCCTCTTGGTAAACCTTGTTTAGTCGAGCCAGATTGTGGATAGCTAGCCATGGTTTAGACCACTGTCGCTGTCTGGGTGGGGGGATACAGGACTGGTCCACTGGACTCAGCTCACATGGGGAGAACCTGCTGCTGCTGCCACTCCCCCTCTTACCTGGGATGAGATCACGTTTGGAGGAAACCTGGCACCATCCCTACGGTGAAGCATGGTGGTGGCAGCATCATGCTCCGGGGAGGATTTTCAGGGACAGGGACTGGGAACACGCCCCATTCACATCGACGGAGCTGTAGTGGAGCAGGTCGAGAGTTTCAAGTTCCTTGGTGTCCACATCACCAACAAACTATCATGGTTTAAACACACCAAGACAGTCGGGAAGAGGGCACGACAACGCCTTTTCCACCTCAGGAGACTGAAAAGATTTGGCATTGGTCCCAAGATCCTCAAAAAGTTATACAGCTGCACCATCGAGAGCTTCCTGACCAGTTGCATCACCGCCTGGTATGGCAACTGCTCGGCATCCGACCGTAAGGCGCTACAGAGGGTAGTGCTTACGGCCCAGTACATCACTGGAGACAAGCTTCCTGCCATCCAGGACCTATATACTTGGAGGTGTAAGAGGGAGGCCCAAAAAATTGACAAAGACTCCAGTCACCCAAGTCATAGACTGTTCTCTCTGCTACCGCACAGCAAGCGGTACCAGAGTGCCAAGTCTAGGTCCAAAAGGCCCCTTAACAGCTTCTATCCCCAATTCATAAGACTGCTGAACAATTAATCAAATGGCCACCCGGACTATTTACATTGACACCTCCCCCCTTTGTTTTTACACTGGTAATAGGAATCTGGATCGGTTTCCTTTTCTTTTTACCTTGCTTTTGTTATTATTATTATTTTTTAAAGTTTTCTTTTTACATTTCGTAAAATGTTATAATTACAAAAACATTTCATTTTAATTTCAATTTAGTAACATACTGTATCATTCAAATAAATATTATTATTTGTCTAATCATATTTTGCCAGCTAACTGGGTGGCAGGCTGCAATCAGTAGCTGTAATTAAGTACAGCAGCCACCAACCATCTAACGTTAATGCCTCGGATAATGAGGTTAGAAGAACAGCTGAATGGTCGGTAGCTAGCTGGCTCAATTACAGGTACTCTTAAGCGTGAAATAACATTGGAAACAACTAAACACAGTTGCGAAAAGTTACCAGTAGCTACCCACTAGCTAGCTAGCTTTGTTGGTCCAAGTGGTGGGATAGCTAGCACTCGTGCTTCGCCGGGGTCCACCGAATAGAATACTTACCTACAATAATTACCTACAATAACCTACAATAACTACCTAAGTAAACTACCTATAATACCTGACTACAATACCTACATACAATCTAAATACATGGTTTAAGCTTTACTCAACAACATATAAGAAGCCAGCTTATCTCCTGCTAGAGAAAACACAACCTCTCCCGACAACCTCGAGGCAAGAGACCTTTCTCTCTTTCTCGTCATCTTTCAACTTCTTATTCAGTTCCTTATTTTTCTCTTTTTCCTCCATCTTTAAAAATGTGACTTTCTGCTTGAGGTTCATGGCCAGAAAGCCCACTCTTCCCAGGATGGTCTCTGCTCTCTCTGATGAAACCGTCCCATTGGAGCTCTTGGAATGGGCACGGTCCGCCTCACTCTTCAAACCCTCCCTCGGGCTCACCTCCT
The DNA here is from genome assembly GCF_964263955.1 of Coregonus lavaretus. NCBI lineage: Eukaryota > Metazoa > Chordata > Actinopteri > Salmoniformes > Salmonidae > Coregonus > Coregonus lavaretus. Next base: position 13,333,092 of record NC_140025.1, read on the forward strand.
CCTTGACGCTCCTCTCTTCACTCTCAATGTCAATGCCTGTCCAATAATCCTAACAGGAAGACATTGACTCTAGATGTAATATTGTTCCAATGTGGCACATTCAATACACATTTGAGTGATCAACATACATTGATGGCCTCATGGGGCACACAATTTAGAGGACAGTAATTGAGGTAACTTGTTTATTTGTATCCCAAACCGATTTTGTAATAGCCATAGATGTTCTTCCTGGGTCCACACCAAACGTAATACAAATGTTAACCCTAGTAAGGGGTGATGTTTTATACTATGAGCATAGATTAGCAGGGTTGGGGTCAATTCAATTTCAATTCCAGTCAATTCAGGAAGTACTTAATTCAATGCTTTGAATTGAAATGGAACAGACCCCCAGCCCTGTAGAGTAGAAGTGTAAAATAGGACACCTACCTTTGCCTTTTTCAGCGTCCAGGGCCTGGGTTCCTCATCCTCTGACCTGCATATGGAGGCTCTCACTCTAACAGGCGTCTTAGTGGCCATGCAGAGCAGAGGGGTTGCCAGAGTTAAGTTAGCATCTGGGACCAGCTGGTGAGCATGAGGGCAGCGATCCACCTCTTCACTAGTGCCCTTCCCTTTCTGCTCTGGCTGCTTGTGGTCCTTGTCATGGATGCATGCCAGGCTTGGAGGAAGTGCTAGGACAGGGCTTTTATCACTCATCAGTTCCTCTCTCTTGACAGTGGATGCAACTGCACTTGCCTCTGTGTTAACTGAGCACTATGTGGTGTCCTCAACTGTCTCCTCTGGCTGCTTGTGGTCATTGTTGTTGTGAATGCATTGCAGACCTGGAGGACTTTTATCATCCCAGGTGTAAATAGCAACAGTTGCCTCTGTGTCGACTGAGCACTTTGTAGTGCACTCAACTGTCTTCCATAGCGGTTTGTAGTCATTGTTGTGGGTGCAGGTCAGGATTAGAGGCAGTGTTGCAGGTGCAGGAGGACTTTTATCAGCCAAACACTCCTCCGTGTGGACAGTGGACACAGAAACGGCTGCTTCCCTGGCAACTGGACACTTGTTGGTGTCCTCTACTGCCTCCCCTGGCAGAGTGTGGACAGTGGAGACGGAAACGGCCGCTTCCCTGGACACTTGACTCTTGGTGGTGTCCTCTACTGCCTCCTCTGGCTGCTTGTGGCCATTGTCTAGAATGTGTGGCAACTTTGAAGGCAGCATTGGAGCCGGGCTTTTATCACCCAACAGGTTCTCTCCCTGGACAATGGATGTGCCTGCAGTGATCGCTGTGGTAACGGAGGACTCGGTGGCATCCTCTTTTGTCTCCTCTGTCAGTTTGTGGTCAGAGTCTCGGATACATGGCGAGCTTGGAGGCAGTGCTGCAGGGTCAGGAGGGCTTTGATCAGCTGCCATGTCCTCTTTGAGGTGAGTGGACACATCATTGTTTGTTTCACTGATAACTGGACACTTGGTGGTGTCCTCTACTGCCTCCCCTGGCAGTTTGTAGTCAACTTCAAAGACAAGTGGCAGACTTGGAGGCAGCATTGGGCCCGGGCATTTAGCTGCTGATCTGTACACTCCAAAATCAACAGTAGCTGTGCCTGCAGTGGTCTCTGTAGCAACTGAGACCTCATAGGTATCCTCTACTGTCTGCTCTGATGGCATGAAGTCATCGTCAAAGACTGTTGGCAGGCATGTAGGCAGCACTGAAGGAAGACTTCTAGCTGCCCATCGATTCTCTCCCTTGACAATGGCTGTGGTAGCAGTGGTCTCTGTGGCAACTGGGCACTCTGTGGCTGAAACAGCAGGCTTAGAGGTTTCGAGGAAATTGAATGAATTGCCAATGAACCGCTGAGCCAGGGGTGGGAGGGAGTAATGATAGAATCTGTCCTCTTCCTCAACATTAGATATTGCCACTGGAGCAACTGAGACCTCAGTGGTGCCCTCTACTGCCTGATGTGGCTGCATGGAGTCTTCGTCAAAGAAGTGTGGCAGGTATCGATGCAGCATTGAGGAAAGATGTATATCTGTCCATAGGTCCTCTCGTATACCTGTAGATACATCTGCAGTGGCCTCTGTGGCAACTGGGCATTCAGCAGACTGGCAGGTTTCAGGGACAAAGTATGAAAATACAATTACATTTACATTTTAGTCATTTAGCAGACGCTCTTATCCAGAGCGACTTACATACAGTGGGGAAAAAAAGTATTTAGTCAGCCACCAATTGTGCAAGTTCTCCCACTTAAAAAGATGAGAGAGGCCTTTAATTTTTATCATAGGTACACGTCAACTATGACAGACAAAATGAGAAAAAAATTTCCAGAAAGTCACATTGTAGGATTTTTTATGAATTTATTTGCAAATTATGGTGGAAAATAAGTATTTGGTCAATAACAAAAGTTTCTCAATACTTTGTTATATACCCTTTGTTGGCAATGACACAGGTCAAACGTTTTCTGTAAGTCTTCACAAGGTTTTCACACACTATTTTGGCCCATTCCTCAATGCAGATCTCCTCTAGAGCAGTGATGTTTTGGGGCTGTCGCTGGGCAACACGGACTTTCAACTCCCTCAAAGATTTTCTATGGGGTTGAGATCTGGAGACTGGCTAGGCCACTCCAGGACCTTGAAATGCTTCTTACGAAGCCACTCCTTCGTTGCCCGGGCAGTGTGTTTGGGATCATTGTCATGCTGAAAGACCCAGCCACGTTTCATCTTCAATGCCCTTGCTGATGGAAGGAGGTTTTCACTCAAAATCTCACGATACATGGCCCCATTCATTGTTTCCTTTACACGGATCAGTCGTCCTGGTCCCTTTGCAGAAAAACAGCCCCAAAGCATGATGTTTACACCCCCATGCTTCACAGTAGGTATGGTGTTCTTTGGATGCAATTCTTTGTCCTCCAAACACGACGAGTTGAGTTTTTACCAAAAAGTTCTATTTTGGTTTCATCTGACCATACGACATTCTCCCAATCCTCTTCTGGATCATCCAAATGCACTCTAGCAAACTTCAGACGGGCCTGGACATGTATTGGCTTAAGCAGGGGGACACGTCTGGAACTGCAGGATTTGAGTCCCTGGCGGCGTAGTGTGTTACTGATGGTAGGCTTTGTTACTTTGGTCCCAGCTCTCTGCAGGTCACTCACTAGGTCCCCCTGTGTGGTTCTGGGATTTTTGCTCACCGTTCTTGTGATCATTTTGACCCCACGGGGTGAGATCTTGCGTGGAGCCCCAGATCGAGGGAGATTATCAGTGGACTTGTATGTCTTCCATTTCCTAATAATTGCTCCCACAGTTGATTTATTCAAACCATGCTGCTCACCTATTGCAGATTCAGTCTTCCCAGCCTGGTGCAGGTCTACAATTTTGTTTTTGGTGTCCTTTGACAGCTCTTTGGTCTTGGCCATAGTGGAGTTTGGAGTGTGACTGTTTGAGGTTGTGGACAGGTGTCTTTTATACTGATAACAAGTTCAAACAGGTGCCATTAATACAGGTAACGAGTGGAGGACAGAGGAGCCTCTTAAAGAAGAAGTTACAGGTCTGTGAGAGCCAGAAACCTTGCTTGTTTGTAGGTGACCAAATACTTATTTTCCACCATAATTTGCAAATAAATTCATAAAAAATCCTACAGTGTGATTTTCTGGATTTTTTTTTCTTAATTTGTCTGTCATAGTTGACGTGTACCTATGATGAAAATTACAGGCCTCTCTCATCTTTTTAAGTGGGAGAACTTGCACAATTGGTGGCTGACTAAATACTTTTTTTCCCCACTGTATATATATATTTTTATACTGGCCCCCTGTGGGAATCGAACCCACAACCCTGGCGTTGCAAACACCATGCTCTATCAACTGAGCTATATCCCTGCCGGCCATTCCCTCCCCTACCCTGGACGACGCTGGGCCAATTGTGCGCCGCCCATGAGTCTCCCGGTCGCGGCCGGCTGCGACAGAGCCTGGATTCGAACCAGGATCTAGTGGCACAGTTTTGCACTGCGATGCAGTGCCTTAGACCACTGCGCCACTCAGGAGCACAATGAACCGCTGTGCATCCTGAGCGCGTATGGCAAATGGAGAGGGGGGATGCAACATGGTAGGTATAGGCCTCTGATTGGTGAAAGCCAGTGGTGGGAGGGAGTCAATACAGGGAGCCATGAACTCAGTGAGAGGACAGTTGCTCACATCTCACACATTCTGCGTGAGAAAAGAAACAGACATGATGAAAGTGATCACATTCAGTACATACATACATACTGTATGAGTCAGCACTACTTACTTATACATCACATATATATATATATATATATATATATATAGTGTCCTCTAAGATGCTCTGCACCAGTCTGTCCCAACCCTTGGTCCCCTAGCCAATGGGCCAGCTAAGTGTAAAAATACATGCCCCACACCCAGCATAACATTTGACATTTTAGCCATTTATCAGACGCTTTTATCTAGAACGACTTATAGTTAGTTAGTGCATTCAACTTAAGGTAGCTAGGTGAGACAACCACGTAATCCTGATATGAGCGTCTATGATAGAACGGTTGTTAATTTTTTATGACCAGACAACCATAAGAACTGAGGACATAAATTCACTGAAACAGACAGACACGATACAACACATTTAGACAAGAACAGTTATAAGCATTGCCATGGTGTAGCCTAATACAAAAATAAATAAGGACAAAACATTGTTAGCTTACATTCCATGGCATATGGAACATTTTGCCCTTACAATAACTTATATTTGCTTTAATTAATATTGTTAAACAGAACTCTTGTCGACTTTGTCAAAGTTGGTCTTGTTACCTCCTCAATCAGTCTTGGCATTTTCCTCGTCTTGAACCAAATCCTCTTCATCTTCTTCTCCTGATCCTTCTGGATCTGCAAAACCAGAGCCAACCTGGCTCCCAGCTCCATCACGTAGTCTGTCTAGATCGCCCTTTCCTCCAACCGACACTCACCCCTCCTCTGTGTCAGCGTTGAACCCTCCATGTCTTCCTCTTAGCTAACAATAACTCTGGAAAATACACAACGTTGTAGTAAGTGGGTGTTGCTAACCAAATAATAATGCATCTCTTTACAATGTGCACACGTTTTCTTCCCAGCTACTTACAATTAATCAAGTGAGAATCCTGATCCAGATATGTTTAGGCAATAGGCCTATCTGAATTACTAGTAAAAAGTTGGCTACTGGAAAAGCGACCAAGTTCAAATGAATCGATTTTGGCTGTTCTTATCATTTCGTGAACAATATCCTTCATGACATCATCATTGTGATGCAAGGCGTTGCCATGGCAGATGAAAAACCACAACACAGACTTTAAAAAGCAAACTTCAGGGTCTTTCTGTACCTTACTATTGAGCCTTATTCAACCCCTCATGTAGCTCTACTCCATATTGGGCCTGGTTCTCACAAACCACACTAATCACTTCCATCATATCATTGAAAACACTGTGTTTTGGGTAGAAAATGACTCTATATCCATGCAGGACCTAACTTGTACAGTTTCATCTATTTTAAAAACCAAGGAGGTAAAAATGCCAGTCTTCTCTTTGAGTGCCCTTGAGTGCACCTCAATTTAAAGAGGTCTATCAATTCAACCATTTGAAATGGATGTCCATTCAATTAAGAACATATTATTCTTATTAGAAATGAATCAGCTACAAATTAGGTAGGCGTACTTGTTTTTTTACACAACCTACTCTTTTGGTACATATTTATTGAGATAATTGATTACAACATATGTTGGTGATTAACACAGAGAGAGGTTTTTTTTTCTGTCATCAATAGAATGCATTAGCCATTAGGCTGGCTCACTACAATTGTAACATTACATTTACATTTTACATTTTAGTCATTTAGCAGACGCTCTTATCCAGAGCGACTTACAGGAGCAATTAGGGTTAAGTGCCTTGCTCAAGGGCACATTTACCCCATTTAGCAGACGCTCTTATCCAGAGTGACTTACAAATTGGTGCATTCACCCTATAGCTAGTGGGATAACCACTTTACAATTTTATTTTATTTTTATTTTCTCTTTTTTTTTTTTTTTTGGGGGGGGGGGGTGGGTTGGGGTACGGGGGGTAGAAGGATTACATTATCCTATCCCAGGTATTCCTTAAAGAGGTGGGGTTTCAAATGTCTCCGGAAGGTGGTGAGTGACTCCGCTGTCCTGGCGTCGTGAGGGAGCTTGTTCCACCATTGGGGTGCCAGAGCAGCGAACAGTTTTGACTGGGCTGAGCGGGAGCTATGCTTCCGCAGAGGAAGGGGAGCCAGCAGGCCAGAGGTGGATGAACGCAATGCCCTCGTTTGGGTGTAGGGACTGATCAGAGCCTGAAGGTACGGCGGTGCCGTTCCCCTCACGGCTCCATAAGCAAGCACCATGGTCTTGTAACGGATGCGAGCTTCAACTGGAAGCCAGTGGAGTGTGCGGAGGAGGGGGGTGACGTGAGAGAACTTGGGAAGGTTGAACACCAGACGGGCGACGGCATTCTGGATGAGTTGTAGGGGTTTAATGGCACAGGCAGGGAGCCCAGCCAACAGCGAGTTGCAGTAATCCAGACGGGAAATGACAAGTGCCTGGATTAGGACCTGTGCCGCTTCCTGTGTAAGGCAGGGTCGTACTCTCCGAATGTTGTAGAGCGTGGATCTGCAGGATCGGGTCACCGCCTTGATGTTAGCGGAGAACGACAGGGTGTTGTCCAGGGTCACGCCAAGGCTCTTCGCACTCTGGGAGGAGGACACAACGGAGTTCTCAATCGTGATGGCGAGGTCATGGAACGGGCAGTCCTTCCCCGGGAGGAAGAGCAGCTCCGTCTTGCCAGGGTTCAGCTTGAGGTGGTGATCCGACATCCATACTGATATGTCTGCCAGACATGCAGAGATGCGATTCGCCACCTGGTTATCAGAAGGGGGAAAGGAGAAGATTAGTTGTGTATCGTCAGCGTAGCAATGATAGGAGAGGCCATGTGAGGATATGACAGAGCCAAGTGACTTGGTGTATAGGGAGAATAGGAGAGGGCCTAGAACTGAGCCCTGGGGGACACCAGTGGTGAGAGCACGTGGTGCGGAGACAGCTTCTCGCCACGCCACTTGGTAGGAGCGACCGGTCAGGTAGGACGCAATCCAGGAGTGAGCCGCGCCGGAGATGCCCAGCTCGGAGAGGGTGGAGAGGAGGATCTGATGGTTCACAGTATCAAAGGCAGCAGACAGGTCTAGAAGGACAAGAGCAGAGGAGAGAGAGTTAGCTTTAGCAGTGCGGAGAGCCTCCGTGACACAGAGAAGAGCAGTCTCAGTTGAATGACCAGTCCTGAAACCTGACTGGTTTGGATCAAGAAGGTCATTCTGAGAGAGATAGCAAGAGAGTTGGCTAAAGACGGCACGCTCAATAGTTTTGGAAAGAAAAGAAAGAAGGGATACTGGTCTGTAGTTGTTGACGTCAGTGGGATCGAGTGTTGGTTTTTTGAGAAGGGGTGCAACTCTCGCTCTCTTGAAGACGGAAGGGACATAGCCAGCGGTCAAGGATGAGTTGATCAGCGAGGTGAGGTAGGGGAGAAGGTCACCGGAGATGGTCTGGAGAAGAGAGGAGGGGATGGGGTCAAGCGGGCAGGTTGTTGGGCGGCCTGCAGTCACAAGTCGCAGGATTTTATCTGGAGAGAGAGGGGAGAAAGAAGTCAAAGCATAGGGTAGGGCAGTGTGAGTAGGACCAGCAGTGTCATTAGACTTAACAAACGAGGATCGGATGTCGTCAACCTTCTTTTCAAAGTGGTTGACGAAGTCATCCACCGAGAGAGAGGAGGGGGGTAGGGGGGGGGGATTCAGCAGGGAGGAGAATGTGGCAAAGAGCTTCCTAGGGTTAGAGGCAGATGCTTGGAATTTAGAGTGGTAGAAAGTGCCTTAGCAGCAGAAACAGATGAAGAAAATGTAGAGAGGAGGGAGTGAAAAGATGCCAGGTCGGCAGGGAGTTTAGTTTTCTTCCATTTCCGCTCCGCTGCCCGGAGCTCTGTTCTGTGAGCTCGCAATGAGTCATCAAGCCACGAAGCTGGAGGGGAGGACCGAGCCGGCCGGGAGGATAGGGGACACAGAGAGTCAAAGGATGCAGAAAGGGAGGAGAGGAGGGTTGAGGAGGCAGAATCAGGAGATTGGAGGGAGAAGGATTGAGCAGAGGGAAGTGATGATAGGATGGAAGAGGAGAGAGTAGTGGGAGAGAGAGAGCGAAGGTTGCGGCGGCGCATTACCATCTGTGTAGGGGCAGAGTGAGTAGTGTTGGAGGAGAGTGAGAGAGAAAAGGACACAAAGTAGTGGTCGGAGACATGGAGGGGAGTTGCAGTGAGATTAGTAGAAGAGCAGCATCTAGTAAAGATGAGGTCAAGCGTATTGCCTGCCTTGTGAGTAGGGAGGGACGGTGAGAGGGTGAGGTCAAAAGAGGAGAGGAGTGGAAAGAAGGAGGCAGAGAGAAATGAGTCAAATGTAGACGTAGGGAGGTTGAAATCCCCCAAAACTGTGAGGGGTGAGCCATCCTCAGGAAAGGAGCTTATCAAGGCGTCAAGCTCATTGATGAACTCTCCAAGGGAACCTGGAGGGCGATAGATGACAAGGATATTAAGCTTAGATGGGCTAGTGACTGTGACAGCATGGAATTCAAATGAGGAGATAGACAGATGGGTTAGGGGAAAAATTGAGAATGTCCACTTGGGAGAGATGAGGATTCCTGTGCCACCACCCCTCTGACCAGATGCTCTCGGGGTATGCGAGAACACATGGTCAGACGAGGAGAGAGCAGTAGGAGTAGCAGTGTTTTCAGTGGTAATCCATGTTTCCGTCAGCGCCAGGAAGTCGAGGGAATGGAGGTTAGCATAGGCTGGGATGAAGTCAGCTTTGTTGGCAGCAGAACGGCAGTTCCAGAGGCTGCCTGAGACCTGGAACTCCAGGTGTGGGGTGCGTGCAGGGACCACCAGGTTAGAGGCAGCAGCCACGCGGTGTGAGGCGTTTGTGTGGCCTGTGCGGAGAGGAGAGAACAGGGATAGGCAGAGGCATAGTTGACAGGCTGTAGCAAATGGCTACAATAATGCAGAGGAGATCGGAATGAAATGAATTAAACATCAGGAAAAGGAGTGAGTAGGGCCTCCCTCGCCAAAACTTACACCTCAGAAACTATCATTGTTTCACTGAACCATCCAGATAAAAACTCTCCCAACTTCCACTTTTAGAAATTAGAATTGTTGTGAACTACAGCAGTTCAATGTTTCAAGGAATAGACTCAACTTGCTTTGTTCAGCTAGCTAAATATGACACCATGGCTGACTAGCATGCTAGCATCCAATAACACACAGTTTAGCACCAATGGCACCATTGCTGACTAGCATGCTAGCATCCAATAACACACAGTTTAGCACAAATGGCACCATGGCTGACCAGCATGCTAGCATCCAATAGCACACAGTTTAGCACCAATACTTGGTTACAACAAACTAACAGTAGTGAGCTAACACACTAAACAGATAATTTGTGTGTTAACGAATTACGTTGGCTAGCTAGCACAAATATATTGTATTTAGCAGCTACAGTACAGTTGGCTGGTCATGTTGGCTAACTAGCAATGGCTACTGTGTTGACTTTGTTTGGAAAACGGCTAGCTAGCTACGTGCTACCTACAATAGCCACCCACAACAGCCCACGGTGCCTAGCTATGACGCTTTAGCCAACAAGCATGCTAGCATCCAATAACACACAGTTTAGCACCAATACTTGGTAACAACAAACGACCGATAGTGTTTTAACACGCTAAACAGATAATTTGTGTCTGTGTCTAGTTCCTATCATAACGCAGCAATAATTAAACGTTGGCTAGCTAGTACAAATATATTGTATTTAGCTGCTGCGGTACAGTTAGCTAGTCGTGATTGGCTACTGTGTTGACTTTGTATGAGACACGGCTAGCTAGCTGGCTAGCTTCGTGCTAATCCCCGGCATAGCCGAATATAATGCTAACCTACAATAACTATCCACAACAGCCCGCGATGCCTACTTACAATAACCAACTACGTTCTAAATACATAATTAAGCCTTACTCGACAAAGCCCAAGCTATGTACAAAGCCAAACTTACCCGACGCCAGCTGATATTTGTCTTCTGCAATCAGTAGGTGTAATTAAGTACAGTAGGTACTAACTACCTAACGCTGATGCCTCAGATAATGAAGTTAGAAAAACGGCTGAAATGGTAGAAAGCTAGCTGGCTTAATTACAGGTACTCTTAAGCGTGAATAACATTGGAAACAGCTATCCACCGTGGCATGACATCTCAGGTGTCAGGATGAAGCATTTTCTCACAAAAAGAGGACTCAAGCAAACTATCTCTCTTCAACAGTTTCACTAGTCATGTTAGGTCTACTTAAAATGTCACATTCATACACAAGTAATTTGAAAATAAGTTATACTACTGAAACACATTCACAATAAGTTATATTACAACCTACCTCTGAAGTAAGCAGTGTGTTCTCTCACTAATGAAATAGGACATTAATAATTTGTCAGTGGTTAGTTGAATCAGTCTCTTTGCACTGTTCAGTTTGTCTGTGCAACAGGTAACCTTCCAGAATCGGAATCTTGTGATGTCACAATGGAGTCCCCATTGCCATGGTTACCCACAGCAGCTTTCATGTGTTATCAAATGCTGGCACAATTTAGTTTATTTATTTTAGATTTTTTTGTACCTATGCAGCACAGTCATACCTAATATATACAATGAATCCATATAACCTAATTTTTTATTAAAATAAAATGCTGTAACTCATGTAAAATGGTTGACCATTCAAACGACATGTGTTTTGCCTAATTAAAAGTCTATATGTTTTAGATATCATAAATAGCAGCCAGGCTTACTTAGGTTGTTTGTTCGATCTCAGCCTACCACTAATGCCAATATTTTTCATCATCATCATCATCATCATCATCATCATCAATGAAATACATAGGCTACCTTACTACAGTAAAACAAGTCTTCCATAGTCTATGTCACCTCAGTAACAAAGTTCCAAAAAAGAAATGAGGGTTCAAGAAAACATCTCTCTTCAATGGCCTCAGCTATTAGCCATATGATCAACAAGGTCAACTGCAGCACTAAAATCAAGAAGCAGCTCATCCACAAGTTTATCTTGGTCAAGTGATCTGAGCCATTGATCGATTAAATCAACGAGAGCTGTTGCAGTCGAGTGATCCTTACGGTATCTTTACGGTACGCATGCTCATAGAGGGATAAAATTAGCTGGATGTGTAATTATATAGGCCCAAAATTTTTTATTGAAGAGTAGGTGTCATTGATGTTTAGCATTTAAGTTTAATAAATAATTAAATAAAGAAATCAATATCAGCTGACTATAGAAAAGTATTGTTTAAAATTATGTTTGAACATTTTCTTATCCGTGTCTTTCCAGTTGATATAACCAAACAGACAACCTTTGTTGCTCAAGAGCGTCACACATTCCTCCATTCATTCTCTATCATATTCCCCTCCATCAAATTCCTCTATCATATTCCCTCCATCATATTCTCTCTATTATATTTCTCTCCATCATATTCCACTCCATCATAATACTCGCTATCATATTCCCTCTATCATATTCCTCTTTATTTTTACAGGGAATCCCAATTGAGACCAGTGTCTCTTTTTCAATGGTGCCCTGTGTTATATCAATTAACAATCCAAACAGCTTAAACAGATAAAATTACATACAGAGTAGAAAATATATAGAGCAAAATTATTAGACTTGAACACATACATTTCCCAATGAACAGGTCTTGTATTTAACCAGTTGAGCTGACAACCATTTTGCACTGTTTCACTAGGGCTTTAGTCATCAATCTAGCAAGAGGGAAATATTTGATTAATGTAGTGGTGTCCCTCCCCCCAGGAAGCTACGACCTTTAGCTTTCAACTGGAATTGTTCATTTATGTCTGAGAAAAAAAACACTTTCCAAACCATATGATCTAGTACACAAGAAAAGTATAATACAACCTTCTTTACTACTTTGCCAAACATTTCATGACATTAGTGAGAGTCAAAATCTGTAAAATTTGTGAATGTCTAAATTAACATTTGGGCAATTTGACCAGTGTACATCACTCCTATAGACAATGAGAGATGGGCTATGTAAAGGTCTCGATTTTGTCGTTCTGAACAAATGTTTGACTTCCACACAAAATTACTTCTTGACTTATTTTAGGTTTAAGGAAGTGTGTAGGTTTAAACTATTGCTTTAAAGGGAAGAGAGGGGGAGGAGGAGAGAGCGCGAGAGATGGGGGGAGTGGGAGAAAGAGGGAAGGAGGGGGAGGAGGGGGAGGAGGTGGAGGGCAGCTGTGTCCGACACACCATACTTACACCTGCAACAGGTAGGCCAGGGGGCGGGACCTGTAGGTGAGACTCATAACATGATAAGGGGGGCAGGTGAAGAAGGGGTGTTGCTGGAGTCAAGGAAGGGAGGGTGTTCCTACGAGCCCCCTGCCAGCGAGACGGGGAGCAGGGAGGAAGTCTGTCCATGGAGCATTTCTGGGTCATTGGGTCGCCTCCAATGAGATTAGATCACCCTCTACAATGTAAAGCAGTTTGAGTACTGGGGGGTTCTCTGTATAAATCCAAGGTGAAACCTCCAGGGGCTAGCCTTCTCTCAGCGGAGAGTCTGCTCTGGGCTGCCTGCGAAAGGTGCTCCTCTGTGGGAAAGAGGAGAGAACAAGAGGCCCCAGAAGAGATCTCCTTATGGTAGTGATGGACAGATCAACTCTCCTTGTTATCTTCCACCTCTTCCTCTTCCTCTTGCTCGGCCTTCTCCCTCCTTTCCTTCTTACAGTCTTACAGTCCTTCTTACAGTCATTTTCTCCCTTTCCTCCTTCCTCTCCTCCCTCTTTCTCTTCCTCTACCTTCCTCTCCCTCCTTCCCTCTTGGTAAACCTTGTTTAGTCGAGCCAGATTGTGGATAGCTAGCCATGGTTTAGACCACTGTCACTGTCTGGGTGGGGGGATACAGGACTGGTCCACTGGACTCAGCTCACATGGGGAGAACCTGCTGCTGCTGCCACTCCCCCTCTTACCTGGGATGAGATCACGTTTGGAGGAAACCTGGCACCATCCCTACGGTGAAGCATGGTGGTGGCAGCATCATGCTCCGGGGAGGATTTTCAGGGACAGGGACTGGGAACACGCCCCATTCACATCGACGGGGCTGTAGTGGAGCAGGTCGAGAGTTTCAAGTTCCTTGGTGTCCACATCACCAACAAACTATCATGGTTCAAACACACCAAGACAGTCGTGAAGAGGGCACGACAACGCCTTTTCCACCTCAGGAGACTGAAAAGATTTGGCATTGGTCCCAAGATCCTCAAAAAGTTCTACAGCTGCACCATCGAGAGCTTCCTGACCAGTTGCATCACCGCCTGGTATGGCAACTGCTCGGCATCCGACCGTAAGGCGCTACAGAGGGTAGTGCGTACGGCCCAGTACATCACTGGAGCCAAGCTTCCTGCCATCCAGGACCTATATACTTGGAGGTGTAAGAGGGAGGCCCAAAAAATTGACAAAGACTCCAGTCACCCAAGTCATAGACTGTTCTCTCTGCTACCGCACAGCAAGCGGTACCAGAGTGCCAAGTCTAGGTCCAAAAGGCTCCTTAACAGCTTCTATCCCCAATTCATAAGACTGCTGAACAATTAATCAAATGGCCACCCGGACTATTTACATTGACACCTCCCCCCTTTGTTTTTACACTGGTAATAGGAATCTGGATCGGTTTCTTTTTCTTTTTACCTTGCTTTTGTTATTATTATTATTTTTTAAACTTTTCTTTTTACATTTCGTAAAATGTTATAATTACAAAAACATTTCATTTTAATTTCAATTTAGTAACATACTGTATCATTCAAATAAATATTATTATTTGTCTAATCATATTTTGCCAGCTAACTGGGTGGCAGGCTGCAATCAGTAGCTGTAATTAAGTACAGCAGCCACCAACCATCTAACGTTAATGCCTCGGATAATGAGGTTAGAAGAACAGCTGAATGGTCGGTAGCTAGCTGGCTCAATTACAGGTACTCTTAAGCGTGAAATAACATTGGAAACAACTAACCACAGTTGCTAAAAGTTACCAGTAGCTACCCACTAGCTAGCTAGCTTTGTTGGTCCAAGTGGTGGGTTAGCTAGCACTCGTGCTTCGCCGGGGTCCACCGAATAGAATACTTACCTACAATAATTACCTACAATAACCTACAATAACTACCTAAGTAAACTACCTATAATACCTGACTACAATACCTACATACAATCTAAATACATGGTTTAAGCTTTACTCAACAACATATAAGAAGCCAGCTTATCTCCTGCTAGAGAAAACACAACCTCTCCCGACAACCTCGAGGCAAGAGACCTTTCTCTCTTTCTCGTCATCTTTCAACTTCTTATTCAGTTCCTTATTTTTCTCTTTTTCCTCCATCTTTAAAAATGTGACTTTCTGCTTGAGGTTCATGGCCAGAAAGCCCACTCTTCCCAGGATGGTCTCTGCTCTCTCTGATGAAACCGTCCCATTGGAGCTCTTGGAATGGGCACGGTCCGCCTCACTCTTCAAACCCTCCCTCGGGCTCACCTCCTCCTTGACGCTCCTCTCTTCACTCTCAATGTCAATGCCTGTCCAATAATCCTAACAGGAAGACATTGACTCTAGATGTAATATTGTTCCAATGTGGCACATTCAATACACATTTGAGTGATCAACATACATTGATGGCCTCATGGGGCACACAATTTAGAGGACAGTAATTGAGGTAACTTGTTTATTTGTATCCCAAACCGATTTTGTAATAGCCATAGATGTTCTTCCTGGGTCCACACCTGTCACGATCGTCTGAAGGAGCGGACCAATGCGCAGCGTTGCGAGTGAACATGATGACTTTATAAATAAAGCAACCACGAAGAAAACAACAAATGACGATACGTGAAGTCCAAACGATACCAATACAGAAACACAGTACATGGAACACTGGAACAATAACCCACCAAACAAAGGAGAAAACACACAGAATATATATGGCTCCCAATCAGAGATAACGAGCCGACAGCTGACACTCGTTACCTCCGATTGGGAGTCATAGACCAATCACACTAGACTCAAACAAAATGAAACTCACCCATCCCCAACACCACCAAATGAAATACACCCAAACAAATGAAAATGAACAACCCTGGCTCAAATATCAAAGTCCATGGAGCCAGTGTCACAGTACCCCCCCCTAAAGGTGCGAACTCCGGGCGCACCAACATCAGGACTAGGGGAGGGTCTGGGTGGGCGTCTGTCCATGGTGGCGGCTCTGGCCCCGGTCGTGATCCCCACCCCACCACAGTCACAACCTGCTTCGGTAGCCTCCTCCCAATGACCACCCTCCAACTAACCCCACCTGGACTAAGGGGCAACACCGGACTAAGGGGCAGCATCGGCCTAAGGGGCAGCACCGGGATAAGGGGCAGCACCGGGATAAGGGGCAGCACCGGGACAAGGGGCAGCACCGGGCTAAGGGGCAGCACCGGACTAAGGGGCAGCACCGGGCTAAGGGGCAGCACCTGACTAGATGGCGGATCCTGGCTGGCTGGCTCTCGCGGATCCTGGCGGGACGGCTCTGGCGGATCCTGGCGGGACGGCTCTGGCGGATCCTGGCGGGACGGCTCTGGCGGATCCAGGCTGGACGGCTCTGGCGGATCCCGGCGGGACGGCTCTGGCGGATCCCGGCGGGACGGCTCTGGCGGATCCAGGCTGGACGGCTCTGGCGGATCCAGGCTGGACGGCTCTGGCGGATCCTGGCTAGACGGCTCTGGCGGATCCTGGCTAGACGGCTCTGGCGGATCCTGGCTGGACGGCTCTGGCGGATCCTGGCTGGACGGCTCTGGCGGATCCTGGCTGGACGGCTCTGGCGGATCCTGGCTAGACGGCTCTGGCGGATCCTGGCTGGCTGACGGATCTGGCTGCTCATGGCTGGCTGACGGATCTGGCTGCTCATGGCTGGCTGACGGATCTGGCTGCTCATGGCTGGCTGACGGATCTGGCTGCTCATGGCTGGCTGACGGGTCTGGCTGCTCATGGCTGGCTGACGGGTCTGGCTGCTCATGGCTGGCTGACGGATCTGGCTGCTCATGGCTGGCTGACGGATCTGGCTGCTCATGGCTGGCTGACGGATCTGGCTGCTCATGGCTGGCTGACGGATCTGGCTGCTCATGGCTGGCTGACGGATCTGGCTGCTCATGGCTGGCTGACGGATCTGGCTGCTCATGGCTGGCTGACGGGTCTGGCTGGGCGGCTGGCGGTGGAGGCGGACCCCAGCCTCGGATTGCAGTCATCACCTCCAGCAGGGCGGCTCCCATCTGCAGGAGCTGCTCTTGCTGGTCCCGAACCTGAGCCTCCAGTCTAGTATGGGCTGCGTCGGCTCCTGCTGATTCCATAGCAGGTGTATGATTCTGTCTGGCGGAAGGCTCTAGTGGCTCCTGTCTGGCGGAAGGCTCTAGCGGCTCCGATCTGGCGGACGGCTCTGAAGGCTCATGGCAGACGGGCGGCTTATGCAGCGCTTGGCAGACGGGCAGTTCAGACGCCCTAGGGCAGACGGGCAGTTCCGGCGCCGTTGGGCAGACGGCCAGTTCAGGCGCCGTTGGGCAGACGGCAGACTCTGGCCGGCTGGCGACGCACATCGTGGACCTGGTGCGTGGAGTAGGAACAGGCCGGTCCATACCGGGAACACACACCACTGGCCTTAACTGGGGATCAGGAACGGGCCGGACCGGACTGGTAACACACTTCAGTCTCTCATGCCGTGCCACAACAACTTCCCTCCTTCTACTCGCCAATGGCTCCCGTACTCCGTTAGCCTTCTCTCCTTTTCTCCCTGTGGCAGCCTCCTGCTGCCCAGCTGCCCAAACCATGTGCCCCCCCCAAAAAATTTCTTGGGGTTGCCTCTCTTCCACGGGCTTCCAGCCTCGCCTTCGCGCTGCCTCCTCGTACCACCTCCTCTCGGCTTTGGCTGCCTCCAGCTCTTCACGAGGGCGGTGATATTCCTCCGGTTGTGCCCAAGGACCCTTTCCAGCCCGAATCTCCTCCCATGTCCAAAAATCCTTAGGAGGCGTCCATAACTCCTGTGTAGGTAGGTCCTGTTGCCGCTTGTTACGCTGCTTGGTCCTTTTGTGGTGGGTTATTCTGTCACGATCGTCTGAAGGAGCGGACAAATGCGCAGCGTTGCGAGTGAACATGATGACTTTATAAATAAAGCAACCACGAAGAAAACAACAAATGACGATACGTGAAGTCCAAACGATACCAATACAGAAACACAGTACATGGAACACTGGAACAATAACCCACCAAACAAAGGAGAAAACACACAGAATATATATGGCTCCCAATCAGAGATAACGAGCCGACAGCTGACACTCGTTACCTCCGATTGGGAGTCATAGACCAATCACACTAGACTCAAACAAAATGAAACTCACCCATCCCCAACACCACCAAATGAAATACACCCAAACAAATGAAAATGAACAACCCTGGCTCAAATATCAAAGTCCATGGAGCCAGAGTGTCACAACACCAAACGTAATACAAATGTTAACCCTAGTAAGGGGTGATGTTTTATACTATGAGCATAGATTAGCAGGGTTGGGGTCAATTCAATTTCAATTCCAGTCAATTCAGGAAGTACTTAATTCAATGCTTTGAATTGAAATGGAACAGACCCCCAACCCTGTAGAGTAGAAGTGTAAAATAGGACACCTACCTTTGCCTTTTTCAGCGTCCAGGGCCTGGGTTCCTCATCCTCTGACCTGCATATGGAGGCTCTCACTCTAACAGGCGTCTTAGTGGCCATGCAGAGCAGAGGGGTTGCCAGAGTTAAGTTAGCATCTGGGACCAGCTGGTGAGCATGAGGGCAGCGATCCACCTCTTCACTAGTGCCCTTCCCTTTCTGCTCTGGCTGCTTGTGGTCCTTGTCATGGATGCATGCCAGGCATGGAGGAAGTGCTAGGACAGGGCTTTTATCACTCATCAGTTCCTCTCTCTTGACAGTGGATGCAACTGCACTTGCCTCTGTGTTAACTGAGCACTATGTGGTGTCCTCAACTGTCTCCTCTGGCTGCTTGTGGTCATTGTTGTTGTGAATGCATTGCAGACCTGGAGGACTTTTATCATCCCAGGTGTAAATAGCAACAGTTGCCTCTGTGTCGACTGAGCACTTTGTAGTGCACTCAACTGTCTTCCATAGCGGTTTGTGGTCATTGTTGTGGGTGCAGGTCAGGATTAGAGGCAGTGTTGCAGGTGCAGGAGGACTTTTATCAGCCAAACACTCCTCCGTGTGGACAGTGGACACAGAAACGGCTGCTTCCCTGGCAACTGGACACTTGTTGGTGTCCTCTACTGCCTCCCCTGGCAGAGTGTGGACAGTGGAGACGGAAACGGCCGCTTCCCTGGACACTTGACTCTTGGTGGTGTCCTCTACTGCCTCCTCTGGCTGCTTGTGGCCATTGTCTAGAATGTGTGGCAACTTTGAAGGCAGCATTGGAGCCGGGCTTTTATCACCCAACAGGTTCTCTCCCTGGACAATGGATGTGCCTGCAGTGATCGCTGTGGTAACGGAGGACTCGGTGGCATCCTCTTTTGTCTCCTCTGTCAGTTTGTGGTCAGAGTCTCGGATACATGGCGAGCTTGGAGGCAGTGCTGCAGGGTCAGGAGGGCTTTGATCAGCTGCCATGTCCTCTTTGAGGTGAGTGGACACATCATTGTTTGTTTCACTGATAACTGGACACTTGGTGGTGTCCTCTATTGCCTCCCCTGGCAGTTTGTAGTCAACTTCAAAGACAAGTGGCAGACTTGGAGGCAGCATTGGGACAGGGCATTTAGCTGCTGATCTGTACACTCCAAAATCAACAGTAGCTGTGCCTGCAGTGGTCTCTGTAGCAACTGAGACCTCATAGGTATCCTCTACTGTCTGCTCTGATGGCATGAAGTCATCGTCAAAGACTGTTGGCAGGCATGTAGGCAGCACTGAAGGAAGACTTCTAGCTGCCCATCGATTCTCTCCCTTGACAGTGGCTGTGGTAGCAGTGGTCTCTGTGGCAACTGGGCACTCTGTGGCTGAAACAGCAGGCTTAGAGGTTTCGAGGAAATTGAATGAATTGCCAATGAACCGCTGAGCCAGGGGTGGGAGGGAGTAATGATAGAATCTGTCCTCTTCCTCAACATTAGATATTGCCACTGGAGCAACTGAGACCTCAGTGGTGCCCTCTACTGCCTGATGTGGCTGCATGGAGTCTTCGTCAAAGAAGTGTGGCAGGTATCGATGCAGCATTGAGGAAAGATGTATATCTGTCCATAGGTCCTCTCGTATACCTGTAGATACGTCTGCAGTGGCCTCTGTGGCAACTGGGCATTCAGCAGACTGGCAGGTTTCAGGGACAAAGTATGAAAATACAATGAACCGCTGTGCATCCTGAGCGCGTATGGCAAATGGAGAGGGGGGATGCAACATGGTAGGTATAGGCCTCTGATTGGTGAAAGCCAGTGGTGGGAGGGAGTCAATACAGGGAGCCATGAACTCAGTGAGAGGACAGTTGCTCACATCTCACACATTCTGCGTGAGAAAAGAAACAGACATGATGAAAGTGATCACATTCAGTACATACATACATACTGTATGAGTCAGCACTACTTACTTATACATCATATATATATATATATATATATATATATATATATATATATATATATATATATATATATATATATATATATTGTCCTCTAAGATGCTCTGCACCAGTCTGTCCCAACCCTTGGTCCCCTAGCCAATGGGCCAGCTAAGTGTAAAAATACATGCCCCACACCCAGCATAACATTTGACATTTTAGCCATTTATCAGACGCTTTTATCCAGAACGACTTATAGTTAGTTAGTGCATTCAACTTAAGGTAGCTAGGTGAGACAACCACATAATCCTGATATGAGCGTCTATGATAGAACGGTTGTTTGTTTTTTATTACCAGACAACCATAAGAACTGAGGACATAAATTCACTGAAACAGACAGACACGATACAACACATTTAGACAAGAACAGTTATAAGCATTGCCATGGTGTAGCCTAATACAAAAAGAAATAAGGACAAAACATTGTTAGCTTACATTCCATGGCATATGGAACATTTTGCCCTTACAATAACTTATATTTGCTTTAATTAATATTGTTAAACAGAACTCTTGTCGACTTTGTCAAAGTTGGTCTTGTTACCTCCTCAATCAGTCTTGGCATTTTCCTCGTCTTGAACCAAATCCTCTTCATCTTCTTCTCCTGATCCTTCTGGATCTGCAAAACCAGAGCCAACCTGGCTCCCAGCTCCATCACGTAGTCTGTCTAGATCGCCCTTTCCTCCAACCGACACTCACCCCTCCTCTGTGTCAGCGTTGAACCCTCCATGTCTTCCTCTTAGCTAACAATAACTCTGGAAAATACACAACGTTGTAGTAAGTGGGTGTTGCTAACCAAATAATAATGCATCTCTTTACAATGTGCATACGTTTTCTTCCCAGCTACTTACAATTAATCAAGTGAGAATCCTGATCCAGATATGTTTAGGCAATAGGCCTATCTGAATTACTAGTAAAAAGTTGGCTACTGGAAAAGCGACCAAGTTCAAATGAATCGATTTTGGCTGTTCTTATCATTTCGTGAACAATATCCTTCATGACATCATCATTGTGATGCAAGGCGTTGCCATGGCAGATGAAAAAGCACAACACAGACTTTAAAAAGCAAACTTCAGGGTCTTTCTGTACCTTACTATTGAGCCTTATTCAACCCCTCATGTAGCTCTACTCCATATTGGGCCTGGTTCTCACAAACCACACTAATCACTTCCATCATATCATTGAAAACACTGTGTTTTGGGTAGAAAATGACTCTATATCCATGCAGGACCTAACTTGTACAGTTTCATCTATTTTAAAAACCAAGGAGGTAAAAATGCCAGTCTTCTCTTTGAGTGCCCTTGAGTGCACCTCAATTTAAAGAGGTCTATCAATTCAACCATTTGAAATGGATGTCCATTCAATTAAGAACATATTATTCTTATTAGAAATGAATCAGCTACAAATTAGGTAGGCGTACTTGTTTTTTTACACAACCTACTCTTTTGGTACATATTTATTGAGATAATTGATTACAACATATGTTGGTGATTAACACAGAGAGAGGTTTTTTTTCTGTCATCAATAGAATGCATTAGCCATTAGGCTGGCTCACTACAATTGTAACATGACATCTCAGGTGTCAGGATGAAGCATTTTCTCACAAAAAGAGGACTCAAGCAAACTATCTCTCTTCAACAGTTTCACTAGTCATGTTAGGTCTACTTAAAATGTCACATTCATACACAAGTAATTTGAAAATAAGTTATACTACTGAAACACATTCACAATAAGTTATATTACAACCTACCTCTGAAGTAAGCAGTGTGTTCTCTCACTAATGAAATAGGACATTAATAATTTGTCAGTGGTTAGTTGAATCAGTCTCTTTGCACTGTTCAGTTTGTCTGTGCAACAGGTAACCTTCCAGAATCGGAATCTTGTGATGTCACAATGGAGTCCCCATTGCCATGGTTACCCACAGCAGCTTTCATGTGTTATCAAATGCTGGCACAATTTAGTTTATTTATTTTAGATTTTTTGTACCAATGCAGCACAGTCATACCTAATATATACAATGAATCCATATAACCTAATTTTTTATTAAAATAAAATGCTGTAACTCATGTAAAATGGTTGACCATTCAAACGACATGTGTTTTGCCTAATTAAAAGTCTATATGTTTTAGATATCATAAATAGCAGCCAGGCTTACTTAGGTTGTTTGTTCGATCTCAGCCTACCACTAATGCCAATATTTTTCATCATCATCATCATCATCATCATCATCAATGAAATACATAGGCTACCTTACTACAGTAAAACAAGTCTTCCATAGTCTATGTCACCTCAGTAACAAAGTTCCAAAAAAGAAATGAGGGTTCAAGAAAACATCTCTCTTCAATGGCCTCAGCTATTAGCCATATGATCAACAAGGTCAACTGCAGCACTAAAATCAAGAAGCAGCTCATCCACAAGTTTATCTTGGTCAAGTGATCTGAGCCATTGATCGATTAAATCAACGAGAGCTGTTGCAGTCGAGTGATCCTTACGGTATCTTTACGGTACGCATGCTCATAGAGGGATAAAATTAGCTGGATGTGTAATTATATAGGCCCAAAAAATGTAATTGAAGAGTAGGTGTCATTGATGTTTAGCATTTAAGTTTAATAAATAATTAAATAAAGAAATCAATATCAGCTGACTATAGAAAAGTATTGTTTAAAATTATGTTTGAACATTTTCTTATCCGTGTCTTTCCAGTTGATATAACCAAACAGACAACCTTTGTTGCTCAAGAGCGTCACACATTCCTCCATTCATTCTCTATCATATTCCCCTCCATCAAATTCCTCTATCATATTCCCTCCATCATATTCTCTCTATTATATTTCTCTCCATCATATTCCACTCCATCATAATACTCGCTATCATATTCCCTCTATCATATTCCTCTTTATTTTTACAGGGAATCCCAATTGAGACCAGTGTCTCTTTTTCAATGGTGCCCTGTGTTATATCAATTAACAATCCAAACAGCTTAAACAGATAAAATTACATACAGAGTAAAAAATATATAGAGCAAAATTATTAGACTTGAACACATACATTCCACAATGAACAGGTCTTGTATTTAACCAGTTGAGCTGACAACCATTTTGCACTGTTTCACTAGGGCTTTAGTCATCAATCTAGCAAGAGGGAAATATTTTATTAATGTAGTGGTGTCCCTCCCCCCAGGAAGCTACGACCTTTAGCTTTCACCTGGAATTGTTCATTTATGTCTGAGAAAAAAAACACTTTCCAAACCATATGATCTAGTACACAAGAAAAGTATAATACAACCTTCTTTACTACTTTGCCAAACATTTCATGACATTAGTGAGAGTCAAAATCTGTAAAATTTATGAATGTCTAAATTAACATTTGGGCAATTTGACCAGTGTACATCACTCCTATAGACAATGAGAGATGGGCTATGTAAAGGTCTCGATTTTGTCGTTCTGAACAAATGTTTGACTTCCACACAAAATTACTTCTTGACTTATTTTAGGTTTAAGGAAGTGTGTAGGTTTAAACTATTGCTTTAAAGGGAAGAGAGGGGGAGGAGGAGAGAGCGCGAGAGATGGGGGGAGTGGGAGAAAGAGGGAAGGAGGGGGAGGAGGGGGAGGAGGTGGAGGGCAGCTGTGTCCGACACACCATACTTACACCTGCAACAGGTAGGCCAGGGGGCGGGACCTGTAGGTGAGACTCATAACATGATAAGGGGGGCAGGTGAAGAAGGGGTGTTGCTGGAGTCAAGGAAGGGAGGGTGTTCCTACGAGCCCCCTGCCAGCGAGACGGGGAGCAGGGAGGAAGTCTGTCCATGGAGCATTTCTGGGTCATTGGGTCACCTCCAATGAGATTAGATCACCCTCTACAATGTAAATCAGTTTGAGTACTGGGGGGTTCTCTGTATAAATCCAAGGTGAAACCTCCAGGGGCTAGCCTTCTCTCAGCGGAGAGTCTGCTCTGGGCTGCCTGCGAAAGGTGCTCCTCTGTGGGAAAGAGGAGAGAACAAGAGGCCCCAGAAGAGATCTCCTTATGGTAGTGATGGACAGATCAACTCTCCTTGTTATCTTCCACCTCTTCCTCTTCCTCTTGCTCGGCCTTCTCCCTCCTTTCCTTCTTACAGTCTTACAGTCCTTCTTACAGTCATTTTCTCCCTTTCCTCCTTCCTCTCCTCCCTCTTTCTCTTCCTCTACCTTCCTCTCCCTCCTTCCCTCTTGGTAAACCTTGTTTAGTCGAGCCAGATTGTGGATAGCTAGCCATGGTTTAGACCACTGTCGCTGTCTGGGTGGGGGGATACAGGACTGGTCCACTGGACTCAGCTCACATGGGGAGAACCTGCTGCTGCTGCCACTCCCACTCTTACCTGGGATGAGATCACGTTTGGAGGAAACCTGGCACCATCCCTACGGTGAAGCATGGTGGTGGCAGCATCATGCTCCGGGGAGGATTTTCAGGGACAGGGACTGGGAACACGCCCCATTCACATCGACGGGGCTGTAGTGGAGCAGGTCGAGAGTTTCAAGTTCCTTGGTGTCCACATCACCAACAAACTATCATGGTTCAAACACACCAAGACAGTCGTGAAGAGGGCACGACAACGCCTTTTCCACCTCAGGAGACTGAAAAGATTTGGCATTGGTCCCAAGATCCTCAAAAAGTTCTACAGCTGCACCATCGAGAGCTTCCTGACCAGTTGCATCACCGCCTGGTATGGCAACTGCTCGGCATCCGACCGTAAGGCGCTACAGAGGGTAGTGCGTACGGCCCAGTACATCACTGGAGCCAAGCTTCCTGCCATCCAGGACCTATATACTTGGAGGTGTAAGAGGGAGGCCCAAAAAATTGACAAAGACTCCAGTCACCCAAGTCATAGACTGTTCTCTCTGCTACCGCACAGCAAGCGGTACCAGAGTGCCAAGTCTAGGTCCAAAAGGCCCCTTAACAGCTTCTATCCCCAATTCATAAGACTGCTGAACAATTAATCAAATGGCCACCCGGACTATTTACATTGACACCTCCCCCCTTTGTTTTTACACTGGTAATAGGAATCTGGATCGGTTTCCTTTTCTTTTTACCTTGCTTTTGTTATTATTATTATTTTTTAAAGTTTTCTTTTTACATTTCGTAAAATGTTATAATTACAAAAACATTTCATTTTAATTTCAATTTAGTAACATACTGTATCATTCAAATACATATTATTATTTGTCTAATCATATTTTGCCAGCTAACTGGGTGGCAGGCTGCAATCAGTAGCTGTAATTAAGTACAGCAGCCACCAACCATCTAACGTTAATGCCTCGGATAATGAGGTTAGAAGAACAGCTGAATGGTCGGTAGCTAGCTGGCTCAATTACAGGTACTCTTAAGCGTGAAATAACATTGGAAACAACTAACCACAGTTGCTAAAAGTTACCAGTAGCTACCCACTAGCTAGCTAGCTTTGTTGGTCCAAGTGGTGGGTTAGCTAGCACTCGTGCTTCGCCGGGGTCCACCGAATAGAATACTTACCTACAATAATTACCTACAATAACTACCTAAGTAAACTACCTATAATACCTGACTACAATACCTACATACAATCTAAATACATGGTTTAAGCTTTACTCAACAACATATAAGAAGCCAGCTTATCTCCTGCTAGAGAAAACACAACCTCTCCCGACAACCTCGAGGCAAGAGACCTTTCTCTCTTTCTCGTCATCTTTCAACTTCTTATTCAGTTCCTTATTTTTCTCTTTTTCCTCCATCTTTAAAAATGTGACTTTCTGCTTGAGGTTCATGGCCAGAAAGCCCACTCTTCCCAGGATGGTCTCTGCTCTCTCTGATGAAACCGTCCCATTGGAGCTCTTGGAATGGGCACGGTCCGCCTCACTCTTCAAACCCTCCCTCGGGCTCACCTCCTCCTTGACGCTCCTCTCTTCACTCTCAATGTCAATGCCTGTCCAATAATCCTAACAGGAAGACATTGACTCTAGATGTAATATTGTTCCAATGTGGCACATTCAATACACATTTGAGTGATCAACATACATTGATGGCCTCATGGGGCACACAATTTAGAGGACAGTAATTGAGGTAACTTGTTTATTTGTATCCCAAACCGATTTTGTAATAGCCATAGATGTTCTTCCTGGGTCCACACCAAACGTAATACAAATGTTAACCCTAGTAAGGGGTGATGTTTTATACTATGAGCATAGATTAGCAGGGTTGGGGTCAATTCAATTTCAATTCCAGTCAATTCAGGAAGTACTTAATTCAATGCTTTGAATTGAAATGGAACAGACCCCCAACCCTGTAGAGTAGAAGTGTAAAATAGGACACCTACCTTTGCCTTTTTCAGCGTCCAGGGCCTGGGTTCCTCATCCTCTGACCTGCATATGGAGGCTCTCACTCTAACAGGCGTCTTAGTGGCCATGCAGAGCAGAGGGGTTGCCAGAGTTAAGTTAGCATCTGGGACCAGCTGGTGAGCATGAGGGCAGCGATCCACCTCTTCACTAGTGCCCTTCCCTTTCTGCTCTGGCTGCTTGTGGTCCTTGTCATGGATGCATGCCAGGCATGGAGGAAGTGCTAGGACAGGGCTTTTATCACTCATCAGTTCCTCTCTCTTGACAGTGGATGCAACTGCACTTGCCTCTGTGTTAACTGAGCACTATGTGGTGTCCTCAACTGTCTCCTCTGGCTGCTTGTGGTCATTGTTGTTGTGAATGCATTGCAGACCTGGAGGACTTTTATCATCCCAGGTGTAAATAGCAACAGTTGCCTCTGTGTCGACTGAGCACTTTGTAGTGCACTCAACTGTCTTCCATAGCGGTTTGTGGTCATTGTTGTGGGTGCAGGTCAGGATTAGAGGCAGTGTTGCAGGTGCAGGAGGACTTTTATCAGCCAAACACTCCTCCGTGTGGACAGTGGACACAGAAACGGCTGCTTCCCTGGCAACTGGACACTTGTTGGTGTCCTCTACTGCCTCCCCTGGCAGAGTGTGGACAGTGGAGACGGAAACGGCCGCTTCCCTGGACACTTGACTCTTGGTGGTGTCCTCTACTGCCTCCTCTGGCTGCTTGTGGCCATTGTCTAGAATGTGTGGCAACTTTGAAGGCAGCATTGGAGCCGGGCTTTTATCACCCAACAGGTTCTCTCCCTGGACAATGGATGTGCCTGCAGTGATCGCTGTGGTAACGGAGGACTCGGTGGCATCCTCTTTTGTCTCCTCTGTCAGTTTGTGGTCAGAGTCTCGGATACATGGCGAGCTTGGAGGCAGTGCTGCAGGGTCAGGAGGGCTTTGATCAGCTGCCATGTCCTCTTTGAGGTGAGTGGACACATCATTGTTTGTTTCACTGATAACTGGACACTTGGTGGTGTCCTCTATTGCCTCCCCTGGCAGTTTGTAGTCAACTTCAAAGACAAGTGGCAGACTTGGAGGCAGCATTGGGACAGGGCATTTAGCTGCTGATCTGTACACTCCAAAATCAACAGTAGCTGTGCCTGCAGTGGTCTCTGTAGCAACTGAGACCTCATAGGTATCCTCTACTGTCTGCTCTGATGGCATGAAGTCATCGTCAAAGACTGTTGGCAGGCATGTAGGCAGCACTGAAGGAAGACTTCTAGCTGCCCATCGATTCTCTCCCTTGACAGTGGCTGTGGTAGCAGTGGTCTCTGTGGCAACTGGGCACTCTGTGGCTGAAACAGCAGGCTTAGAGGTTTCGAGGAAATTGAATGAATTGCCAATGAACCGCTGAGCCAGGGGTGGGAGGGAGTAATGATAGAATCTGTCCTCTTCCTCAACATTAGATATTGCCACTGGAGCAACTGAGACCTCAGTGGTGCCCTCTACTGCCTGATGTGGCTGCATGGAGTCTTCGTCAAAGAAGTGTGGCAGGTATCGATGCAGCATTGAGGAAAGATGTATATCTGTCCATAGGTCCTCTCGTATACCTGTAGATACGTCTGCAGTGGCCTCTGTGGCAACTGGGCATTCAGCAGACTGGCAGGTTTCAGGGACAAAGTATGAAAATACAATGAACCGCTGTGCATCCTGAGCGCGTATGGCAAATGGAGAGGGGGGATGCAACATGGTAGGTATAGGCCTCTGATTGGTGAAAGCCAGTGGTGGGAGGGAGTCAATACAGGGAGCCATGAACTCAGTGAGAGGACAGTTGCTCACATCTCACACATTCTGCGTGAGAAAAGAAACAGACATGATGAAAGTGATCACATTCAGTACATACATACATACTGTATTATATATATATATATATATATATATATATATATATATATATATAGTGTCCTCTAAGATGCTCTGCACCAGTCTGTCCCAACCCTTGGTCCCCTAGCCAATGGGCCAGCTAAGTGTAAAAATACATGCCCCACACCCAGCATAACATTTGACATTTTAGCCATTTATCAGACGCTTTTATCCAGAACGACTTATAGTTAGTTAGTGCATTCAACTTAAGGTAGCTAGGTGAGACAACCACATAATCCTGATATGAGCGTCTATGATAGAACGGTTGTTTGTTTTTTATTACCAGACAACCATAAGAACTGAGGACATAAATTCACTGAAACAGACAGACACGATACAACACATTTAGACAAGAACAGTTATAAGCATTGCCATGGTGTAGCCTAATACAAAAAGAAATAAGGACAAAACATTGTTAGCTTACATTCCATGGCATATGGAACATTTTGCCCTTACAATAACTTATATTTGCTTTAATTAATATTGTTAAACAGAACTCTTGTCGACTTTGTCAAAGTTGGTCTTGTTACCTCCTCAATCAGTCTTGGCATTTTCCTCGTCTTGAACCAAATCCTCTTCATCTTCTTCTCCTGATCCTTCTGGATCTGCAAAACCAGAGCCAACCTGGCTCCCAGCTCCATCACGTAGTCTGTCTAGATCGCCCTTTCCTCCAACCGACACTCACCCCTCCTCTGTGTCAGCGTTGAACCCTCCATGTCTTCCTCTTAGCTAACAATAACTCTGGAAAATACACAACGTTGTAGTAAGTGGGTGTTGCTAACCAAATAATAATGCATCTCTTTACAATGTGCATACGTTTTCTTCCCAGCTACTTACAATTAATCAAGTGAGAATCCTGATCCAGATATGTTTAGGCAATAGGCCTATCTGAATTACTAGTAAAAAGTTGGCTACTGGAAAAGCGACCAAGTTCAAATGAATCGATTTTGGCTGTTCTTATCATTTCGTGAACAATATCCTTCATGACATCATCATTGTGATGCAAGGCGTTGCCATGGCAGATGAAAAAGCACAACACAGACTTTAAAAAGCAAACTTCAGGGTCTTTCTGTACCTTACTATTGAGCCTTATTCAACCCCTCATGTAGCTCTACTCCATATTGGGCCTGGTTCTCACAAACCACACTAATCACTTCCATCATATCATTGAAAACACTGTGTTTTGGGTAGAAAATGACTCTATATCCATGCAGGACCTAACTTGTACAGTTTCATCTATTTTAAAAACCAAGGAGGTAAAAATGCCAGTCTTCTCTTTGAGTGCCCTTGAGTGCACCTCAATTTAAAGAGGTCTATCAATTCAACCATTTGAAATGGATGTCCATTCAATTAAGAACATATTATTCTTATTAGAAATGAATCAGCTACAAATTAGGTAGGCGTACTTGTTTTTTTACACAACCTACTCTTTTGGTACATATTTATTGAGATAATTGATTACAACATATGTTGGTGATTAACACAGAGAGAGGTTTTTTTTCTGTCATCAATAGAATGCATTAGCCATTAGGCTGGCTCACTACAATTGTAACATGACATCTCAGGTGTCAGGATGAAGCATTTTCTCACAAAAAGAGGACTCAAGCAAACTATCTCTCTTCAACAGTTTCACTAGTCATGTTAGGTCTACTTAAAATGTCACATTCATACACAAGTAATTTGAAAATAAGTTATACTACTGAAACACATTCACAATAAGTTATATTACAACCTACCTCTGAAGTAAGCAGTGTGTTCTCTCACTAATGAAATAGGACATTAATAATTTGTCAGTGGTTAGTTGAATCAGTCTCTTTGCACTGTTCAGTTTGTCTGTGCAACAGGTAACCTTCCAGAATCGGAATCTTGTGATGTCACAATGGAGTCCCCATTGCCATGGTTACCCACAGCAGCTTTCATGTGTTATCAAATGCTGGCACAATTTAGTTTATTTATTTTAGATTTTTTGTACCAATGCAGCACAGTCATACCTAATATATACAATGAATCCATATAACCTAATTTTTTATTAAAATAAAATGCTGTAACTCATGTAAAATGGTTGACCATTCAAACGACATGTGTTTTGCCTAATTAAAAGTCTATATGTTTTAGATATCATAAATAGCAGCCAGGCTTACTTAGGTTGTTTGTTCGATCTCAGCCTACCACTAATGCCAATATTTTTCATCATCATCATCATCATCATCATCAATGAAATACATAGGCTACCTTACTACAGTAAAACAAGTCTTCCATAGTCTATGTCACCTCAGTAACAAAGTTCCAAAAAAGAAATGAGGGTTCAAGAAAACATCTCTCTTCAATGGCCTCAGCTATTAGCCATATGATCAACAAGGTCAACTGCAGCACTAAAATCAAGAAGCAGCTCATCCACAAGTTTATCTTGGTCAAGTGATCTGAGCCATTGATCGATTAAATCAACGAGAGCTGTTGCAGTCGAGTGATCCTTACGGTATCTTTACGGTACGCATGCTCATAGAGGGATAAAATTAGCTGGATGTGTAATTATATAGGCCCAAAAAATGTAATTGAAGAGTAGGTGTCATTGATGTTTAGCATTTAAGTTTAATAAATAATTAAATAAAGAAATCAATATCAGCTGACTATAGAAAAGTATTGTTTAAAATTATGTTTGAACATTTTCTTATCCGTGTCTTTCCAGTTGATATAACCAAACAGACAACCTTTGTTGCTCAAGAGCGTCACACATTCCTCCATTCATTCTCTATCATATTCCCCTCCATCAAATTCCTCTATCATATTCCCTCCATCATATTCTCTCTATTATATTTCTCTCCATCATATTCCACTCCATCATAATACTCGCTATCATATTCCCTCTATCATATTCCTCTTTATTTTTACAGGGAATCCCAATTGAGACCAGTGTCTCTTTTTCAATGGTGCCCTGTGTTATATCAATTAACAATCCAAACAGCTTAAACAGATAAAATTACATACAGAGTAAAAAATATATAGAGCAAAATTATTAGACTTGAACACATACATTCCACAATGAACAGGTCTTGTATTTAACCAGTTGAGCTGACAACCATTTTGCACTGTTTCACTAGGGCTTTAGTCATCAATCTAGCAAGAGGGAAATATTTTATTAATGTAGTGGTGTCCCTCCCCCCAGGAAGCTACGACCTTTAGCTTTCACCTGGAATTGTTCATTTATGTCTGAGAAAAAAAACACTTTCCAAACCATATGATCTAGTACACAAGAAAAGTATAATACAACCTTCTTTACTACTTTGCCAAACATTTCATGACATTAGTGAGAGTCAAAATCTGTAAAATTTATGAATGTCTAAATTAACATTTGGGCAATTTGACCAGTGTACATCACTCCTATAGACAATGAGAGATGGGCTATGTAAAGGTCTCGATTTTGTCGTTCTGAACAAATGTTTGACTTCCACACAAAATTACTTCTTGACTTATTTTAGGTTTAAGGAAGTGTGTAGGTTTAAACTATTGCTTTAAAGGGAAGAGAGGGGGAGGAGGAGAGAGCGCGAGAGATGGGGGGAGTGGGAGAAAGAGGGAAGGAGGGGGAGGAGGGGGAGGAGGTGGAGGGCAGCTGTGTCCGACACACCATACTTACACCTGCAACAGGTAGGCCAGGGGGCGGGACCTGTAGGTGAGACTCATAACATGATAAGGGGGGCAGGTGAAGAAGGGGTGTTGCTGGAGTCAAGGAAGGGAGGGTGTTCCTACGAGCCCCCTGCCAGCGAGACGGGGAGCAGGGAGGAAGTCTGTCCATGGAGCATTTCTGGGTCATTGGGTCACCTCCAATGAGATTAGATCACCCTCTACAATGTAAATCAGTTTGAGTACTGGGGGGTTCTCTGTATAAATCCAAGGTGAAACCTCCAGGGGCTAGCCTTCTCTCAGCGGAGAGTCTGCTCTGGGCTGCCTGCGAAAGGTGCTCCTCTGTGGGAAAGAGGAGAGAACAAGAGGCCCCAGAAGAGATCTCCTTATGGTAGTGATGGACAGATCAACTCTCCTTGTTATCTTCCACCTCTTCCTCTTCCTCTTGCTCGGCCTTCTCCCTCCTTTCCTTCTTACAGTCTTACAGTCCTTCTTACAGTCATTTTCTCCCTTTCCTCCTTCCTCTCCTCCCTCTTTCTCTTCCTCTACCTTCCTCTCCCTCCTTCCCTCTTGGTAAACCTTGTTTAGTCGAGCCAGATTGTGGATAGCTAGCCATGGTTTAGACCACTGTCGCTGTCTGGGTGGGGGGATACAGGACTGGTCCACTGGACTCAGCTCACATGGGGAGAACCTGCTGCTGCTGCCACTCCCCCTCTTACCTGGGATGAGATCACGTTTGGAGGAAACCTGGCACCATCCCTACGGTGAAGCATGGTGGTGGCAGCATCATGCTCCGGGGAGGATTTTCAGGGACAGGGACTGGGAACACGCCCCATTCACATCGACGGGGCTGTAGTGGAGCAGGTCGAGAGTTTCAAGTTCCTTGGTGTCCACATCACCAACAAACTATCATGGTTCAAACACACCAAGACAGTCGTGAAGAGGGCACGACAACGCCTTTTCCACCTCAGGAGACTGAAAAGATTTGGCATTGGTCCCAAGATCCTCAAAAAGTTCTACAGCTGCACCATCGAGAGCTTCCTGACCAGTTGCATCACCGCCTGGTATGGCAACTGCTCGGCATCCGACCGTAAGGCGCTACAGAGGGTAGTGCGTACGGCCCAGTACATCACTGGAGCCAAGCTTCCTGCCATCCAGGACCTATATACTTGGAGGTGTAAGAGGGAGGCCCAAAAAATTGACAAAGACTCCAGTCACCCAAGTCATAGACTGTTCTCTCTGCTACCGCACAGCAAGCGGTACCAGAGTGCCAAGTCTAGGTCCAAAAGGCCCCTTAACAGCTTCTATCCCCAATTCATAAGACTGCTGAACAATTAATCAAATGGCCACCCGGACTATTTACATTGACACCTCCCCCCTTTGTTTTTACACTGGTAATAGGAATCTGGATCGGTTTCCTTTTCTTTTTACCTTGCTTTTGTTATTATTATTATTTTTTAAAGTTTTCTTTTTACATTTCGTAAAATGTTATAATTACAAAAACATTTCATTTTAATTTCAATTTAGTAACATACTGTATCATTCAAATACATATTATTATTTGTCTAATCATATTTTGCCAGCTAACTGGGTGGCAGGCTGCAATCAGTAGCTGTAATTAAGTACAGCAGCCACCAACCATCTAACGTTAATGCCTCGGATAATGAGGTTAGAAGAACAGCTGAATGGTCGGTAGCTAGCTGGCTCAATTACAGGTACTCTTAAGCGTGAAATAACATTGGAAACAACTAACCACAGTTGCTAAAAGTTACCAGTAGCTACCCACTAGCTAGCTAGCTTTGTTGGTCCAAGTGGTGGGTTAGCTAGCACTCGTGCTTCGCCGGGGTCCACCGAATAGAATACTTACCTACAATAATTACCTACAATAACTACCTAAGTAAACTACCTATAATACCTGACTACAATACCTACATACAATCTAAATACATGGTTTAAGCTTTACTCAACAACATATAAGAAGCCAGCTTATCTCCTGCTAGAGAAAACACAACCTCTCCCGACAACCTCGAGGCAAGAGACCTTTCTCTCTTTCTCGTCATCTTTCAACTTCTTATTCAGTTCCTTATTTTTCTCTTTTTCCTCCATCTTTAAAAATGTGACTTTCTGCTTGAGGTTCATGGCCAGAAAGCCCACTCTTCCCAGGATGGTCTCTGCTCTCTCTGATGAAACCGTCCCATTGGAGCTCTTGGAATGGGCACGGTCCGCCTCACTCTTCAAACCCTCCCTCGGGCTCACCTCCTCCTTGACGCTCCTCTCTTCACTCTCAATGTCAATGCCTGTCCAATAATCCTAACAGGAAGACATTGACTCTAGATGTAATATTGTTCCAATGTGGCACATTCAATACACATTTGAGTGATCAACATACATTGATGGCCTCATGGGGCACACAATTTAGAGGACAGTAATTGAGGTAACTTGTTTATTTGTATCCCAAACCGATTTTGTAATAGCCATAGATGTTCTTCCTGGGTCCACACCAAACGTAATACAAATGTTAACCCTAGTAAGGGGTGATGTTTTATACTATGAGCATAGATTAGCAGGGTTGGGGTCAATTCAATTTCAATTCCAGTCAATTCAGGAAGTACTTAATTCAATGCTTTGAATTGAAATGGAACAGACCCCCAACCCTGTAGAGTAGAAGTGTAAAATAGGACACCTACCTTTGCCTTTTTCAGCGTCCAGGGCCTGGGTTCCTCATCCTCTGACCTGCATATGGAGGCTCTCACTCTAACAGGCGTCTTAGTGGCCATGCAGAGCAGAGGGGTTGCCAGAGTTAAGTTAGCATCTGGGACCAGCTGGTGAGCATGAGGGCAGCGATCCACCTCTTCACTAGTGCCCTTCCCTTTCTGCTCTGGCTGCTTGTGGTCCTTGTCATGGATGCATGCCAGGCTTGGAGGAAGTGCTAGGACAGGGCTTTTATCACTCATCAGTTCCTCTCTCTTGACAGTGGATGCAACTGCACTTGCCTCTGTGTTAACTGAGCACTATGTGGTGTCCTCAACTGTCTCCTCTGGCTGCTTGTGGTCATTGTTGTTGTGAATGCATTGCAGACCTGGAGGACTTTTATCATCCCAGGTGTAAAAAGCAACAGTTGCCTCTGTGTCGACTGAGCACTTTGTAGTGCACTCAACTGTCTTCCATAGCGGTTTGTGGTCATTGTTGTGGGTGCAGGTCAGGATTAGAGGCAGTGTTGCAGGTGCAGGAGGACTTTTATCAGCCAAACACTCCTCCGTGTGGACAGTGGACACAGAAACGGCTGCTTCGCTGGCAACTGGACACTTGTTGGTGTCCTCTACTGCCTCCCCTGGCAGAGTGTGGACAGTGGAGACGGAAACGGCCGCTTCCCTGGACACTTGACTCTTGGTGGTGTCCTCTACTGCCTCCTCTGGCTGCTTGTGGCCATTGTCTAGAATGTGTGGCAACTTTGAAGGCAGCATTGGAGCCGGGCTTTTATCACCCAACAGGTTCTCTCCCTGGAAAATGGATGTGCCTGCAGTGATCGCTGTGGTAACGGAGGACTCGGTGGCATCCTCTTTTGTCTCCTCTGTCAGTTTGTGGTCAGAGTCTCGGATACATGGCGAGCTTGGAGGCAGTGCTGCAGGGTCAGGAGGGCTTTGATCAGCTGCCATGTCCTCTTTGAGGTGAGTGGACACATCATTGTTTGTTTCACTGATAACTGGACACTTGGTGGTGTCCTCTACTGCCTCCCCTGGCAGTTTGTAGTCAACTTCAAAGACAAGTGGCAGACTTGGAGGCAGCATTGGGACCGGGCATTTAGCTGCTGATCTGTACACTCCAAAATCAACAGTAGCTGTGCCTGCAGTGGTCTCTGTAGCAACTGAGACCTCATAGGTATCCTCTACTGTCTGCTCTGATGGCATGAAGTCATCGTCAAAGACTGTTGGCAGGCATGTAGGCAGCACTGAAGGAAGACTTCTAGCTGCCCATCGATTCTCTCCCTTGACAGTGGCTGTGGTAGCAGTGGTCTCTGTGGCAACTGGGCACTCTGTGGCTGAAACAGCAGGCTTAGAGGTTTCGAGGAAATTGAATGAATTGCCAATGAACCGCTGAGCCAGGGGTGGGAGGGAGTAATGATAGAATCTGTCCTCTTCCTCAACATTAGATATTGCCACTGGAACAACTGAGACCTCAGTGGTGCCCTCTACTGCCTGATGTGGCTGCATGGAGTCTTCGTCAAAGAAGTGTGGCAGGTATCGATGCAGCATTGAGGAAAGATTTATATCTGTCCATAGGTCCTCTCGTATACCTGTAGATACGTCTGCAGTGGCCTCTGTGGCAACTGGGCATTCAGCAGACTGGCAGGTTCAGGGACAAAGTATGAAAATACAATGAACCGCTGTGCATCCTGAGCGCGTATGGCAAATGGAGAGGGGGGATGCAACATGGTAGGTATAGGCCTCTGATTGGTGAAAGCCAGTGGTGGGAGGGAGTCAATACAGGGAGCCATGAACTCAGTGAGAGGACAGTTGCTCACATCTCACACATTCTGCGTGAGAAAAGAAACAGACATGATGAAAGTGATCACATTCAGTACATACATACATACATACATACATACTGTATGAGTCAGCACTACTTACTTATACATCACATATATATATATATATATAGTGTCCTCTAAGATGCTCTGCACCAGTCTGTCCCAACCCTTGGTCCCCTAGCCAATGGGCCAGCTAAGTGTAAAAATACATGCCCCACACCCAGCATAACATTTGACATTTTAGCCATTTATCAGACGCTTTTATCCAGAACGACTTATAGTTAGTTAGTGCATTCAACTTAAGGTAGCTAGGTGAGACAACCACATAATCCTGATATGAGCGTCTATGATAGAACGGTTGTTTATTTTTTATGACCAGACAACCATAAGAACTGAGGACATAAATTCACTGAAACAGACAGACACGATACAACACATTTAGACAAGAACAGTTATAAGCATTGCCATGGTGTAGCCTAATACAAAAAGAAATAAGGACAAAACATTGTTAGCTTACATTCCATGGCATATGGAACATTTTGCCCTTACAATAACTTATATTTGCTTTAATTTAATATTGTTAAACAGAACTCTTGTCGACTTTGTCAAAGTTGGTCTTGTTACCTCCTCAATCAGTCTTGGCATTTTCCTCGTCTTGAACCAAATCCTCTTCATCTTCTTCTCCTGATCCTTCTGGATCTGCAAAACCAGAGCCAACCTGGCTCCCAGCTCCATCACGTAGTCTGTCTAGATCGCCCTTTCCTCCAACCGACACTCACCCCTCCTCTGTGTCAGCGTTGAACCCTCCATGTCTTCCTCTTAGCTAACAATAACTCTGGAAAATACACAACGTTGTAGTAAGTGGGTGTTGCTAACCAAATAATAATGCATCTCTTTACAATGTGCACACGTTTTCTTCCCAGCTACTTACAATTAAGCAAGTGAGAATCCTGATCCAGATATGTTTAGGCAATAGGCCTATCTGAATTACTAGTAAAAAGTTGGCTACTGGAAAAGCGACCAAGTTCAAATGAATCGATTTTGGCTGTTCTTATCATTTCGTGAACAATATCCTTCATGACATCATCATTGTGATGCAAGGCGTTGCCATGGCATATGAAAAAGCACAACACAGACTTTAAAAAGCAAACTTCAGGGTCTTTCTGTACCTTACTATTGAGCCTTATTCAACCCCTCATGTAGCTCTACTCCATATTGGGCCTGGTTCTCACAAACCACACTAATCACTTCCATCATATCATTGAAAACACTGTGTTTTGGGTAGAAAATGACTCTATATCCATGCAGGACCTAACTTGTACAGTTTCATCTATTTTAAAAACCAAGGAGGTAAAAATGCCAGTCTTCTCTTTGAGTGCCCTTGAGTGCACCTCAATTTAAAGAGGTCTATCAATTCAACCATTTGAAATGGATGTCCATTCAATTAAGAACATATTATTCTTATTAGAAATGAATCAGCTACAAATTAGGTAGGCGTACTTGTTTTTTTACACAACCTACTCTTTTGGTACATATTTATTGAGATAATTGATTACAACATATGTTGGTGATTAACACAGAGAGAGGTTTTTTTTCTGTCATCAATAGAATGCATTAGCCATTAGGCTGGCTCACTACAATTGTAACATGACATCTCAGGTGTCAGGATGAAGCATTTTCTCACAAAAAGAGGACTCAAGCAAACTATCTCTCTTCAACAGTTTCACTAGTCATGTTAGGTCTACTTAAAATGTCACATTCATACACAAGTAATTTGAAAATAAGTTATACTACTGAAACACATTCACAATAAGTTATATTACAACCTACCTCTGAAGTAAGCAGTGTGTTCTCTCACTAATGAAATAGGACATTAATAATTTGTCAGTGGTTAGTTGAATCAGTCTCTTTGCACTGTTCAGTTTGTCTGTGCAACAGGTAACCTTCCAGAATCGGAATCTTGTGATGTCACAATGGAGTCCCCATTGCCATGGTTACCCACAGCAGCTTTCATGTGTTATCAAATGCTGGCACAATTTAGTTTATTTATTTGAGATTTTTTGTACCTATGCAGCACAGTCATACCTAATATATACAATGAATCCATATAACCTAATTTTTTATTAAAATAAAATGCTGTAACTCATGTAAAATGGTTGACCATTCAAACGACATGTGTTTTGCCTAATTAAAAGTCTATATGTTTTAGATATCATAAATAGCAGCCAGGCTTACTTAGGTTGTTTGTTCGATCTCAGCCTACCACTAATGCCAATATTTTTCATCATCATCTTCATCATCAATGAAATACATAGGCTACCTTACTACAGTAAAACAAGTCTTCCATAGTCTATGTCACCTCAGTAACAAAGTTCCAAAAAAGAAATGAGGGTTCAAGAAAACATCTCTCTTCAATGGCCTCAGCTATTAGCCATATAATCAACAAGGTCAACTGCAGCACTAAAATCAAGAAGCAGCTCATCCACAAGTTTATCTTGGTCAAGTGATCTGAGCCATTGATCGATTAAATCAACGAGAGCTGTTGCAGTCGAGTGATCCTTACGGTATCTTTACGGTACGCATGCTCATAGAGGGATAAAATTAGCTGGATGTGTAATTATATAGGCCCAAAAAATGTAATTGAAGAGTAGGTGTCATTGATGTTTAGCATTTAAGTTTAATAAATAATTAAATAAAGAAATCAATATCAGCTGACTATAGAAAAGTATTGTTTAAAATTATGTTTGAACATTTTCTTATCCGTGTCTTTCCAGTTGATATAACCAAACAGACAACCTTTGTTGCTCAAGAGCGTCACACATTCCTCTATTCATTCTCTATCATATTCCCCTCCATCAAATTCCTCTATCATATTCCCTCCATCATATTCTCTCTATTATATTTCTCTCCATCATATTCCACTCCATCATAATACTCGCTATCATATTCCCTCTATCATATTCCTCTTTATTTTTACAGGGAATCCCAATTGAGACCAGTGTCTCTTTTTCAATGGTGCCCTGTGTTATATCAATTAACAATCCAAACAGCTTAAACAGATAAAATTACATACAGAGTAGAAAATATATAGAGCAAAATTATGAGACTTGAACACATACATTTCACAATGAACAGGTCTTGTATTTAACCAGTTGAGCTGACAACCATTTTGCACTGTTTCACTAGGGCTTTAGTCATCAATCTAGCAAGAGGGAAATATTTTATTAATGTAGTGGTGTCCCTCCCCCCAGGAAGCTACGACCTTTAGCTTTCACCTGGAATTGTTCATTTATGTCTGAGAAAAAAAACACTTTCCAAACCATATGATCTAGTACACAAGAAAAGTATAATACTACCTTCTTTACTACTTTGCCAAACATTTCATGACATTAGTGAGAGTCAAAATCTGTAAAATTTGTGAATGTCTAAATTAACATTTGGGCAATTTGACCAGTGTACATCACTCCTATAGGCAATGAGAGATGGGCTATGTAAAGGTCTCGATTTTGTCGTTCTGAACAAATGTTTGACTTCCACACAAAATTACTTCTTGACTTATTTTAGGTTTAAGGAAGTGTGTAGGTTTAAACTATTGCTTTAAAGGGAAGAGAGGGGGAGGAGGAGAGAGCGCGAGAGATGGGGGGAGTGGGAGAAAGAGGGAAGGGGGGGGAGGAGGGGGAGGAGGGGGAGGAGGTGGAGGGCAGCTGTGTCCGACACACCATACTTTCACCTGCAACAGGTAGGCCAGGGGGCGGGACCTGTAGGTGAGACTCATAACATGATAAGGGGGGCAGGTGAAGAAGGGGTGTTGCTGGAGTCAAGGAAGGGAGGTTGTTCCTACGAGCCCCCTGCCAGCGAGACGGGGAGCAGGGAGGAAGTCTGTCCATGGAGCATTTCTGGGTCATTGGGTCGCCTCCAATGAGATTAGATCACCCTCTACAATGTAAAGCAGTTTGAGTACTGGGGGGTTCTCTGTATAAATCCAAGGTGAAACCTCCAGGGGCTAGCCTTCTCTCAGCGGAGAGTCTGCTCTGGGCTGCCTGCGAAAGGTGCTCCTCTGTGGGAAAGAGGAGAGAACAAGAGGCCCCAGAAGAGATCTCCTTATGGTAGTGATGGACAGATCAACTCTCCTTGTTATCTTCCACCTCTTCCTCTTCCTCTTGCTCGGCCTTCTCCCTCCTTTCCTTCTTACAGTCTTACAGTCCTTCTTACAGTCATTTTCTCCCTTTCCTCCTTCCTCTCCTCCCTCTTTCTCTTCCTCTACCTTCCTCTCCCTCCTTCCCTCTTGGTAAACCTTGTTTAGTCGAGCCAGATTGTGGATAGCTAGCCATGGTTTAGACCACTGTCGCTGTCTGGGTGGGGGGATACAGGACTGGTCCACTGGACTCAGCTCACATGAGGAGAACCTGCTGCTGCTGCCACTCCCCCTCTTACCTGGGATGAGATCACGTTTGGAGGAAACCTGGCACCATCCCTACGGTGAAGCATGGTGGTGGCAGCATCATGCTCCGGGGAGGATTTTCAGGGACAGGGACTGGGAACACGCCCCATTCACATCGACGGGGCTGTAGTGGAGCAGGTCGAGAGTTTCAAGTTCCTTGGTGACCACATCACCAACAAACTATCATGGTTCAAACACACCAAGACAGTCGGGAAGAGGGCACCACAACGCCTTTTCCACCTCAGGAGACTGAAAAGATTTGGCATTGGTCCCAAGATCCTCAAAAAGTTATACAGCTGCACCATCGAGAGCTTCCTGACCAGTTGCATCACCGCCTGGTATGGCAACTGCTCGGCATCCGACCGTAAGGCGCTACAGAGGGTAGTGCGTACGGCCCAGTACATCACTGGAGCCAAGCTTCCTGCCATCCAGGACCTATATACTTGGAGGTGTAAGAGGGAG
Organism: Coregonus lavaretus; assembly: GCF_964263955.1. Classification (NCBI taxonomy): domain Eukaryota; kingdom Metazoa; phylum Chordata; class Actinopteri; order Salmoniformes; family Salmonidae; genus Coregonus; species Coregonus lavaretus. The sequence continues at coordinate 13,374,129 of NC_140025.1, forward strand.
GCCCAAAAAATTGACAAAGACTCCAGTCACCCAAGTCATAGACTGTTCTCTCTGCTACCGCACAGCAATCGGTACCAGAGTGCCAAGTCTAGGTCCAAAAGGCCCCTTAACAGCTTCTATCCCCAATTCATAAGACTGCTGAACAATTAATCAAATGGCCACCCGGACTATTTACATTGACACCTCCCCCCTTTGTTTTTACACTGGTAATAGGAATCTGGATCGGTTTCCTTTTCTTTTTACCTTGCTTTTGTTATTATTATTATTTTTAAAGTTTTCTTTTTACATTTCGTAAAATGTTATAATTACAAAAACATTTCATTTTAATTTCAATTTAGTAACATACTGTAATATTCAAATAAATATTATTATTTGTCTAATCATATTTTGCCAGCTAACTGGGTGGCAGGCTGCAATCAGTAGCTGTAATTAAGTACAGCAGCCACCAACCATCTAACGTTAATGCCTCGGATAATGAGGTTAGAAGAACAGCTGAATGGTCGGTAGCTAGCTGGCTCAATTACAGGTACTCTTAAGCGTGAAATAACATTGGAAACAACTAACCACAGTCGCTAAAAGTTACCAGTAGCTACCCACTAGCTAGCTAGCTTTGTTGGTCCAAGTGGTGGGTTAGCTAGCACTCGTGCTTCGCCGGGGTCCACCGAATAGAATACTTACCTACAATAATTACCTACAATAACCTACAATAACTACCTAAGTAAACTACCTATAATACCTGACTACAATACCTACATACAATCTAAATACATGGTTTAAGCTTTACTCAACAACATATAAGAAGCCAGCTTATCTCCTGCTAGAGAAAACACAACCTCTCCCGACAACCTCGAGGCAAGAGACCTTTCTCTCTTTCTCGTCATCTTTCAACTTCTTATTCAGTTCCTTATTTTTCTCTTTTTCCTCCATCTTTAAAAATGTGACTTTCTGCTTGAGGTTCATGGCCAGAAAGCCCACTCTTCCCAGGATGGTCTCTGCTCTCTCTGATGAAACCGTCCCATTGGAGCTCTTGGAATGGGCACGGTCCGCCTCACTCTTCAAACCCTCCCTCGGGCTCACCTCCTCCTTGACGCTCCTCTCTTCACTCTCAATGTCAATGCCTGTCCAATAATCCTAACAGGAAGACATTGACTCTAGATGTAATATTGTTCCAATGTGGCACATTCAATACACATTTGAGTGATCAACATACATTGATGGCCTCATGGGGCACACAATTTAGAGGACAGTAATTGAGGTAACTTGTTTATTTGTATCCCAAACCGATTTTGTAATAGCCATAGATGTTCTTCCTGGGTCCACACCAAACGTAATACAAATGTTAACCCTAGTAAGGGGTGATGTTTTATACTATGAGCATAGATTAGCAGGGTTGGGGTCAATTCAATTTCAATTCCAGTCAATTCAGGAAGTACTTAATTCAATGCTTTGAATTGAAATGGAACAGACCCCCAACCCTGTAGAGTAGAAGTGTAAAATAGGACACCTACCTTTGCCTTTTTCAGCGTCCAGGGCCTGGGTTCCTCATCCTCTGACCTGCATATGGAGGCTCTCACTCTAACAGGCGTCTTAGTGGCCATGCAGAGCAGAGGGGTTGCCAGAGTTAAGTTAGCATCTGGGACCAGCTGGTGAGCATGAGGGCAGCGATCCACCTCTTCACTAGTGCCCTTCCCTTTCTGCTCTGGCTGCTTGTGGTCCTTGTCATGGATGCATGCCAGGCTTGGAGGAAGTGCTAGGACAGGGCTTTTATCACTCATCAGTTCCTCTCTCTTGACAGTGGATGCAACTGCACTTGCCTCTGTGTTAACTGAGCACTATGTGGTGTCCTCAACTGTCTCCTCTGGCTGCTTGTGGTCATTGTTGTTGTGAATGCATTGCAGACCTGGAGGACTTTTATCATCCCAGGTGTAAATAGCAACAGTTTCCTCTGTGTCGACTGAGCACTTTGTAGTGCACTCAACTGTCTTCCATAGCGGTTTGTGGTCATTGTTGTGGGTGCAGGTCAGGATTAGAGGCAGTGCTGCAGGTGCAGGAGGACTTTTATCAGCCAAACACTCCTCCGTGTGGACAGTGGACACAGAAACGGCTGCTTCCCTGGCAACTGGACACTTGTTGGTGTCCTCTACTGCCTCCCCTGGCAGAGTGTGGACAGTGGAGACGGAAACGGCCGCTTCCCTGGACACTTGACTCTTGGTGGTGTCCTCTACTGCCTCCTCTGGCTGCTTGTGGCCATTGTCTAGAATGTGTGGCAACTTTGAAGGCAGCATTGGAGCCGGGCTTTTATCACCCAACAGGTTCTCTCCCTGGACAATGGATGTGCCTGCAGTGATCGCTGTGGTAACGGAGGACTCGGTGGCATCCTCTTTTGTCTCCTCTTTCAGTTTGTGGTCAGAGTCTCGGATACATGGCGAGCTTGGAGGCAGTGCTGCAGGGTCAGGAGGGCTTTGATCAGCTGCCATGTCCTCTTTGAGGTGAGTGGACACATCATTGTTTGTTTCACTGATAACTGGACACTTGGTGGTGTCCTCTACTGCCTCCCCTGGTTGTTTGTAGTCAACTTCAAAGACAAGTGGCAGACTTGGAGGCAGCATTGGGACAGGGCATTTAGCTGCTGATCTGTACACTCCAAAATCAACAGTAGCTGTGCCTGCAGTGGTCTCTGTAGCAACTGAGACCTCATAGGTATCCTCTACTGTCTGCTCTGATGGCATGAAGTCATCGTCAAAGACTGTTGGCAGGCATGTAGGCAGCACTGAAGGAAGACTTCTAGCTGCCCATCGATTCTCTCCCTTGACAGTGGCTGTGGTAGCAGTGGTCTCTGTGGCAACTGGGCACTCTGTGGCTGAAACAGCAGCCTTAGAGGTGTCGAGGAAATTGAATGAATTGCCAATGAACCGCTGAGCCAGGGGTGGGAGGGAGTAATGATAGAATCTGTCCTCTTCCTCAACATTAGATATTGCCACTGGAGCAACTGAGACCTCAGTGGTGCCCTCTACTGCCTGATGTGGCTGCATGGAGTCTTCGTCAAAGAAGTGTGGCAGGTATCGATGCAGCATTGAGGAAAGATGTATATCTGTCCATAGGTCCTCTCGTATATACCTGTAGATACATCTGCAGTGGCCTCTGTGGCAACTGGGCATTCAGCAGACTGGCAGGTTTCAGGGACAAAGTATGAAAATACAATGAACCGCTGTGCATCCTGAGCGCGTATGGCAAATGGAGAGGGGGGATGCAACATGGTAGGTATAGGCCTCTGATTGGTGAAAGCCAGTGGTGGGAGGGAGTCAATACAGGGAGCCATGAACTCAGTGAGAGGACAGTTGCTCACATCTCACACATTCTGCGTGAGAAAAGAAACAGACATGATGAAAGTGATCACATTCAGTACATACATACATACTGTATGAGTCAGCACTACTTACTTATACATCACATATATATATATATATATATATATATATATATATATATATATATATATATATATATATATATATATATATATATATATATATATATATATATAGTGTCCTCTAAGATGCTCTGCACCAGTCTGTCCCAACCCTTGGTCCCCTAGCCAATGGGCCAGCTAAGTGTAAAAATACATGCCCCACACCCAGCATAACATTTGACATTTTAGCCATTTATCAGACGCTTTTACCCAGAACGACTTATAGTTAGTTAGTGCATTCAACTTAAGGTAGCTAGGTGAGACAACCACATAATCCTGATATGAGCGTCTATGATAGAACGGTTGTTTATTTTTTATGACCAGACTAAGAATAAGAATAAGAACTGAGGACATAAATTCACTGAAACAGACAGACACGATACAACACATTTAGACAAGAACAGTTATAAGCATTGCCATGGTGTAGCCTAATACAAAAAGAAATAAGGACAAAACATTGTTAGCTTACATTCCATGGCATATGGAACATTTTGCCCTTACAATAACTTATATTTGCTTTAATTAATATTGTTAAACAGAACTCTTGTCGACTTTGTCAAAGTTGGTCTTGTTACCTCCTCAATCAGTCTTGGCATTTTCCTCGAATTGAACCAAATCCTCTTCATCTTCTTCTCCTGATCCTTCTGGATCTGCAAAACCAGAGCCAACCTGGCTCCCAGCTCCATCACGTAGTCTGTCTAGATCGCCCTTTCCTCCAACCGACACTCACCCCTCCTCTGTGTCAGCGTTGAACCCTCCATGTCTTCCTCTTAGCTAACAATAACTCTGGAAAATACACAACGTTGTAGTAAGTGGGTGTTGCTAACCAAATAATAATGCATCTCTTTACAATGTGCACACGTTTTCTTCCCAGCTACTTACAATTAAGCAAGTGAGAATCCTGATCCAGATATGTTTAGGCAATAGGCCTATCTGAATTACTAGTAAAAAGTTGGCTACTGGAAAAGCGACCAAGTTCAAATGAATCGATTTTGGCTGTTCTTATCATTTCGTGAACAATATCCTTCATGACATCATCATTGTGATGCAAGGCGTTGCCATGGCAGATGAAAAAGCACAACACAGACTTTAAAAAGCAAACTTCAGGGTCTTTCTGTACCTTACTATTGAGCCTTATTCAACCCCTCATGTAGCTCTACTCCATATTGGGCCTAGTTCTCACAAACCACACTAATCACTTCCATCATATCATTGAAAACACTGTGTTTTGGGTAGAAAATGACTCTATATCCATGCAGGACCTAACTTGTACAGTTTCATCTATTTTAAAAACCAAGGAGGTAAAAATGCCAGTCTTCTCTTTGAGTGCCCTTGAGTGCACCTCAATTTAAAGAGGTCTATCAATTCAACCATTTGAAATGGATGTCCATTCAATTAAGAACATATTATTCTTATTAGAAATGAATCAGCTACAAATTAGGTAGGCGTACTTGTTTTTTTACTCAACCTACTCTTTTGGTACATATTTATTGAGATAATTGATTACAACATATGTTGGTGATTAACACAGAGAGAGGTTTTTTTTCTGTCATCAATAGAATGCATTAGCCATTAGGCTGGCTCACTACAATTGTAACATGACATCTCAGGTGCTGCTGCGGTACAGTTAGCTAGTCGTGATTGGCTACTGTGTTGACTTTGTATGAGACACGGCTAGCTAGCTGGCTAGCTTCGTGCTAATCCCTGGCATAGCCGAATATAATGCTAACCTACAATAACTATCCCCAACAGCCCGCGATGCCTATTTACAATAACCAACTACGTTCTAAATACATAATTAAGCCTTACTCGACAAAGCCCAAGCTATGTACAAAGCCAAACTTACCCGACGCCAGCTGATATTTGTCTTCTGCAATCAGTAGGTGTAATTAAGTACAGTAGGTACTAACTACCTAACGCTGATGCCTCAGATAATGAAGTTAGAAAAACGGCTGAAATGGTAGAAAGCTAGCTGGCTTAATTACAGGTACTCTTAAGCGTGAATAACATTGGAAACAGATATCCACCGTGGCATGACATCTCAGGTGTCAGGATGAAGCATTTTCTCACAAAAAGAGGACTCAAGCAAACTATCTCTCTTCAACAGTTTCACTAGTCATGTTAGGTCTACTTAAAATGTCACATTCATACACAAGTAATTTGAAAATAAGTTATACTACTGAAACACATTCACAATAAGTTATATTACAACCTACCTCTGAAGTAAGCAGTGTGTTCTCTCACTAATGAAATAGGACATTAATAATTTGTCAGTGGTTAGTTGAATCAGTCTCTTTGCACTGTTCAGTTTGTCTGTGCAACAGGTAACCTTCCAGAATCGGAATCTTGTGATGTCACAATGGAGTCCCCATTGCCATGGTTACCCACAGCAGCTTTCATGTGTTATCAAATGCTGGCACAATTTAGTTTATTTATTTTAGATTTTTTGTACCTATGCAGCACAGTCATACCTAATATATACAATGAATCCATATAACCAAATTTTTTATTAAAATAAAATGCTGTAACTCATGTAAAATGGTTGACCATTCAAACGACATGTGTTTTGCCTAATTAAAAGTCTATATGTTTTAGATATCATAAATAGCAGCCAGGCTTACTTAGGTTGTTTGTTCGATCTCAGCCTACCACTAATGCCAATATTTTTCATCATCATCAATGAAATACATAGGCTACCTTACTACAGTAAAACAAGTCTTCCATAGTCTATGTCACCTCAGTAACAAAGTTCCAAAAAAGAAATGAGGGTTCAAGAAAACATCTCTCTTCAATGGCCTCAGCTATTAGCCATATGATCAACAAGGTCAACTGCAGCACTAAAATCAAGAAGCAGCTCATCCACAAGTTTATCTTGGTCAAGTGATCTGAGCCATTGATCGATTAAATCAACGAGAGCTGTTGCAGTCGAGTGATCCTTACGGTATCTTTACGGTACGCATGCTCATAGAGGGATAAAATTAGCTGGATGTGTAATTATATAGGCCCAAAAAATGTAATTGAAGAGTAGGTGTCATTGATGTTTAGCATTTAAGTTTAATAAATAATTAAATAAAGAAATCAATATCAGCTGACTATAGAAAAGTATTGTTTAAAATTATGTTTGAACATTTTCTTATCCGTGTCTTTCCAGTTGATATAACCAAACAGACAACCTTTGTTGCTCAAGAGCGTCACACATTCCTCCATTCATTCTCTATCATATTCCCCTCCATCAAATTCCTCTATCATATTCCCTCCATCATATTCTCTCTATTATATTTCTCTCCATCATATTCCACTCCATCATAATACTCGCTATCATATTCCCTCTATCATATTCCTCTTTATTTTTACAGGGAATCCCAATTGAGACCAGTGTCTCTTTTTCAATGGTGCCCTGTGTTATATCAATTAACAATCCAAACAGCTTAAACAGATAAAATGACATACAGAGTAGAAAATATATAGAGCAAAATTATTAGACTTGAACACATACATTTCACAATGAACAGGTCTTGTATTTAACCAGTTGAGCTGACAACCATTTTGCACTGTTTCACTAGGGCTTTAGTCATCAATCTAGCAAGAGGGAAATATTTTATTAATGTAGTGGTGTCCCTCCCCCCAGGAAGCTACGACCTTTAGCTTTCACCTGGAATTGTTCATTTATGTCTGAGAAAAAAAACACTTTCCAAACCATATGATCTAGTACACAAGAAAAGTATAATACAACCTTCTTTACTACTTTGCCAAACATTTCATGACATTAGTGAGAGTCAAAATCTGTAAAATTTGTGAATGTCTAAATTAACATTTGGGCAATTTGACCAGTGTACATCACTCCTATAGACAATGAGAGATGGGCTATGTAAAGGTCTCGATTTTGTCGTTCTGAACAAATGTTTGACTTCCACACAAAATTACTTCTTGACTTATTTTAGGTTTAAGGAAGTGTGTAGGTTTAAACTATTGCTTTAAAGGGAAGAGAGGGGGAGGAGGAGAGAGCGCGAGAGATGGGGGGAGTGGGATAAAGAGGGAAGGAGGGGGAGGAGGGGGAGGAGGTGGAGGGCAGCTGTGTCCGACACACCATACTTACACCTGCAACAGGTAGGCCAGGGGGCGGGACCTGTAGGTGAGACTCATAACATGATAAGGGGGGCAGGTGAAGAAGGGGTGTTGCTGGAGTCAAGGAAGGGAGGGTGTTCCTACGAGCCCCCTGCCAGCGAGACGGGGAGCAGGGAGGAAGTCTGTCCATGGAGCATTTCTGGGTCATTGGGTCGCCTCCAATGAGATTAGATCACCCTCTACAATGTAAAGCAGTTTGAGTACTGGGGGGTTCTATGTATAAATCCAAGGTGAAACCTCCAGGGGCTAGCCTTCTCTCAGCGGAGAGTCTGCTCTGGGCTGCCTGCGAAAGGTGCTCCTCTGTGGGAAAGAGGAGAGAACAAGAGGCCCCAGAAGAGATCTCCTTATGGTAGTGATGGACAGATCAACTCTCCTTGTTATCTTCCACCTCTTCCTCTTCCTCTTGCTCGGCCTTCTCCCTCCTTTCCTTCTTACAGTCTTACAGTCCTTCTTACAGTCATTTTCTCCCTTTCCTCCTTCCTCTCCTCCCTCTTTCTCTTCCTCTACCTTCCTCTCCCTCCTTCCCTCTTGGTAAACCTTGTTTAGTCGAGCCAGATTGTGGATAGCTAGCCATGGTTTAGACCACTGTCGCTGTCTGGGTGGGGGGATACAGGACTGGTCCACTGGACTCAGCTCACATGGGGAGAACCTGCTGCTGCTGCCACTCCCCCTCTTACCTGGGATGAGATCACGTTTGGAGGAAACCTGGCACCATCCCTACGGTGAAGCATGGTGGTGACAGCATCATGCTCCGGGGAGGATTTTCAGGGACAGGGACTGGGAACACGCCCCATTCACATCGACGGGGCTGTAGTGGAGCAGGTCGAGAGTTTCAAGTTCCTTGGCGTCCACATCACCAACAAACTATCATGGTTCAAACACACCAAGACAGTCGTGAAGAGGGCACGACAACGCCTTTTCCACCTCAGGAGACTGAAAAGATTTGGCATTGGTCCCAAGATCCTCAAAAAGTTCTACAGCTTCACCATCGAGAGCTTCCTGACCAGTTGCATCACCGCCTGGTATGGCAACTGCTCGGCATCCGACCGTAAGGCGCTACAGAGGGTAGTGCGTACGGCCCAGTACATCACTGGAGCCAAGCTTCCTGCCATCCAGGACCTATATACTTGGAGGTGTAAGAGGGAGGCCCAAAAAATTGACAAAGACTCCAGTCACCCAAGTCATAGACTGTTCTCTCTGCTACCGCACAGCAAGCGGTACCAGAGTGCCAAGTCTAGGTCCAAAAGGCCCCTTAACAGCTTCTATCCCCAATTCATAAGACTGCTGAACAATTAATCAAATGGCCACCCGGACAATTTACATTGACACCTCCCCCCTTTGTTTTTACACTGGTAATAGGAATCTGGATCGGTTTCCTTTTCTTTTTACCTTGCTTTTGTTATTATTATTATTTTATAAAGTTTTCTTTTTACATTTCGTAAAATGTTATAATTACAAAAAAATTTCATTTTAATTTCAATTTAGTAACATACTGTATCATTCAAATACATATTATTATTTGTCTAATCATATTTTGCCAGCTAACTGGGTGGCAGGCTGCAATCAGTAGCTGTAATTAAGTACAGCAGCCACCAACCATCTAACGTTAATGCCTCGGATAATGAGGTTAGAAGAACAGCTGAATGGTCGGTAGCTAGCTGGCTCAATTACAGGTACTCTTAAGCGTGAAATAACATTGGAAACAACTAACCACAGTTGCTAAAAGTTACCAGTAGCAGTTACTAGCTAGCTAGCTTTGTTGGTCCAAGTGGTGGGTTAGCTAGCACTCGTGCTTCGCCGGGGTCCACCGAATAGAATACTTACCTACAATAATTACCTACAATAACCTACAATAACTACCTAAGTAAACTACCTATAATACCTGACTACAATACCTACATACAATCTAAATACATGGTTTAAGCTTTACTCAACAACATATAAGAAGCCAGCTTATCTCCTGCTAGAGAAAACACAACCTCTCCCGACAACCTCGAGGCAAGAGACCTTTCTCTCTTTCTCGTCATCTTTCAACTTCTTATTCAGTTCCTTATTTTTCTCTTTTTCCTCCATCTTTAAAAATGTGACTTTCTGCTTGAGGTTCATGGCCAGAAAGCCCACTCTTCCCAGGATGGTCTCTGCTCTCTCTGATGAAACCGTCCCATTGGAGCTCTTGGAATGGGCACGGTCCGCCTCACTCTTCAAACCCTCCCTCGGGCTCACCTCCTCCTTGACGCTCCTCTCTTCACTCTCAATGTCAATGCCTGTCCAATAATCCTAACAGGAAGACATTGACTCTAGATGTAATATTGTTCCAATGTGGCACATTCAATACACATTTGAGTGATCAACATACATTGATGGCCTCATGGGGCACACAATTTAGAGGACAGTAATTGAGGTAACTTGTTTATTTGTATCCCAAACCGATTTTGTAATAGCCATAGATGTTCTTCCTGGGTCCACACCAAACGTAATACAAATGTTAACCCTAGTAAGGGGTGATGTTTTATACTATGAGCATAGATTAGCAGGGTTGGGGTCAATTCAATTTCAATTCCAGTCAATTCAGGAAGTACTTAATTCAATGCTTTGAATTGAAATGGAACAGACCCCCAACCCTGTAGAGTAGAAGTGTAAAATAGGACACCTACCTTTGCCTTTTTCAGCGTCCAGGGCCTGGGTTCCTCATCCTCTGACCTGCATATGGAGGCTCTCACTCTAACAGGCGTCTTAGTGGCCATGCAGAGCAGAGGGGTTGCCAGAGTTAAGTTAGCATCTGGGACCAGCTGGTGAGCATGAGGGCAGCGATCCACCTCTTCACTAGTGCCCTTCCCTTTCTGCTCTGGCTGCTTGTGGTCCTTGTCATGGATGCATGCCAGGCTTGGAGGAAGTGCTATGACAGGGCTTTTATCACTCATCAGTTCCTCTCTCTTGACAGTGGATGCAACTGCACTTGCCTCTGTGTTAACTGAGCACTATGTGGTGTCCTCAACTGTCTCCTCTGGCTGCTTGTGGTCATTGTTGTTGTGAATGCATTGCAGACCTGGAGGACTTTTATCATCCCAGGTGTAAATAGCAACAGTTGCCTCTGTGTCGACTGAGCACTTTGTAGTGCACTCAACTGTCTTCCATAGCGGTTTGTGGTCATTGTTGTGGGTGCAGGTCAGGATTAGAGGCAGTGTTGCAGGTGCAGGAGGACTTTTTTCAGCCAAACACTCCTCCGTGTGGACAGTGGACACAGAAACGGCTGCTACCCTGGCAACTGGACACTTGTTGGTGTCCTCTACTGCCTCCCCTGGCAGAGTGTGGACAGTGGAGACGGAAACGGCCGCTTCCCTGGACACTTGACTCTTGGTGGTGTCCTCTACTGCCTCCTCTGGCTGCTTGTGGCCATTGTCTAGAATGTGTGGCAACTTTGAAGGCAGCATTGGAGCCGGGCTTTTATCACCCAACAGGTTCTCTCCCTGGACAATGGATGTGCCTGCAGTGATCGCTGTGGTAACGGAGGACTCGGTGGCATCCTCTTTTGTCTCCTCTGTCAGTTTGTGGTCAGAGTTTCGGATACATGGCGAGCTTGGAGGCAGTGCTGCAGGGTCAGGAGGGCTTTGATCAGCTGCCATGTCCTCTTTGAGGTGAGTGGACACATCATTGTTTGTTTCACTGATAACTGGACACTTGGTGGTGTCCTCTACTGCCTCCCCTGGCAGTTTGTAGTCAACTTCAAAGACAAGTGGCAGACTTGGAGGCAGCATTGGGACCGGGCATTTAGCTGCTGATCTGTACACTCCAAAATCAACAGTAGCTGTGCCTGCAGTGGTCTCTGTAGCAACTGAGACCTCATATGTATCCTCTACTGTCTGCTCTGATGGCATGAAGTCATCGTCAAAGACTGTTGGCAGGCATGTAGGCAGCACTGAAGGAAGACTTCTAGCTGCCCATCGATTCTCTCCCTTGACAGTGGCTGTGGTAGCAGTGGTCTCTGTGGCAACTGGGCACTCTGTGGCTGAAACAGCAGGCTTAGAGGTTTCGAGGAAATTGAATGAATTGCCAATGAACCGCTGAGCCAGGGGTGGGAGGGAGTAATGATGGAATCTGTCCTCTTCCTCAACATTAGATATTGCCACTGGAGCAACTGAGACCTCAGTGGTGCCCTCTACTGCCTGATGTGGCTGCATGGAGTCTTCGTCAAAGAAGTGTGGCAGGTATCGATGCAGCATTGAGGAAAGATGTATATCTGTCCATAGGTCCTCTCGTATACCTGTAGATACATCTGCAGTGGCCTCTGTGGCAACTGGGCATTCAGCAGACTGGCAGGTTTCAGGGACAAAGTATGAAAATACAATGAACCGCTGTGCATCCTGAGCGCGTATGGCAAATGGAGAGGGGGGATGCAACATGGTAGGTATAGGCCTCTGATTGGTGAAAGCCAGTGGTGGGAGGGAGTCAATACAGGGAGCCATGAACTCAGTGAGAGGACAGTTGCTCACATCTCACACATTCTGCGTGAGAAAAGAAACAGACATGATGAAAGTGATCACATTCAGTACATACATACATACTGTATGAGTCAGCACTACTTACTTATACATCACATATATATAGTGTCCTCTAAGATGCTCTGCACCAGTCTGTCCCAACCCTTGGTCCCCTAGCCAATGGGCCAGCTAAGTGTAAAAATACATGCCCCACACCCAGCATAACATTTTACATTTTAGCCATTTATCAGATGCTTTTACCCAGAACGACTTATAGTTAGTTAGTGCATTCAACTTAAGGTAGCTAGGTGAGACAACCACATAATCCTGATATGAGCGTCTATGATAGAACGGTTGTTTATTTTTTATGACCAGACAACCATAAGAACTGAGGACATAAATTCACTGAAACAGACAGACACGATACAACACATTTAGACAAGAACAGTTATAAGCATTGCCATGGTGTAGCCTAATACAAAAAGAAATAAGGACAAAACATTGTTAGCTTACATTCCATGGCATATGGAACATTTTGCCCTTACAATAACTTATATTTGCTTTAATTAATATTGTTAAACAGAACTCTTGTCGACTTTGTCAAAGTTGGTCTTGTTACCTCCTCAATCAGTCTTGGCATTTTCCTCGACTTGAACCAAATCCTCTTCATCTTCTTCTCCTGATCCTTCTGGATCTGCAAAACCAGAGCCAACCTGGCTCCCAGCTCCATCACGTAGTCTGTCTAGATCGCCCTTTCCTCCAACCGACACTCACCCCTCCTCTGTGTCAGCGTTGAACCCTCCATGTCTTCCTCTTAGCTAACAATAACTCTGGAAAATACACAACGTTGTAGTAAGTGGGTGTTGCTAACCAAATAATAATGCATCTCTTTACAATGTGCACACGTTTTCTTCCCAGCTACTTACAATTAATCAAGTGAGAATCCTGATCCAGATATGTTTAGGCAATAGGCCTATCTGAATTACTAGTAAAAAGTTGGCTACTGGAAAAGCGACCAAGTTCAAATGAATCGATTTTGGCTGTTCTTATCATTTCGTGAACAATATCCTTCATGACATCATCATTGTGATGCAAGGCGTTGCCATGGCAGATGAAAAAGCACAACACAGACTTTAAAAAGCAAACTTCAGGGTCTTTCTGTACCTTACCATTGAGCCTTATTCAACCCCTCATGTAGCTCTACTCCATATTGGGCCTGGTTCTCACAAACCACACTAATCACTTCCATCATATCATTGAAAACACTGTGTTTTGGGTAGAAAATGACTCTATATCCATGCAGGACCTAACTTGTACAGTTTCATCTATTTTAAAAACCAAGGAGGTAAAAATGCCAGTCTTCTCTTTGAGTGCCCTTGAGTGCACCTCAATTTAAAGAGGTCTATCAATTCAACCATTTGAAATTGATGTCCATTCAATTAAGAACATATTATTCTTATTAGAAATGAATCAGCTACAAATTAGGTAGGCGTACTTGTTTTTTTACACAACCTACTCTTTTGGTACATATTTATTGAGATAATTGATTACAACATATATATTAGTAACATATGTTGGTGATTAACACAGAGAGAGGTTTTTTTTCTGTCATCAATAGAATGCATTAGCCATTAGGCTGGCTCACTACAATTGTAACATTACATTTACATTTGAGATTTTAGTCATTTAGCAGACGCTCTTATCCAGAGCGACTTACAGGAGCAATTAGGGTTAAGTGCCTTGCTCAAGGGCACATTTACCCCATTTAGCAGACGCTCTTATCCAGAGTGACTTACAAATTGGTGCATTCACCCTATAGCTAGTGGGATAACCACTTTACAATTTTCTTTTTTTTTTCTCTTTTTTTTTTTTTTTTTGGGGGGGGGTGGGTTGGGGTACGGGGGGTAGAAGGATTACATTATCCTATCCCAGGTATTCCTTAAAGAGGTGGGGTTTCAAATGTCTCCGGAAGGTGGTGAGTGACTCCGCTGTCCTGGCGTCGTGAGGGAGCTTGTTCCACCATTGGGGTGCCAGAGCAGCGAACAGTTTTGACTTGGCTGAGCGGGAGCTATGCTTCCGCAGAGGAAGGGGAGCCAGCAGGCCAGAGGTGGATGAACGCAATGCCCTCGTTTGGGTGTAGGGACTGATCAGAGCCTGAAGGTACGGCGGTGCCGTTCCCCTCACTGCTCCATAAGCAAGCACCATGGTCTTGTAACGGATGCAAGCTTCAACTGGAAGCCAGTGGAGTGTGCGGAGGAGTGGGGTGACGTGAGAGAACTTGCGAAGGTTGAACACCAGACGGGCGGCGGCATTCTGGATGAGTTGTAGGGGTTTAATAGCACAGGCAGGGAGCCCAGCCAACAGCGAGTTGCAGTAATCCAGACGGGAGATGACAAGTGCCTGGATTAGGACCTGTGCCGCTTCCTGTGTAAGGCAGGGTCGTACTCTCCGAATGTTGTAGAGCGTGGATCTGCAGGATCGGGTCACCGCCTTGATGTTAGCGGAGAACGACAGGGTGTTGTCCAGGGTCACGCCAAGGCTCTTCGCACTCTGGGAGGAGGACACAACGGAGTTGTCAATCGTGATGGCGAGGTCATGGAACGGGCAGTCCTTCCCCGGGAGGAAGAGCAGCTCCGTCTTGCCAGGGTTCAGCTTGAGGTGGTGATCCGACATCCATACTGATATGTCTGCCAGACATGCAGAGATGCGATTCGCCACCTGGTTATCAGAAGGGGGAAAGGAGAAGATTAGTTGTGTATCGTCAGCGTAGCAATGATAGGAGAGGCCATGTGAGGATATGACAGAGCCAAGTGACTTGGTGTATAGGGAGAATAGGAGAGGGCCTAGAACTGAGCCCTGGGGGACACCAGTGGTGAGAGCACGTGGTGCGGAGACAGCTTCTCGCCACGCCACTTGGTAGGAGCGACCGGTCAGGTAGGACGCAATCCAGGAGTGAGCCGCGCCGGAGATGCCCAGCTCGGAGAGGGTGGAGAGGAGGATCTGATGGTTCACAGTATCAAAGGCAGCAGACAGGTCTAGAAGGACAAGAGCAGAGGAGAGAGAGTTAGCTTTAGCAGTGCGGAGAGCCTCCGTGACACAGAGAAGAGCAGTCTCAGTTGAATGACCAGTCCTGAAACCTGACTGGTTTGGATCAAGAAGGTCATTCTGAGAGAGATAGCAAGAGAGTTGGCTAAAGACGGCACGCTCAATAGTTTTGGAAAGAAAAGAAAGAAGGGATACTGGTCTGTAGTTGTTGACGTCAGTGGGATCGAGTGTTGGTTTTTTGAGAAGGGGTGCAACTCTCGCTCTCTTGAAGACGGAAGGGACATAGCCAGCGGTCAAGGATGAGTTGATCAGCGAGGTGAGGTAGGGGAGAAGGTCACCGGAGATGGTCTGGAGAAGAGAGGAGGGGATGGGGTCAAGCGGGCAGGTTGTTGGGCGGCCTGCAGTCACAAGTCGCAGGATTTTATCTGGAGAGAGAGGGGAGAAAGAAGTCAAAGCATAGGGTAGGGCAGTGTGAGTAGGACCAGCAGTGTCATTAGACTTAACAAACGAGGATCGGATGTCGTCAACCTTCTTTTCAAAGTGGTTGACGAAGTCATCCACCGAGAGAGAGGAGGGGGGGAGGGGGGGGGGATTCAGCAGGGAGGAGAATGTGGCAAAGAGCTTCCTAGGGTTAGAGGCAGATGCTTGGAATTTAGAGTGGTAGAAAGTGCCTTAGCAGCAGAAACAGATGAAGAAAATGTAGAGAGGAGGGAGTGAAAAGATGCCAGGTCGGCAGGGAGTTTAGTTTTCTTCCATTTCCGCTCCGCTGCCCGGAGCTCTGTTCTGTGAGCTCGCAATGAGTCATCAAGCCACGGAGCTGGAGGGGAGGACCGAGCCGGCCGGGAGGATAGGGGACACAGAGAGTCAAAGGATGCAGAAAGGGAGGAGAGGAGGGTTGAGGAGGCAGAATCAGGAGATTGGAGGGAGAAGGATTGAGCAGAGGGAAGTGATGATAGGATGGAAGAGGAGAGAGTAGTGGGAGAGAGAGAGCGAAGGTTGCGGCGGCGCATTACCATCTGTGTAGGGGCAGAGTGAGTAGTGTTGGAGGAGAGCGAGAGAGAAAAGGACACAAAGTAGTGGTCGGAGACATGGAGGGGAGTTGCAGTGAGATTAGTAGAAGAGTAGCATCTAGTAAAGATGAGGTCAAGCGTATTGCCTGCCTTGTGAGTAGGGAGGGACGGTGAGAGGGTGAGGTCAAAAGAGGAGAGGAGTGGAAAGAAGGAGGCAGAGAGAAATGAGTCAAATGTAGACGTAGGGAGGTTGAAATCCCCCAAAACTGTGAGGGGTGAGCCATCCTCAGGAAAGGAGCTTATCAAGGCGTCAAGCTCATTGATGAACTCTCCAAGGGAACCTGGAGGGCGATAGATGACAAGGATATTAAGCTTAGATGGGCTAGTGACTGTGACAGCATGGAATTCAAATGAGGAGATAGACAGATGGGTTAGGGGAAAAATTGAGAATGTCCACTTGGGAGAGATGAGGATTCCTGTGCCACCACCCCTCTGACCAGATGCTCTCGGGGTATGCGAGAACACATGGTCAGACGAGGAGAGAGCAGTAGGAGTAGCAGTGTTTTCAGTGGTAATCCATGTTTCCGTCAGCGCCAGGAAGTCGAGGGAATGGAGGTTAGCATAGGCTGGGATGAAGTCAGCTTTGTTGGCAGCAGAACGGCAGTTCCAGAGGCTGCCTGAGACCTGGAACTCCAGGTGTGGGGTGCGTGCAGGGACCACCAGGTTAGAGGCAGCAGCCACGCGGTGTGAGGCGTTTGTGTGGCCTGTGCGGAGAGGAGAGAACAGGGATAGGCAGAGGCATAGTTGACAGGCTGTAGCAAATGGCTACAATAATGCAGAGGAGATCGGAATGAAATTAATTAAACATCAGGAAAAGGAGTGAGTAGGGCCTCCCTCGCCAAAACTTACACCTCAGAAACTATAATTGTTTCACTGAACCATCCAGATAAAAACTCTCCCAACTTCCACTTTTAGAAATTAGAATTGTTGTGAACTACAGCAGTTCAATGTTTCAAGGAATAGACTCAACTTGCTTTGTTCAGCTAGCTAAATATGACACCATGGCTGACTAGCATGCTAGCATCCAATAACACACAGTTTAGCACCAATGGCACCATTGCTGACTAGCATGCTAGCATCCAATAACACACAGTTTAGCACAAATGGCACCATGGCTGACCAGCATGCTAGCATCCAATAGCACACAGTTTAGCACCAATACTTGGTTACAACAAACTAACAGTAGTGAGCTAACACACTAAACAGATAATTTGTGTGTTAACGAATTACGTTGGCTAGCTAGCACAAATATATTGTATTTAGCAGCTACAGTACAGTTGGCTGGTCATGTTGGCTAACTAGCAATGGCTACTGTGTTGACTTTGTTTGGAAAACGGCTAGCTAGCTACGTGCTACCTACAATAGCCACCCACAACAGCCCACGGTGCCTAGCTATGACGCTTTAGCCAACAAGCATGCTAGCATCCAATAACACACAGTTTAGCACCAATACTTGGTAACAACAAACGACCGATAGTGTTTTAACACGCTAAACAGATAATTCGTGTCTGTGTCTAGTTCCTATCATAACGCAGCAATAATTAAACGTTGGCTAGCTAGTACAAATATATTGTATTTAGCTGCTGCGGTACAGTTAGCTAGTCGTGATTGGCTACTGTGTTGACTTTGTATGAGACACGGCTAGCTAGCTGGCTAGCTTCGTGCTAATCCCCGGCATAGCCGAATATAATGCTAACCTACAATAACTATCCACAACAGCCCGCGATGCCTACTTACAATAACCAACTACGTTCTAAATACATAATTAAGCCTTACTCGACAAAGCCCAAGCTATGTACAAAGCCAAACTTACCCGACGCCAGCTGATATTTGTCTTCTGCAATCAGTAGGTGTAATTAAGTACAGTAGGTACTAACTACCTAACGCTGATGCCTCAGATAATGAAGTTAGAAAAACGGCTGAAATGGTAGAAAGCTAGCTGGCTTAATTACAGGTACTCTTAAGCGTGAATAACATTGGAAACAGATATCCACCGTGGCATGACATCTCAGGTGTCAGGATGAAGCATTTTCTCACAAAAAGAGGACTCAAGCAAACTATCTCTCTTCAACAGTTTCACTAGTCATGTTAGGTCTACTTAAAATGTCACATTCATACACAAGTAATTTGAAAATAAGTTATACTACTGAAACACATTCACAATAAGTTATATTACAACCTACCTCTGAAGTAAGCAGTGTGTTCTCTCACTAATGAAATAGGACATTAATAATTTGTCAGTGGTTAGTTGAATCAGTCTCTTTGCACTGTTCAGTTTGTCTGTGCAACAGGTAACCTTCCAGAATCGGAATCTTGTGATGTCACAATGGAGTCCACATTGCCATGGATACCCACAGCAGCTTTCATGTGTTATCAAATGCTGGCACAATTTCGTTTATTTATTTTAGATTTTTTGTACCTATGCAGCACAGTCATACCTAATATATACAATGAATCCATATAACCTAATTTTTTATTAAAATAAAATGCTGTAACTCATGTAAAATGGTTGACCATTCAAACGACATGTGTTTTGCCTAATTAAAAGTCTATATGTTTTAGATATCATAAATAGCAGCCAGGCTTACTTAGGTTGTTTGTTCGATCTCAGCCTACCACTAATGCCAATATTTTTCATCATCATCATCATCATCATCAATGAAATACATAGGCTACCTTACTACAGTAAAACAAGTCTTCCATAGTCTATGTCACCTCAGTAACAAAGTTCCAAAAAAGAAATGAGGGTTCAAGAAAACATCTCTCTTCAATGGCCTCAGCTATTAGCCATATGATCAACAAGGTCAACTGCAGCACTAAAATCAAGAAGCAGCTCATCCACAAGTTTATCTTGGTCAAGTGATCTGAGCCATTGATCGATTAAATCAACGAGAGCTGTTGCAGTCGAGTGATCCTTACGGTATCTTTATGGTACGCATGCTCATAGAGGGATAAAATTAGCTGGATGTGTAATTATATAGGCCCAAAAAATGTAATTGAAGAGTAGGTGTCATTGATGTTTAGCATTTAAGTTTAATAAATAATTAAATAAAGAAATCAATATCAGCTGACTATAGAAAAGTATTGTTTAAAATTATGTTTGAACATTTTCTTATCCGTGTCTTTCCAGTTGACATAACCAAACAGACAACCTTTGTTGCTCAAGAGCGTCACACATTCCTCCATTCATTCTCTATCATATTCCCCTCCATCAAATTCCTCTATCATATTCCCTCCATCATATTCTCTCTATTATATTTCTCTCCATCATATTCCACTCCATCATAATACTCGCTATCATATTCCCTCTATCATATTCCTCTTTATTTTTACAGGGAATCCCAATTGAGACCAGTGTCTCTTTTTCAATGGTGCCCTGTGTTATATCAATTAACAATCCAAACAGCTTAAACAGATAAAATTACATACAGAGTAGAAAATATATAGAGCAAAATTATTAGACTTGAACACATACATTTCACAATGAACAGGTCTTGTATTAAACCAGTTGAGCTGACAACCATTTTGCACTGTTTCACTAGGGCTTTAGTCATCAATCTAGCAAGAGGGAAATATTTTATTAATGTAGTGGCGAATCGCATCTCTGCATGTCTGGCAGACATATCAGTATGGATGACGGATCACCACCTCAAGCTGAACCCTGGCAAGACGGAGCTGCTCTTCCTCCCGGGGAAGGACTGCCCGTTCCATGATCTCGCCATCACGGTAGACAACTGCGCTGTGTCCTCCTCCCAGAGTGCGAAGAGCCTAGGCGTGACCCTGGACAACACCCTGTCGTTCTCCGCCAACATCAAGGCGGTGACCCGCTCCTGCAGGTTCATGCTCTACAACATTCGGAGAGTGCGACCCTGCCTTACACAGGAAGCGGCGCAGGTCCTGGTCCAGGCACTTGTCATCTCCCGTCTGGACTACTGCAACTCGCTGTTGGCTGGGCTCCCTGCCTGTGCCATTAAACCCCTACAACTCATCCAGAATGCCGCAGCCCGTCTGGTGTTCAACCTTCCCAAGTTCTCTCACGTCACCCCCCTCCTCCGCACACTCCACTGGCTTCCAATTGAAGCTCGCATCCGCTACAAGACCATGGTGCTTGCCTTTGGAGCAGTGAGGGGAACGGCACCCCTGTACCTTCAGGCTCTGATCAGTCCCTACACCCAAACGAGGACATTGCGTTCATCCACCTCTGGCCTGCTGGCTCCCCTTCCTCTGCGGAAGCACAGCTCCCGCTCAGCCCAGTCAAAACTGTTCGCTGCTCTGGCACCCCAATGGTGGAACCAGCTCCCTCACGACGCCAGGACAGCGGAGTCACTCACCACCTTCCGGAGACATTTGAAACCCCACCTCTTTAAGGAATACCTGGGATAGGCTAAAGTATTCCTTCTAACCCCCCCCCCCCCCCCCCAAATTGTAAAGTGGTTATCCCACTGGCTATAGGGTGAACGCACCAATTTGTGAGTCGCTCTGGCTAAGAGCGTCTGCTAAATGACGTTAATGTGCCCTTGAGCAAGGCACTTAACCCTAATTGCTCCTGTAAGTCGCTCTGGTTAAGAGCGTCTGCTAAATGACTAAAATGTAAATGTAAATGTAGTGGTGTCCCTCCCCCCAGGAAGCTACGACCTTTAGCTTTCACCTGGAATTGTTCATTTATGTCTGAGAAAAAAAACACTTTCCAAACCAAATGATCTAGTACACAAGAAAAGTATAATACAACCTTCTTTACTACTTTGACAAACATTTCATGACATTAGTGAGAGTCAAAATCTGTAAAATTTGTGAATGTCTAAATTAAACATTTGGGCAATTTGACCAGTGTACATCACTCCTATAGACAATGAGAGATGGGCTATGTAAAGGTCTCGATTTTGTCGTTCTGAACAAATGTTTGACTTCCACACAAAATTACTTCTTGACTTATTTTAGGTTTAAGGAAGTGTGTAGGTTTAAACTATTGCTTTAAAGGGAAGAGAGGGGGAGGAGGAGAGAGCGCGAGAGATGGGGGGAGTGGGAGAAAGAGGGAAGGAGGGGGAGGAGGGGGAGGACAGCTGTGTCCGACACACCATACTTACACCTGCAACAGGTAGGCCAGGGGGCGGGACCTGTAGGTGAGACTCATAACATGATAAGGGGGGCAGGTGAAGAAGGGGTGTTGCTGGAGTCAAGGAAGGGAGGGTGTTCCTACGAGCCCCCTGCCAGCGAGACGGGGAGCAGGGAGGAAGTCTGTCCATGGAGCATTTCTGGGTCATTGGGTCGCCTCCAATGAGATTAGATCACCCTCTACAATGTAAAGCAGTTTGAGTACTGGGGGGTTCTCTGTATAAATCCAAGGTGAAACCTCCAGGGGCTAGCCTTCTCTCAGCGGAGAGTCTGCTCTGGGCTGCCTGCGAAAGGTGCTCCTCTGTGGGAAAGAGGAGAGAACAAGAGGCCCCAGAAGAGATCTCCTTATGGTAGTGATGGACAGATCAACTCTCCTTGTTATCTTCCACCTCTTCCTCTTCCTCTTGCTCGGCCTTCTCCCTCCTTTCCTTCTTACAGTCTTACAGTCCTTCTTACAGTCATTTTCTCCCTTTCCTCCTTCCTCTCCTCCCTCTTTCTCTTCCTCTACCTTCCTCTCCCTCCTTCCCTCTTGGTAAACCTTGTTTAGTCGAGCCAGATTGTGGATAGCTAGCCATGGTTTAGACCACTGTCGCTGTCTGGGTGGGGGGATACAGGACTGGTCCACTGGACTCAGCTCACATGGGGAGAACCTGCTGCTGCTGCCACTCCCCCTCTTACCTGGGATGAGATCACGTTTGGAGGAAACCTGGCACCATCCCTACGGTGAAGCATGGTGGTGGCAGCATCATGCTCCGGGGAGGATTTTCAGGGACAGGGACTGGGAACACGCCCCATTCACATCGACGGGGCTGTAGTGGAGCAGGTCGAGAGTTTCAAGTTCCTTGGTGTCCACATCACCAACAAACTATCATGGTTTAAACACACCAAGACAGTCGGGAAGAGGGCACGACAACGCCTTTTCCACCTCAGGAGACTGAAAAGATTTGGCATTGGTCCCAAGATCCTCAAAAAGTTATACAGCTGCACCATCGAGAGCTTCCTGACCAGTTGCATCACCGCCTGGTATGGCAACTGCTCGGCATCCGACCGTAAGGCGCTACAGAGGGTAGTGCTTACGGCCCAGTACATCACTGGAGACAAGCTTCCTGCCATCCAGGACCTATATACTTGGAGGTGTAAGAGGGAGGCCCAAAAAATTGACAAAGACTCCAGTCACCCAAGTCATAGACTGTTCTCTCTGCTACCGCACAGCAAGCGGTACCAGAGTGCCAAGTCTAGGTCCAAAAGGCCCCTTAACAGCTTCTATCCCCAATTCATAAGACTGCTGAACAATTAATCAAATGGCCACCCGGACTATTTACATTGACACCTCCCCCCTTTGTTTTTACACTGGTAATAGGAATCTGGATCGGTTTCCTTTTCTTTTTACCTTGCTTTTGTTATTATTATTATTTTTTAAAGTTTTCTTTTTACATTTCGTAAAATGTTATAATTACAAAAACATTTCATTTTAATTTCAATTTAGTAACATACTGTATCATTCAAATAAATATTATTATTTGTCTAATCATATTTTGCCAGCTAACTGGGTGGCAGGCTGCAATCAGTAGCTGTAATTAAGTACAGCAGCCACCAACCATCTAACGTTAATGCCTCGGATAATGAGGTTAGAAGAACAGCTGAATGGTCGGTAGCTAGCTGGCTCAATTACAGGTACTCTTAAGCGTGAAATAACATTGGAAACAACTAACCACAGTTGCGAAAAGTTACCAGTAGCTACCCACTAGCTAGCTAGCTTTGTTGGTCCAAGTGGTGGGATAGCTAGCACTCGTGCTTCGCCGGGGTCCACCGAATAGAATACTTACCTACAATAATTACCTACAATAACCTACAATAACTACCTAAGTAAACTACCTATAATACCTGACTACAATACCTACATACAATCTAAATACATGGTTTAAGCTTTACTCAACAACATATAAGAAGCCAGCTTATCTCCTGCTAGAGAAAACACAACCTCTCCCGACAACCTCGAGGCAAGAGACCTTTCTCTCTTTCTCGTCATCTTTCAACTTCTTATTCAGTTCCTTATTTTTCTCTTTTTCCTCCATCTTTAAAAATGTGACTTTCTGCTTGAGGTTCATGGCCAGAAAGCCCACTCTTCCCAGGATGGTCTCTGCTCTCTCTGATGAAACCGTCCCATTGGAGCTCTTGGAATGGGCACGGTCCGCCTCACTCTTCAAACCCTCCCTCGGGCTCACCTCCTCCTTGACGCTCCTCTCTTCACTCTCAATGTCAATGCCTGTCCAATAATCCTAACAGGAAGACATTGACTCTAGATGTAATATTGTTCCAATGTGGCACATTCAATACACATTTGAGTGATCAACATACATTGATGGCCTCATGGGGCACACAATTTAGAGGACAGTAATTGAGGTAACTTGTTTATTTGTATCCCAAACCGATTTTGTAATAGCCATAGATGTTCTTCCTGGGTCCACACCAAACGTAATACAAATGTTAACCCTAGTAAGGGGTGATGTTTTATACTATGAGCATAGATTAGCAGGGTTGGGGTCAATTCAATTTCAATTCCAGTCAATTCAGGAAGTACTTAATTCAATGCTTTGAATTGAAATGGAACAGACCCCCAGCCCTGTAGAGTAGAAGTGTAAAATAGGACACCTACCTTTGCCTTTTTCAGCGTCCAGGGCCTGGGTTCCTCATCCTCTGACCTGCATATGGAGGCTCTCACTCTAACAGGCGTCTTAGTGGCCATGCAGAGCAGAGGGGTTGCCAGAGTTAAGTTAGCATCTGGGACCAGCTGGTGAGCATGAGGGCAGCGATCCACCTCTTCACTAGTGCCCTTCCCTTTCTGCTCTGGCTGCTTGTGGTCCTTGTCATGGATGCATGCCAGGCTTGGAGGAAGTGCTAGGACAGGGCTTTTATCACTCATCAGTTCCTCTCTCTTGACAGTGGATGCAACTGCACTTGCCTCTGTGTTAACTGAGCACTATGTGGTGTCCTCAACTGTCTCCTCTGGCTGCTTGTGGTCATTGTTGTTGTGAATGCATTGCAGACCTGGAGGACTTTTATCATCCCAGGTGTAAATAGCAACAGTTGCCTCTGTGTCGACTGAGCACTTTGTAGTGCACTCAACTGTCTTCCATAGCGGTTTGTGGTCATTGTTGTGGGTGCAGGTCAGGATTAGAGGCAGTGTTGCAGGTGCAGGAGGACTTTTATCAGCCAAACACTCCTCCGTGTGGACAGTGGACACAGAAACGGCTGCTTCCCTGGCAACTGGACACTTGTTGGTGTCCTCTACTGCCTCCCCTGGCAGAGTGTGGACAGTGGAGACGGAAACGGCCGCTTCCCTGGACACTTGACTCTTGGTGGTGTCCTCTACTGCCTCCTCTGGCTGCTTGTGGCCATTGTCTAGAATGTGTGGCAACTTTGAAGGCAGCATTGGAGCCGGGCTTTTATCACCCAACAGGTTCTCTCCCTGGACAATGGATGTGCCTGCAGTGATCGCTGTGGTAACGGAGGACTCGGTGGCATCCTCTTTTGTCTCCTCTGTCAGTTTGTGGTCAGAGTCTCGGATACATGGCGAGCTTGGAGGCAGTGCTGCAGGGTCAGGAGGGCTTTGATCAGCTGCCATGTCCTCTTTGAGGTGAGTGGACACATCATTGTTTGTTTCACTGATAACTGGACACTTGGTGGTGTCCTCTACTGCCTCCCCTGGCAGTTTGTAGTCAACTTCAAAGACAAGTGGCAGACTTGGAGGCAGCATTGGGACCGGGCATTTAGCTGCTGATCTGTACACTCCAAAATCAACAGTAGCTGTGCCTGCAGTGGTCTCTGTAGCAACTGAGACCTCATATGTATCCTCTACTGTCTGCTCTGATGGCATGAAGTCATCGTCAAAGACTGTTGGCAGGCATGTAGGCAGCACTGAAGGAAGACTTCTAGCTGCCCATCGATTCTCTCCCTTGACAGTGGCTGTGGTAGCAGTGGTCTCTGTGGCAACTGGGCACTCTGTGGCTGAAACAGCAGGCTTAGAGGTTTCGAGGAAATTGAATGAATTGCCAATGAACCGCTGAGCCAGGGGTGGGAGGGAGTAATGATGGAATCTGTCCTCTTCCTCAACATTAGATATTGCCACTGGAGCAACTGAGACCTCAGTGGTGCCCTCTACTGCCTGATGTGGCTGCATGGAGTCTTCGTCAAAGAAGTGTGGCAGGTATCGATGCAGCATTGAGGAAAGATGTATATCTGTCCATAGGTCCTCTCGTATACCTGTAGATACATCTGCAGTGGCCTCTGTGGCAACTGGGCATTCAGCAGACTGGCAGGTTTCAGGGACAAAGTATGAAAATACAATGAACCGCTGTGCATCCTGAGCGCGTATGGCAAATGGAGAGGGGGGATGCAACATGGTAGGTATAGGCCTCTGATTGGTGAAAGCCAGTGGTGGGAGGGAGTCAATACAGGGAGCCATGAACTCAGTGAGAGGACAGTTGCTCACATCTCACACATTCTGCGTGAGAAAAGAAACAGACATGATGAAAGTGATCACATTCAGTACATACATACATACTGTATGAGTCAGCACTACTTACTTATACATCACATATATATAGTGTCCTCTAAGATGCTCTGCACCAGTCTGTCCCAACCCTTGGTCCCCTAGCCAATGGGCCAGCTAAGTGTAAAAATACATGCCCCACACCCAGCATAACATTTTACATTTTAGCCATTTATCAGATGCTTTTACCCAGAACGACTTATAGTTAGTTAGTGCATTCAACTTAAGGTAGCTAGGTGAGACAACCACATAATCCTGATATGAGCGTCTATGATAGAACGGTTGTTTATTTTTTATGACCAGACAACCATAAGAACTGAGGACATAAATTCACTGAAACAGACAGACACGATACAACACATTTAGACAAGAACAGTTATAAGCATTGCCATGGTGTAGCCTAATACAAAAAGAAATAAGGACAAAACATTGTTAGCTTACATTCCATGGCATATGGAACATTTTGCCCTTACAATAACTTATATTTGCTTTAATTAATATTGTTAAACAGAACTCTTGTCGACTTTGTCAAAGTTGGTCTTGTTACCTCCTCAATCAGTCTTGGCATTTTCCTCGACTTGAACCAAATCCTCTTCATCTTCTTCTCCTGATCCTTCTGGATCTGCAAAACCAGAGCCAACCTGGCTCCCAGCTCCATCACGTAGTCTGTCTAGATCGCCCTTTCCTCCAACCGACACTCACCCCTCCTCTGTGTCAGCGTTGAACCCTCCATGTCTTCCTCTTAGCTAACAATAACTCTGGAAAATACACAACGTTGTAGTAAGTGGGTGTTGCTAACCAAATAATAATGCATCTCTTTACAATGTGCACACGTTTTCTTCCCAGCTACTTACAATTAATCAAGTGAGAATCCTGATCCAGATATGTTTAGGCAATAGGCCTATCTGAATTACTAGTAAAAAGTTGGCTACTGGAAAAGCGACCAAGTTCAAATGAATCGATTTTGGCTGTTCTTATCATTTCGTGAACAATATCCTTCATGACATCATCATTGTGATGCAAGGCGTTGCCATGGCAGATGAAAAAGCACAACACAGACTTTAAAAAGCAAACTTCAGGGTCTTTCTGTACCTTACCATTGAGCCTTATTCAACCCCTCATGTAGCTCTACTCCATATTGGGCCTGGTTCTCACAAACCACACTAATCACTTCCATCATATCATTGAAAACACTGTGTTTTGGGTAGAAAATGACTCTATATCCATGCAGGACCTAACTTGTACAGTTTCATCTATTTTAAAAACCAAGGAGGTAAAAATGCCAGTCTTCTCTTTGAGTGCCCTTGAGTGCACCTCAATTTAAAGAGGTCTATCAATTCAACCATTTGAAATTGATGTCCATTCAATTAAGAACATATTATTCTTATTAGAAATGAATCAGCTACAAATTAGGTAGGCGTACTTGTTTTTTTACACAACCTACTCTTTTGGTACATATTTATTGAGATAATTGATTACAACATATATATTAGTAACATATGTTGGTGATTAACACAGAGAGAGGTTTTTTTTCTGTCATCAATAGAATGCATTAGCCATTAGGCTGGCTCACTACAATTGTAACATTACATTTACATTTGAGATTTTAGTCATTTAGCAGACGCTCTTATCCAGAGCGACTTACAGGAGCAATTAGGGTTAAGTGCCTTGCTCAAGGGCACATTTACCCCATTTAGCAGACGCTCTTATCCAGAGTGACTTACAAATTGGTGCATTCACCCTATAGCTAGTGGGATAACCACTTTACAATTTTCTTTTTTTTTTCTCTTTTTTTTTTTTTTTTTGGGGGGGGGTGGGTTGGGGTACGGGGGGTAGAAGGATTACATTATCCTATCCCAGGTATTCCTTAAAGAGGTGGGGTTTCAAATGTCTCCGGAAGGTGGTGAGTGACTCCGCTGTCCTGGCGTCGTGAGGGAGCTTGTTCCACCATTGGGGTGCCAGAGCAGCGAACAGTTTTGACTTGGCTGAGCGGGAGCTATGCTTCCGCAGAGGAAGGGGAGCCAGCAGGCCAGAGGTGGATGAACGCAATGCCCTCGTTTGGGTGTAGGGACTGATCAGAGCCTGAAGGTACGGCGGTGCCGTTCCCCTCACTGCTCCATAAGCAAGCACCATGGTCTTGTAACGGATGCAAGCTTCAACTGGAAGCCAGTGGAGTGTGCGGAGGAGTGGGGTGACGTGAGAGAACTTGCGAAGGTTGAACACCAGACGGGCGGCGGCATTCTGGATGAGTTGTAGGGGTTTAATAGCACAGGCAGGGAGCCCAGCCAACAGCGAGTTGCAGTAATCCAGACGGGAGATGACAAGTGCCTGGATTAGGACCTGTGCCGCTTCCTGTGTAAGGCAGGGTCGTACTCTCCGAATGTTGTAGAGCGTGGATCTGCAGGATCGGGTCACCGCCTTGATGTTAGCGGAGAACGACAGGGTGTTGTCCAGGGTCACGCCAAGGCTCTTCGCACTCTGGGAGGAGGACACAACGGAGTTGTCAATCGTGATGGCGAGGTCATGGAACGGGCAGTCCTTCCCCGGGAGGAAGAGCAGCTCCGTCTTGCCAGGGTTCAGCTTGAGGTGGTGATCCGACATCCATACTGATATGTCTGCCAGACATGCAGAGATGCGATTCGCCACCTGGTTATCAGAAGGGGGAAAGGAGAAGATTAGTTGTGTATCGTCAGCGTAGCAATGATAGGAGAGGCCATGTGAGGATATGACAGAGCCAAGTGACTTGGTGTATAGGGAGAATAGGAGAGGGCCTAGAACTGAGCCCTGGGGGACACCAGTGGTGAGAGCACGTGGTGCGGAGACAGCTTCTCGCCACGCCACTTGGTAGGAGCGACCGGTCAGGTAGGACGCAATCCAGGAGTGAGCCGCGCCGGAGATGCCCAGCTCGGAGAGGGTGGAGAGGAGGATCTGATGGTTCACAGTATCAAAGGCAGCAGACAGGTCTAGAAGGACAAGAGCAGAGGAGAGAGAGTTAGCTTTAGCAGTGCGGAGAGCCTCCGTGACACAGAGAAGAGCAGTCTCAGTTGAATGACCAGTCCTGAAACCTGACTGGTTTGGATCAAGAAGGTCATTCTGAGAGAGATAGCAAGAGAGTTGGCTAAAGACGGCACGCTCAATAGTTTTGGAAAGAAAAGAAAGAAGGGATACTGGTCTGTAGTTGTTGACGTCAGTGGGATCGAGTGTTGGTTTTTTGAGAAGGGGTGCAACTCTCGCTCTCTTGAAGACGGAAGGGACATAGCCAGCGGTCAAGGATGAGTTGATCAGCGAGGTGAGGTAGGGGAGAAGGTCACCGGAGATGGTCTGGAGAAGAGAGGAGGGGATGGGGTCAAGCGGGCAGGTTGTTGGGCGGCCTGCAGTCACAAGTCGCAGGATTTTATCTGGAGAGAGAGGGGAGAAAGAAGTCAAAGCATAGGGTAGGGCAGTGTGAGTAGGACCAGCAGTGTCATTAGACTTAACAAACGAGGATCGGATGTCGTCAACCTTCTTTTCAAAGTGGTTGACGAAGTCATCCACCGAGAGAGAGGAGGGGGGGAGGGGGGGGGGATTCAGCAGGGAGGAGAATGTGGCAAAGAGCTTCCTAGGGTTAGAGGCAGATGCTTGGAATTTAGAGTGGTAGAAAGTGCCTTAGCAGCAGAAACAGATGAAGAAAATGTAGAGAGGAGGGAGTGAAAAGATGCCAGGTCGGCAGGGAGTTTAGTTTTCTTCCATTTCCGCTCCGCTGCCCGGAGCTCTGTTCTGTGAGCTCGCAATGAGTCATCAAGCCACGGAGCTGGAGGGGAGGACCGAGCCGGCCGGGAGGATAGGGGACACAGAGAGTCAAAGGATGCAGAAAGGGAGGAGAGGAGGGTTGAGGAGGCAGAATCAGGAGATTGGAGGGAGAAGGATTGAGCAGAGGGAAGTGATGATAGGATGGAAGAGGAGAGAGTAGTGGGAGAGAGAGAGCGAAGGTTGCGGCGGCGCATTACCATCTGTGTAGGGGCAGAGTGAGTAGTGTTGGAGGAGAGCGAGAGAGAAAAGGACACAAAGTAGTGGTCGGAGACATGGAGGGGAGTTGCAGTGAGATTAGTAGAAGAGTAGCATCTAGTAAAGATGAGGTCAAGCGTATTGCCTGCCTTGTGAGTAGGGAGGGACGGTGAGAGGGTGAGGTCAAAAGAGGAGAGGAGTGGAAAGAAGGAGGCAGAGAGAAATGAGTCAAATGTAGACGTAGGGAGGTTGAAATCCCCCAAAACTGTGAGGGGTGAGCCATCCTCAGGAAAGGAGCTTATCAAGGCGTCAAGCTCATTGATGAACTCTCCAAGGGAACCTGGAGGGCGATAGATGACAAGGATATTAAGCTTAGATGGGCTAGTGACTGTGACAGCATGGAATTCAAATGAGGAGATAGACAGATGGGTTAGGGGAAAAATTGAGAATGTCCACTTGGGAGAGATGAGGATTCCTGTGCCACCACCCCTCTGACCAGATGCTCTCGGGGTATGCGAGAACACATGGTCAGACGAGGAGAGAGCAGTAGGAGTAGCAGTGTTTTCAGTGGTAATCCATGTTTCCGTCAGCGCCAGGAAGTCGAGGGAATGGAGGTTAGCATAGGCTGGGATGAAGTCAGCTTTGTTGGCAGCAGAACGGCAGTTCCAGAGGCTGCCTGAGACCTGGAACTCCAGGTGTGGGGTGCGTGCAGGGACCACCAGGTTAGAGGCAGCAGCCACGCGGTGTGAGGCGTTTGTGTGGCCTGTGCGGAGAGGAGAGAACAGGGATAGGCAGAGGCATAGTTGACAGGCTGTAGCAAATGGCTACAATAATGCAGAGGAGATCGGAATGAAATTAATTAAACATCAGGAAAAGGAGTGAGTAGGGCCTCCCTCGCCAAAACTTACACCTCAGAAACTATAATTGTTTCACTGAACCATCCAGATAAAAACTCTCCCAACTTCCACTTTTAGAAATTAGAATTGTTGTGAACTACAGCAGTTCAATGTTTCAAGGAATAGACTCAACTTGCTTTGTTCAGCTAGCTAAATATGACACCATGGCTGACTAGCATGCTAGCATCCAATAACACACAGTTTAGCACCAATGGCACCATTGCTGACTAGCATGCTAGCATCCAATAACACACAGTTTAGCACAAATGGCACCATGGCTGACCAGCATGCTAGCATCCAATAGCACACAGTTTAGCACCAATACTTGGTTACAACAAACTAACAGTAGTGAGCTAACACACTAAACAGATAATTTGTGTGTTAACGAATTACGTTGGCTAGCTAGCACAAATATATTGTATTTAGCAGCTACAGTACAGTTGGCTGGTCATGTTGGCTAACTAGCAATGGCTACTGTGTTGACTTTGTTTGGAAAACGGCTAGCTAGCTACGTGCTACCTACAATAGCCACCCACAACAGCCCACGGTGCCTAGCTATGACGCTTTAGCCAACAAGCATGCTAGCATCCAATAACACACAGTTTAGCACCAATACTTGGTAACAACAAACGACCGATAGTGTTTTAACACGCTAAACAGATAATTCGTGTCTGTGTCTAGTTCCTATCATAACGCAGCAATAATTAAACGTTGGCTAGCTAGTACAAATATATTGTATTTAGCTGCTGCGGTACAGTTAGCTAGTCGTGATTGGCTACTGTGTTGACTTTGTATGAGACACGGCTAGCTAGCTGGCTAGCTTCGTGCTAATCCCCGGCATAGCCGAATATAATGCTAACCTACAATAACTATCCACAACAGCCCGCGATGCCTACTTACAATAACCAACTACGTTCTAAATACATAATTAAGCCTTACTCGACAAAGCCCAAGCTATGTACAAAGCCAAACTTACCCGACGCCAGCTGATATTTGTCTTCTGCAATCAGTAGGTGTAATTAAGTACAGTAGGTACTAACTACCTAACGCTGATGCCTCAGATAATGAAGTTAGAAAAACGGCTGAAATGGTAGAAAGCTAGCTGGCTTAATTACAGGTACTCTTAAGCGTGAATAACATTGGAAACAGATATCCACCGTGGCATGACATCTCAGGTGTCAGGATGAAGCATTTTCTCACAAAAAGAGGACTCAAGCAAACTATCTCTCTTCAACAGTTTCACTAGTCATGTTAGGTCTACTTAAAATGTCACATTCATACACAAGTAATTTGAAAATAAGTTATACTACTGAAACACATTCACAATAAGTTATATTACAACCTACCTCTGAAGTAAGCAGTGTGTTCTCTCACTAATGAAATAGGACATTAATAATTTGTCAGTGGTTAGTTGAATCAGTCTCTTTGCACTGTTCAGTTTGTCTGTGCAACAGGTAACCTTCCAGAATCGGAATCTTGTGATGTCACAATGGAGTCCACATTGCCATGGATACCCACAGCAGCTTTCATGTGTTATCAAATGCTGGCACAATTTCGTTTATTTATTTTAGATTTTTTGTACCTATGCAGCACAGTCATACCTAATATATACAATGAATCCATATAACCTAATTTTTTATTAAAATAAAATGCTGTAACTCATGTAAAATGGTTGACCATTCAAACGACATGTGTTTTGCCTAATTAAAAGTCTATATGTTTTAGATATCATAAATAGCAGCCAGGCTTACTTAGGTTGTTTGTTCGATCTCAGCCTACCACTAATGCCAATATTTTTCATCATCATCATCATCATCATCAATGAAATACATAGGCTACCTTACTACAGTAAAACAAGTCTTCCATAGTCTATGTCACCTCAGTAACAAAGTTCCAAAAAAGAAATGAGGGTTCAAGAAAACATCTCTCTTCAATGGCCTCAGCTATTAGCCATATGATCAACAAGGTCAACTGCAGCACTAAAATCAAGAAGCAGCTCATCCACAAGTTTATCTTGGTCAAGTGATCTGAGCCATTGATCGATTAAATCAACGAGAGCTGTTGCAGTCGAGTGATCCTTACGGTATCTTTATGGTACGCATGCTCATAGAGGGATAAAATTAGCTGGATGTGTAATTATATAGGCCCAAAAAATGTAATTGAAGAGTAGGTGTCATTGATGTTTAGCATTTAAGTTTAATAAATAATTAAATAAAGAAATCAATATCAGCTGACTATAGAAAAGTATTGTTTAAAATTATGTTTGAACATTTTCTTATCCGTGTCTTTCCAGTTGACATAACCAAACAGACAACCTTTGTTGCTCAAGAGCGTCACACATTCCTCCATTCATTCTCTATCATATTCCCCTCCATCAAATTCCTCTATCATATTCCCTCCATCATATTCTCTCTATTATATTTCTCTCCATCATATTCCACTCCATCATAATACTCGCTATCATATTCCCTCTATCATATTCCTCTTTATTTTTACAGGGAATCCCAATTGAGACCAGTGTCTCTTTTTCAATGGTGCCCTGTGTTATATCAATTAACAATCCAAACAGCTTAAACAGATAAAATTACATACAGAGTAGAAAATATATAGAGCAAAATTATTAGACTTGAACACATACATTTCACAATGAACAGGTCTTGTATTAAACCAGTTGAGCTGACAACCATTTTGCACTGTTTCACTAGGGCTTTAGTCATCAATCTAGCAAGAGGGAAATATTTTATTAATGTAGTGGCGAATCGCATCTCTGCATGTCTGGCAGACATATCAGTATGGATGACGGATCACCACCTCAAGCTGAACCCTGGCAAGACGGAGCTGCTCTTCCTCCCGGGGAAGGACTGCCCGTTCCATGATCTCGCCATCACGGTAGACAACTCCGCTGTGTCCTCCTCCCAGAGTGCGAAGAGCCTAGGCGTGACCCTGGACAACACCCTGTCGTTCTCCGCCAACATCAAGGCGGTGACCCGCTCCTGCAGGTTCATGCTCTACAACATTCGGAGAGTGCGACCCTGCCTTACACAGGAAGCGGCGCAGGTCCTGGTCCAGGCACTTGTCATCTCCCGTCTGGACTACTGCAACTCGCTGTTGGCTGGGCTCCCTGCCTGTGCCATTAAACCCCTACAACTCATCCAGAATGCCGCAGCCCGTCTGGTGTTCAACCTTCCCAAGTTCTCTCACGTCACCCCCCTCCTCCGCACACTCCACTGGCTTCCAATTGAAGCTCGCATCCGCTACAAGACCATGGTGCTTGCCTTTGGAGCAGTGAGGGGAACGGCACCCCTGTACCTTCAGGCTCTGATCAGTCCCTACACCCAAACGAGGACATTGCGTTCATCCACCTCTGGCCTGCTGGCTCCCCTTCCTCTGCGGAAGCACAGCTCCCGCTCAGCCCAGTCAAAACTGTTCGCTGCTCTGGCACCCCAATGGTGGAACCAGCTCCCTCACGACGCCAGGACAGCGGAGTCACTCACCACCTTCCGGAGACATTTGAAACCCCACCTCTTTAAGGAATACCTGGGATAGGCTAAAGTATTCCTTCTAACCCCCCCCCCCCCCCCCCCCAAATTGTAAAGTGGTTATCCCACTGGCTATAGGGTGAACGCACCAATTTGTGAGTCGCTCTGGCTAAGAGCGTCTGCTAAATGACGTTAATGTGCCCTTGAGCAAGGCACTTAACCCTAATTGCTCCTGTAAGTCGCTCTGGTTAAGAGCGTCTGCTAAATGACTAAAATGTAAATGTAAATGTAGTGGTGTCCCTCCCCCCAGGAAGCTACGACCTTTAGCTTTCACCTGGAATTGTTCATTTATGTCTGAGAAAAAAAACACTTTCCAAACCAAATGATCTAGTACACAAGAAAAGTATAATACAACCTTCTTTACTACTTTGACAAACATTTCATGACATTAGTGAGAGTCAAAATCTGTAAAATTTGTGAATGTCTAAATTAAACATTTGGGCAATTTGACCAGTGTACATCACTCCTATAGACAATGAGAGATGGGCTATGTAAAGGTCTCGATTTTGTCGTTCTGAACAAATGTTTGACTTCCACACAAAATTACTTCTTGACTTATTTTAGGTTTAAGGAAGTGTGTAGGTTTAAACTATTGCTTTAAAGGGAAGAGAGGGGGAGGAGGAGAGAGCGCGAGAGATGGGGGGAGTGGGAGAAAGAGGGAAGGAGGGGGAGGAGGGGGAGGACAGCTGTGTCCGACACACCATACTTACACCTGCAACAGGTAGGCCAGGGGGCGGGACCTGTAGGTGAGACTCATAACATGATAAGGGGGGCAGGTGAAGAAGGGGTGTTGCTGGAGTCAAGGAAGGGAGGGTGTTCCTACGAGCCCCCTGCCAGCGAGACGGGGAGCAGGGAGGAAGTCTGTCCATGGAGCATTTCTGGGTCATTGGGTCGCCTCCAATGAGATTAGATCACCCTCTACAATGTAAAGCAGTTTGAGTACTGGGGGGTTCTCTGTATAAATCCAAGGTGAAACCTCCAGGGGCTAGCCTTCTCTCAGCGGAGAGTCTGCTCTGGGCTGCCTGCGAAAGGTGCTCCTCTGTGGGAAAGAGGAGAGAACAAGAGGCCCCAGAAGAGATCTCCTTATGGTAGTGATGGACAGATCAACTCTCCTTGTTATCTTCCACCTCTTCCTCTTCCTCTTGCTCGGCCTTCTCCCTCCTTTCCTTCTTACAGTCTTACAGTCCTTCTTACAGTCATTTTCTCCCTTTCCTCCTTCCTCTCCTCCCTCTTTCTCTTCCTCTACCTTCCTCTCCCTCCTTCCCTCTTGGTAAACCTTGTTTAGTCGAGCCAGATTGTGGATAGCTAGCCATGGTTTAGACCACTGTCGCTGTCTGGGTGGGGGGATACAGGACTGGTCCACTGGACTCAGCTCACATGGGGAGAACCTGCTGCTGCTGCCACTCCCCCTCTTACCTGGGATGAGATCACGTTTGGAGGAAACCTGGCACCATCCCTACGGTGAAGCATGGTGGTGGCAGCATCATGCTCCGGGGAGGATTTTCAGGGACAGGGACTGGGAACACGCCCCATTCACATCGACGGGGCTGTAGTGGAGCAGGTCGAGAGTTTCAAGTTCCTTGGTGTCCACATCACCAACAAACTATCATGGTTTAAACACACCAAGACAGTCGGGAAGAGGGCACGACAACGCCTTTTCCACCTCAGGAGACTGAAAAGATTTGGCATTGGTCCCAAGATCCTCAAAAAGTTATACAGCTGCACCATCGAGAGCTTCCTGACCAGTTGCATCACCGCCTGGTATGGCAACTGCTCGGCATCCGACCGTAAGGCGCTACAGAGGGTAGTGCTTACGGCCCAGTACATCACTGGAGACAAGCTTCCTGCCATCCAGGACCTATATACTTGGAGGTGTAAGAGGGAGGCCCAAAAAATTGACAAAGACTCCAGTCACCCAAGTCATAGACTGTTCTCTCTGCTACCGCACAGCAAGCGGTACCAGAGTGCCAAGTCTAGGTCCAAAAGGCCCCTTAACAGCTTCTATCCCCAATTCATAAGACTGCTGAACAATTAATCAAATGGCCACCCGGACTATTTACATTGACACCTCCCCCCTTTGTTTTTACACTGGTAATAGGAATCTGGATCGGTTTCCTTTTCTTTTTACCTTGCTTTTGTTATTATTATTATTTTTTAAAGTTTTCTTTTTACATTTCGTAAAATGTTATAATTACAAAAACATTTCATTTTAATTTCAATTTAGTAACATACTGTATCATTCAAATAAATATTATTATTTGTCTAATCATATTTTGCCAGCTAACTGGGTGGCAGGCTGCAATCAGTAGCTGTAATTAAGTACAGCAGCCACCAACCATCTAACGTTAATGCCTCGGATAATGAGGTTAGAAGAACAGCTGAATGGTCGGTAGCTAGCTGGCTCAATTACAGGTACTCTTAAGCGTGAAATAACATTGGAAACAACTAACCACAGTTGCGAAAAGTTACCAGTAGCTACCCACTAGCTAGCTAGCTTTGTTGGTCCAAGTGGTGGGATAGCTAGCACTCGTGCTTCGCCGGGGTCCACCGAATAGAATACTTACCTACAATAATTACCTACAATAACCTACAATAACTACCTAAGTAAACTACCTATAATACCTGACTACAATACCTACATACAATCT
This sequence comes from Coregonus lavaretus, assembly GCF_964263955.1. Taxonomy (NCBI): domain Eukaryota; kingdom Metazoa; phylum Chordata; class Actinopteri; order Salmoniformes; family Salmonidae; genus Coregonus; species Coregonus lavaretus. The sequence continues at coordinate 13,411,047 of NC_140025.1, forward strand.
AAATACATGGTTTAAGCTTTACTCAACAACATATAAGAAGCCAGCTTATCTCCTGCTAGAGAAAACACAACCTCTCCCGACAACCTCGAGGCAAGAGACCTTTCTCTCTTTCTCGTCATCTTTCAACTTCTTATTCAGTTCCTTATTTTTCTCTTTTTCCTCCATCTTTAAAAATGTGACTTTCTGCTTGAGGTTCATGGCCAGAAAGCCCACTCTTCCCAGGATGGTCTCTGCTCTCTCTGATGAAACCGTCCCATTGGAGCTCTTGGAATGGGCACGGTCCGCCTCACTCTTCAAACCCTCCCTCGGGCTCACCTCCTCCTTGACGCTCCTCTCTTCACTCTCAATGTCAATGCCTGTCCAATAATCCTAACAGGAAGACATTGACTCTAGATGTAATATTGTTCCAATGTGGCACATTCAATACACATTTGAGTGATCAACATACATTGATGGCCTCATGGGGCACACAATTTAGAGGACAGTAATTGAGGTAACTTGTTTATTTGTATCCCAAACCGATTTTGTAATAGCCATAGATGTTCTTCCTGGGTCCACACCAAACGTAATACAAATGTTAACCCTAGTAAGGGGTGATGTTTTATACTATGAGCATAGATTAGCAGGGTTGGGGTCAATTCAATTTCAATTCCAGTCAATTCAGGAAGTACTTAATTCAATGCTTTGAATTGAAATGGAACAGACCCCCAGCCCTGTAGAGTAGAAGTGTAAAATAGGACACCTACCTTTGCCTTTTTCAGCGTCCAGGGCCTGGGTTCCTCATCCTCTGACCTGCATATGGAGGCTCTCACTCTAACAGGCGTCTTAGTGGCCATGCAGAGCAGAGGGGTTGCCAGAGTTAAGTTAGCATCTGGGACCAGCTGGTGAGCATGAGGGCAGCGATCCACCTCTTCACTAGTGCCCTTCCCTTTCTGCTCTGGCTGCTTGTGGTCCTTGTCATGGATGCATGCCAGGCTTGGAGGAAGTGCTAGGACAGGGCTTTTATCACTCATCAGTTCCTCTCTCTTGACAGTGGATGCAACTGCACTTGCCTCTGTGTTAACTGAGCACTATGTGGTGTCCTCAACTGTCTCCTCTGGCTGCTTGTGGTCATTGTTGTTGTGAATGCATTGCAGACCTGGAGGACTTTTATCATCCCAGGTGTAAATAGCAACAGTTGCCTCTGTGTCGACTGAGCACTTTGTAGTGCACTCAACTGTCTTCCATAGCGGTTTGTGGTCATTGTTGTGGGTGCAGGTCAGGATTAGAGGCAGTGTTGCAGGTGCAGGAGGACTTTTATCAGCCAAACACTCCTCCGTGTGGACAGTGGACACAGAAACGGCTGCTTCCCTGGCAACTGGACACTTGTTGGTGTCCTCTACTGCCTCCCCTGGCAGAGTGTGGACAGTGGAGACGGAAACGGCCGCTTCCCTGGACACTTGACTCTTGGTGGTGTCCTCTACTGCCTCCTCTGGCTGCTTGTGGCCATTGTCTAGAATGTGTGGCAACTTTGAAGGCAGCATTGGAGCCGGGCTTTTATCACCCAACAGGTTCTCTCCCTGGACAATGGATGTGCCTGCAGTGATCGCTGTGGTAACGGAGGACTCGGTGGCATCCTCTTTTGTCTCCTCTGTCAGTTTGTGGTCAGAGTCTCGGATACATGGCGAGCTTGGAGGCAGTGCTGCAGGGTCAGGAGGGCTTTGATCAGCTGCCATGTCCTCTTTGAGGTGAGTGGACACATCATTGTTTGTTTCACTGATAACTGGACACTTGGTGGTGTCCTCTACTGCCTCCCCTGGCAGTTTGTAGTCAACTTCAAAGACAAGTGGCAGACTTGGAGGCAGCATTGGGCCCGGGCATTTAGCTGCTGATCTGTACACTCCAAAATCAACAGTAGCTGTGCCTGCAGTGGTCTCTGTAGCAACTGAGACCTCATAGGTATCCTCTACTGTCTGCTCTGATGGCATGAAGTCATCGTCAAAGACTGTTGGCAGGCATGTAGGCAGCACTGAAGGAAGACTTCTAGCTGCCCATCGATTCTCTCCCTTGACAATGGCTGTGGTAGCAGTGGTCTCTGTGGCAACTGGGCACTCTGTGGCTGAAACAGCAGGCTTAGAGGTTTCGAGGAAATTGAATGAATTGCCAATGAACCGCTGAGCCAGGGGTGGGAGGGAGTAATGATAGAATCTGTCCTCTTCCTCAACATTAGATATTGCCACTGGAGCAACTGAGACCTCAGTGGTGCCCTCTACTGCCTGATGTGGCTGCATGGAGTCTTCGTCAAAGAAGTGTGGCAGGTATCGATGCAGCATTGAGGAAAGATGTATATCTGTCCATAGGTCCTCTCGTATACCTGTAGATACATCTGCAGTGGCCTCTGTGGCAACTGGGCATTCAGCAGACTGGCAGGTTTCAGGGACAAAGTATGAAAATACAATGAACCGCTGTGCATCCTGAGCGCGTATGGCAAATGGAGAGGGGGGATGCAACATGGTAGGTATAGGCCTCTGATTGGTGAAAGCCAGTGGTGGGAGGGAGTCAATACAGGGAGCCATGAACTCAGTGAGAGGACAGTTGCTCACATCTCACACATTCTGCGTGAGAAAAGAAACAGACATGATGAAAGTGATCACATTCAGTACATACATACATACTGTATGAGTCAGCACTACTTACTTATACATAACATATATATATATATATATATATATATATATATATATAGTGTTCTCTAAGATGCTCTGCACCAGTCTGTCCCAACCCTTGGTCCCCTAGCCAATGGGCCAGCTAAGTGTAAAAATACATGCCCCACACCCAGCATAACATTTGACATTTTAGCCATTTATCAGACGCTTTTACCCAGAACGACTTATAGTTAGTTAGTGCATTCAACTTAAGGTAGCTAGTTGAGACAACCACATAATCCTGATATGAGCGTCTATGATAGAACGGTTGTTTATTTTTTATGACCAGACAACCATAAGAACTGAGGACATAAATTCACTGAAACAGACAGACACGATACAACACATTTAGATAAGAACAGTTATAAGCATTGCCATGGTGTAGCCTAATACAAAAAGAAATAAGGACAAAACATTGTTAGCTTACATTCCATGGCATATGGAACATTTTGCCCTTACAATAACTTATATTTGCTTTAATTAATATTGTTAAACAGAACTCTTGTCGACTATGTCAAAGTTGGTCTTGTTACCTCCTCAATCAGTCTTGGCATTTTCCTCGTCTTGAACCAAATCCTCTTCATCTTCTTCTCCTGATCCTTCTGATTCTGCAAAACCAGAGCCAACCTGGCTCCCAGCTCCATCACGTAGTCTGTCTAGATCGCCCTTTCCTCCAACCGACACTCACCCCTCCTCTGTGTCAGCGTTGAACCCTCCATGTCTTCCTCTTAGCTAACAATAACTCTGGAAAATACACAACGTTGTAGTAAGTGGGTGTTGCTAACCAAATAATAATGCATCTCTTTACAATGTGCACACGTTTTCTTCCCAGCTACTTACAATTAAGCAAGTGAGAATCCTGATCCAGATATGTTTAGGCAATAGGCCTATCTGAATTACTAGTAAAAAGTTGGCTACTGGAAAAGCGACCAAGTTCAAATGAATCGATTTTGGCTGTTCTTATCATTTCGTGAACAATATCCTTCATGACATCATCATTGTGATGCAAGGCGTTGCCATGGCAGATGAAAAAGCACAACACAGACTTTAAAAAGCAAACTTCAGGGTCTTTCTGTACCTTACTATTGAGCCTTATTCAACCCCTCATGTAGCTCTACTCCATATTGGGCCTGGTTCTCACAAACCACACTGATCACTTCCATCATATCATTGAAAACACTGTGTTTTGGGTAGAAAATGACTCTATATCCATGCAGGACCTAACTTGTACAGTTTAATCTATTTTAAAAACCAAGGAGGTAAAAATGCCAGTCTTCTCTTTGAGTGCCCTTGAGTGCACCTCAATTTAAAGAGGTCTATCAATTCAACCATTTGAAATGGATGTCCATTCAATTAAGAACATATTATTCTTATTAGAAATGAATCAGCTACAAATTAGGTAGGCGTACTTGTTTTTTTACACAACCTACTCTTTTGGTACATATTTATTGAGATAATTGATTACAACATATGTTGGTGATTAACACAGAGAGAGGTTTTTTTTCTGTCATCAATAGAATGCATTAGCCATTAGGCTGGCTCACTACAATTGTAACATTACATTTACATTTTACATTTTAGTCATTTAGCAGACGCTCTTATCCAGAGCGACTTACAGGAGCAATTAGGGTTAAGTGCCTTGCTCAAGGGCACATTTACCCCATTTAGCAGACGCTCTTATCCAGAGTGACTTACAAATTGGTGCATTCACCCTATAGCTAGTGGGATAACCACTTTACAATTTTCTTTTTTCTTTTTTTTTCTTTTTCTTTTTTGGGGGGGGGGTGGGTTGGGGTACGGGGGGTAGAAGGATTACATTATCCTATCCCAGGTATTCCTTAAAGAGGTGGGGTTTCAAATGTCTCCGGAAGGTGGTGAGTGACTCCGCTGTCCTGGCGTCGTGAGGGAGCTTGTTCCACCATTGGGGTGCCAGAGCAGCGAACAGTTTTGACTGGGCTGAGCGGGAGCTATGCTTCCGCAGAGGAAGGGGAGCCAGCAGGCCAGAGGTGGATGAACGCAATGCCCTCGTTTGGGTGTAGGGACTGATCAGAGCCTGAAGGTACGGCGGTGCCGTTCCCCTCACTGCTCCATAAGCAAGCACCATGGTCTTGTAACGGATGCGAGCTTCAACTGGAAGCCAGTGGAGTGTGCGGAGGAGGGGGGTGACGTGAGAGAACTTGGGAAGGTTGAACACCAGACGGGCGGCGGCATTCTGGATGAGTTGTAGGGGTTTAATGGCACAGGCAGGGAGCCCAGCCAACAGCGAGTTGCAGTAATCCAGACGGGAGATGACAAGTGCCTGGATTAGGACCTGTGCCGCTTCCTGTGTAAGGCAGGGTCGTACTCTCCGAATGTTGTAGAGCGTGGATCTGCAGGATCGGGTCACCGCCTTGATGTTAGCGGAGAACGACAGGGTGTTGTCCAGGGTCACGCCAAGGCTCTTCGCACTCTGGGAGGAGGACACAACGGAGTTGTCAATCGTGATGGCGAGGTCATGGAACGGGCAGTCCTTCCCCGGTAGGAAGAGCAGCTCCGTCTTGCCAGGGTTCAGCTTGAGGTGGTGATCCGACATCCATACTGATATGTCTGCCAGACATGCAGAGATGCGATTCGCCACCTGGTTATCAGAAGGGGGAAAGGAGAAGATTAGTTGTGTATCGTCAGCGTAGCAATGATAGGAGAGGCCATGTGAGGATATGACAGAGCCAAGTGACTTGGTGTATAGGGAGAATAGGAGAGGGCCTAGAACTGAGCCCTGGGGGACACCAGTGGTGAGAGCACGTGGTGCGGAGACAGCTTCTCGCCACGCCACTTGGTAGGAGCGACCGGTCAGGTAGGACGCAATCCAGGAGTGAGCCGCGCCGGAGATGCCCAGCTCGGAGAGGGTGGAGAGGAGGATCTGATGGTTCACAGTATCAAAGGCAGCAGACAGGTCTAGAAGGACAAGAGCAGAGGAGAGAGAGTTAGCTTTAGCAGTGCGGAGAGCCTCCGTGACACAGAGAAGAGCAGTCTCAGTTGAATGACCAGTCCTTAAACCTGACTGGTTTGGATCAAGAAGGTCATTCTGAGAGAGATAGCAAGAGAGTTGGCTAAAGACGGCACGCTCAATAGTTTTGGAAAGAAAAGAAAGAAGGGATACTGGTCTGTAGTTGTTGACGTCAGTGGGATCGAGTGTTGGTTTTTTGAGAAGGGGTGCAACTCTCGCTCTCTTGAAGACGGAAGGGACATAGCCAGCGGTCAAGGATGAGTTGATCAGCGAGGTGAGGTAGGGGAGAAGGTCACCGGAGATGGTCTGGAGAAGAGAGGAGGGGATGGGGTCAAGCGGGCAGGTTGTTGGGCGGCCTGCAGTCACAAGTCGCAGGATTTTATCTGGAGAGAGAGGGGAGAAAGAAGTCAAAGCATAGGGTAGGGCAGTGTGAGTAGGACCAGCAGTGTCATTAGACTTAACAAACGAGGATCGGATGTCGTCAACCTTCTTTTCAAAGTGGTTGACGAAGTCATCCACCGAGAGAGAGGAGGGGGGGAGGGGGGGGGGGATTCAGCAGGGAGGAGAATGTGGCAAAGAGCTTCCTAGGGTTAGAGGCAGATGCTTGGAATTTAGAGTGGTAGAAAGTGCCTTAGCAGCAGAAACAGATGAAGAAAATGTAGAGAGGAGGGAGTGAAAAGATGCCAGGTCGGCAGGGAGTTTAGTTTTCTTCCATTTCCGCTCCGCTGCCCGGAGCTCTGTTCTGTGAGCTCGCAATGAGTCATCAAGCCACGGAGCTGGAGGGGAGGACCGAGCCGGCCGGGAGGATAGGGGACACAGAGAGTCAAAGGATGCAGAAAGGGAGGAGAGGAGGGTTGAGGAGGCAGAATCAGGAGATTGGAGGGAGAAGGATTGAGCAGAGGGAAGTGATGATAGGATGGAAGAGGAGAGAGTAGTGGGAGAGAGAGAGCGAAGGTTGCGGCGGCGCATTACCATCTGTGTAGGGGCAGAGTGAGTAGTGTTGGAGGAGAGCGAGAGAGAAAAGGACACAAAGTAGTGGTCGGAGACATGGAGGGGAGTTGCAGTGAGATTAGTAGAAGAGCAGCATCTAGTAAAGATGAGGTCAAGCTTATTGCCTGCCTTGTGAGTAGGGAGGGACGGTGAGAGGGTGAGGTCAAAAGAGGAGAGGAGTGGAAAGAAGGAGGCAGAGAGAAATGAGTCAAATGTAGACGTAGGGAGGTTGAAATCCCCCAAAACTGTGAGGGGTGAGCCATCCTCAGGAAAGGAGCTTATCAAGGCGTCAAGCTCATTGATGAACTCTCCAAGGGAACCTGGAGGGCGATAGATGACAAGGATATTAAGCTTAGATGGGCTAGTGACTGTGACAGCATGGAATTCAAATGAGGAGATAGACAGATGGGTTAGGGGAAAAATTGAGAATGTCCACTTGGGAGAGATGAGGATTCCTGTGCCACCACCCCTCTGACCAGATGCTCTCGGGGTATGCGAGAACACATGGTCAGACGAGGAGAGAGCAGTAGGAGTAGCAGTGTTTTCAGTGGTAATCCATGTTTCCGTCATCGCCAGGAAGTCGAGGGAATGGAGGTTAGCATAGGCTGGGATGAAGTCAGCTTTGTTGGTAGCAGAACGGCAGTTCCAGAGGCTGCCTGAGACCTGGAACTCCAGGTGTGGGGTGCGTGCAGGGACCACCAGGTTAGAGGCAGCAGCCACGCGGTGTGAGGCGTTTGTGTGGCCTGTGCGGAGAGGAGAGAACAGGGATAGGCAGAGGCATAGTTGACAGGCTGTAGCAAATGGCTACAATAATGCAGAGGAGATCGGAATGAAATGAATTAAACATCAGGAAAAGGAGTGAGTAGGGCCTCCCTCGCCAAAACTTACACCTCAGAAACTATAATTGTTTCACTGAACCATCCAGATAAAAACTCTCCCAACTTCCACTTTTAGAAATTAGAATTGTTGTGAACTACAGCAGTTCAATGTTTCAAGGAATAGACTCAACTTGCTTTGTTCAGCTAGCTAAATATGACACCATGGCTGACTAGCATGCTAGCATCCAATAACACACAGTTTAGCACCAATGGCACCATTGCTGACTAGCATGCTAGCATCCAATAACACACAGTTTAGCACAAATGGCACCATGGCTGACCAGCATGCTAGCATCCAATAACACACAGTTTAGCACCAATACTTGGCTACAACAAACTAACAGTAGTGAGCTAACACACTAAACAGATAATTTGTGTGTTAACGAATTACGTTGGCTAGCTAGCACAAATATATTGTATTTAGCAGCTACAGTACAGTTGGCTGGTCATGTTGGCTAACTAGCAATGGCTACTGTGTTGACTTTGTTTGGAAAACGGCTAGCTAGCTACGTGCTACCTACAATAGCCACCCACAACAGCCCACAGTGCCTAGCTATGACGCTTTAGCCAACAAGCATGCTAGCATCCAATAACACACAGTTTAGCACTAATACTTGGTAACAACAAACGACCGATAGTGTTTTAACACGCTAAACAGATAATTCGTGTCTGTGTCTAGTTCCTATCATAACGCAGCAATAATTAAACGTTGGCTAGCTAGTACAAATATATTGTATTTAGCTGCTGCGGTACAGTTAGCTAGTCGTGATTGGCTACTGTGTTGACTTTGTATGAGACACGGCTAGCTAGCTGGCTAGCTTCGTGCTAATCCCCGGCATAGCCGAATATAATGCTAACCTACAATAACTATCCACAACAGCCCGCGATGCCTACTTACAATAACCAACTACGTTCTAAATACATAATTAAGCCTTACTCGACAAAGCCCAAGCTATGTACAAAGCCAAACTTACCCGACGCCAGCTGATATTTGTCTTCTGCAATCAGTAGGTGTAATTAAGTACAGTAGGTACTAACTACCTAACGCTGATGCCTCAGATAATGAAGTTAGAAAACGGCTGAAAAGGTAGAAAGCTAGCTGGCTTAATTACAGGTACTCTTAAGCGTGAATAACATTGGAAACAGCTATCCACCGTGGCATGACATCTCAGGTGTCAGGATGAAGCATTTTCTCACAAAAAGAGGACTCAAGCAAACTCTCTCTCTTCAACAGTTTCACTAGTCATGTTAGGCCTACTTAAAATGTCACATTCATACACAAGTAATTTGAAAATAAGTTATACTACTGAAACACATTCACAATAAGTTATATTACAACCTACCTCTGAAGTAAGCAGTGTGTTCTCTCACTAATGAAATAGGACATTAATAATTTGTCAGTGGTTAGTTGAATCAGTCTCTTTGCACTGTTCAGTTTGTCTGTGCAACAGGTAACCTTCCAGAATCGGAATCTTGTGATGTCACAATGGAGTCCCCATTGCCATGGTTACCCACAGCAGCTTTCATGTGTTATCAAATGCTGGCACAATTTAGTTTATTTATTTGAGATTTTTTGTACCTATGCAGCACAGTCATACCTAATATATACAATGAATCCATATAACCTAATTTTTTATTAAAATAAAATGCTGTAACTCATGTAAAATGGTTGACCATTCAAACGACATGTGTTTTGCCTAATTAAAAGTCTATATGTTTTAGATATCATAAATAGCAGCCAGGCTTACTTAGGTTGTTTGTTCGATCTCAGCCTACCACTAATGCCAATATTTTTCATCATCATCATCATCATCATCATCAATGAAATACATAGGCTACCTTACTACAGTAAAACAAGTCTTCCATAGTCTATGTCACCTCAGTAACAAAGTTCCAAAAAAGAAATGAGGGTTCAAGAAAACATCTCTCTTCAATGGCCTCAGCTATTAGCCATATGATCAACAAGGTCAACTGCAGCACTAACATCAAGAAGCAGCTCATCCACAAGTTTATCTTGGTCAAGTGATCTGAGCCATTGATCGATTAAATCAACGAGAGCTGTTGCAGTCGAGTGATCCTTACGGTATCTTTATCTCATAGAGGGATAAAATTAGCTGGATGTGTAATTATATAGGCCCAAAAAATGTAATTGAAGAGTAGGTGTCATTGATGTTTAGCATTTAAGTTTAATAAATAATTAAATAAAGAAATCAATATCAGCTGACTATAGAAAAGTATTGTTTAAAATTATGTTTGAACATTTTCTTATCCGTGTCTTTCCAGTTGATATAACCAAACAGACAACCTTTGTTGCTCAAGAGCGTCACACATTCCTCCATTCATTCTCTATCATATTCCCCTCCATCAAATTCCTCTATCATATTCCCTCCATCATATTCTCTCTATTATATTTCTCTCCATCATATTCCACTCCATCATAATACTCGCTATCATATTCCCTCTATGATATTCCTCTTTATTTTTACAGGGAATCCCAATTGAGACCAGTGTCTCTTTTTCAATGGTGCCCTGTGTTATATCAATTAACAATCCAAACAGCTTAAACAGATAAAATTACATACAGAGTAGAAAATATATAGAGCAAAATTATTAGACTTGAACACATACATTTCACAATGAACAGGTCTTGTATTTAACCAGTTGAGCTGACAACCATTTTGCACTGTTTCACTAGGGCTTTAGTCATCAATCTAGCAAGAGGGAAATATTTTATTAATGTAGTGGTGTCCCTCCCCCCAGGAAGCTACGACCTTTAGCTTTCAACTGGAATTGTTCATTTATGTCTGAGAAAAAAAACACTTTCCAAACCATATGATCTAGTACACAAGAAAAGTATAATACAACCTTCTTTACTACTTTGCCAAACATTTCATGACATTAGTGAGAGTCAAAATCTGTAAAATTTGTGAATGTCTAAATTAACATTTGGGCAATTTGACCAGTGTACATCACTCCTATAGACAATGAGAGATGGGCTATGTAAAAGTCTCGATTTTGTCGTTCTGAACAAATGTTTGACTTCCACACAAAATTACTTCTTGACTTATTTTAGGTTTAAGGAAGTGTGTAGGTTTAAACTATTGCTTTAAAGGGAAGAGAGGGGGAGGAGGAGAGAGCGCGAGAGATGGGGGGAGTGGGAGAAAGAGGGAAGGAGGGGGAGGAGGGGGAGGAGGTGGAGGGCAGCTGTGTCCGACACACCATACTTACACCTGCAACAGGTAGGCCAGGGGGCGGGACCTGTAGGTGAGACTCATAACATGATAAGGGGGGCAGGTGAAGAAGGGGTGTTGCTGGAGTCAAGGAAGGGAGGGTGTTCCTACGAGCCCCCTGCCAGCGAGACGGGGAGCAGGGAGGAAGTCTGTCCATGGAGCATTTCTGGGTCATTGGGTCGCCTCCAATGAGATTAGATCACCCTCTACAATGTAAAGCAGTTTGAGTACTGGGGGGTTCTCTGTATAAATCCAAGGTGAAACCTCCAGGGGCTAGCCTTCTCTCAGCGGAGAGTATGCTCTGGGCTGCCTGCGAAAGGTGCTCCTCTGTGGGAAAGAGGAGAGAACAAGAGGCCCCAGAAGAGATCTCCTTATGGTAGTGATGGACAGATCAACTCTCCTTGTTATCTTCCACCTCTTCCTCTTCCTCTTGCTCGGCCTTCTCCCTCCTTTCCTTCTTACATTCTTACAGTCCTTCTTACAGTCATTTTCTCCCTTTCCTCCTTCCTCTCCTCCCTCTTTCTCTTCCTCTACCTTCCTCTCCCTCCTTCCCTCTTGGTAAACCTTGTTTAGTCGAGCCAGATTGTGGATAGCTAGCCATGGTTTAGACCACTGTCGCTGTCTGGGTGGGGGGATACAGGACTGGTCCACTGGACTCAGCTCACATGGGGAGAACCTGCTGCTGCTGCCACTCCCCCTCTTACCTGGGATGAGATCACGTTTGGAGGAAACCTGGCACCATCCCTACGGTGAAGCATGGTGGTGGCAGCATCATGCTCCGGGGAGGATTTTCAGGGACAGGGACTGGGAACACGCCCCATTCACATCGACGGGGCTGTAGTGGAGCAGGTCGAGAGTTTCAAGTTCCTTGGTGTCCACATCACCAACAAACTATCATGGTTCAAACACACCAAGACAGTCGTGAAGAGGGCACGACAACGCCTTTTCCACCACAGGAGACTGAAAAGATTTGGCATTGGTCCCAAGATCCTCAAAAAGTTCTACAGCTGCACCATCGAGAGCTTCCTGACCAGTTGCATCACCGCCTGGTATGGCAACTGCTCGGCATCCGACCGTAAGGCGCTACAGAGGGTAGTGCGTACGGCCCAGTACATCACTGGAGCCAAGCTTCCTGCCATCCAGGACCTATATACTTGGAGGTGTAAGAGAGAGGCCCAAAAAATTGACAAAGACTCCAGTCACCCAAGTCATAGACTGTTCTCTCTGCTACCGCACAGCAAGCGGTACCAGAGTGCCAAGTCTAGGTCCAAAAGGCCCCTTAACAGCTTCTATCCCCAATTCATAAGACTGCTGAACAATTAATCAAATGGCCACCCGGACTATTTACATTGACACCTCCCCCCTTTGTTTTTACACTGGTAATAGGAATCTGGATCGGTTTCCTTTTCTTTTTACCTTGCTTTTGTTATTATTATTATTTTTTAAAGTTTTCTTTTTACATTTCGTAAAATGTTATAATTACAAAAACATTTCATTTTAATTTCAATTTAGTAACATACTGTATCATTCAAATAAATATTATTATTTGTCTAATCATATTTTGCCAGCTAACTGGGTGGCAGGCTGCAATCAGTAGCTGTAATTAAGTACAGCAGCCACCAACCATCTAACGTTAATGCCTCGGATAATGAGGTTAGAAGAACAGCTGAATGGTCGGTAGCTAGCTGGCTCAATTACAGGTACTCTTAAGCGTGAAATAACATTGGAAACAACTAACCACAGTTGCTAAAAGTTACCAGTAGCTACCCACTAGCTAGCTAGCTTTGTTGGTCCAAGTGGTGGGTTAGCTAGCACTCGTGCTTCGCCGGGGTCCACCGAATAGAATACTTACCTACAATAATTACCTACAATAACCTACAATAACTACCTAAGTAAACTACCTATAATACCTGACTACAATACCTACATACAATCTAAATATATGGTTTAAGCTTTACTCAACAACATATAAGAAGCCAGCTTATCTCCTGCTAGAGAAAACACAACCTCTCCCGACAACCTCGAGGCAAGAGACCTTTCTCTCTTTCTCGTCATCTTTCAACTTCTTATTCAGTTCCTTATTTTTCTCTTTTTCCTCCATCTTTAAAAATGTGACTTTCTGCTTGAGGTTCATGGCCAGAAAGCCCACTCTTCCCAGGATGGTCTCTGCTCTCTCTGATGAAACCGTCCCATTGGAGCTCTTGGAATGGGCACGGTCCGCCTCACTCTTCAAACCCTCCCTCGATCTCACCTCCTCCTTGACGCTCCTCTCTTCACTCTCAATGTCAATGCCTGTCCAATAATCCTAACAGGAAGACATTGACTCTAGATGTAATATTGTTCCAATGTGGCACATTCAATACACATTTGAGTGATCAACATACATTGATGGCCTCATGGGGCACACAATTTAGAGGACAGTAATTGAGGTAACTTGTTTATTTGTATCCCAAACCGATTTTGTAATAGCCATAGATGTTCTTCCTGGGTCCACACCAAACGTAATACAAATGTTAACCCTAGTAAGGGGTGATGTTTTATACTATGAGCATAGATTAGCAGGGTTGGGGTCAATTCAATTTCAATTCCAGTCAATTCAGGAAGTACTTAATTCAATGCTTTGAATTGAAATGGAACAGACCCCCAACCCTGTAGAGTAGAAGTGTAAAATAGGACACCTACCTTTGCCTTTTTCAGCGTCCAGGGCCTGGGTTCCTCATCCTCTGACCTGCATATGGAGGCTCTCACTCTAACAGGCGTCTTAGTGGCCATGCAGAGCAGAGGGGTTGCCAGAGTTAAGTTAGCATCTGGGACCAGCTGGTGAGCATGAGGGCAGCGATCCACCTCTTCACTAGTGCCCTTCCCTTTCTGCTCTGGCTGCTTGTGGTCCTTGTCATGGATGCATGCCAGGCTTGGAGGAAGTGCTAGGACAGGGCTTTTATCACTCATCAGTTCCTCTCTCTTGACAGTGGATGCAACTGCACTTGCCTCTGTGTTAACTGAGCACTATGTGGTGTCCTCAACTGTCTCCTCTGGCTGCTTGTGGTCATTGTTGTTGTGAATGCATTGCAGACCTGGAGGACTTTTATCATCCCAGGTGTAAATAGCAACAGTTGCCTCTGTGTCGACTGAGCACTTTGTAGTGCACTCAACTGTCTTCCATAGCGGTTTGTGGTCATTGTTGTGGGTGCAGGTCAGGATTAGAGGCCGTGTTGCAGGTGCAGGAGGACTTTTATCAGCCAAACACTCCTCCGTGTGGACAGTGGACACAGAAATGGCTGCTTCCCTGGCAACTGGACACTTGTTGGTGTCCTCTACTGCCTCCCCTGGCAGAGTGTGGACAGTGGAGACGGAAACGGCCGCTTCCCTGGACACTTGACTCTTGGTGGTGTCCTCTACTGCCTCCTCTGGCTGCTTGTGGCCATTGTCTAGAATGTGTGGCAACTTTGAAGGCAGCATTGGAGCCGGGCTTTTATCACCCAACAGGTTCTCTCCCTGGACAATGGATGTGCCTGCAGTGATCGCTGTGGTAACGGAGGACTCGGTGGCATCCTCTTTTGTCTCCTCTGTCAGTTTGTGGTCAGAGTCTCGGATACATGGCGAGCTTGGAGGCAGTGCTGCAGGGTCAGGAGGGCTTTGATCAGCTGCCATGTCCTCTTTGAGGTGAGTGGACACATCATTGTTTGTTTCACTGATAACTGGACACTTGGTGGTGTCCTCTACTGCCTCCCCTGGCAGTTTGTAGTCAACTTCAAAGACAAGTGGCAGACTTGGTGGCATTATTGGGACAGGGCATTTAGCTGCTGATCTGTACATTCCAAAATCAACAGTAGCTGTGCCTGCAGTGGTCTCTGTAGCAACTGAGACCTCATAGGTATCCTCTACTGTCTGCTCTGATGGCATGAAGTCATCGTCAAAGACTGTTGGCAGGCATGGAGGCAGCACTGAAGGAAGACTTCTAGCTGCCCATCGATTCTCTCCCTTGACAGTGGCTGTGGTAGCAGTGGTCTCTGTGGCAACTGGGCACTCTGTGGCTGAAACAGCAGGCTTAGAGGTTTCGAGGAAATTGAATGAATTGCCAATGAACCGCTGAGCCAGGGGTGGGAGGGAGTAATGATAGAATCTGTCCTCTTCCTCAACATTAGATATTGCCACTGGAGCAACTGAGACCTCAGTGGTGCCCTCTACTGCCTGATGTGGCTGCATGGAGTCTTCGTCAAAGAAGTGTGGCAGGTATCGATGCAGCATTGAGGAAAGATGTATATCTGTCCATAGGTCCTCTCGTATACCTGTAGATACGTCTGCAGTGGCCTCTGTGGCAACTGGGCATTCAGCAGACTGGCAGGTTTCAGGGACAAAGTATGAAAATACAATGAACCGCTGTGCATCCTGAGCGCGTATGGCAAATGGAGAGGGGGGATGCAACATGGTAGGTATAGGCCTCTGATTGGTGAAAGCCAGTGGTGGGAGGGAGTCAATACAGGGAGCCATGAACTCAGTGAGAGGACAGTTGCTCACATCTCACACATTCTGCGTGAGATAAGAAACAGACATGATGAAAGTGATCACATTCAGTACATACATACATACATACTGTATGAGTCAGCACTACTTACTTATACATCATATATATATATAGTGTCCTCTAAGATGCTCTGCACCAGTCCGTCCCAACCCTTGGTCCCCTAGACAATGGGCCAGCTAAGTGTAAAAATACATGCCCCACACCCAGCATAACATTTGACATTTTAGCCATTTATCAGACGCTTTTATCCAGAACGACTTATAGTTAGTTAGTTCATTCAACTTAAGGTAGCTAGGTGAGACAACCACATAATCCTGATATGAGCGTCTATGATAGAACGGTTGTTTATTTTTTATGACCAGACAACCATAAGAACTGAGGACATAAATTCACTGAAACAGACAGACACGATACAACACATTTAGACAAGAACAGTTATAAGCATTGCCATGGTGTAGCCTAATACAAAAAGAAATAAGGACAAAACATTGTTAGCTTACATTCCATGGCATATGGAACATTTTGCCCTTACAATAACTTATATTTGCTTTAATTTAATATTGTTAAACAGAACTCTTGTCGACTTTGTCAAAGTTGGTCTTGTTACCTCCTCAATCAGTCTTGGCATTTTCCTCGTCTTGAACCAAATCCTCTTCATCTTCTTCTCCTGATCCTTCTGATTCTGCAAAACCAGAGCCAACCTGGCTCCCAGCTCCATCACGTAGTCTGTCTAGATCGCCCTTTCCTCCAACCGACACTCACCCCTCCTCTGTGTCAGCGTTGAACCCTCCATGTCTTCCTCTTAGCTAACAATAACTCTGGAAAATACACAACGTTGTAGTAAGTGGGTGTTGCTAACCAAATAATAATGCATCTCTTTACAATGTGCACACGTTTTCTTCCCAGCTACTTACAATTAATCAAGTGAGAATCCTGATCCAGATATGTTTAGGCAATAGGCCTATCTGAATTACTAGTAAAAAGTTGGCTACTGGAAAAGCGACCAAGTTCAAATGAATCAATTTTGGCTGTTCTTATCATTTTGTGAACAATATCCTTCATGACATCATCATTGTGATGCAAGGCGTTGCCATGGCAGATGAAAAAGCACAACACAGACTTTAAAAAGCAAACTTCAGGGTCTTTCTGTACCTTACTATTGAGCCTTATTCAACCCCTCATGTAGCTCTACTCCATATTGGGCCTGGTTCTCACAAACCACGCTAATTTTTTTTTCTGTCATCAATAGAATGCATTAGCCATTAGGCTGGCTCACTACAATTGTAACATGACATCTCAGGTGTCAGGATGAAGCATTTTCTCACAAAAGGAGGACTCAAGCAAACTATCTCTCTTCAACAGTTTCACTAGTCATGTTAGGTCTACTTAAAATGTCACATTCATTCACAAGTAATTTGAAAATAAGTTATACTACTGAAACACATTCACAATAAGTTATATTACAACCTACCTCTGAAGTAAGCAGTGTGTTCTCTCACTAATGAAATAGGACATTAATAATTTGTCAGTGGTTAGTTGAATCAGTCTCTTTGCACTGTTCAGTTTGTCTGTGCAACAGGTAACCTTCCAGAATCGGAATCTTGTGATGTCACAATGGAGTCCCCATTGCCATGGTTACCCACAGCAGCTTTCATGTGTTATCAAATGCTGGCACAATTTAGTTTATTTATTTTAGATTTTTTTGTACCTATGCAGCACAGTCATACCTAATATATACAATGAATCCATATAACCTAATTTTTTATTAAAATAAAATGCTGTAACTCATGTAAAATGGTTGACCATTCAAACGACATGTGTTTTGCCTAATTAAAAGTCTATATGTTTTAGATATCATAAATAGCAGCCAGGCTTACTTAGGTTGTTTGTTCGATCTCAGCCTACCACTAATGCCAATATTTTTCATCATCATCATCATCATCATCATCATCATCAATGAAATACATAGGCTACCTTACTACAGTAAAACAAGTCTTCCATAGTCTATGTCACCTCAGTAACAAAGTTCCAAAAAAGAAATGAGGGTTCAAGAAAACATCTCTCTTCAATGGCCTCAGCTATTAGCCATATGATCAACAAGGTCAACTGCAGCACTAACATCAAGAAGCAGCTCATCCACAAGTTTATCTTGGTCAAGTGATCTGAGCCATTGATCGATTAAATCAACGAGAGCTGTTGCAGTCGAGTGATCCTTACGGTATCTTTATCTCATAGAGGGATAAAATTAGCTGGATGTGTAATTATATAGGCCCAAAAAATGTAATTGAAGAGTAGGTGTCATTGATGTTTAGCATTTAAGTTTAATAAATAATTAAATAAAGAAATCAATATCAGCTGACTATAGAAAAGTATTGTTTAAAATTATGTTTGAACATTTTCTTATCCGTGTCTTTCCAGTTGATATAACCAAACAGACAACCTTTGTTGCTCAAGAGCGTCACACATTCCTCCATTCATTCTCTATCATATTCCCCTCCATCAAATTCCTCTATCATATTCCCTCCATCATATTCTCTCTATTATATTTCTCTCCATCATATTCCACTCCATCATAATACTCGCTATCATATTCCCTCTATCATATTCCTCTTTATTTTTACAGGGAATCCCAATTGAGACCAGTGTCTCTTTTTCAATGGTGCCCTGTGTTATATCAATTAACAATCCAAACAGCTTAAACAGATAAAATTACATACAGAGTAGAAAATATATAGAGCAAAATTATTAGACTTGAACACATACATTTCACAATGAACAGGTCTTGTATTTAACCAGTTGAGCTGACAACCATTTTGCACTGTTTCACTAGGGCTTTAGTCATCAATCTAGCAAGAGGGAAATATTTTATTAATGTAGTGGTGTCCCTCCCCCCAGGAAGCTACGACCTTTAGCTTTCACCTGGAATTGTTCATTTATGTCTGAGAAAAAAAACACTTTCCAAACCATATGATCTAGTACACAAGAAAAGTATAATACAACCTTCTTTACTACTTTGCCAAACATTTCATGACATTAGTGAGAGTCAAAATCTGTAAAATTTGTGAATGTCTAAATTAACATTTGGGCAATTTGACCAGTGTACATCACTCCTATAGACAATGAGAGATGGGCTATGTAAAGGTCTCGATTTTGTCGTTCTGAACAAATGTTTGACTTCCACACAAAATTACTTCTTGACTTATTTTAGGTTTAAGGAAGTGTGTAGGTTTAAACTATTGCTTTAAAGGGAAGAGAGGGGGAGGAGGAGAGAGCGCGAGAGATGGGGGGGAGGAGAGAAAGAGGGAAGGAGGGGGAGGAGGGGGAGGAGGGGGAGGAGGTGGAGGGCAGCTGTGTCCGACACACCATACTTACACCTGCAACAGGTAGGCCAGGGGGCGGGACCTGTAGGTGAGACTCATAACATGATAAGGGGGGCAGGTGAAGAAGGGGTGTTGCTGGAGTCAAGGAAGGGAGGGTGTTCCTACGAGCCCCCTGCCAGCGAGACGGGGAGCAGGGAGGAAGTCTGTCCATGGAGCATTTCTGGGTCATTGGGTCGCCTCCAATGAGATTAGATCACCCTCTACAATGTAAAGCAGTTTGAGTACTGGGGGGTTCTCTGTATAAATCCAAGGTGAAACCTCCAGGGGCTAGCCTTCTCTCAGCGGAGAGTCTGCTCTGGGCTGCCTGCGAAAGGTGCTCCTCTGTGGGAAAGAGGAGAGAACAAGAGGCCCCAGAAGAGATCTCCTTATGGTAGTGATGGACAGATCAACTCTCCTTGTTATCTTCCACCTCTTCCTCTTCCTCTTGCTCGGCCTTCTCCCTCCTTTCCTTCTTACAGTCTTACAGTCCTTCTTACAGTCATTTTCTCCCTTTCCTCCTTCCTCTCCTCCCTCTTTCTCTTCCTCTACCTTCCTCTCCCTCCTTCCCTCGTGGTAAACCTTGTTTAGTCGAGCCAGATTGTGGATAGCTAGCCATGGTTTAGACCACTGTCGCTGTCTGGGTGGGGGGATACAGGACTGGTCCACTGGACTCAGCTCACATGGGGAGAACCTGCTGCTGCTGCCACTCCCCCTCTTACCTGGGATGAGATCACGTTTGGAGGAAACCTGGCACCATCCCTACGGTGAAGCATGGTGGTGGCAGCATCATGCTCCGGGGAGGATTTTCAGGAACAGGGACTGGGAACACGCCCCATTCACATCGACGGGGCTGTAGTGGAGCAGGTCGAGAGTTTCAAGTTCCTTGGTGTCCACATCACCAACAAACCATCATGGTTCAAACACACCAAGACAGTCGTGAAGAGGGCACGACAACGCCTTTTCCAACTCAGGAGACTGAAAAGATTTGGCATCGGTCCCAAGATCCTCAAAAAGTTCTACAGCTGCACCATCGAGAGCTTCCTGTCCAGTTGCATCACCGCCTGGTATGGCAACTGCTCGGCATCCGACCGTAAGGCGCTACAGAGGGTAGTGCGTATGGCCCAGTACATCACTGGAGCCAAGCTTCCTGCCATCCAGGACCTATATACTTGGAGGTGTAAGAGGGAGGCCCAAAAAATTGACAAAGACTCCAGACACCCAAGTCATAGACTGTTCTCTCTGCTACCGCACAGCAACCGGTACCAGAGTGCTAAGTCTAGGTCCAAAAGGCTCCTTAACAGCTTCTATCCCCAATTCATAAGACTGCTGAACAATTAATCAAATGGCCACCCGGACTATTTACATTGACACCTCCTCCCTTTGTTTTTACACTGGTAATAGGAATCTGGATCGGTTTCCTTTTCTTTTTACCTTGCTTTTGTTATTATTATTATTTTTTAAAGTTTTATTTTTACATTTCGTAAAATGTTATAATTACAAAAACATTTCATTTTAATTTCAATTTAGTAACATACTGTATCATTCAAATAAATATTACTATTTGTCTAATCATATTTTGCCAGCTAACTGGGTGGCAGGCTGCAATCAGTAGCTGTAATTAAGTACAGCAGCCACCAACCATCTAACATTAATGCCTCGGATAATGAGGTTAGAAGAACAGCTGAATGGTCAGTAGCTAGCTGGCTCAATTACAGGTACTCTTAAGCGTGAAATAACATTGGAAACAACTAACCACAGTTGCTAAAAGTTACCAGTAGCTACCCACTAGCTAGCTAGCTTTGTTGGTCCAAGTGGTGGGTTAGCTAGCACTCGTGCTTCGCCGGGGTCCACCGAATAGAATACTTACCTACAATAATTACCTACAATAACCTACAATAACTACCTAAGTAAACTACCTATAATACCTGACTACAATACCTACATACAATCTAAATACATGGTTTAAGCTTTACTCAACAACATATAAGAAGCCAGCTTATCTCCTGCTAGAGAAAACACAACCTCTCCCGACAACCTCGAGGCAAGAGACCTTTCTCTCTTTCTCGTCATCTTTCAACTTCTTATTCAGTTCCTTATTTTTCTCTTTTTCCTCCATCTTTAAAAATGTGACTTTCTGCTTGAGGTTCATGGCCAGAAAGCCCACTCTTCCCAGGATGGTCTCTGCTCTCTCTGATGAAACCGTCCCATTGGAGCTCTTGGAATGGGCACGGTCCGCCTCACTCTTCAAACCCTCCCTCGGGCTCACCTCCTCCTTGACGCTCCTCTCTTCACTCTCAATGTCAATGCCTGTCCAATAATCCTAACAGGAAGACATTGACTCTAGATGTAATATTGTTCCAATGTGGCACATTCAATACACATTTGAGTGATCAACATACATTGATGGCCTCATGGGGCACACAATTTAGAGGACAGTAATTGAGGTAACTTGTTTATTTGTATCCCAAACCGATTTTGTAATAGCCATAGATGTTCTTCCTGGGTCCACACCAAACGTAATACAAATGTTAACCCTAGTAAGGGGTGATGTTTTATACTATGAGCATAGATTAGCAGGGTTGGGGTCAATTCAATTTCAATTCCAGTCAATTCAGGAAGTACTTAATTCAATGCTTTGAATTGAAATGGAACAGACCCCCAACCCTGTAGAGTAGAAGTGTAAAATAGGACACCTACCTTTGCCTTTTTCAGCGTCCAGGGCCTGGGTTCCTCATCCTCTGACCTGCATATGGAGGCTCTCACTCTAACAGGCGTCTTAGTGGCCATGCAGAGCAGAGGGGTTGCCAGAGTTAAGTTAGCATCTGGGACCAGCTGGTGAGCATGAGGGCAGCGATCCACCTCTTCACTAGTGCCCTTCCCTTTCTGCTCTGGCTGCTTGTGGTCCTTGTCATGGATGCATGCCAGGCTTGGAGGAAGTGCTAGGACAGGGCTTTTATCACTCATCAGTTCCTCTCTCTTGACAGTGGATGCAACTGCACTTGCCTCTGTGTTAACTGAGCACTATGTGGTGTCCTCAACTGTCTCCTCTGGCTGCTTGTGGTCATTGTTGTTGTGAATGCATTGCAGACCTGGAGGACTTTTATCATCCCAGGTGTAAATAGCAACAGTTGCCTCTGTGTCGACTGAGCACTTTGTAGTGCACTCAACTGTCTTCCATAGCGGTTTGTAGTCATTGTTGTGGGTGCAGGTCAGGATTAGAGGCAGTGTTGCAGGTGCAGGAGGACTTTTATCAGCCAAACACTCCTCCGTGTGGACAGTGGACACAGAAACGGCTGCTTCGCTGGCAACTGGACACTTGTTGGTGTCCTCTACTGCCTCCCCTGGCAGAGTGTGGACAGTGGAGACGGAAATGGTCGCTTCCCTGGACACTTGACTCTTGGTGGTGTCCTCTACTGCCTCCTCTGGCTGCTTGTGGCCATTGTCTAGAATGTGTGGCAACTTTGAAGGCAGCATTGGAGCCGGGCTTTTATCACCCAACAGGTTCTCTCCCTGGACAATGGATGTGCCTGCAGTGATCGCTGTGGTAACGGAGGACTCGGTGGCATCCTCTTTTGTCTCCTCTGTCAGTTTGTGGTCAGAGTCGCGGATACATGGCGAGCTTGGAGGCAGTGCTGCAGGGTCAGGAGGGCTTTGATCAGCTGCCATGTCCTCTTTGAGGTGAGTGGACACATCATTGTTTGTTTCACTGATAACTGGACACTTGGTGGTGTCCTCTACTGCCTCCCCTGGCAGTTTGTAGTCAACTTCAAAGACAAGTGGCAGACTTGGAGGCAGCATTGGGACAGGGCATTTAGCTGCTGATCTGTACACTCCAAAATCAACAGTAGCTGTGCCTGCAGTGGTCTCTGTAGCAACTGAGACCTCATAGGTATCCTCTACTGTCTGCTCTGATGGCATGAAGTCATCGTCAAAGACTGTTGGCAGGCATGTAGGCAGCACTGAAGGAAGGTGTTTCCAAGATGGCGAGGTAGTGCAGTCCTGTTTCTGTCGTTTGTCTGTAAATAGCCTGTAAATACCCTGTTTTTTTGTATTTTTCGTACATATTTCCCTATCAGACTTTTCATCCTTCTACAAAATATACTTTCCTGCAACCCGCCTCACTCAATGTGGAACGGATTCTATTATTGACTTACCTTTTTATCTAGAATCTACAGTTGAAACTAGCTAGCCAGCTAACTAGCTACTTGCTATTAGCCACAGCTAGCGGTGTTTCTCCCAGATCATTGGATTTTTTTTCCGATGGATTAATTTTAATCGCTGGACATTAATCACCGGATATTCGGCCAGTCTGCACAGCGCGTTATCGACCCAGAACATATCAGTTTTTCCGCCGGAATCACTGATTCACCGGACCTTTAACTCCGGATTCGTCGCTACCAGCTGGCTACAACAAAACGGACGCTGTGGTCTGGCTAATCATCCCGAGCTAGGCCCATCTCCCGGCTATCTACCTCGCTATCAACCGGACGGGACAACCCAGTGTTGACACGGAGCCCCGCCGATCCTACACGACTGGTCTGCCGACGAAATCGTCTGATGTGGTTACGACGTTAACCACGAAGATTCCATCCATCTGCTAGCCCTGGCCCGTTAGCACACGTTATCCGTGGCCTCTTACTCACTAAACTGACCTAGCTACTGAACTAGCTACTTGCTATTAGCCACAGCTAGCGGTGCTTCACCTAGAATATTGGATTTTTTTCCGCGGGTTTAATTTTTAATCACTGGACATTCATCACCGGATATTCGGCCAGTCTGCACAGCGCGTTATCGACCCAGAACATATCAGTTTTTCCGCCGGAATTAATGAATCACTGGATCTTTAACTCCGGATTCATCGCTACCAGCTGGCTACAACAAAACGGACGTAGCACACGCTAGCCGTGGCCTCTTACTCACTAGCGCTTCACCACCGGACCTTATGATAACTCAGCTATACAGCTGATATCTGCTGGACTGTTCCTTTTTTAGGTACTACATCCTGCTTATGTTTAGCCTCAGCCCAAACATGGTTAGTTTATTGTTGTTTCGGTTATTTCTAATTGTACTATATCTCTGTAGACCCCCCAGCCTAGCTAAATCTGCCTTAGTTAGCTCCTTTGTTCCTCCACCCATACACTCAGAGACCGACTCAATTGATGCCTCTAGAGATACTATCTCTTTCATTGTTACCCAACGCTTAGGTTTACCTCCACTTTACTCATATCCTTCCATATCCTTGTCTGTACATAATGCCCTGAATCTTTTCTATAACACCCGGAAATCTGCCCCCTTTATTCTATGTACCCAACGCACTAGAAGACCAGTTCTTAAAGCCTTTAGCCGTATCCTTATTCTAGTCCTCCTCTGTTCCTCTGGTGATGTAGAGGCTAACCCAGGTCCTGTAGCCCCCAGTATCACTCCTACTCCCCAGGAGCTTTCATTTGATGACTTCTGTAATCGCAAAAGTCTTGGTTTCTTGCACATAAATATCAGAAGTCTACTTCCTAAGTTTGAGTTATTCACTGCGTTAGCACACTCTGCCAACCCTGATGTTCTAGCAGTGTCTGAATCCTGGCTCAGGAAGGCCACCAAAAATTCTGAAATTTCCATCCCCAACTATAACATTTTCCGTCTAGATAGAACTGCCAAAGGGGGTGGAGTTGCAATCTACTGTAGAGATAGCCTGCAGAGCTCTATCATACTATCCAGGTCTGTGCCCAAACAGTTTGAGCTTCTACTTCTAAAAATCCACCTTTCCAGAAATAAGTCTCTCACTGTTGCCGCTTGCTACAGACCCCCCTCAGCCCCCAGCTGTGCCCTGGACACCATATGTGAATTGATTGCCCCCCATTTATCCTCTGAGTTTGTACTGCTTGGTGACCTAAATTGGGATATGCTTAATACCCCAGCCATCCTACAATCCAAGCTAGATGCCCTCAACCTCACGCAAATTATCAACGAACCTACCAGGTACAACCCTAAATCCTTAAACATGGGTACCCTCATAGATATCATCCTGACTAACATACCCTCTAAATACACCTCAGCTGTCTTCAACCAGGATCTCAGCGATCACTGCCTTATTGCCTGCGTCCGTAACGGGTCCGCGGTCAAACGACCACCCCTCATCACTGTCAAACGCTCCCTAAAACACTTTAGCGAGGAGGCCTTCCTAATTGACCTGGCCCAGGTATCCTGGATGGATATAGATCTCATTCCGTCAGTAGAGGATGCCTGGTTGTTCCTTAAAAGTAATTTCCTCTCAATCTTAACCCTCCCGTTGTCCTAGGGTCAAAATGACCCGCCACTGTGTTGAACCATCTTTATTTAATTTTTATATTTTTTGGATCATTTGTGAGAAGGAGGCAGTGGTACTTTCTTTAAAGTCTCACTGCCTCCTCACAAATGATCCCAAAAATATACAAATTAAATAAAGTTGGTTCAACACAGTGGCGGGTCATTTTGACCCTAGGACAACGGGAGGGTTAAATAAACATGCCCCATTCAAAAAATACAGAACTAAGAACCGATATAGCCCCTGGTTCTCCTCAGACTTGACTGCCCTTGACCAGCACAAAAACATCCTGTGGCGTACAGCATTAGCATCAAATAGCCCCCGCGATATGCAACTTTTCAGGGAAGTTAGGAACCAATATACACAAGCAGTCAGGAAAGCAAAGGCTAACTTTTTCAAACAGAAATTTGCATCCTGTAGCACTAACTCCAAAATGTTTTGGGACACTGTAAAGTCCATGGAGAATAAGAGCACTTCCTCCCAGCTGCCCACTGCACTGAGGCTAGGAAACACTATCACCACCGATAAATCTACAATAATCGAGAATTTCAACAAGCATTTTGCTACAGCTGGCCATGCTTTCCATCTGGCTACCACTAACCCGGCCACCAACTCTGCACCCTCTGCTGCAACTTGCCCATGCCCCCCCCGCTTCTCCTTCACACAAATTCAGACAGCTGATGTTTTGAAAGCGCTGCAAAATCTGGACCCCTACAAATCAGCTGGGCTAGACAATCTGGACCCTTTCTTTCTAAAACTAGCCGCCGAAATTGTCGCAACCCCTATTACTAGTCTGTTCAACCTCTCTTTCATAACGTCTGAGATCCCCAGATATTGGAAAGCTGCCACGGTCATCCCCCTCTTCAAAGGGGGTGACACTCTAGATCCAAACTGCTACAGACCTATATCCATCCTGCCCTGCCTTTCGAAAGTATTCGAAAGCCAAGTTAACAAACAGATCATCGACCATTTCGAATACCACCGTACCTTCTCCGCTATGCAATCCGGTTTCCGAGCTGGTCACGGGTGCACTTCAGCCACGCTCAAGGTCCTAAACGATATTATAACCACGATTGATAATAGACAGTACTGTGCAGCCGTCTTCATCGACCTGGCCAAGGCTTTCGACTCTGTCAACCACCGCATTCTTATTGGCAGACTAAATAGCCTTGGTTTCTCAAATGACTGCCTCGCCTGGTTCACCAACTACTTCTCAGATAGAGTTCAGTGTGTCAAATCGGAGGGCCTGTTGTCTGGACCTATGGCAGTCTCTATGGGGGTGCCACAGGGTTCAATTCTTGGGCTGACACTTTTCTCCGTGTATATCAATGATGTCGCTCTTGCTGCTGGTGACTCTCAGATCCACCTCTACGCAGACGACACCATTTTGTATACATCTGGCCCTTCATTGGACACTGTGTTAACAAACCTCCAAACGAGCTTCAATGCCATACAACAATCCTTCAGTAGCCTTCAACTGCTCTTAAACACTAGTAAAACTAAATGCATGCTTTTCAATCGAACGCTGCTAGCACCCGCCCACCCGACTAGAATCACCACTCTCGACGGGTCTGACCTAGAGTATGTGGACAACTACAAATATCTAGGTGTCTGGTTAGACTGTAAACTCAACTTCCAGACTCACATAAAGAATCTCCAATCCAAAGTTAAATCTAGAATTGGCTTCCTATTTCGCAACAAAGCCTCCTTCACTCATGCTGCCAAACATGCCCTCGTAAAACTGACTATCCTACCGATCCTTGACTTCGGCGATGTCATTTACAAAATAGCCTCCAACACTCTACTCAGCAAATTGGATGTAGTCTATCACAGTGCCATCCGTTTTGTCTCCAAAGCCCCATACACTACCCACCACTGTGACCTGTACGCTCTTGTTGGCTGGTCCTCACTACATGTTCGTCGTCAAACCCACTGGCTCCAGGCCATCTATAAATCACTGCTAGGCAAATGCCCGCCTTATCTTAGATCATTGGTCACCATAGCAGCACCAACAGGTAGTCTGCGCTCCAGCAGGTATATCTCACTGGTCATTCCCAAAGCCAACACCTCCTTTGGCCGCCATTCCTTCCAGTTCTCTGCTGCCAATGACTGGAACGAATTGCAAAAATCTCTGAAGCTGGAGACTCTTATCTCCCTCAATAACTTTAAGCATCAGTTGTCAGAGCACCTTACCGATCACTGCACCTGTACACAGCCCATCTGAAATTAGCCCACCCAACTACCTCATCCCTATATTGTTATTTATTTTGCTCTTTTGCACCCCAGTATCTCTATTTGCACATCATCTCTTGCACATCTAGCATTCCAGTGTTAATACTATTGTAATTATTCTGCACTATAGCCTATTTATTGCCTTACCTCCATAACTTGCTACATTTGCACACACTGTATATATATTTTCTGTTGTATTTCTGACTTTGTTTTTTTTACCCCATATGTAACTCTGTGTTGTTTTTATTGCACTACTTTGCTTTATCTTGGCCAGGTCGCAGTTGTAAATGAGAACCTGTTCTCAACTGGCTTACCTGGTTAAATAAAGGTGAAATAAAAAAAATTAAAAATTAAAAAACTTCTAGCTGCCCATCGATTCTCTCCCTTGACAGTGGCTGTGGTAGCAGTGGTCTCTGTGGCAACTGGGCACTCTGTGGCTGAAACAGCAGGCTTATAGGTTTCGAGGAAATTGATTGAATTGCCAATGAACCGCTGAGCCAGGGGTGGGAGGGAGTAATGATAGAATCTGTCCTCTTCCTCAACATTAGATATTGCCACTGGAGCAACTGAGACCTCAGTGGTGCCCTCTACTGCCTGATGTGGCTGCATGGAGTCTTCGTCAAAGAAGTGTGGCAGGTATCGATGCAGCATTGAGGAAAGATGTATATCTGTCCATAGGTCCTCTCGTATACCTGTAGATACATCTGCAGTGGCCTCTGTGGCAACTGGGCATTCAGCAGACTGGCAGGTTTCAGGGACAAAGTATGAAAATACAATGAACCGCTGTGCATCCTGAGCGCGTATGGCAAATGGAGAGGGGGGATGCAACATGGTAGGTATAGGCCTCTGATTGGTGAAAGCCAGTGGTGGGAGGGAGTCAATACAGGGAGCCATGAACTCAGTGAGAGGACAGTTGCTCACATCTCACACATTCTGCGTGAGAAAAGAAACAGACATGATGAAAGTGATCACATTCAGTACATACATACATACTGTATGAGTCAGCACTACTTACTTATACATCACATATATATATATATATATATATATAGTGTCCTCTAAGATGCTCTGCACCAGTCTGTCCCAACCCTTGGTCCCCTAGCCAATGGGCCAGCTAAGTGTAAAAATACATGCCCCACACCCAGCATAACATTTGACATTTTAGCCATTTATCAGACGCTTTTATCCAGAACGACTTATAGTTAGTTAGTGCATTCAACTTAAGGTAGCTAGGTGAGACAACCACATAATCCTGATATGAGCGTCTATGATAGAACGGTTGTTTATTTTTTATGACCAGACAACCATAAGAACTGAGGACATAAATTCACTTTAACAGACAGACACGATACAACACATTTAGACAAGAACAGTTATAAGCATTGCCATGGTGTAGCCTAATACAAAAAGAAATAAGGACAAAACATTGTTAGCTTACATTCCATGGCATATGGAACATTTTGCCCTTACAATAACTTATATTTGCTTTAATTAATATTGTTAAACAGAACTCTTGTCGACTTTGTCAAAGTTGGTCTTGTTACCTCCTCAATCAGTCTTGGCATTTTCCTCGACTTGAACCAAATCCTCTTCATCTTCTTCTCCTGATCCTTCTGGATCTGCAAAACCAGAGCCAACCTGGCTCCCAGCTCCATCACGTACTCTGTCTAGATCGCCCTTTCCTCCAACCGACACTCACCCCTCCTCTGTGTCAGCGTTGAACCCTCCATGTCTTCCTCTTAGCTAACAATAACTCTGGAAAATACACAACGTTGTAGTAAGTGGGTGTTGCTAACCAAATAATAATGCATCTCTTTACAATGTGCACACGTTTTCTTCCCAGCTACTTACAATGAAGCAAGTGAGAATCCTGATCCAGATATGTTTAGGCAATAGGCCTATCTGAATTACTAGTAAAAAGTTGGCTACTGGAAAAGCGACCAAGTTCAAATGAATCGATTTTGGCTGTTCTTATCATTTCGTGAACAATATCCTTCATGACATCATCATTGTGATGCAAGGCGTTGCCATGGCAGATGAAAAAGCACAACACAGACTTTAAAAAGAAAACTTCAGGGTCTTTCTGTACCTTACTATTGAGCCTTATTCAACCCCTCATGTAGCTCTACTCCATATTGGGCCTGGTTCTCACAAACCACACTAATCACTTCCATCATATCATTGAAAACACTGTGTTTTGGGTAGAAAATGACTCTATATCCATGCAGGACCTAACTTGTACAGTTTCATCTATTTTAAAAACCAAGGAGGTAAAAATGCCAGTTTTCTCTTTGAGTGCCCTTGAGTGCACCTCAATTTAAAGAGGTCTATCAATTCAACCATTTGAAATGGATGTCCATTCAATTAAGAACATATTATTCTTATTAGAAATGAATCAGCTACAAATTAGGTAGGCGTACTTGTTTTTTTACACAACCTACTCTTTTGGTACATATTTATTGAGATAATTGATTACAACATATGTTGGTGATTAACACAGAGAGAGGTTTTTTTTCTGTCATCAATAGAATGCATTAGCCATTAGGCTGGCTCACTACAATTGTAACATTACATTTACATTTTACATTTTAGTCATTTAGCAGACGCTCTTATCCAGAGCGACTTACAGGAGCAATTAGGGTTAAGTGCCTTGCTCAAGGGCACATTTACCCCATTTAGCAGACGCTCTTATCCAGAGTGACTTGCAAATTGGTGCATTCACCCTATAGCTAGTGGGATAACCACTTTACAATTTATTTATTTTTTTTTCTCTTTTTTTTTTATTTTTATTTTTGGGGGGGGGGGGGGTGGGTTGGGGTACGGGGGGTAGAAGGATTACATTATCCTATCCCAGGTATTCCTTAAAGAGGTGGGGTTTCAAATGTCTCCGGAAGGTGGTGAGTGACTCCGCTGTCCTGGCGTCGTGAGGGAGCTTGTTCCACCATTGGGGTGCCAGAGCAGCGAACAGTTTTGACTGGGCTGAGCGGGAGCTATGCTTCCGCAGAGGAAGGGGAGCCAGCAGGCCAGAGGTGGATGAACGCAATGCCCTCGTTTGGGTGTAGGGACTGATCAGAGCCTGAAGGTACGGCGGTGCCGTTCCCCTCACTGCTCCATAAGCAAGCACCATGGTCTTGTAACGGATGCGAGCTTCAACTGGAAGCCAGTGGAGTGTGCGGAGGAGGGGGGTGACGTGAGAGAACTTGGGAAGGTTGAACACCAGACGGGCGGCGGCATTCTGGATGAGTTGTAGGGGTTTAATGGCACAGGCAGGGAGTCCAGCCAACAGCGAGTTGCAGTAATCCAGACGGGAGATGACAAGTGCCTGGATTAGGACCTGTGCCGCTTCCTGTGTAAGGCAGGGTCGTACTCTCCGAATGTTGTAGAGCGTGGATCTGCAGGATCGGGTCACCGCCTTGATGTTAGCGGAGAACGACAGGGTGTTGTCCAGGGTCACGCCAAGGCTCTTCGCACTCTGGGAGGAGGACACAACGGAGTTCTCAATCGTGATGGCGAGGTCATGGAACGGGCAGTCCTTCCCCGGGAGGAAGAGCAGCTCCGTCTTGCCAGGGTTCAGCTTGAGGTGGTGATCCGACATCCATACTGATATGTCTGCCAGACATGCAGAGATGCGATTCGCCACCTGGTTATCAGAAGGGGGAAAGGAGAAGATTAGTTGTGTATCGTCAGCGTAGCAATGATAGGAGAGGCCATGTGAGGATATGACAGAGCCAAGTGACTTGGTGTATAGGGAGAATAGGAGAGGGCCTAGAACTGAGCCCTGGGGGACACCAGTGGTGAGAGCACGTGGTGCGGAGACAGCTTCTCGCCACGCCACTTGGTAGGAGCGACCGGTCAGGTAGGACGCAATCCAGGAGTGAGCCGCGCCGGAGATGCCCAGCTCGGAGAGGGTGGAGAGGAGGATCTGATGGTTCACAGTATCAAAGGCAGCAGACAGGTCTAGAAGGACAAGAGCAGAGGAGAGAGAGTTAGCTTTAGCAGTGCGGAGAGCCTCCGTGACACAGAGAAGAGCAGTCTCAGTTGAATGACCAGTCCTGAAACCTGACTGGTTTGGATCAAGAAGGTCATTCTGAGAGAGATAGCAAGAGAGTTGGCTAAAGACGGCACGCTCAATAGTTTTGGAAAGAAAAGAAAGAAGGGATACTGGTCTGTAGTTGTTGACGTCAGTGGGATCGAGTGTTGGTTTTTTGAGAAGGGGTGCAACTCTCGCTCTCTTGAAGACGGAAGGGACATAGCCAGCGGTCAAGGATGAGTTGATCAGCGAGGTGAGGTAGGGGAGAAGGTCACCGGAGATGGTCTGGAGAAGAGAGGAGGGGATGGGGTCAAGCGGGCAGGTTGTTGGGCGGCCTGCAGTCACAAGTCGCAGGATTTTATCTGGAGAGAGAGGGGAGAAAGAAGTCAAAGCATAGGGTAGGGCAGTGTGAGTAGGACCAGCAGTGTCATTAGACTTAACAAACGAGGATCGGATGTCGTCAACCTTCTTTTCAAAGTGGTTGACGAAGTCATCCACCGAGAGAGAGGAGGGGGGGAGGGGGGGGGGATTCAGCAGGGAGGAGAATGTGGCAAAGAGCTTCCTAGGGTTAGAGGCAGATGCTTGGAATTTAGAGTGGTAGAAAGTGCCTTAGCAGCAGAAACAGATGAAGAAAATGTAGAGAGGAGGGAGTGAAAAGATGCCAGGTCGGCAGGGAGTTTAGTTTTCTTCCATTTCCGCTCCGCTGCCCGGAGCTCTGTTCTGTGAGCTCGCAATGAGTCATCAAGCCACGGAGCTGGAGGGGAGGACCGAGCCGGCCGGGAGGATAGGGGACACAGAGAGTCAAAGGATGCAGAAAGGGAGGAGAGGAGGGTTGAGGAGGCAGAATCAGGAGATTGGAGGGAGAAGGATTGAGCAGAGGGAAGTGATGATAGGATGGAAGAGGAGAGAGTAGTGGGAGAGAGAGAGCGCAGTGAGATTAGTAGAAGAGCAGCATCTAGTAAAGATGAGGTCAAGCGTATTGCCTGCCTTGTGAGTAGGGAGGGACGGTGAGAGGGTGAGGTCAAAAGAGGAGAGGAGTGGAAAGAAGGAGGCAGAGAGAAATGAGTCAAATGTAGACGTAGGGAGGTTGAAATCCCCCAAAACTGTGAGGGGTGAGCCATCCTCAGGAAAGGAGCTTATCAAGGCGTCAAGCTCATTGATGAACTCTCCAAGGGAACCTGGAGGGCGATAGATGACAAGGATATTAAGCTTAGATGGGCTAGTGACTGTGACAGCATGGAATTCAAATGAGGAGATAGACAGATGGGTTAGGGAAAAAATTGAGAATGTCCACTTGGGAGAGATGAGGATTCCTGTGCCACCACCCCTCTGACCAGATGCTCTCGGGGTATGCGAGAACACATGGTCAGACGAGGAGAGAGCAGTAGGAGTAGCAGTGTTTTCAGTGGTAATCCATGTTTCCGTCAGCGCCAGGAAGTCGAGGGAATGGAGGTTAGCATAGGCTGGGATGAAGTCAGCTTTGTTGGCAGCAGAACGGCGGTTCCAGAGGCTGCCTGAGACCTGGAACTCCAGGTGTGGGGTGCGTGCAGGGACCACCAGGTTAGAGAGGCAGCAGCCACGCGGTGTGAGGCGTTTGTGTGGCCTGTGCGGAGAGGAGAGAACAGGGATAGGCAGAGGCATAGTTGACAGGCTGTAGCAAATGGCTACAATAATGCAGAGGAGATCGGAATGAAATGAATTAAACATCAGGAAAAGGAGTGAGTAGGGCCTCCCTCGCCAAAACTTACACCTCAGAAACTATAATTGTTTCACTGAACCATCCAGATAAAAACTCTCCCAACTTCCACTTTTAGAAATTAGAATTGTTGTGAACTACAGCAGTTCAATGTTTCAAGGAATAGACTCAACTTGCTTTGTTCAGCTAGCTAAATATGACACCATGGCTGACTAGCATGCTAGCATCCAATA
This sequence comes from Coregonus lavaretus, assembly GCF_964263955.1. Taxonomy (NCBI): domain Eukaryota; kingdom Metazoa; phylum Chordata; class Actinopteri; order Salmoniformes; family Salmonidae; genus Coregonus; species Coregonus lavaretus. The sequence goes on from NC_140025.1 coordinate 13,444,188, forward strand.
ACACACAGTTTAGCACCAATGGCACCATTGCTGACTAGCATGCTAGCATCAAATAACACACAGTTTAGCACAAATGGCACCATGGCTGACCAGCATGCTAGCATCCAATAACACACAGTTTAGCACCAATACTTGGTTACAACAAACTAACAGTAGTGAGCTAACACACTAAACAGATAATTTGTGTGTTAACGAATTACGTTGGCTAGCTAGCACAAATATATTGTATTTAGCAGCTACAGTACAGTTGGCTGGTCATGTTGGCTAACTAGCAATCGCTACTGTGTTGACTTTGTTTGGAAAACGGCTAGCTAGCTACGTGCTACCTACAATAGCCACCCACAACAGCCCACGGTGCCTAGCTATGACGCTTTAGCCAACAAGCATGCTAGCATCCAATAACACACAGTTTAGCACCAATACTTGGTAACAACAAACGACCGATAGTGTTTTAACACGCTAAACAGATAATTAGTGTCTGTGTCTAGTTCCTATCATAACGCAGCAATAATTAAACGTTGGCTAGCTAGTACAAATATATTGTATTTAGCTGCTGCGGTACAGTTAGCTAGTCGTGATTGGCTACTGTGTTGACTTTGTATGAGACACGGCTAGCTAGCTGGCTAGCTTCGTGCTAATCCCCGGCATAGCCGAATATAATGCTAACCTACAATAACTATCCACAACAGCCCGCGATGCCTACTTACAATAACCAACTACGTTCTAAATACATAATTAAGCCTTACTCGACAAAGCCCAAGCTATGTACAAAGCCAAACTTACCCGACGCCAGCTGATATTTGTCTTCTGCAATCAGTAGGTGTAATTAAGTACAGTAGGTACTAACTACCTAACGCTGATGCCTCAGATAATGAAGTTAGAAAAACGGCTGAAATGGTAGAAAGCTAGCTGGCTTAATTACAGGTACTCTTAAGCGTGAATAACATTGGAAACAGCTATCCACCGTGGCATGACATCTCAGGTGTCAGGATGAAGCATTTTCTCACAAAAAGAGGACTCAAGCAAACTATCTCTCTTCAACAGTTTCACTAGTCATGTTAGGTCTACTTAAAATGTCACATTCATACACAAGTAATTTGAAAATAAGTTATACTACTGAAACACATTCACAATAAGTTATATTACAACCTACCTCTGAAGTAAGCAGTGTGTTCTCTCACTAATGAAATAGGACATTAATAATTTGTCAGTGGTTAGTTGAATCAGTCTCTTTGCACTGTTCAGTTTGTCTGTGCAACAGGTAACCTTCCAGAATCGGAATCTTGTGATGTCACAATGGAGTCCCCATTGCCATGGTTACCCACAGCAGCTTTCATGTGTTATCAAATGCTGGCACAATTTAGTTTATTTATTTGAGATTTTTTGTACCTATGCAGCACAGTCATACCTAATATATACAATGAATCCATATAACCTAATTTTTTATTAAAATAAAATGCTGTAACTCATGTAAAATGGTTGACCATTCAAACGACATGTGTTTTGCCTAATTAAAAGTCTATATGTTTTAGATATCATAAATAGCAGCCAGGCTTACTTAGGTTGTTTGTTCGATCTCAGCCTACCACTAATGCCAATATTTTTCATCATCATCATCATCATCATCATCAATGAAATACATAGGCTACCTTACTACAGTAAAACAAGTCTTCCATAGTCTATGTCACCTCAGTAACAAAGTTCCAAAAAAGAAATGAGGGTTCAAGAAAACATCTCTCTTCAATGGCCTCAGCTATTAGCCATATGATCAACAAGGTCAACTGCAGCACTAAAATCAAGAAGCAGCTCATCCACAAGTTTATCTTGGTCAAGTGATCTGAGCCATTGATCGATTAAATCAACGAGAGCTGTTGCAGTCGAGTGATCCTTACGGTATCTTTACGGTACGCATGCTCATAGAGGGATAAAATTAGCTGGATGTGTAATTATATAGGCCCAAAAAATGTAATTGAAGAGTAGGTGTCATTGATGTTTAGCATTTAAGTTTAATAAATAATTAAATAAAGAAATCAATATCAGCTGACTATAGAAAAGTATTGTTTAAAATTATGTTTAAACATTTTCTTATCCGTGTCTTTCCAGTTGACATAACCAAACAGACAACCTTTGTTGCTCAAGAGCGTCACACATTCCTCCATTCATTCTCTATCATATTCCCCTCCATCAAATTCCTCTATCATATTCCCTCCATCATATTCTCTCTATTATATTTCTCTCCATCATATTCCACTCCATCATAATACTCGCTATCATATTCCCTCTATCATATTCCTCTTTATTTTTACAGGGAATCCCAATTGAGACCAGTGTCTCTTTTTCAATGGTGCCCTGTGTTATATCAATTAACAATCCAAACAGCTTAAACAGATAAAATTACATACAGAGTAGAAAATATATAGAGCAAAATTATTAGACTTGAACACATACATTTCACAATGAACAGGTCTTGTATTTAACCAGTTGAGCTGACAACCATTTTGCACTGTTTCACTAGGGCTTTAGTCATCAATCTAGCAAGAGGGAAATATTTTATTAATGTAGTGGTGTCCCTCCCCCCAGGAAGCTACGACCTTTAGCTTTCACCTGGAATTGTTCATTTATGTCTGAGAAAAAAAACACTTTCCAAACCAAATGATCTAGTACACAAGAAAAGTATAATACAACCTTCTTTACTACTTTGCCAAACATTTCATGACATTAGTGAGAGTCAAAATCAGTAAAATTTGTGAATGTCTAAATTAACATTTGGGCAATTTGACCAGTGTACATCACTCCTATAGACAATGAGAGATGGGCTATGTAAAGGTCTCGATTTTGTCGTTCTGAACAAATGTTTGACTTCCACACAAAATTACTTCTTGACTTATTTTAGGTTTAAGGAAGTGTGTAGGTTTAAACTATTGCTTTAAAGGGAAGAGAGGGGGAGGAGGAGAGAGCGCGAGAGATGGGGGGAGTGGGAGAAAGAGGGAAGGAGGGGGAGGAGGGGGAGGAGGGGGAGGAGGTGGAGGGCAGCTGTGTCCGACACACCATACTTACACCTGCAACAGGTAGGCCAGGGGGCGGGACCTGTAGGTGAGACTCATAACATGATAAGGGGGGCAGGTGAAGAAGGGGTGTTGCTGAAGTCAAGGAAGGGAGGGTGTTCCTACGAGCCCCCTGCCAGCGAGACGGGGAGCAGGGAGGAAGTCTGTCCATGGAGCATTTCTGGGTCATTGGGTCACCTCCAATGAGATTAGATCACCCTCTACAATGTAAAGCAGTTTGAGTACTGGGGGGTTCTCTGTATAAATCCAAGGTGAAACCTCAAGGGGCTAGCCTTCTCTCAGCGGAGAGTCTGCTCTGGGCTGCCTGCGAAAGGTGCTCCTCTGTGGGAAAGAGGAGAGAACAAGAGGCCCCAGAAGAGATCTCCTTATGGTAGTGATGGACAGATCAACTCTCCTTGTTATCTTCCACCTCTTCCTCTTCCTCTTGCTCGGCCTTCTCCCTCCTTTCCTTCTTACAGTCTTACAGTCCTTCTTACAGTCATTTTCTCCCTTTCCTCCTTCCTCTCCTCCCTCTTTCTCTTCCTCTACCTTCCTCTCCCTCCTTCCCTCTTGGTAAACCTTGTTTAGTCGAGCCAGATTGTGGATAGCTAGCCATGGTTTAGACCACTGTCGCTGTCTGGGTGGGGGGATACAGGACTGGTCCACTGGACTCAGCTCACATGGGGAGAACCTGCTGCTGCTGCCACTCCCCCTCTTACCTGGGATGAGATCACGTTTGGAGGAAACCTGGCACCATCCCTACGGTGAAGCATGGTGATGGCAGCATCATGCTCCGGGGAGGATTTTCAGGGACAGGGACTGGGAACACGCCCCATTCACATCGACGGGGCTGTAGTGGAGCAGGTCGAGAGTTTCAAGTTCCTTGGTGTCCACATCACCAACAAACTATCATGGTTCAAACACACCAAGACAGTCGTGAAGAGGGCACGACAACGCCTTTTCCACCTCAGGAGACTGAAAAGATTTGGCATTGGTCCCAAGATCCTCAAAAAGTTCTACAGCTGCACCATCGAGAGCTTCCTGACCAGTTGCATCACCGCCTGGTATGGCAACTGCTCGGCATCCGACCGTAAGGCGCTACAGAGGGTAGTGCGTACGGCCCAGTACATCACTGGAGCCAAGCTTCCTGCCATCCAGGACCTATATACTTGGAGGTGTAAGAGGGAGGCCCAAAAAATTGACAAAGACTCCAGTCACCCAAGTCATAGACTGTTCTCTCTGCTACCGCACAGCAAGCGGTACCAGAGTGCCAAGTCTAGGTCCAAAAGGCCCCTTAACAGCTTTTATCCCCAATTCATAAGACTGCTGAACAATTAATCAAATGGCCACCCGGACTATTTACATTGACACCTCCCCCCTTTGTTTTTACACTGGTAATAGGAATCTGGATCGGTTTCCTTTTCTTTTTACCTTGCTTTTGTTATTATTATTATTTTTTAAACTTTTCTTTTTACATTTCGTAAAATGTTATAATTACAAAAACATTTCATTTTAATTTCAATTTAGTAACATACTGTATCATTCAAATAAATATTATTATTTGTCTAATCATATTTTGCCAGCTAACTGGGTGGCAGGCTGCAATCAGTAGCTGTAATTAAGTACAGCAGCCACCAACCATCTAACGTTAATGCCTCGGATAATGAGGTTAGAAGAACAGCTGAATGGTCGGTAGCTAGCTGGCTCAATTACAGGTACTCTTAAGCGTGAAATAACATTGGAAGCAACTAACCACAGTTGCTAAAAGTTACCAGTAGCTACCCACTAGCTAGCTAGCTTTGTTGGTCCAAGTGGTGGGTTAGCTAGCACTCGTGCTTCGCCGGGGTCCACCGAATAGAATACTTACCTACAATAATTACCTACAATAACTACCTAAGTAAACTACCTATAATACCTGACTACAATACCTACATACAATCTAAATACATGGTTTAAGCTTTACTCAACAACATATAAGAAGCCAGCTTATCTCCTGCTAGAGAAAACACAACCTCTCCCGACAACCTCGAGGCAAGAGACCTTTCTCTCTTTCTCGTCATCTTTCAACTTCTTATTCAGTTCCTTATTTTTCTCTTTTTCCTCCATCTTTAAAAATGTGACTTTCTGCTTGAGGTTCATGGCCAGAAAGCCCACTCTTCCCAGGATGGTCTCTGCTCTCTCTGATGAAACCGTCCCATTGGAGCTCTTGGAATGGGCACGGTCCGCCTCACTCTTCAAACCCTCCCTCGGGCTCACCTCCTCCTTGACGCTCCTCTCTTCACTCTCAATGTCAATGCCTGTCCAATAATCCTAACAGGAAGACATTGACTCTAGATGTAATATTGTTCCAATGTGGCACATTCAATACACATTTGAGTGATCAACATACATTGATGGCCTCATGGGGCACACAATTTAGAGGACAGTAATTGAGGTAACTTGTTTATTTGTATCCCAAACCGATTTTGTAATAGCCATAGATGTTCTTCCTGGGTCCACACCAAACGTAATACAAATGTTAACCCTAGTAAGGGGTGATGTTTTATACTATGAGCATAGATTAGCAGGGTTGGGGTCAATTCAATTTCAATTCCAGTCAATTCAGGAAGTACTTAATTCAATGCTTTGAATTGAAATGGAACAGACCCCCAACCCTGTAGAGTAGAAGTGTAAAATAGGACACCTACCTTTGCCTTTTTCAGCGTCCAGGGCCTGGGTTCCTCATCCTCTGACCTGCATATGGAGGCTCTCACTCTAACAGGCGTCTTAGTGGCCATGCAGAGCAGAGGGGTTGCCAGAGTTAAGTTAGCATCTGGGACCAGCTGGTGAGCATGAGGGCAGCGATCCACCTCTTCACTAGTGCCCTTCCCTTTCTGCTCTGGCTGCTTGTGGTCCTTGTCATGGATGCATGCCAGGCTTGGAGGAAGTGCTAGGACAGGGCTTTTATCACTCATCAGTTCCTCTCTCTTGACAGTGGATGCAACTGCACTTGCCTCTGTGTTAACTGAGCACTATGTGGTGTCCTCAACTGTCTCCTCTGGCTGCTTGTGGTCATTGTTGTTGTGAATGCATTGCAGACCTGGAGGACTTTTATCATCCCAGGTGTAAAAAGCAACAGTTGCCTCTGTGTCGACTGAGCACTTTGTAGTGCACTCAACTGTCTTCCATAGCGGTTTGTGGTCATTGTTGTGGGTGCAGGTCAGGATTAGAGGCAGTGTTGCAGGTGCAGGAGGACTTTTATCAGCCAAACACTCCTCCGTGTGGACAGTGGACACAGAAACGGCTGCTTCGCTGGCAACTGGACACTTGTTGGTGTCCTCTACTGCCTCCCCTGGCAGAGTGTGGACAGTGGAGACGGAAACGGCCGCTTCCCTGGACACTTGACTCTTGGTGGTGTCCTCTACTGCCTCCTCTGGCTGCTTGTGGCCATTGTCTAGAATGTGTGGCAACTTTGAAGGCAGCATTGGAGCCGGGCTTTTATCACCCAACAGGTTCTCTCCCTGGACAATGGATGTGCCTGCAGTGATCGCTGTGGTAACGGAGGACTCGGTGGCATCCTCTTTTGTCTCCTCTGTCAGTTTGTGGTCAGAGTCTCGGATACATGGCGAGCTTGGAGGCAGTGCTGCAGGGTCAGGAGGGCTTTGATCAGCTGCCATGTCCTCTTTGAGGTGAGTGGACACATCATTGTTTGTTTCACTGATAACTGGACACTTGGTGGTGTCCTCTACTGCCTCCCCTGGCAGTTTGTAGTCAACTTCAAAGACAAGTGGCAGACTTGGAGGCAGCATTGGGACAGGGCATTTAGCTGCTGATCTGTACACTCCAAAATCAACAGTAGCTGTGCCTGCAGTGGTCTCTGTAGCAACTGAGACCTCCTAGGTATCCTCTACTGTCTGCTCTGGTGGCATGAAGTCCTCGTCAAAGACTGTTGGCAGGCATGTAGGCAGCACTGAAGGAAGACTTCTAGCTGCCCATCGATTCTCTCCCTTGACAGTGGCTGTGGTAGCAGTGGTCTCTGTGGCAACTGGGCACTCTGTGGCTGAAACAGCAGGCTTAGAGGTTTCGAGGAAATTGAATGAATTGCCAATGAACCGCTGAGCCAGGGGTGGGAGGGAGTAATGATAGAATCTGTCCTCTTCCTCAACATTAGATATTGCCACTGGAACAACTGAGACCTCAGTGGTGCCCTCTACTGCCTGATGTGGCTGCATGGAGTCTTCGTCAAAGAAGTGTGGCAGGTATCGATGCAGCATTGAGGAAAGATGTTTATCTGTCCATAGGTCCTCTCGTATACCTGTAGATACGTCTGCAGTGGCCTCTGTGGCAACTGGGCATTCAGCAGACTGGCAGGTTTCAGGGACAAAGTATGAAAATACAATGAACCGCTGTGCATCCTGAGCGCGTATGGCAAATGGAGAGGGGGGATGCAACATGGTAGGTATAGGCCTCTGATTGGTGAAAGCCAGTGGTGGGAGGGAGTCAATACAGGGAGCCATGAACTCAGTGAGAGGACAGTTGCTCACATCTCACACATTCTGCGTGAGAAAAGAAACAGACATGATGAAAGTGATCACATTCAGTACATACATACATACTGTATGAGTCAGCACTACTTACTTATACATCACATATATATATATATATATATATATATATATATATATATAGTGTCCTCTAAGATGCTCTGCACCAGTCTGTCCCAACCCTTGGTCCCCTAGCCAATGGGCCAGCTAAGTGTAAAAATACATGCCCCACACCCAGCATAACATTTGACATTTTAGCCATTTATCAGACGCTTTTATCCAGAACGACTTATAGTTAGTTAGTGCATTCAACTTAAGGTAGCTAGGTGAGACAACCACATAATCCTGATATGAGCGTCTATGATAGAACGGTTGTTTATTTTTTATGACCAGACAACCATAAGAACTGAGGACATAAATTCACTGAAACAGACAGACACGATACAACACATTTAGACAAGAACAGTTATAAGCATTGCCATGGTGTAGCCTAATACAAAAAGAAATAAGGACAAAACATTGTTAGCTTACATTCCATGGCATATGGAACATTTTGCCCTTACAATAACTTATATTTGCTTTAATTTAATATTGTTAAACAGAACTCTTGTCGACTTTGTCAAAGTTGGTCTTGTTACCTCCTCAATCAGTCTTGGCATTTTCCTCGTCTTGAACCAAATCCTCTTCATCTTCTTCTCCTGATCCTTCTGGATCTGCAAAACCAGAGCCAACCTGGCTCCCAGCTCCATCACGTAGTCTGTCTAGATCGCCCTTTCCTCCAACCGACACTCACCCCTCCTCTGTGTCAGCGTTGAACCCTCCATGTCTTCCTCTTAGCTAACAATAACTCTGGAAAATACACAACGTTGTAGTAAGTGGGTGTTGCTAACCAAATAATAATGCATCTCTTTACAATGTGCACACGTTTTCTTCCCAGCTACTTACAATTAATCAAGTGAGAATCCTGATCCAGATATGTTTAGGCAATAGGCCTATCTGAATTACTAGTAAAAAGTTGGCTACTGGAAAAGCGACCAAGTTCAAATGAATCGATTTTGGCTGTTCTTATCATTTCGTGAACAATATCCTTCATGACATCATCATTGTGATGCAAGGCGTTGCCATGGCATATGAAAAAGCACAACACAGACTTTAAAAAGCAAACTTCAGGGTCTTTCTGTACCTTACTATTGAGCCTTATTCAACCCCTCATGTAGCTCTACTCCATATTGGGCCTGGTTCTCACAAACCACACTAATCACTTCCATCATATCATTGAAAACACTGTGTTTTGGGTAGAAAATGACTCTATATCCATGCAGGACCTAACTTGTACAGTTTCATCTATTTTAAAAAACAAGGAGGTAAAAATGCCAGTCTTCTCTTTGAGTGCCCTTGAGTGCACCTCAATTTAAAGAGGTCTATCAATTCAACCATTTGAAATGGATGTCCATTCAATTAAGAACATATTATTCTTATTAGAAATGAATCAGCTACAAATTAGGTAGGCGTACTTGTTTTTTTACACAACCTACTCTTTTGGTACATATTTATTGAGATAATTGATTACAACATATGTTGGTGATTAACACAGAGAGAGGGTTTTTTTTCTGTCATCAATAGAATGCATTAGCCATTAGGCTGGCTCACTACAATTGTAACATGACATCTCAGGTGTCAGGATGAAGCATTTTCTCACAAAAAGAGGACTCAAGCAAACTATCTCTCTTCAACAGTTTCACTAGTCATGTTAGGTCTACTTAAAATGTCACATTCATACACAAGTAATTTGAAAATAAGTTATACTACTGAAACACATTCACAATAAGTTATATTACAACCTACCTCTGAAGTAAGCAGTGTGTTCTCTCACTAATGAAATAGGACATTAATAATTTGTCAGTGGTTAGTTGAATCAGTCTCTTTGCACTGTTCAGTTTGTCTGTGCAACAGGTAACCTTCCAGAATCGGAATTTTGTGATGTCACAATGGAGTCCCCATTGCCATGGTTACCCACAGCAGCTTTCATGTGTTATCAAATGCTGGCACAATTTAGTTTATTTATTTTAGATTTTTTGTACCAATGCAGCACAGTCATACCTAATATATACAATGAATCCATATAACCTAATTTTTTATTAAAATAAAATGCTGTAACTCATGTAAAATGGTTGACCATTCAAACGACATGTGTTTTGCCTAATTAAAAGTCTATATGTTTTAGATATCATAAATAGCAGCCAGGCTTACTTAGGTTGTTTGTTCGATCTCAGCCTACCACTAATGCCAATATTTTTCATCATCATCATCATCATCATCATCATCAATGAAATACATAGGCTACCTTACTACAGTAAAACAAGTCTTCCATAGTCTATGTCACCTCAGTAACAAAGTTCCAAAAAAGAAATGAGGGTTCAAGAAAACATCTCTCTTCAATGGCCTCAGCTATTAGCCATATGATCAACAAGGTCAACTGCAGCACTAAAATCAAGAAGCAGCTCATCCACAAGTTTATCTTGGTCAAGTGATCTGAGCCATTGATCGATTAAATCAACGAGAGCTGTTGCAGTCGAGTGATCCTTACGGTATCTTTACGGTACGCATGCTCATAGAGGGATAAAATTAGCTGGATGTGTAATTATATAGGCCCAAAAAATGTAATTGAAGAGTAGGTGTCATTGATGTTTAGCATTTAAGTTTAATAAATAATTAAATAAAGAAATAAATATCAGCTGACTATAGAAAAGTATTGTTTAAAATTATGTTTGAACATTTTCTTATCCGTGTCTTTCCAGTTGATATAACCAAACAGACAACCTTTGTTGCTCAAGAGCGTCACACATTCCTCCATTCATTCTCTATCATATTCCCCTCCATCAAATTACTCTATCATATTCCCTCCATCATATTCTCTCTATTATATTTCTCTCCATCATATTCCACTCCATCATAATACTCGCTATCATATTCCCTCTATCATATTCCTCTTTATTTTTACAGGGAATCCCAATTGAGACCAGTGTCTCTTTTTCAATGGTGCCCTGTGTTATATCAATTAACAATCCAAACAGCTTAAACAGATAAAATTACATACAGAGTAAAAAATATATAGAGCAAAATTATTAGACTTGAACACATACATTCCACAATGAACAGGTCTTGTATTTAACCAGTTGAGCTGACAACCATTTTGCACTGTTTCACTAGGGCTTTAGTCATCAATCTAGCAAGAGGGAAATATTTTATTAATGTAGTGGTGTCCCTCCCCCCAGGAAGCTACGACCTTTAGCTTTCACCTGGAATTGTTCATTTATGTCTGAGAAAAAAAACACTTTCCAAACCATATGATCTAGTACACAAGAAAAGTATAATACAACCTTCTTTACTACTTTGCCAAACATTTCATGACATTAGTGAGAGTCAAAATCTGTAAAATTTATGAATGTCTAAATTAACATTTGGGCAATTTGACCAGTGTACATCACTCCTATAGACAATGAGAGATGGGCTATGTAAAGGTCTCGATTTTGTCGTTCTGAACAAATGTTTGACTTCCACACAAAATTACTTCTTGACTTATTTTAGGTTTAAGGAAGTGTGTAGGTTTAAACTATTGCTTTAAAGGGAAGAGAGGGGGAGGAGGAGAGAGCGCGAGAGATGGGGGGAGTGGGAGAAAGAGGGAAGGAGGGGGAGGAGGGGGAGGAGGTGGAGGGCAGCTGTGTCCGACACACCATACTTACACCTGCAACAGGTAGGCCAGGGGGCGGGACCTGTAGGTGAGACTCATAACATGATAAGGGGGGCAGGTGAAGAAGGGGTGTTGCTGGAGTCAAGGAAGGGAGGGTGTTCCTACGAGCCCCCTGCCAGCGAGACGGGGAGCAGGGAGGAAGTCTGTCCATGGAGCATTTCTGGGTCATTGGGTCACCTCCAATGAGATTAGATCACCCTCTACAATGTAAAGCAGTTTGAGTACTGGGGGGTTCTCTGTATAAATCCAAGGTGAAACCTCAAGGGGCTAGCCTTCTCTCAGCGGAGAGTCTGCTCTGGGCTGCCTGCGAAAGGTGCTCCTCTGTGGGAAAGAGGAGAGAACAAGAGGCCCCAGAAGAGATCTCCTTATGGTAGTGATGGACAGATCAACTCTCCTTGTTATCTTCCACCTCTTCCTCTTCCTCTTGCTCGGCCTTCTCCCTCCTTTCCTTCTTACAGTCTTACAGTCCTTCTTACAGTCATTTTCTCCCTTTCCTCCTTCCTCTCCTCCCTCTTTCTCTTCCTCTACCTTCCTCTCCCTCCTTCCCTCTTGGTAAACCTTGTTTAGTCGAGCCAGATTGTGGATAGCTAGCCATGGTTTAGACCACTGTCGCTGTCTGGGTGGGGGGATACAGGACTGGTCCACTGGACTCAGCTCACATGGGGAGAACCTGCTGCTGCTGCCACTCCCCCTCTTACCTGGGATGAGATCACGTTTGGAGGAAACCTGGCACCATCCCTACGGTGAAGCATGGTGATGGCAGCATCATGCTCCGGGGAGGATTTTCAGGGACAGGGACTGGGAACACGCCCCATTCACATCGACGGGGCTGTAGTGGAGCAGGTCGAGAGTTTCAAGTTCCTTGGTGTCCACATCACCAACAAACTATCATGGTTCAAACACACCAAGACAGTCGTGAAGAGGGCACGACAACGCCTTTTCCACCTCAGGAGACTGAAAAGATTTGGCATTGGTCCCAAGATCCTCAAAAAGTTCTACAGCTGCACCATCGAGAGCTTCCTGACCAGTTGCATCACCGCCTGGTATGGCAACTGCTCGGCATCCGACCGTAAGGCGCTACAGAGGGTAGTGCGTACGGCCCAGTACATCACTGGAGCCAAGCTTCCTGCCATCCAGGACCTATATACTTGGAGGTGTAAGAGGGAGGCCCAAAAAATTGACAAAGACTCCAGTCACCCAAGTCATAGACTGTTCTCTCTGCTACCGCACAGCAAGCGGTACCAGAGTGCCAAGTCTAGGTCCAAAAGGCCCCTTAACAGCTTCTATCCCCAATTCATAAGACTGCTGAACAATTAATCAAATGGCCACCCGGACTATTTACATTGACACCTCCCCCCTTTGTTTTTACACTGGTAATAGGAATCTGGATCGGTTTCCTTTTCTTTTTACCTTGCTTTTGTTATTATTATTATTTTTTAAACTTTTCTTTTTACATTTCGTAAAATGTTATAATTACAAAAACATTTCATTTTAATTTCAATTTAGTAACATACTGTATCATTCAAATAAATATTATTATTTGTCTAATCATATTTTGCCAGCTAACTGGGTGGCAGGCTGCAATCAGTAGCTGTAATTAAGTACAGCAGCCACCAACCATCTAACGTTAATGCCTCGGATAATGAGGTTAGAAGAACAGCTGAATGGTCGGTAGCTAGCTGGCTCAATTACAGGTACTCTTAAGCGTGAAATAACATTGGAAGCAACTAACCACAGTTGCTAAAAGTTACCAGTAGCTACCCACTAGCTAGCTAGCTTTGTTGGTCCAAGTGGTGGGTTAGCTAGCACTCGTGCTTCGCCGGGGTCCACCGAATAGAATACTTACCTACAATAATTACCTACAATAACTACCTAAGTAAACTACCTATAATACCTGACTACAATACCTACATACAATCTAAATACATGGTTTAAGCTTTACTCAACAACATATAAGAAGCCAGCTTATCTCCTGCTAGAGAAAACACAACCTCTCCCGACAACCTAGAGGCAAGAGACCTTTCTCTCTTTCTCGTCATCTTTCAACTTCTTATTCAGTTCCTTATTTTTCTCTTTTTCCTCCATCTTTAAAAATGTGACTTTCTGCTTGAGGTTCATGGCCAGAAAGCCCACTCTTCCCAGGAGGGTCTCTGCTCTCTCTGATGAAACCGTCCCATTGGAGCTCTTGGAATGGGCACGGTCCGCCTCACTCTTCAAACCCTCCCTTGGGCTCACCTCCTCCTTGACGCTCCTCTCTTCACTCTCAATGTCAATGCCTGTCCAATAATCCTAACAGGAAGACATTGACTCTAGATGTAATATTGTTCCAATGTGGCACATTCAATACACATTTGAGTGATCAACATACATTGATGGCCTCATGGGGCACACAATTTAGAGGACAGTAATTGAGGTAACTTGTTTATTTGTATCCCAAACCGATTTTGTAATAGCCATAGATGTTCTTCCTGGGTCCACACCAAACGTAATACAAATGTTAACCCTAGTAAGGGGTGATGTTTTTTACTATGAGCATAGATTAGCAGGGTTGGGGTCAATTCAATTTCAATTCCAGTCAATTCAGGAAGTACTTAATTCAATGCTTTGAATTGAAATGGAACAGACCCCCAACCCTGTAGAGTAGAAGTGTAAAATAGGACACCTACCTTTGCCTTTTTCAGCGTCCAGGGCCTGGGTTCCTCATCCTCTGACCTGCATATGGAGGCTCTCACTCTAACAGGCGTCTTAGTGGCCATGCAGAGCAGAGGGGTTGCCAGAGTTAAGTTAGCATCTGGGACCAGCTGGTGAGCATGAGGGCAGCGATCCACCTCTTCACTAGTGCCCTTCCCTTTCTGCTCTGGCTGCTTGTGGTCCTTGTCATGGATGCATGCCAGGCTTGGAGGAAGTGCTAGGACAGGTCTTTTATCACTCATCAGTTCCTCTCTCTTGACAGTGGATGCAACTGCACTTGCCTCTGTGTTAACTGAGCACTATGTGGTGTCCTCAACTGTCTCATCTGGCTGCTTGTGGTCATTGTTGTTGTGAATGCATTGCAGACCTGGAGGACTTTTATCATCCCAGGTGTAAATAGCAACAGTTGCCTCTGTGTCGACTGAGCACTTTGTAGTGCACTCAACTGTCTTCCATAGCGGTTTGTGGTCATTGTTGTGGGTGCAGGTCAGGATTAGAGGCAGTGTTGCAGGTGCAGGAGGACTTTTATCAGCCAAACACTCCTCCGTGTGGACAGTGGACACAGAAACGGCTGCTTCGCTGGCAACTGGACACTTGTTGGTGTCCTCTACTGCCTCCCCTGGCAGAGTGTGGACAGTGGAGACGGAAACGGCCGCTTCCCTGGACACTTGACTCTTGGTGGTGTCCTCTACTGCCTCCTCTGGCTGCTTGTGGCCATTGTCTAGAATGTGTGGCAACTTTGAAGGCAGCATTGGAGCCGGGCTTTTATCACCCAACAGGTTCTCTCCCTGGACAATGGATGTGCCTGCAGTGATCGCTGTGGTAACGGAGGACTCGGTGGCATCCTCTTTTGTCTCCTCTGTCAGTTTGTGGTCAGAGTCTCGGATACATGGCGAGCTTGGAGGCAGTGCTGCAGGGTCAGGAGGGCTTTGATCAGCTGCCATGTCCTCTTTGAGGTGAGTGGACACATCATTGTTTGTTTCACTGATAACTGGACACTTGGTGGTGTCCTCTACTGCCTCCCCTGGCAGTTTGTAGTCAACTTCAAAGACAAGTGGCAGACTTGGAGGCAGCATTGGGACAGGGCTTTTAGCTGCTGATCTGTACACTCCAAAATCAACAGTAGCTGTGCCTGCAGTGGTCTCTGTTGCAACTGAGACCTCATAGGTATCCTCTACTGTCTGCTCTGATGGCATGAAGTCATCGTCAAAGACTGTTGGCAGGCATGTAGGCAGCACTGAAGGAAGACTTCTAGCTGCCCATCGATTCTCTCCCTTGACAGTGGCTGTGGTAGCAGTGGTCTCTGTGGCAACTGGGCACTCTGTGGCTGAAACAGCAGGCTTAGAGGTTTCGAGGAAATTGAATGAATGGCCAATGAACCGCTGAGCCAGGGGTGGGAGGGAGTAATGATAGAATCTGTCCTCTTCCTCAACATTAGATATTGCCACTGGAGCAACTGAGACCTCAGTGGTGCCCTCTACTGCCTGATGTGGCTGCATGGAGTCTTCGTCAAAGAAGTGTGGCAGGTATCGATGCAGCATTGAGGAAAGATGTATATCTGTCCATAGGTCCTCTCGTATACCTGTAGATACATCTGCAGTGGCCTCTGTGGCAACTGGGCATTCAGCAGACTGGCAGGTTTCAGGGACAAAGTATGAAAATACAATGAACCGCTGTGCATCCTGAGCGCATATGGCAAATGGAGAGGGGGGATGCAACATGGTAGGTATAGGCCTCTGATTGGTGAAAGCCAGTGGTGGGAGGGAGTCAATACAGGGAGCCATGAACTCAGTGAGAGGACAGTTGCTCACATCTCACACATTCTGCGTGAGAAAAGAAACAGACATGATGAAAGTGATCACATTCAGTACATAACTCCCGAGTGGCGCAGTGGTCTAAGGCACTGCATAGCAGTGCTAAACTGTGCCACTAGAGATCCTGGTTCGAATCCAGGCTCTGTCGTAGCCGGCCGCGACCGGGAGACCCATGGGGCGGCGCGCACAATTGGCCCAGCGTCGTCCAGGGTAGGGGAGGGATTTGGCCGGCAGGGGATGTAGCTCAGTTGGTAGAGCATGGCGTTTGCAACGCCAGGGTTGTGGGTTCGATAAAATAATGTATGCACTAACTGTAAGTCGCTCTGGATAAGAGCGTCTGCTAAATGACTAAAATGTAAATGTACATACATACATACTGTATGAGTCAGCACTACTTACTTATACATCACATATATATATATATATATATATATAGTGTCCTCTAAGATGCTCTGCACCAGTCTGTCCCCTAGCCAATGGGCCAGCTAAGTGTAAAAATACATGCCCCACACCCAGCATAACATTTGACATTTTAGCCATTTATCAGACGCTTTTATCCAGAACGACTTATAGTTAGTTAGTGCATTCAACTTAAGGTAGCTAGGTGAGACAACCACATTATCCTGATATGAGCGTCTATGATAGAACGGTTGTTTATTTTTTATGACCAGACAACCATAAGAACTGAGGACATAAATTCACTGAAACAGACAGACACGATACAACACATTTAGACAAGAACAGTTATAAGCATTGCCATGGTGTAGCCTAATACAAAAAGAAATAAGGACAAAACATTGTTAGCTTACATTCCATGGCATATGGAACATTTTGCCCTTACAATAACTTATATTTGCTTTAATTTAATATTGTTAAACAGAACTCTTGTCGACTTTGTCAAAGTTGGTCTTGTTACCTCCTCAATCAGTCTTGGCATTTTCCTCGTCTTGAACCAAATCCTCTTCATCTTCTTCTCCTGATCCTTCTGGATCTGCAAAACCAGAGCCAACCTGGCTCCCAGCTCCATCACGTAGTCTGTCTAGATCGCCCTTTCCTCCAACCGACACTCACCCCTCCTCTGTGTCAGCGTTGAACCCTCCATGTCTTCCTCTTAGCTAACAATAACTCTGGAAAAAACACAACGTTGTAGTAAGTGGGTGTTGCTAACCAAATAATAATGCATCTCTTTACAATGTGCACACGTTTTCTTCCCAGCTACTTACAATTAATCAAGTGAGAATCCTGATCCAGATATGTTTAGGCAATAGGCCTATCTGAATTACTAGTAAAAAGTTGGCTACTGGAAAAGCGACCAAGTTCAAATGAATCGATTTTGGCTGTTCTTATCATTTCGTGAACAATATCCGTCATGACATCATCATTGTGATGCAAGGCGTTGCCATGGCAGATGAAAAAGCACAACACAGACTTTAAAAAGCAAACTTCAGGGTCTTTCTGTACCTTACTATTGAGCCTTATTCAACCCCTCATGTAGCTCTACTCCATATTGGGCCTGGTTCTCACAAACCACACTAATCACTTCCATCATATCATTGAAAACACTGTGTTTTGGGTAGAAAATGACTCTATATCCATGCAGGACCTAACTTGTACAGTTTCATCTATTTTAAAAACCAAGGAGGTAAAAATGCCAGTCTTCTCTTTGAGTGCCCTTGAGTGCACCTCAATTTAAAGAGGTCTATCAATTCAACCATTTGAAATGGATGTCCATTCAATTAAGAACATATTATTCTTATTAGAAATGAATCAGCTACAAATTAGGTAGGCGTACTTGTTTTTTTACACAACCTACTCTTTTGGTACATATTTATTGAGATAATTGATTACAACATATGTTGGTGATTAACAAAGAGAGAGGTTTTTTTTTATGTCATCAATAGAATGCATTAGCCATTAGGCTGGCTCACTACAATTGTAACATTACATTTACATTTTACATTTTAGTCATTTAGCAGACGCTCTTATCCAGAGCGACTTACAGGAGCAATTAGGGTTAAGTGCCTTGCTCAAGGGCACATTTACCCCATTTAGCAGACGCTCTTATCCAGAGTGACTTACAAATTGGTGCATTCACCCTATAGCTAGTGGGATAACCACTTTACAATTCTTTTTTTTTTTTTTGGGGGGGGGGGGGGGGGGGGGTGGGTTGGGGTACGGGGGGTAGAAGGATTACATTATCCTATCCCAGGTATTCCTTAAAGAGGTGGGGTTTCAAATGTCTCCGGAAGGTGGTGAGTGACTCCGCTGTCCTGGCGTCGTGAGGGAGCTTGTTCCACCATTGGGGTGCCAGAGCAGCGAACAGTTTTGACTGGGCTGAGCGGGAGCTATGCTTCCGCAGAGGAAGGGGAGCCAGCAGGCCAGAGGTGGATGAACGCAATGCCCTCGTTTGGGTGTAGGGACTGATCAGAGCCTGAAGGTACGGCGGTGCCGTTCCCCTCACTGCTCCATAAGCAAGCACCATGGTCTTGTAACGGATGCGAGCTTCAACTGGAAGCCAGTGGAGTGTGCGGAGGAGGGGGGTGACGTGAGAGAACTTGGGAAGGTTGAACACCAGACGGGCGGCGGCATTCTGGATGAGTTGTAGGGGTTTAATGGCACAGGCAGGGAGCCCAGCCAACAGCGAGTTGCAGTAATCCAGACGGGAGATGACAAGTGCCTGGATTAGGACCTGTGCCGCTTCCTGTGTAAGGCAGGGTCGTACTCTCCGAATGTTGTAGAGCGTGGATCTGCAGGATCGGGTCACCGCCTTGATGTTAGCGGAGAACGACAGGGTGTTGTCCAGGGTCACGCCAAGGCTCTTCGCACTCTGGGAGGAGGACACAACGGAGTTCTCAATCGTGATGGCGAGGTCATGGAACGGGCAGTCCTTCCCCGGGAGGAAGAGCAGCTCCGTCTTGCCAGGGTTCAGCTTGAGGTGGTGATCCGACATCCATACTGATATGTCTGCCAGACATGCAGAGATGCGATTCGCCACCTGGTTATCAGAAGGGGGAAAGGAGAAGATTAGTTGTGTATCGTCAGCGTAGCAATGATAGGAGAGGCCATGTGAGGATATGACAGAGCCAAGTGACTTGGTGTATAGGGAGAATAGGAGAGGGCCTAGAACTGAGCCCTGGGGGACACCAGTGGTGAGAGCACGTGGTGCGGAGACAGCTTCTCGCCACGCCACTTGGTAGGAGCGACCGGTCAGGTAGGACGCAATCCAGGAGTGAGCCGCGCCGGAGATGCCCAGCTCGGAGAGGGTGGAGAGGAGGATCTGATGGTTCACAGTATCAAAGGCAGCAGACAGGTCTAGAAGGACAAGAGCAGAGGAGAGAGAGTTAGCTTTAGCAGTGCGGAGAGCCTCCGTGACACAGAGAAGAGCAGTCTCAGTTGAATGACCAGTCCTGAAACCTGACTGGTTTGGATCAAGAAGGTCATTCTGAGAGAGATAGCAAGAGAGTTGGCTAAAGACGGCACGCTCAATAGTTTTGGAAAGAAAAGAAAGAAGGGATACTGGTCTGTAGTTGTTGACGTCAGTGGGATCGAGTGTTGGTTTTTTGAGAAGGGGTGCAACTCTCGCTCTCTTGAAGACGGAAGGGACATAGCCAGCGGTCAAGGATGAGTTGATCAGCGAGGTGAGGTAGGGGAGAAGGTCACCGGAGATGGTCTGGAGAAGAGAGGAGGGGATGGGGTCAAGCGGGCAGGTTGTTGGGCGGCCTGCAGTCACAAGTCGCAGGATTTTATCTGGAGAGAGAGGGGAGAAAGAAGTCAAAGCATAGGGTAGGGCAGTGTGAGTAGGACCAGCAGTGTCATTAGACTTAACAAACGAGGATCGGATGTCGTCAACCTTCTTTTCAAAGTGGTTGACGAAGTCATCCACCGAGAGAGAGGAGGGGATTCAGCAGGGAGGAGAATGTGGCAAAGAGCTTCCTAGGGTTAGAGGCAGATGCTTGGAATTTAGAGTGGTAGAAAGTGCCTTAGCAGCAGAAACAGATGAAGAAAATGTAGAGAGGAGGGAGTGAAAAGATGCCAGGTCGGCAGGGAGTTTAGTTTTCTTCCATTTCCGCTCCGCTGCCCGGAGCTCTGTTCTGTGAGCTCGCAATGAGTCATCAAGCCACGGAGCTGGAGGGGAGGACCGAGCCGGCCGGGAGGATAGGGGACACAGAGAGTCAAAGGATGCAGAAAGGGAGGAGAGGAGGGTTGAGGAGGCAGAATCAGGAGATTGGAGGGAGAAGGATTGAGCAGAGGGAAGTGATGATAGGATGGAAGAGGAGAGAGTAGTGGGAGAGAGAGAGCGAAGGTTGTGTAGGGGCAGAGTGAGTAGTGTTGGAGGAGAGCGAGAGAGAAAAGGACACAAAGTAGTGGTCGGAGACATGGAGGGGAGTTGCAGTGAGATTAGTAGAAGAGCAGCATCTAGTAAAGATGAGGTCAAGCGTATTGCCTGCCTTGTGAGTAGGGAGGGACGGTGAGAGGGTGAGGTCAAAAGAGGAGAGGAGTGGAAAGAAGGAGGCAGAGAGAAATGAGTCAAATGTAGACGTAGGGAGGTTGAAATCCCCCAAAACTGTGAGGGGTGAGCCATCCTCAGGAAAGGAGCTTATCAAGGCGTCAAGCTCATTGATGAACTCCCCAAGGGAACCTGGAGGGCGATAGATGACAAGGATATTAAGCTTAGATGGGCTAGTGACTGTGACAGCATGGAATTCAAATGAGGAGATAGACAGATGGGTTAGGGGAAAAATTGAGAATGTCCACTTGGGAGAGATGAGGATTCCTGTGCCACCACCCCTCTGACCAGATGCTCTCGGGGTATGCGAGAACACATGGTCAGACGAGGAGAGAGCAGTAGGAGTAGCAGTGTTTTCAGTGGTAATCCATGTTTCCGTCAGCGCCAGGAAGTCGAGGGAATGGAGGTTAGCATAGGCTGGGATGAAGTCAGCTTTGTTGGCAGCAGAACGGCAGTTCCAGAGGCTGCCTGAGACCTGGAACTCCAGGTGTGGGGTGCGTGCAGGGACCACCAGGTTAGAGAGGCAGCAGCCACGCGGTGTGAGGCGTTTGTGTGGCCTGTGCGGAGAGGAGAGAACAGGGATAGGCAGAGGCATAGTTGACAGGCTGTAGCAAATGGCTACAATAATGCAGAGGAGATCGGAATGAAATGAATTAAACATCAGGAAAAGGAGTGAGTAGGGCCTCCCTCGCCAAAACTTACACCTCAGAAACTATAATTGTTTCACTGAACCATCCAGATAAAAACTCTCCCAACTTCCACTTTTAGAAATTAGAATTGTTGTGAACTACAGCAGTTCAATGTTTCAAGGAATAGACTCAACTTGCTTTGTTCAGCTAGCTAAATATGACACCATGGCTGACTAGCATGCTAGCATCCAATAACACACAGTTTAGCACCAATGGCACCATTGCTGACTAGCATGCTAGCATCAAATAACACACAGTTTAGCACAAATGGCACCATGGCTGACCAGCATGCTAGCATCCAATAACACACAGTTTAGCACCAATACTTGGTTACAACAAACTAACAGTAGTGAGCTAACACACTAAACAGATAATTTGTGTGTTAACGAATTACGTTGGCTAGCTAGCACAAATATATTGTATTTAGCAGCTACAGTACAGTTGGCTGGTCATGTTGGCTAACTAGCAATGGCTACTGTGTTGACTTTGTTTGGAAAACGGCTAGCTAGCTACGTGCTACCTACAATAGCCACCCACAACAGCCCACGGTGCCTAGCTATGACGCTTTAGCCAACAAGCATGCTAGCATCCAATAACACACAGTTTAGCACCAATACTTGGTAACAACAAACGACCGATAGTGTTTTAACACGCTAAACAGATAATTTGTGTCTGTGTCTAGTTCCTATCATAACGCAGCAATAATTAAACGTTGGCTAGCTAGTACAAATATATTGTATTTAGCTGCTGCGGTACAGTTAGCTAGTCGTGATTGGCTACTGTGTTGACTTTGTATGAGACACGGCTAGCTAGCTGGCTAGCTTCGTGCTAATCCCCGGCATAGCCGAATATAATGCTAACCTACAATAACTATCCACAACAGCCCGCGATGCCTACTTACAATAACCAACTACGTTCTAAATACATAATTAAGCCTTACTCGACAAAGCCCAAGCTATGTACAAAGCCAAACTTACCCGACGCCAGCTGATATTTGTCTTCTGCAATCAGTAGGTGTAATTAAGTACAGTAGGTACTAACTACCTAACGCTGATGCCTCAGATAATGAAGTTAGAAAAACGGCTGAAATGGTAGAAAGCTAGCTGGCTTAATTACAGGTACTCTTAAGCGTGAATAACATTGGAAACAGCTATCCACCGTGGCATGACATCTCAGGTGTCAGGATGAAGCATTTTCTCACAAAAAGAGGACTCAAGCAAACTATCTCTCTTCAACAGTTTCACTAGTCATGTTAGGTCTACTTAAAATGTCACATTCATACACAAGTAATTTGAAAATAAGTTATACTACTGAAACACATTCACAATAAGTTATATTACAACCTACCTCTGAAGTAAGCAGTGTGTTCTCTCACTAATGAAATAGGACATTAATAATTTGTCAGTGGTTAGTTGAATCAGTCTCTTTGCACTGTTCAGTTTGTCTGTGCAACAGGTAACCTTCCAGAATCGGAATCTTGTGATGTCACAATGGAGTCCCCATTGCCATGGTTACCCACAGCAGCTTTCATGTGTTATCAAATGCTGGCACAATTTAGTTTATTTATTTTAGATTTTTTGTACCTATGCAGCACAGTCATACCTAATATATACAATGAATCCATATAACCTAATTTTTTATTAAAATAAAATGCTGTAACTCATGTAAAATGGTTGACCATTCAAACGACATGTGTTTTGCCTAATTAAAAGTCTATATGTTTTAGATATCATAAATAGCAGCCAGGCTTACTTAGGTTGTTTGTTTGATCTCAGCCTACCACTAATGCCAATATTTTTCATCATCATCATCATCATCAATGAAATACATAGGCTACCTTACTACAGTAAAACAAGTCTTCCATAGTCTATGTCACCTCAGTAACAAAGTTCCAAAAAAGAAATGAGGGTTCAAGAAAACATCTCTCTTCAATGGCCTCAGCTATTAGCCATATGATCAACAAGGTCAACTGCAGCACTAAAATCAAGAAGCAGCTCATCCACAAGTTTATCTTGGTCAAGTGATCTGAGCCATTGATCGATTAAATCAACGAGAGCTGTTGCAGTCGAGTGATCCTTACGGTATCTTTACGGTACGCATGCTCATAGAGGGATAAAATTAGCTGGATGTGTAATTATATAGGCCCAAAAAATGTAATTGAAGAGTAGGTGTCATTGATGTTTAGCATTTAAGTTTAATAAATAATTAAATAAAGAAATCAATATCAGCTGACTATAGAAAAGTATTGTTTAAAATTATGTTTGAACATTTTCTTATCCGTGTCTTTCCAGTTGATATAACCAAACAGACAACCTTTGTTGCTCAAGAGCGTCACACATTCCTCCATTCATTCTCTATCATATTCCCCTCCATCAAATTCCTCTATCATATTCCCTCCATCATATTCTCTCTATTATATTTCTCTCCATCATATTCCACTCCATCATAATACTCGCTATCATATTCCCTCTATCATATTCCTCTTTATTTTTACAGGGAATCCCAATTGAGACCAGTGTCTCTTTTTCAATGGTGCCCTGTGTTATATCAATTAACAATCCAAACAGCTTAAACAGATAAAATTACATACAGAGTAGAAAATATATAGAGCAAAATTATTAGACTTGAACACATACATTTCACAATGAACAGGTCTTGTATTTAACCAGTTGAGCTGACAACCATTTTGCACTGTTTCACTAGGGCTTTAGTCATCAATCTAGCAAGAGGGAAATATTTTATTAATGTAGTGGTGTCCCTCCCCCCAGGAAGCTACGACCTTTAGCTTTCACCTGGAATTGTTCATTTATGTCTGAGAAAAAAAACACTTTCCAAACCATATGATCTAGTACACAAGAAAAGTATAATACAACCTTCTTTACTACTTTGCCAAACATTTCATGACATTAGTGAGAGTCAAAATCTGTAAAATTTGTGAATGTCTAAATTAACATTTGGGCAATTTGACCAGTGTACATCACTCCTATAGACAATGAGAGATGGGCTATGTAAAGGTCTCGATTTTGTCGTTCTGAACAAATGTTTGACTTCCACACAAAATTACTTCTTGACTTATTTTAGGTTTAAGGAAGTGTGTAGGTTTAAACTATTGCTTTAAAGGGAAGAGAGGGGGAGGAGGAGAGAGCGCGAGAGATGGGGGGGAGGAGAGAAAGAGGGAAGGAGGGGGAGGAGGGGGAGGAGGGGGAGGAGGTGGAGGGCAGCTGTGTCCGACACACCATACTTACACCTGCAACAGGTAGGCCAGGGGGCGGGACCTGTAGGTGAGACTCATAACATGATAAGGGGGGCAGGTGAAGAAGGGGTGTTGCTGGAGTCAAGGAAGGGAGGGTGTTCCTACGAGCCCCCTGCCAGCGAGACGGGGAGCAGGGAGGAAGTCTGTCCATGGAGCATTTCTGGGTCACACTCGACTGCAACAGCTCTCGTTGATTGAATCGATCAATGGCTCAGATCACTTGACCAAGATAAACTTGTGGATGAGCTGCTTCTTGATTTTAGTGCTGCAGTTGACCTTGTTGATCATATGGCTAATAGCTGAGGCCATTGAAGAGAGATGTTTTCTTGAACCCTCATTTCTTTTTTGGAACTTTGTTACTGAGGTGACATAGACTATGGAAGACTTGTTTTACTGTAGTAAGGTAGCCTATGTATTTCATTGATGATGATGATGATGATGAAAAATATTGGCATTAGTGGTAGGCTGAGATCGAACAAACAACCTAAGTAAGCCTGGCTGCTATTTATGATATCTAAAACATATAGACTTTTAATTAGGCAAAACACATGTCGTTTGAATGGTCAACCATTTTACATGAGTTACAGCATTTTATTTTAATAAAAAATTAGGTTATATGGATTCATTGTATATATTAGGTATGACTGTGCTGCATAGGTACAAAAAATCTAAAATAAATAAACTAAATTGTGCCAGCATTTGATAACACATGAAAGCTGCTGTGGGTAACCATGGCAATGGGGACTCCATTGTGACATCACAAGATTCCGATTCTGGAAGGTTACCTGTTGCACAGACAAACTGAACAGTGCAAAGAGACTGATTCAACTAACCACTGACAAATTATTAATGTCCTATTTCATTAGTGAGAGAACACACTGCTTACTTCAGAGGTAGGTTGTAATATAACTTATTGTGAATGTGTTTCAGTAGTATAACTTATTTTCAAATTACTTGTGTATGAATGTGACATTTTAAGTAGACCTAACATGACTAGTGAAACTGTTGAAGAGAGATAGTTTGCTTGAGTCCTCTTTTTGTGAGAAAATGCTTCATCCTGACACCTGAGATGTCATGTTACAATTGTAGTGAGCCAGCCTAATGGCTAATGCATTCTATTGATGACAGAAAAAAAACCTCTCTCTGTGTTAATCACCAACATATGTTGTAATCAATTATCTCAATAAATATGTACCAAAAGAGTAGGTTGTGTAAAAAAACAAGTACGCCTACCTAATTTGTAGCTGATTCATTTCTAATAAGAATAATATGTTCTTAATTGAATGGACATCCATTTCAAATGGTTGAATTGATAGACCTCTTTAAATTGAGGTGCACTCAAGGGCACTCAAAGAGAAGACTGGCATTTTTACCTCCTTGGTTTTTAAAATAGATGAAACTGTACAAGTTAGGTCCTGCATGGATATAGAGTCATTTTCTACCCAAAACACAGTGTTTTCAATGATATGATGGAAGTGATTAGTGTGGTTTGTGAGAACCAGGCCCAATATGGAGTAGAGCTACATGAGGGGTTGAGTAAGGCTCAATAGTAAGGTACAGAAAGACCCTGAAGTTTGCTTTTTAAAGTCTGTGTTGTGCTTTTTCATCTGCCATGGCAACGCCTTGCATCACAATGATGATGTCATGAAGGATATTGTTCACGAAATGATAAGAACAGCCAAAATCGATTCATTTGAACTTGGTCGCTTTTCCAGTAGCCAACTTTTTACTAGTAATTCAGATAGGCCTATTGCCTAAACATATCTGGATCAGGATTCTCACTTGATTAATTGTAAGTAGCTGGGAAGAAAACGTGTGCACATTGTAAAGAGATGCATTATTATTTGGTTAGCAACACCCACTTACTACAACGTTGTGTATTTTCCAGAGTTATTGTTAGCCAAGAGGAAGACATGGAGGGTTCAACGCTGACACAGAGGAGGGGTGAGTGTCGGTTGGAGGAAAGGGCGATCTAGACAGACTACGTGATGGAGCTGGGAGCCAGGTTGGCTCTGGTTTTGCAGATCCAGAAGGATCAGGAGAAGAAGATGAAGAGGATTTGGTTCAAGACGAGGAAAATGCCAAGACTGATTGAGGAGGTAACAAGACCAACTTTGACAAAGTCGACAAGAGTTCTGTTTAACAATATTAATTAAAGCAAATATAAGTTATTGTAAGGGCAAAATGTTCCATATGCCATGGAATGTAAGCTAACAATGTTTTGTCCTTATTTCTTTTTGTATTAGGCTACACCATGGCAATGCTTATAACTGTTCTTGTCTAAATGTGTTGTATCGTGTCTGTCTGTTTCAGTGAATTTATGTCCTCAGTTCTTATGGTTGTCTGGTCATAAAAAATAAACAATCGTTCTATCATAGACGCTCATATCAGGATAATGTGGTTGTCTCACCTAGCTACCTTAAGTTGAATGCACTAACTAACTATAAGTCGTTCTGGATAAAAGCGTCTGATAAATGGCTAAAATGTCAAATGTTATGCTGGGTGTGGGGCATGTATTTTTACACTTAGCTGGCCCATTGGCTAGGGGACCAAGGGTTGGGACGGACTGGTGCAGAGCATCTTAGAGGACACTATATATATATATATATATATATATATATATATATATATATATATATATATGTGATGTATAAGTAAGTAGTGCTGACTCATACAGTATGTATGTATGTATGTACTGAATGTGATCACTTTCATCATGTCTGTTTCTTTTCTCACGCAGAATGTGTGAGATGTGAGCAACTGTCCTCTCACTGAGTTCATGGCTCCCTGTATTGACTCCCTCCCACCACTGGCTTTCACCAATCAGAGGCCTATACCTACCATGTTGCATCCCCCCTCTCCATTTGCCATACGCGCTCAGGATGCACAGCGGTTCATTGTATTTTCATACTTTGTCCCTGAAACATGCCAGTCTGCTGAATGCCCAGTTGCCACAGAGGCCACTGCAGACGTATCTACAGGTATACGAGAGGACCTATGGACAGATATACATCTTTCCTCAATGCTGCATCGATACCTGCCACACTTCTTTGACGAAGACTCCATGCAGCCACATCAGGCAGTAGAGGGCACCACTGAGGTCTCAGTTGCTCCAGTGGCAATATCTAATGTTGAGGAAGAGGACAGATTCTATCATTACTCCCTCCCACCCCTGGCTCAGCGGTTCATTGGCAATTCATTCAATTTCCTCGAAACCTCTAAGCCTGCTGTTTCAGCCACAGAGTGCCCAGTTGCCACAGAGACCACTGCTACCACAGCCACTGTCAAGGGAGAGAATCGATGGGCAGCTAGAAGTCTTCCTTCAGTGCTGCCTACATGCCTGCCAACAGTCTTTGACGATGACTTCATGCCATCAGAGCAGACAGTAGAGGATACCTATGAGGTCTCAGTTGCTACAGAGACCACTGCAGGCACAGCTACTGTTGATTTTGGAGTGTACAGATCAGCAGCTAAATGCCCTGTCCCAATGCTGCCTCCAAGTCTGCCACTTGTCTTTGAAGTTGACTACAAACTGCCAGGGGAGGCAGTAGAGGACACCACCAAGTGTCCAGTTATCAGTGAAACAAACAATGATGTGTCCACTCACCTCAAAGAGGACATGGCAGCTGATCAAAGCCCTCCTGACCCTGCAGCACTGCCTCCAAGCTCGCCATGTATCCGAGACTCTGACCACAAACTGACAGAGGAGACAAAAGAGGATGCCACCGAGTCCTCCGTTACCACAGCGATCACTGCAGGCACATCCATTGTCCAGGGAGAGAACCTGTTGGGTGATAAAAGCCCGGCTCCAATGCTGCCTTCAAAGTTGCCACACATTCTAGACAATGGCCACAAGCAGCCAGAGGAGGCAGTAGAGGACACCACCAAGAGTCAAGTGTCCAGGGAAGCGGCCGTTTCCGTCTCCACTGTCCACACTCTGCCAGGGGAGGCAGTAGAGGACACCAACAAGTGTCCAGTTGCCAGGGAAGCAGCCGTTTCTGTGTCCACTGTCCACACGGAGGAGTGTTTGGCTGATAAAAGTCCTCCTGCACCTGCAACACTGCCTCTAATCCTGACCTGCACCCACAACAATGACCACAAACCGCTATGGAAGACAGTTGAGTGCACTACAAAGTGCTCAGTCGACACAGAGGCAACTGTTGCTATTTACACCTGGGATGATAAAAGTCCTCCAGGTCTGCAATGCATTCACAACAACAATGACCACAAGCAGCCAGAGGAGACAGTTGAGGACACCACATAGTGCTCAGTTAACACAGAGGCAAGTGCAGTTGCATCCACTGTCAAGAGAGAGGAACTGATGAGTGATAAAAGCCCTGTCCTAGCACTTCCTCCAAGCCTGGCATGCATCCATGACAAGGACCACAAGCAGCCAGAGCAGAAAGGGAAGGGCACTAGTGAAGAGGTGGATCGCTGCCCTCATGCTCACCAGCTGGTCCCAGATGCTAACTTAACTCTGGCAACCCCTCTGCTCTGCATGGCCACTAAGACGCCTGTTAGAGTGAGAGCCTCCATATGCAGGTCAGAGGATGAGGAACCCAGGCCCTGGACGCTGAAAAAGGCAAAGGTAGGTGTCCTATTTTACACTTCTACTCTACAGGGTTGGGGGTCTGTTCCATTTCAATTCAAAGCATTGAATTAAGTACTTCCTGAATTGACTGGAATTTAAATTGAATTGACCCCAACCCTGCTAATCTATGCTCATAGTATAAAACATCACCCCTTACTAGGGTTAACATTTGTATTACGTTTGGTGTGGACCCAGGAAGAACATCTATGGCTATTACAAAATCGGTTTGGGATACAAATAAACAAGTTACCTCAATTACTGTCCTCTAAATTGTGTGCCCCATGAGGCCGTCAATGTATGTTGATCACTCAAATGTGTATTGAATGTGCCACATTGGAACAATATTACATCTAGAGTCAATGTCTTCCTGTTAGGATTATTGGACAGGCATTGACATTGAGAGTGAAGAGAGGAGCGTCAAGGAGGAGGTGAGCCCGAGGGAGGGTTTGAAGAGTGAGGCGGACCGTGCCCATTCCAAGAGCTCCAATGGGACGGTTTCATCAGAGAGAGCAGAGACCATCCTGGGAAGAGTGGGCTTTCTGGCCATGAACCTCAAGCAGAAAGTCACATTTTTAAAGATGGAGGAAAAAGAGAAAAATAAGGAACTGAATAAGAAGTTGAAAGATGACGAGAAAGAGAGAAAGGTCTCTTGCCTCGAGGTTGTCGGGAGAGGTTGTGTTTTC
This sequence comes from Coregonus lavaretus, assembly GCF_964263955.1. Classification (NCBI taxonomy): domain Eukaryota; kingdom Metazoa; phylum Chordata; class Actinopteri; order Salmoniformes; family Salmonidae; genus Coregonus; species Coregonus lavaretus. The sequence continues at coordinate 13,473,734 of NC_140025.1, forward strand.
TCTAGCAGGAGATAAGCTGGCTTCTTATATGTTGTTGAGTAAAGCTTAAACCATGTATTTAGATTGTATGTAGGTATTGTAGTCAGGTATTATAGGTAGTTTACTTAGGTAGTTATTGTAGGTTATTGTAGGTAATTATTGTAGGTAAGTATTCTCTCCGGTGGACCCCGGCAACACGAGTGCTAGCTAACCCACCACTTGGACCAACAAAGCTAGCTAGCTAGTGGGTAGCTACTGGTAACTTTTAGCAACTGTGGTTAGTTGTTTCCAATGTTATTTCACGCTTAAGAGTACCTGTAATTGAGCCAGCTAGCTACCGACCATTCAGCTGTTCTTCTAACCTCATTATCCGAGGCATTAACGTTAGATGGTTGGTGGCTGCTGTACTTAATTACAGCTACTGATTGCAGCCTGCCACCCAGTTAGCTGGCAAAATATGATTAGACAAATAATAATATTTATTTGAATGATACAGTATGTTACTAAATTGAAATTAAAATGAAATGTTTTTGTAATTATAACATTTTACGAAATGTAAAAAGAAAACTTTAAAAAATAATAATCATAACAAAACCAAGGTAAAAAGAAAAGGAAACCGATCCAGATTCCTATTACCAGTGTAAAAACAAAGGGGGGAGGTGTCAATGTAAATAGTCCGGGTGGCCTTTTGAATAATTGTTCAGCAGTCTTATGATTTGGGGATAGAAGCTGTTAAGGAGCCTTTTGGACCTAGACTTGGCACTCTGGTACCGCTTGCTGTGCGGTAGCAGAGAGAACAGTCTATGACTTGGGTGACTGGAGTCTTTGTCAATTTTTTGGGCCTCCCTCTTACACCTCCAAGTATATAGGTCCTGGATGGCAGGAAGCTTGGCTCCAGTGATGTACTGGGCCGTACGCACTACCCTCTGTAGCGCCTTACGGTCGGATGCCGAGCAGTTGCCATACCAGGCGGTGATGCAACTGGTCAGGAAGCTCTCGACGGTGCAGCTGTAGAACTTTTTGAGGATCTTGGGACCAATGCCAAATCTTTTCAGTCTCCTGAGGTGGAAAAGGCGTTGTCGTGCCCTCTTCACGACTGTCTTGGTGTGTTTGAACCATGATAGTTTGTTGGTGATGTGGACACCAAGGAACTTAAAACTCTCGACCTGCTCCACTACAGCCCCGTCGATGTGAATGGGGCGTGTTCCCAGTCCCTGTCCCTGAAAATCCTCCCCGGAGCATGATGCTGCCACCACCATGCTTCACCTTAGGGATGGTGCCAGGTTTCCTCCAAACGTGATCTCATCCCAGGTAAGAGGGGGATTGGCAGCAGCAGCAGGTTCTCCCCATGTGAGCTGAGTCCAGTGGACCAGTCCTGTATCCCCCCACCCAGACAGCGACAGTGGTCTAAACCATGGCTAGCTATCCACAATCTGGCTCGACTAAACAAGGTTTACCAAGAGGGAAGGAGGGAGAGGAAGGTAGAGGAAGAGAAAGAGGGAGGAGAGGAAGGAGGAAAGGGAGAAAATGACTGTAGAAGGACTGTAAGACTGTAAGAAGGAAAGGAGGGAGAAGGCCGAGCAAGAGGAAGAGGAAGAGGTGGAAGATAACAAGGAGAGTTGATCTGTCCATCACTACCATAAGGAGATCTCTTCTGGGGCCTCTTGTTCTCTCCTCTTTCCCACAGAGGAGCACCTTTCGCAGGCAGCCCAGAGCAGACTCTCCGCTGAGAGAAGGCTAGCCCCTGGAGGTTTCACCTTGGATTTATACAGAGAACCCCCCAGTACTCAAACTGCTTTACATTGTAGAGGGTGATCTAATCTCATTGGAGGCGACCCAATGACCCAGAAATGCTTCATGGACAGACTTCCTCCCTGCTCCCCGTCTCGCTGGCAGGGGGCTCGTAGGAACACCCTCCCTTCCTTGACTCCAGCAACACCCCTTCTTCACCTGCCCCCCTTATCATGTTATGAGTCTCACCTACAGGTCCCGCCCCCTGGCCTACCTGTTGCAGGTGTAAGTATGGTGTGTCGGACACAGCTGCCCTCCACCTCCTCCCCCTCCTCCCCCTCCTTCCCTCTTTCTCCCACTCCCCCCATCTCTCGCGCTCTCTCCTCCTCCCCCTCTCTTCCCTTTAAAGCAATACTTAGACCAGGCTTTCTGCCTCCTCTACCCCTCTCCACCTCCTCTTCCATTCCTACTCTCTTTCTCTCCACCTCCTCCTCCTCTTTGTTCCCCCTCTCCCGCCCTCCAGTGAGAGAGGCAGGTCACCTCGCCGTCACTCTATCCAGCTGGAGCCACTCCACTGAGAGGGCGAAGAGGAGAGGATAGGTATAGAGGAAGACCAGAGGAGACAAGAGGGAGAGGAGGAGAGGAGGAGAGGGAGTGAGACACTATGTTAGCTGTTGTGGTGTGATATATGTAGTTACTTGTAATAACCACTAGAGCAGGGGTGTCAAACTCATTTTGGTTCAGGGGCCACATACAGCGCAATCTGATCTCAAGTGGGCCGGGCCAGTCAAAAATAATAGCAAAATAACCTATAAATAACGTCAACAAATCTTTACCTTTGTTTTTCAATATTATGCCTTAATTTATCATTTAGCCTACATATGTGCATTATAACTCACAGATCACATTGGATCTACAAAGGCACAAAACATTTATTCACAGATAGGCCTATGGAACTGAAAAAATTGCATTTCACTTTGATTAAAACAACTTGTTTTATTAACTTATTAACTTAACTTATTTTAATGTACAGTATACATTCTGACCACCTGAACTGACTCACCACACTATGTACAAACTAAAGTCGGAGCAATGAAGAACGTTATCACAATGTTCATGGTCTTTAAATATTACATTACCACAGTAAATGTTATTTTTTCACAGAACTGTATTCTTCAGAGTGAAAAAAGTCTCTTAAAGAGCATTACAAGTCTTACAATTAGACTTGACCTACTCGCTTGTCAATGCTCCGTCGTGGGTGTGGTGGAGGAGTCAGGCGCAGGAGAACAGAGGTATAGTCCAACAAGACTTTTAATAGTCTTAAACATATAAATACAACCTCGACATAAAACAAAAGTAGCGAGGGAGAATTTACGCATACGCGTAAAACACTAAACATGAATAACTAATAAGGAAAAACAACAAACACGTATCAAATACGGAGGCAACAGGAAAAACAACACACAACTAACCTAGATCACACCACTGAACTTATAAGACACGTAATCAACACTAAAACAGACACAGGTGTGACAGACAGACAAAAGCAATCTACCACAGAAACATAGAGCAGTGGCAGCTAGTACTCCGGGGACGGCGAACGCCGAAGCCTGCCCGAACCAGGAGGAGGAGCAGCCTCGGCCGAAACCGTGACAGTACCCCCCCCCTTGACCTCGGGGACGGCCTCGGGGACGGCCAGGAGGACGCGGACCCGGGCGCGTGGGATGCCCATGGTGAAACTCAGTCAGGAGGGATGGATTGAGAATGTCCCTCCTGAACACCCAGCACCGTTCCTCCGGACCGTACCCCTCCCACTCCACGAGATACTGGAGACCACTCCTCCGGCGCCTCGAGTCCAAGATGGTCCGGACCCTGTACGCCGGGGCCCCCTCGATGTCCAAAGGGGGCGGAGGGGTCTCTCCTGTCTCATCTTCTTGGAGTGGACCAGCTACCACCGGCCTGAGAAGAGACACATGGAACGAGGGGTTAATATTTTTGTACTCTATAGGCAATTGTAACCTGTAACACACCTCGTTCAATCTTCTCAGGACTTTGAAGGGCCCCACAAACCGCCGACCCAGCTTCCGGCAGGGCAGGCGGAGGGGCAGGTTTCGAGTCGAGAGCCAGACTCGATCTCCCGGTGCGTACACCGGTCCCTCACTGCGGTGGCGGTCGGCGCTCGCCTTTTGTTGACGGATGGCACGCTGCAGATGGACATGGGCAGCGTCCCACGTGTCCTCCGAGCGCCGAATCCAATCGTCCACCGCAGGGGCCTCGATCTGGCTCTCGTTCCATGGCGCCAGGACCGGCTGATAACCTAAAACACACTGGAAGGGTGTTAAATTGGTGGAGGAGTGGCGGAGAGAGTTCTGGGCCATCTCTGCCCAGGGGATGAACCTCGACCACTCCTCCGGCTGGTCCCAGCAATAGGACCTCAAAAACCTACCCACATCCTGGTTGACACGTTCTACCTGCCCATTGCTCTTTGGGTGATACCCCGAGGTAAGGCTTACCGAGACCCCCAACCGTTCCATAAATGCCCCCCAAATTCTGGAGGTGAACTGGGGACCTCGGTCAGACACTATATCCTCGGGGACCCCATAGTGCCGGAACACATGGGTAAATAGGGCCTCAGCGGTTTGTAGGGCAGTAGGGAGACCCGGCATGGGAAGGAGACGACAGGCCTTGGAAAACCGATCCACAACGACCAAAATGGTGGTATTCCCCTGGGAGGGGGGTAGATCGGTAACAAAATCTACCGAGAAGTGGGACCATGGTCGTTGTGGAACGGGCAGGGGATGTAGCTTTCCCCTGGGCAAATGTCTAGGCGCCTTACACTGGGCACACACCGAGCAGGAGGAGACATAAACCCTCACATCCCTAGCTAACGTTGGCCACCAGTATTTCATGCTAAGACAGTGCACTGTCCGGCCAATACCTGGATGTCCAGAGGAGGGCGATGTATGAGCCCAATAAATAAGACGATCACGAATCTCGAGCGGCACGTACGTCCGCCCCACAGGACACTCGGGGGGAGTAGGGTCGGTACGCAGTGCCCGCTCGATTTCCGCATCGACCTCCCATACCACCGGAGCCACCAAACAAGACTCCGGCAATATGGAAGTAGGCTCGTTGGACCTCTCCTCTGTGTCATACCGCCGGGACAGGGCGTCTGCCTTACCATTCTGGGACCCAGGGATGTACGTGATCTTAAAAACAAACCGGGTTAGGAACATGTTCCACCTACCCTGACGAGGGTTTAATCTCCTAGCTGCCCGGATGTACTCCAGGTTACGGTGATCAGTCAGAATGAGGAAAGGGTGTTGAGCCCCCTCTAGCCAATGCCTTCACACCTTTAGGGCCTGGACTACTGCTAACAGCTCCCTGTCCCCTACATCATAGTTGCGCTCCGCCGAGCTGAGCTTCTTGGAGTAGAACGCACAGGGGCGGAGTTTAGGTGGCGTGCCGGACCGTTGTGATAGAACTGCCCCAATACCGGTCTCGGACGCGTCAACCTCTACTTGGAATGGCAAAGAGGGATCCGGATGCGCCAGCACGGGAGCCGAGGTGAACAGGTTCTTTAGTTTGACAAATGCCCTGTCCGCCTCAGCCGACCACTGCAAACGAACCGGACCACCCTTTAGCAGGGACGTAATGGGAGCTGCAACCTGTCCAAAGCCCCGAATAAACCTCCGGTAGTAATTAGCAAAACCCAAGAACTGCTGCACCTCCTTTACAGTAGTTGGAGTTTGCCAATTACGCACGGCCGATACCCGGTCTACCTCTATCTCCACACCAGACGCGGACAACCGATAACCCAAAAAGGAGACGGACTCCTGGAAGAACAGGCATTTCTCTATCTTGACATACAAGTCATGCTCCAACAGTCTTCTCAACACTCGGCGCACCTGGGCTACATGCTCGGCTCGTGTAGAAGAATACACTAGGATGTCGTCGATGTAAACTACTACACCCTGCCCATGCATGTCCCGGAAAATCTCGTCAACAAAGGATTGGAAGACTGAAGGAGCATTCATTAACCCGTATGGCATGACGAGATACTCGTAATGACCCGAGGTGGTGCTAAATGCTGTTTTCCATTCATCCCCCTCCCTAATGCGCACCAGATTATACGCGCTCCTGAGATCCACCTTTGTGAAGAAGCGCGCTCCGCGTAACGACTCCGTCATCGTCGCAATCAGAGGAAGTGGGTAGCTGTACTTAACTGTGATCTGATTGAGACTACGGTAATCAATACACGGGCGCAATCCCCCGTCCTTCTTCTTCACAAAGAAGAAACTCGAGGAGACCGGGGAAGTAGAGGACCGTATGTATCCCTGTGCCAAGGACTCGGCTATGTAAGTCTCCATAGCCGCTGTCTCCTCTTGAGACAGGGGATACCCATGACTCCGTGGCAGAGCCGCTCCTGTTTGGAGATTTATCGCACAGTCCCCCTGTCTATGAGGAGGTAGCCGTGTTGCCCTCGATTTACTAAACACAAGTGCTAAATCCTCATACTCAGGGGGAATGCGTAGTGCGGGCACTTGGTTCGGACTCTCGACCAAGGTCGCCCCTACGGAAACACCTAGACATCTCCCTACACACTGGGCAGACCACTCCATAAGAGCCCTCTGTTGCCACGCTATGGTAGGATCATGGGTACTTAACCAGGGAAGACCCAGCACCACGGGATACGCAGGAGAGTCAATCAGATAAAACTGAATGATCTCCTCATGACCCCCCTGCATCGTCATAGTCAGTGGTGCTGTGACCTCCCTGATCAGGCCCGACCCCAACGGCCGGCTGTCTAAAGCATGGACAGTAAATGGAGTTTCTACCGGCCGAAGGGGAATTCCTAACCTACGACAAAAAGCCCGATCAATAAAGTTCCCAGCTGCGCCTGAATCTACTAGTTCCTTATGCTGGGAAAGAGGTGCCACCTGTGGAAATCTCACAGGAATACTCATGTGACCAACAGAGAGCTCTGGGTAAGTGGGGCGCCTACTCACCTGAAATGACTCCCCAGTGCGTGGCCTGTCGTCACCCCCCTCAGGAGACCCTCCCCAGCACCTGGCCGCGGTGTGTCCTCCACGACCACAGGTGGTGCAAGGGATGGCCCCCCTCGGGTTACCTCTCCTCCTCTCTCTAGCGCCAGCACCCCTGAGCTCCATAGGAATCGGCTCGGAGGTGTTGGAGGGCGGAATGGACGACCCCCACTCGGGACGTCCGCGGGTAGCCAGCAGGGTGTCTAGACGGATGGAAATGTCCACCAACTGGTCGAACGATAGGTTGGTGTCCCTGCAGGCCAGCTCACGATGAACGTCCTCTCGTAGGCTACACCGGTAGTGGTCGATGAGGGCCCTCTCATTCCACCCCGCATCCGCTGCTAGTGTCCGGAACTCCAGAGCGAACTCCTGTGCGCTCCTCTTCTCCTGTCGGAGGTGGAACAGACGCTCTCCCGCCGCTTTCCCCTCAGGTGGATGATCGAAGACAGCTCTGAAGCGGCGGGAGAATTCTGCGTAGGTGACGGTTGCGGCGTCTATTCCCCTCCATTCGGCGTTGGCCCACTCCAACGCCTTGCCGGAGAGACAGGAGATGAGGGCGGAGACGCTCTCGTATCCCGAGGGTGCCATGTGTATGGTGGCCAGTTAAAGTTCCACCTGCAGAAGAAATCCCTGACACCCGGCTGCAGAACCGTCATATGCCCTCGGGAGCGAGAGCCGAATGCCACTGGGTTCCGGTGCTGAGAGAGGAGGACTGGCCGTTGGTGAGGGGATGTTGTGAGAGTGCGTGGGCACCTCTCGGTTCACCAAACGGCGCAGATGGTTGGACACCTCTTCCACGGCGGCCCCGAGTTGCCGGATCAAGGTGTCCTGGTAATTGATCCGGTCCTCTAGGGATTCGGGTGCCGCCGCTGTTCCTGCTAACTCCATGATGGTGTGTTGTTCTGTCAATGCTCCGTCATGGGTGTGGTGGAGGAGTCAGGCGCAGGAGAACAGAGGTATAGTCCAACAAGACTTTTAATAGTCGTAAACATATAAATACAACATCGACATAAAACAAAAGTAGCGAGGGAGAATTTACGCATACGCGTAAAACACTAAACATGAATAACTAATAAGGAAAAACAACAAACACGTATCAAATACGGAGGCAACAGGAAAAACAACACACAACTAACCTAGATCACACCACTGAACTTATAAGACACGTAATCAACACTAAAACAGACACAGGTGTGACAGACAGACAAAAGCAATCTACCACAGAAACATAGAGCGGTGGCAGCTAGTACTCCGGGGACGGCGAACGCCGAAGCCTGCCCGAACCAGGAGGAGGAGCAGCCTCGGCCGAAACCGTGACATCGCTGTTTAACCCCCTCCCCTCTCTTTCTCTCACTGCGGCCTACCGGCTGCTCCTGAAACTTGGCATCTTTTAGCCTTCACGATTGCATCAATATCAGGTGTCAAATCCTGAATAGCAGCCAATTTCATAATGTCATTTAAGTGCTTGTGTGTTAGCCTTGAGCGCAGCTTTGTTTTATTAATGTTCATTACAGAGAAAACCTGTTCACAAAGATAGGTAGTCCCAAACATGCATAAAACCTTTGCAGCCAGGGCTGTTAATTTGGGGCACCCTGGCAAGAGATACTGATAAAATGTGTCCAAGCCCACAGAGGCAAATTTGTCCTTCATACCTGAATCACACTGCAAGTCAATTATTTCGAGTTGGATGTCAGCGGGCAGATCAGAAGCCTTGACTGTGAATGGCGAGCAAAAAACGGCAAATTCTGTCTCAAGTTCACCGAAGACCTGAAACCGTCGCTCAAACTCCCGCAGCAATCCTGTAATCTTGTCTTTGTATTGAGCCATGTCAGCATTGAGTCCGGTCGCACGCACATCTCTTAGACAAGGGAAATGAGCGGTGTCACCGCTAGATAGTTATGTCTCCCAGAGTGACAGTTTCAACTTGAATGCGCGTATGCTGTCATAATACTGAGTGACAACTTTTTTGCGGCCCTGCAACATTTTGTTAAGATTATTCAGGTGCTCTGTAATATCCACCAGAAAGGCAAGATCCTGCACCCATTCTGGGCATTTAAGTTCCTTCACTGGTATGCCTTTTTTCTCCATGAACTGTTCAATTTGCTCTCGTAGCTCAAAGAAATGCTTCAGCACGGCACCTCGGCTTAACCACCGTACTTCAGTGTGGTATGGCAAGCCATGCGTAATGTCTTTATCACTGAGAAGACTGTCAAACTGATGGTGATTCAAACCTCTTGCTCGGATGAAATTAACAGTGCGGACAACCACCTCCATGACATGATCCATTTTTAATGATTTGCAACACAATGCTTCCTGGTACAAAATACAGTGAAATGTCCAAAACTCTTGTCCTCCATTTGCGGCCTGTACTTTATCTCTGAATTTTGTCACAACGCCTGCTTTTCTCCCAATCATTGATGGCGCACCATCTGTAGCCAGGCTGACGGCACGGGACCAGTCCACTCCGACTCTGTCCAGCGCTCCAACGAGAGAGGTCATAATTTAATCCGCTGTTGTAGTATCCGTCATAGGTACCAACCCAAGGAACTCCTCGGTGACTGTCAAAGTCGCATCAACACCACGAATGAATATGGCCAGTTGAGCAACATCTGTAATATCAGTGCTCTCATCAATTGCAACCGAAAATGCAACAAATAACTTGACTTTGTGATTCATTTGGCTCTCCAAGTCTGCCGAGAGATCTGAAATTCTATCTGCGACAGTGTTTCTCGTTAGGCTAATGTTGGAAAAGGCCTGTCGCTTTTCGGGGCACACGATTTCTGCAGCCTTTAGCATGCATGTTTTCACGAACTCACCCTCAGAAAATGGCTTGGATCCTAACGCTATCTCATTAGCAATAAGGTAGCTAGCTTTCACCGCTGCATCACTGACCTCTCGGCTACGGGTAAAAACAGACTGCTGTTTCTTCAGACCCACTAACAATTAAATTATCTTCTCTATTCTCAGTTGTCCTCGCAAATGGTTGTATTTTTCACCATGATGAGTCTCATAGTGGCGCCAAATATTATATCCCTTGAGCACTGAAACTTGCTGATTACACACCAAGCACACAGATTTCCCATTCACTTCTGTGAATAAATATGAATCAGTCCCTTTTTCTTGGAAAACTCTGCACTCTGTGTCAACTTTTCTCCTTTTTGATAAAGACATTTTGGTAATGTGGGTAATTTTGACAACAAGAGCTTAATAACGATAAGGCAAGATCGGCAGATGGCGCATTCTGGGCGCGTTGCTGTCACGTGCTGTTTATTTCAGGATCTCTCGTTATTTCAGTGACACCTCTGCTGGACAAATTTGGAATATCTGTTCCTTTAAAAAAAAAAAAAGTGGACGTCGTCTCGCGGGCCGGATTGAACCATCTGGCGGGCCGGTTCTGGCCCGCGGGCCGTATGATTGACATCCCTGCACTAGAGCATGCTGGACACTTATTTGGTGCTTGCTGACCTCAATGTGTGCATGCATATCAACAGTCTAAAGCAGTCATCTCCAATCCAAAGAATTAGTTGGAATCATTTGTTTATTAGACATTTCCTATTTATACTGTATGGATAATAAAACCCATCCTTTATTCACTTGTGTTTTAGCTTTTTCCCCACACCCACACTGAAAGATGTTACTATTACTTTAGTCTGTCTTGCTTTATGATAGTCACATGCCTCTACCTTTACAAGATGTCTGCCAGTATTCTTCATGAGGGCTTTAAAGCTAATGTTAATTTGACTGTTTACTTCAAGAACATACATGTATTTTCCAAGACAGACCTGTTACTGGCTGTGTCTAAAAATCCATTCTAGCGTAATACATACTTAAACTGCATACTAAATTCGCCTTTGATCTAGTAGAATTCACTCTTCTTTTCTGACTCACTTGTTTGGCAACAGCGGATAGTCAGGTAAATTGACGCGCTGTACCGAAATGAACGAATGACGGGAGTCAATGCAATCGCGCATTAGATGACAAATTCTGAGTACTATTGCCGCATTCACATGCTAGTCGGAACTTGGAACCCCGGAAATGTCAGACTTGCTTACTGGTTGTAGTTATACACGTGTCGCATTCTAAGAACAGCAAGTCGGACATTTCAGAGTTTCATAGGTCCGACTAGAATGTGAACGAGGCATAGTTTCTAAATTTCACATACTATAAAGCTAAATGTTTTTACATTCTATTTATTACTCTAATATGGGTATTTGGACACTGCCTCTTTGTCTCTCACACACTGAGCACGAGCACAGTCATTATGGCCACAGCTTCCTCTGACCTGGCAGACCACCTGTGCTGTTCCATCTGCACAGACATCTACACTGAGCCTGTGTCTCTAAGCTATCAGCACACCTTCTGCAAGAGATGCCTCCAAGACAGCCTGAATGCTGGACACCAACTCTGTCAAGTGGGAAGGGCTCTGGTCAGAGACAGAATCTTCCAGATCAACAGACTGATCAGGAACGTGGCCTACAAGCTGAAACTGGAGGAAAATGCTAAAAGACAGAGAGCTACAGCCGAGAGAGGAAACAGTAGAGAGATGAATGTCGTGAACATGGAGAGCTTCTGAAGCTGTTCTGTGAGACGGACAGTAAGCTGATCTCTGTGATCTGCAGAGATGGGTGAGACGACAGAGGACACACATTCAAACCTATAAGAGAAGCACATGAGGATCTGAAAAAAGAGGTAGCCTCAGATTTATGCTACTTCAAGAAGGATATTCGTGTGCTGGAATACTCAAGAGATGAGCAGCAAAGAGAAATGTCTCAAGCAAACGAGACGTCAGATCATCTCAAAGTCCAGATCAGGTTGCTTGGTTGACAAGGAGATAGTACTTGCCAGGCTGGAAGAACAGCTAAAGGAGAAGAGAGTTAAAACGGCCTCTCTTCAGTCTGAGCTGGACCTCACTGAGCCTAGAGACTTCCTGCTCTAGTGGATGGAGAGGGGCTGCACTGAGATTAGGGAGAGGAGGAAGGAGGAGCAGTGGGTGGAGAGGAATATGATAGAGGGATTAGGATAGAGGGGAATATGATAGAGGGAATATATTGAGAGGAATGTGACAGGGAGGATTTGTTTCATTAGATCACTTTAAGACTTAAAATCTCTTAGGCTGACAGTCCCCGGAATCGGGCGCTAGAATTTCTTTAAAAAATATGTAAATGTTTACATTACTTATTTGATTGATTTCCCACCGTTTTATATTTCAGAAGACATCCATCCAGACATTCCTAGAACCACGTAAACGTTCTCTGTCGAATAAACTTGTATTTGTCTCCCTCAGGTGTTCGGATGCATCAATACATCCATTTATCACTTAACTGCAACATTAAGTCAAAGGGGCGTTCCAGGAAAAACATTTATCGATCCTTGACTGCTTCACGGCACAGACATGGCAAAGCAATCACTGAATTTGTCTCGAGCAGGCAGAGCTAAATACATAACTTTCATAGCTCTACTATAAAGAATGTGACCTACACACTTCCTTAAACCTAAAATAAGTCAAGAAGTAATTTTGTGTGGAAGTCAAACATTTGTTCAGAACGACAAAATCGAGACCTTTACATAGCCCATCTCTCATTGTCTATAGGAGTGATGTACACTGGTCAAATTGCCCAAATGTTAATTTAGACATTTACAAATTTTAAAGATTTTGACTCTCACTAATGTCATGAAATGTTTGGCAAAGTAGTAAAGAAGGTTGTATTATACTTTTCTTGTGTACTAGATCATATGGTTTGGAAAGTGTTTTTTTTCTCAGACATAAATGAACAATTCCAGGTGAAAGCTAAAGGTCATAGCTTCCTGGGGGGAGGGACACCACTACATTAATAAAATATTTCCCTCTTGCTAGATTGATGACTAAAGCCCTAGTGAAACAGTGCAAAATGGTTGTCAGCTCAACTGATTAAATACAAGACCTGTTCATTGTGAAATGTATGTGTTCAAGTCTAATAATTTTGCTCTATATATTTTCTGCTCTGTATGTAATTTTATCTGTTTAAGCTGTTTGGATTGTTAATTGATATAACACAGGGCAACATTGAAAAAGAGACACTGGTCTCAATTGGGATTCCCTGTAAAAATAAAGAGGAATATGATAGAGGGAATATGATAGCGAGTATTATGATGGAGTGGAATATGATAGAGGAATATGATGGAGGGAATATGATAGAGGAATATGATGGAGGGGAATATGATAGAGAATGAATGGAGGAATGTGTGACGCTCTTGAGCAACAAAGGTTGTCTGTTTGGTTATATCAACGGGAAAGACATGGATAAGAAAATGTTCAAACAATTTTAAACAATACTTTTCTATAGTCAGCTGATATTGATTTCTTTATTTAATTATTTATTAAACTTAAATGCTAAACATCAATGACACCTACTCTTCAATTACATTTTTTGGGCCTATATAATTACACATCCAGCTAATTTCATCCCTCTATGAGCATGCGTACCGTAAAGATACCGTAAGGATCACTCGACTGCAACAGCTCTCGTTGATTTAATCCATCAATGGCTCAGGTCACTTGACCAAGATAAACTTGGGGATGAGCTGCTTCTTGATTTTAGTGCTGCATTTGACCTTGTTGATCATATGACTAATAGCTGAGGCCATTGAAGAGAGATGTTTTCTTGAACCCTCATTTCTTTTTTGGAACTTTGTTACTGAGGTGACATAGACTATGGAAGACTTGTTTTACTGTAGTAAGGTCGCCTATGTATTTCATTGATGATGATGATGATGATGATGATGATGAATATTGACATTATTGGTAGGCTCAGATCGAACAAACAACCTAAGTAAGCCTGGCTGCTATTTATGATATCTAAAACATATTGACTTTTAATTAGGCAAAACACATGTAGTTTGAATGGTCAACCATTTTATATGAGTTACAGCATTTTATTTTAATAAAAAATTAGGTTATATGGATTCATTGTATATATTAGGTATGACTGTGCTGCATAGGTACAAAACATCTAAATTAAATAAACGAAATTGTGCCAGCATTTGATAACACATGAAAGCTGCGGTGGGTAACCATGGCAATGGGGACTCCATTGTGACATCACAAGATTCCGATTCTGGAAGGTTACCTGTTGCACAGACAAACTGAACAGTGCAAAGAGACTGATTCAACTAACCACTGACAAATTATTAAACAACCGTTCTATCATAGACGCTCATATCAGGATTATGTGGTTGTCTCACCTAGTACCTTAAGTTGAATGCACTAACTAACTATAAGTCGTTCTGGATAAAAGCGTCTGATAAATGGCTAAAATGTCAAATGTTATGCTGGGTGTGGGGCATGTATTTTTACACTTAGCTGGCCCATTGGCTAGGGGACCCGGGGTTGGGACAGATTGGTGCAGAGCATCTTAGAGGACACTATATATATATATATATGTGATGTATAAGTAAATAGTGCTGACTCATACAGTATGTATGTATGTACTGAATGTGATCACTTTCATCATGTCTGTTTCTTTTCTCACGCAGAATGTGAGAGATGTGAGCAACTGTCCTCTCACTGAGTTCATGGCTCCCTGTATTGACTCCCTCCCACCACTGGCTTTCACCAATCAGAGGCCTATACCAACCACGTTGCATCCCCCCTCTCCATTGGCCATACGCGCTCAGGATGCACAGCGGTTGTATTTTCATACTTTGTCCCTGAAACCTGCCAGTCTGCTGAATGCCCAGTTGCCACAGAGGCCACTGCAGATGTATCTACAGGTATGCGAGAGGACCTATGGACAGATATACATCTTTCCTCAATGCTGCATCGATACCTGCCACACTTCTTTGACGAAGACTCCGTGCAGCCACATCAGGCAGTAGAGGGCACCACTGAGGTCTCAGTTGCTCCAGTGGTAATATCTAATGTTGAGGAAGAGGACAGATTCTATCCTTACTCCCTCCCACCCCTGGCTCAGCGGTTCATTGTCAATTCATTCAATTTCCTCGAAACCTCCCAGCCTGCTGTTTCAGCCACAGAGTGCCCAGTTGCCACAGAGGCCACTGCTACCACAGCCACTTTCAAGGGAGAGAATCGATGGGTAGCTAGAAGTCTTCCTTCAGTGCTGCCTCCATGCCTGCCAACAGTCTTTGACGATGACTTCATGCCACCAGAGCAGACAGTAGAGGATACCTATGAGGTCTCAGTTGCTACAGAGACCACTGCAGGCACAGCTACTGTTGATTTTGGAGTGTACAGATCAGCAGCTAAATGCCCTGTCCCAATGCTGCCTCCAAGTCTGCCACTTGTCTTTGAAGTTGACTACAAACTGCCAGGGGAGGCAGTAGAGGACACCACCAAGTGTCCAGTTATCAGTGAAACAAACAATGATGTGTCCACTCACCTCAAAGAGGACATGGCAGCTGATCAAAGCCGTCCTGACCCTGCAGCACTGCCTCCAAGCTCGCCATGTATCCGAGACTCTGACCACAAACTGACAGAGGAGACAAAAGAGGATGCCACCGAGTCCTCCGTTACCACAGCGATCACTACAGGCACATCCATTGTCCAGGGAGAGGACCTCTTGGGTGATAAAAGCCCGGCTCCAATGCTGCCTTCAAAGTTGCCACACATTCTAGACAATGGCCACAAGCAGCCAGAGGAGACAGTAGAGGACACCACCAAGAGTCAAGTGTCCAGGGAAGCGGCCGTTTCCGTCTCCACTGTCCACAATCTGCCAGGGGAGGCAGTAGAGGACACCAACAAGTGTCCAGTAGCCAGGGAATCAGCCGTTTCTGTGTCCACTGTCCACAGAGAGGAGTGTTTGGCTGATAAAAGTCCTCCTGCACCTGCAACACTGCCTCTAATCCTGACCTGCACCCACAACAATGACCACAAACAGCTATGGAAGACAGTTGAGTGCACTACAAAGTGCTCAGTCGACACAGAGGCAACTGTTGCCATTTACACCTGGGATGATAAAAGTCCTCCAGGTCTGCATTCACAACAACAATGACCACAAGCAGCCAGAGGAGACAGTTGAGGACACCACAGAGTGCTTAGTTAACACAAAGGCAAGTGCAGTTGCATCCACTGTCAAGAGAAAGGAACTGATGAGTGATAAAAGCCCTGTCCTAGCACTTCCTCCAAGCTTGGCATGAATCCATGACAAGGACCACAAGCAGCCAGAGCAGAAAGGGAAGGGCACTAGTGAAGAGGTGGATCGCTGCCCTCATGCTCACCAGCTGGTCCTAGATGCTAACTTAACTCTGGCAACCCCTCTGCTCTGCATGGCCACTAAGATGCCTGTTAGAGTGAGAGCCTCCATATGCAGGTCAGAGGATGAAGAACCCAGGCCCTGGACGCTGAAAGAGGCAAAGGTAGGTGTCCTATTTTACACTTCTACTCTACAGGGTTGGGGGTCTGTTCCATTTCAATTCAAAGCATTGAATTAAGTACTTCCTGAATTGACTGGAATTGAAATTGAATTGACCCCAACCCTGCTACTCTATGCTCATAGTATAAAACATCACCCCTTACTAGAGTTAACATTTGTATTACGTTTGGTGTGGACCCAGGAAGAACATCTATGGCTATTACAAAATCGGTTTGGGATACAAATAAACAAGTTACCTCAATTACTGTCCTCTAAATTGTGTGCCCCATGAGGCCTTCAATGTATGTTGATCACTCAAATGTGTATTGAATGTGCCACATTGGAACAATATTACATCTAGAGTCAATGTCTTCCTGTTAGGATTATTGGACAGGCATTGACATTGAGCGTGAAGAGAGGAGCGTCAAGGAGGAGGTGAGCCCGAGGGAGGGTTTGAAGAGTGAGGCGGACCGTGCCCATTCCAAGAGCTCCAATGGGACGGTTTCATCAGAGAGAGCAGAGACCATCCTGGGAAGAGTGGGCTTTCTGGCCATGAACCTCAAGCAGAAAGTCACATTTTTAAAGATGGAGGAAAAAGAGAAAAATAAGGAACTGAATAAGAAGTTGAAAGATGACGAGAAAGAGAGAAAGGAGATGAAGGCGAGAGAGAAAGAGCAAAAGAAAGCCATGAAAGCTGAGAAAAAGAGGGACAAGTTAGAACAGAAAAAGAGAGAAAAGGAAAGAAAAGAGAAGGAAAAGGCAGAGACAAAGAGGTTAGAGGGGCTGATTAAGATACACAATGCCATGATGAAAGACAGGATTAAGAAAGAGAATAAGTGGTCTGAGGAGCTGAAAAAGAGAGAGAAAGCTCAAGCTGAGCTCCTGGAGATGGAGCGAAAGATTCAAAAAAAGGAGGAGAATAAGAGAGAAAAGAGGAGGAAAGAGGAGAGGAAGAGACTGGAGAAGAGGAAAAAGAGGGATCCAAGTGGAGGTGGTACTGAGAGGGTGATAGAAGAGCAGGGAAGGGATGAAAGCTTGAAGATGAATGAGTAGACTGGGTAAGAGAGAGAGAGAGAAAAGAGAGATACTGTATTTTAGCATGCAATAAGGCATACCGTACAAAACATTATAAACACAAAATGTTTACTTTTCGCAAATTTGGGGAGTGTTGCACAGTTTAAATGTTGAATCCTAAATCGACACTAAGCACTCCTACATGTTGAAAGGATTGGATAGGTGTACATATACATTAGGTGTAATATGGCAAACAAAGCCTATCAGAGGGAAAGGTAGAGCCATTACCAGTGTTTATACCTATGGGATAGGTAGAGAAAATTCTAAAACAAATCTCACAAGCTCTCATCAATAGTCAAATGAACTACTGTTGTCTGGAGTAATGCAGGTGTTGGTGACCTAAAGAGACTGCAAATAGCACAAAATTTTTAGGCCTACTGCTGCTAGGTAGCTCTCTCTCTGCTCTCCCCCTCCCCTCTGTATGTTCTTGATAGCAAGAGTGAAGTCTGGTGTGCGGGAGTCAGTGTTCCAGCTACAGCTCATTCACCATAATCACCTCAGCCTTAAAGACCCGGTCAAACTCGCCACTCATCGTCAGATCATAGTCAAGACAACCATGTTAGTCTCGCTGCTGATTCAACCTGCTTGTTTTCGCTCTTTGTGTTTTTTGCCTATTCTATTTACATTTTTCCTGTGTCACAGATTATTGGAACCTGACTCCTGCCTCCACTTCACTCCTGCCACCACCATCCCGTTTACCACTACTGGACTTCCCTTTTGGACTCACCCCGGACACTAGGACGTTACGGTACCACTCCTGCTCAGAACCTGGATCTGTTACCCTCCCTGTAGACCTGGACTTGCTCTTCCCCCTTTTTGGAAACCTGGACAATTTTACTTTGCAATAAACTTGTTAAACTTTCTCTGGCTCGGTGTAGTTGTCTACATTTGGGTTCATATCCAGTTAAATCATGACAAAAATAAGGCAGCAAGAAAGGGTCTGCAATGTGGTTATGAGATGTTCTCCATAGAATTACATAATGCACTCGAATGGCCGACTGTCAAGGAAATGATAAAAAAAACACACAAAAAAACATTTTTCATAAATGTACTGAAAGACCAACCGCAAAATGTGATTAACTGGATATGATCAAAGACGACTCGTAAAGATAATAGGAATCTGGATCTGTTTCCTTTTCTTTTTACCTTGCTTTTGTTATTATTATTTTTTTTTAAAGTTTTCTTTTTACATTTCGTAAAATGTTATAATTACAAAAACATTTCATTTTAATTTCAATTTAGTAACATACTGTATCATTCAAATGAATATTATTATTTGTCTAATCATATTTTTATCCTTTGAAGCTTAATATTTTGTAATATAATGTATGACTGACATGAGGGTAATCAAAGGGAGAGAGATAAGGGTAACAATGAAGAAACTCTTCCATTACTAAGTGATGAGTGGAAGTGTACAGTGCCCTCCTGAATTATTGGCACCAGAAAGAAATATGAACAAAAAAGGCTGTGAAAACATGTCATTGTGGTCTATCAGCTTGATCTTACACTCAAAAGATCATATGAATCTACCCTTTAATTGAGTAAAAATTGTTCAAATAAAAAAAATAATCGTCATCAACAAATCATTATTATTTTGAACAAAATCTAATTGAGTGCATTTGTAAAGTATTCAGACCCCTTGACTTTTTCCACACTTTGTCTTATTCTAAAATTGATTAAATTGTTTTTTTTCCTCATCAATCTACACACAATACCCCATAATGACAAATTGAGAACAGGTTTTTAGACTTTTTTATAAATGTATTAAAAAATAACAAATGGAAATATTACATTTACATAAGTATTCAGACCCTTTACTTAGTACTTTGTTGAAGCACCTTTTGCAGCGATTACAGCCTCGAGTCTTTTTGGGTATGACGCTACAAGCTTGGCACACCTGTATTTGAGGAGTTTCTCCCATTCTTCTCTGCAGATCCTCTCAAGCTCTGTCAGGTTGGATAGGGCGTGTCGCTGCACAGCTATTTTCCGGTCTCTCCAGAGATGTTAGATCGGGTTCAAGTCCGGTTTCTGGCTGGGCCACTCAAGGACATTCAGAGACTTGTCCCGAAGCCACTCCTGCGTTGTCTTGGCTGTGTGCTTAGGGTCGTTGTCCTGTTGGAAGGTGAACCTTAGCCCCAGTCTGAGGTCCTGAGCGCTCTGGAGCAGGTTTTCATCAATGATTTCTCTGTACATTGCTCTGTTCATCTTTCCCTTGATTCTGACTAGTCTACAAATAAAATAAAATAAAATTGTATTTGTCATGTGCCGAATACAACAGGTGTAGACCTTGACGTGAAATGCTTACTTACAAGCCCTTAACCAACAATGCAGTTCAAGAAATAGAGTTAAGAAAATATTTACTAAAAACACTAAAGTAAAAAATAAAATAAAAAGTAACACAATAAAATAATAATGAGGCTATTTACAAGGGGTGCCGGTACCGAGTCAATGTGTGGGGGTACAGGTTAGTTGAGGTAATTTGTACATGTAGGTAGTGGTAAATTAACTATGCATTGATAATAAACAGCGAGTAGCAGCAGTGTAAAAACAAAGGGGGGAGGTGTCAATGTAAATAGTCCGGCTGGCCATTTGATTAATTGTTCAGCACTCTTATGGCTTGGGGATAGAAGCTGTTAAGGAGCCTTTTGGACCTAGACTTGGCACTCTGGTACCGCTTGCTATGCGTTAGCAGAGAGAACAGTCTATGACTTGGGTGACTGGAGTCTTTGTAAATTTTTTGGGCCTCCCTCTGACACCTCCTAGTATATAGGTCCTGGATGGCAGGAAGCTTGGCTCCAGTGATGTACTGGGCCGTACGCACTACCCTCTGTAGCGCCTTACGGTCGGATGCCGAGCAGTTGCCATACCAGGCGGTGATGCAACTGGTCAGGAAGCTCTCGATGGTGCAGCTGTAGAACTTTTTGAGGATCTTGGGACCAATGCCAAATCTTTTCAGTCTCCTGAGGTGGAAAAGGCGTTGTTGTGCCCTCTTCACGACTGTCTTGGTGTGTTTGAACCATGATAGTTTGTTGGTGATGTGGACACCAAGGAACTTGAAACTCTCGACCTGCTCCACTACAGCCCCGTCGATGTGAATGGGGCGTGTTCCCAGTCCCTGTCCCTGAAAATCCTCCCCGGAGCATGATGCTGCCACCACCATGCTTCACCGTAGGGATGGTGCCAGGTTTCCTCCAAACGTGATCTCATCCCAGGTAAGAGGGAGAGTGGCAGCAGCAGCAGGTTCTCCCCATGTGAGCTGAGTCCAGTGGACCAGTCCTGTATCCCCCCACCCAGACAGTGACAGTGGTCTAAACCATGGCTAGCTATCCACAATCTGGCTCGACTAAACAAGGTTTACCAAGAGGGAAGGAGGGAGAGGAAGGTAGAGGAAGAGAAAGAGGGAGGTAAGGAAGGAGGAAAGGGAGAAAAGTGTTCTCTCCATCACGACTGTAAGAAGGAAAGGAGGGAGAAGGCCGAGCAAGAGGAAGAGGTGGAAGATGAGAAGGAGAGTTGATCTGTCCATCACTACCATAAGGAGATCTCTTCTGGGGGCTCTTGTTCTCTCCTCTTTCCCACAGAGGAGCACCTTTCGCAGGCAGCCCAGAGCAGACTCTCCGCTGAGAGAAGGCTAGCCCCTGGAGGTTTCACCATGGATTTATACAGAGAACCCCCCAGTACTCAAACTGCTTTACATTGTAGAGGGTGATCTAATCTCATTGGAGGCGACCCAATGACCCAGAAATGCTCCATGGACAGACTTCCTCCCTGCTCCCCGTCTCACTGGCAGGGGGCTCGTAGGAACACCCTCCCCTCCTTGACTCCAGCTCCACCCCTTACATTTTTTAAATTTTTAGTCATTTAGCAGACGCTCTTATCCAGAGCGACTTACAGTTAGTGAATACATCTTTTTTTTTTATATACTGGCCACCCGTGGGAATCAAACCCGCAACCCTGGCGTTGCAAACGCCATGCTCTATCAACTGAGCTACATCCCTGCCGGCCATTCCCTCCCCTACCCTGGATGACGCTGGGCGAATTGTGCGCCGCCCATGAGTCTCCCGGTCGCGGCCGTCTGCGACAGAGCCTGGATTCGAACCAGGATCTCTAGTGGCACAGTTAGCACTGCGATGCAGTGCCTTAGACCACTGCGCCACTCAGGAGCTAGACCACTGCGCCACCCTTCATCACCTGCCCCCCTTATCATGTTATGAGTCTCACCTACAGGTCCCGCCCCCTGGCCTACCTGTTGCATGTGTAAGTATGGTGTGTCGGACACAGCTGCCCTCCACCTCCTCCCCCTCCTCCCCCTCCTTCCCTCTTTCTCCCACTCCCCCCATCTCTCACTCTCTCTCCTCCTCCCCCTCTCTTCCATTTAAAGCAATACTTAGACCAGGCTTTCTTCCTCCTCTACCCCTCTCCACCTCCTCTTCCATTCCTACTCTCTTTCTCTCCACCTCCTCCTCATCCTCCTTTGTTCCCCCTCTCCCGCCCTCCAGTGAGAGGCAGGAGGTCACCTCGCTATCACTCTATCCAGCTGGAGCCGCTGAGAGGGCGAGGAGCAGAGGAGGGGTATAGAGGAAGCCCAAAGGAGACAAGAGGGAGAGGAGGAGAGGAGGAGAGGGAGTGAGACACTATGTTAGCTGTTGTGGTGTGATATGTGTAGTTACTTGTAATAACCACTATAGCATGCTGGACACTTATTTGGTGCTTGCTGACCTCAATGTGTGCATGCATATCAACAGTCTAAAGCAGTCATCTCCAATCCAAAGAATTAGTTGGAATCATTTGTTTATTAGACATTTCCAATTTATACTGTATGGATAATAAAACCCATCCTTTATTCACTTGTGTTTTAGCTTTTTCCCCACACCCACACTGAAAGTTGTTACTGTTACTTTAGTCTGTCTTGCTTTATGATAGTCACATGCCTCTACCTTTACAAGAAGTCTGTCAGTATTCTTCATGAGGGCTTTAAAGCTAATGTTAATTTGACTGTGTACTTCAAGAACATACATGTATTTTCCAAGACAGACCTGTTACTGGCTGTGTCTAAATATCCATTCTAGCGTAATACATACTTAAACTGCATACTAATTTCGCCTTTGATCTAGTAGAATTCACTCTTCTTATCTGACTCACTTGTTTGGCAACAGCTGATAGTCAGATAAATTGACGCGCTGTACCGAAATGAACGAATGACGGGAGTAAATGCAATCGCGCATTAGATGACGAATTCTGAGTACTATTGCTGCGTTCACATGCTAGTCGGAACTTGGAAACCCGGAAATGTCAGACTTGCTTACTGGTTGTATTTATACACGTGCCGCATTCAACGAACAGCAAGTCGGACATTTCAGAGTTTCCTAGGTCCGACTAGCATGTGAACGCGGCATAGTTTCTAAATTTCACATACTATAAAACTAAATGTTTTTACATACTATTTATTACTCTAATATGGGTATTTGGACACTGCCTCTTTGTCTCTCACACACTGAGCACGAGCACAGTCATTATGGCCACATCTTCCTCTGACCTGGCAGACCACCTGTGCTGTTCCATCTGCACAAACATCTACACTGAGCCTGTGTCTCTAAGCTATCAGCACACCTTCTGCAAGAGATGCCTCCAAGACAGCCTGAATGCTGGACACCAACTCTGTCAAGTGGGCAGGGCTCTGGTCAGAGACAGAATCTTCCAGATCAACAGACTGATCAGGAACGTGGCCTACCAGCTGAAACTGGAGGAAGATGCTAAAAGACAGAGAGCTACAGCCGAGAGAGGAAACAGTAGAGAGATGAATGTCGTGAACATGGAGAGGCTCTGAAGCTGTTCTGTGAGACGGAGAGTAAGCTGATCTCTGTGATCTGCAGAGATGGGTGAGACGACAGAGGACACACATTCAAACCTATAAGAGAAGCACATGAGGATCTGAAAAAAGAGGTAGCCTCAGATTTATGCTACTTCAAGAAGGACATTAGTGTGCTGGAATACTCAAGAGATGAGCAGCAAAGAGAAATGTCTCAAGCAAAAGAGACGTCAGATCATCTCAAAGTCCAGATTAGGTTGCTTGGTTGACAATGAGATAGTACTTGCCAGGCTGGAGGAACAGCTAAAGGTGAAGAGAGTTAAAACGGCCTCTCTTCGGTTTGAGCTGGACCTCACTGAGACCAGAGACTTCCTGCTCTAGTGGATGGAGAGGGGCTGCACTGAGATGAGGGAGAGGAGGAAGGAGGAGGAGTGGGTGGAGAGGAATATGATTGAGAGGAATATGATAGAGGGATTAGGATAGAGGGGAATATGATAGAGGGAATATATTGAGAGGAATATGACAGAGAGGATTTGTTTCATTAGATCACTTTAAGACTGAAAATCTCTTAGGCTGACAGTCCCTGAAATTGGGCGCTAGAATTTCTGTAAAAAAATATGTAAATGTTTACATGACTTATTTGATTGATTTCCCAACCATTTTATATTTCAGAAGACATCCATCCAGACCTTCCGAGAACCCCGTAAACGTCCTCTGTCGAATAAACTTGTATTTGCCTCACTCTGGTGGTCGGCTGCATCATTACATCCATTTATATCACTTAACTGCAACGTTAAGTCAAAGGGGCATTCCAGGAAAAACATTTATCCAGCTTGAATGCTTCACGGCACAGACATGGCAAAGCAATCACTGAATTTGTCTCGAGCAGGCAGAGCTAAATACATAACTTTCATAGCTTTACTATAAAGAATGCGACCTACACACTTCCTTAAACCAAAAATAAGTCAAGAAGTAATTTTGTGTGGAAGTCAAACATTTGTTCAGAACGACAAAATTGAGACCTTTACATAGCCCTTCTCCCATTGTCTATAGCAGGGATGCACACTGGTTAAATGGCCCAAATGTTAATTTAGACATTCACAAATTTTACAGATTTTGACTATCACTAATGTCATGAAATGTTTGGCAAAGTAGTAAAGAAGGTTGTATTATACTTTTCTTGTGTACTAGATCATATGGTTTGAAAAGTTTTTTTTTTTTTCTTAGACATAAATGAACAATTCCAGGTGAAAGCTAAAGGTCATAGCTTCCTGGGGGGAGGGACACCACTACAGTAATAAAATATTGCCCTCTTGCTAGATTGATGACTAAAGCCCTAGTGAAACAGTGCAAAATGGTTGTCAGCTCAACTGGTTAAATACAAGACCTGTTCATTGTGAAATGTATGTGTTCAAGTCTAATAATTTTGCTCTATATATTTTCTGCTCTGTATGTAATTTTATCTGTTTAAGCTGTCTGGACTGTTAATAGGCCCTTTTCACGTGACGTCAGACAACTTCCGTTCTGCCGCGATGCAGGTTATGTTTACATCCGGTGTCGCTTAGGAACGCTTAGCTAGTAGCACATCATTATGGAGTTCACCCAGTCCCTTTCACATCCGCCACCAATACGACTTAACGACGTAGAACGACTTGCTGACAAGTGGTCCCTTACTTCAAGATCGAAGCTTGATAAAGGCTACAAGTTCTTCGTTGAAGGTTACCTGTTTGATTATGAAGGTACGTGTTTATCATTATTTAGCTTAAATTAGCCCTATGCTAGCGAAGGTTATGAGCTGACGAGTTTCTGTTTTGCAGCCTCTTTTTAATATTACTGCTGTTTGTATCGACCGTAAGATAAGAGTCAGTAATGTATTAATTAACCCCAATCATTCCAGTGGAATCTAGACGGCACTGATCCCTGTTTAATACGGATCCGTCCACTGGCCGATGTGTATCTATCCTCAGGGGGAAAGTGCTGACTGCAAACAAAGGTGCTCCCACGAAGAATCTTAAAACTTGGTCCCTCATCTCTCCTGATCGCCCTCACCCAACGGGCACGTATTTCTCCATCAACAGGGAAATCGTGAAAACTCAGATACGGGAATTTCTGTTTGTTGTTTGAACAAAATGGTACACTGCAATAGCATCTTCTCGAAGATTGTGCCATGCTTCGGTGTTGGATGGGATACTGTTGCGATACAGACACCGGGAGAAAAGAAACAGCTAAATTAACATTCAGCTTTGACCAGGAATCAATATTTATCTAGCTATCATGCACAACAGTATTTGAATAGGTGAGTTACTATACATTCATGAATAAACTAACTGCCTAACAAAGGGTTAGATAGCTAGCTAAGTAAACTTGTTACATTACAGCCAGGCAGCAATGTAACGCTACCTTTTAACGTTATCGGTATCTGGTACTAAGTTGTTGTTAGCTAACGTTAGCCCACTTTTAAGTAACTAAGGCAGTGAACAATTATGAATTAACAATAACGTTAGCAAGTTACAAACCATTGCATATACGTAAACATTATTACTCTTAACTTTACTAATTTAACTTAAACGTACCTTTTGGAATTTCTTCAAGTAGCTAGCTTGCTAGTTAGTGGTCAACAGTTGTATTTTCGTTGAGAAGTCTCAGGTTACGGGCGAACGGAAGTGAAGTTAACCTGCTACGCGGAAAGGCGGAAGTTAGATGACGTCATCGTGAAAAGGGCCTATTGATATAACACAGGGCACCATTGAGAAAGAGACACTGGTCTCAATTGGGATTCCCTGTACAAATAAAGAGGAATATGATAGCGAGTATTATGTTGGAGTGGAATATGATGGAGAGGTATATAATAGAGGGAAAATAATAGAGGGAATATGATAGAGGGAATATGATGGAGGGAATATGATAGAGGAATATGATGTAGGGGAATATGATAGAGAATGAATGGAGGAATGTGTGACGCTCTTGAGCAACAAAGGTTGTCTGTTTGGTTATATAATCTGGAAAGACATGGATAAGAAAATGTTCAAACATAATTTTAAACAATACTGTTCTATAGTCAGCTGATATTGATTTCCTTATTTAATAATTGATTAAACTTAAATGCTAAACATCAATGACAACTACTCTTCAATTACATTTTTTGGGCCTATATAATTACACATCCAGCTAATTTTATTCCTCTATTAGCATGCATACCGTAAAGATACCGTAAGGATCACTCGACTGCAACAGCTCTGGTTGATTTAATCGATCAATGGCTCAGGTCACTTGACCAAGATAAACTTGTGGATGAGCTACTTCTTGATTTTAGTGCTGCATTTGACCTTGTTGATCATATGGCTAATAGCTGAGGCCATTGAAGAGAGATATTTTCTTGAACCCTCATTTCTTTTTTGGAACTTTGTTACTGAGGTGACATATCCTATGGAAGACTTGTTTTACTGTAGTAAGGTAGCCTATGTATTTCATTGATGATGATGATAATGAAAAATATTGACATTAGTGGTAGGCTGAGATCGAACAAACAACCTAAGTAAGCCTGGCTGCTAGTTATGATATCTAAAACAAATTGACTTTTAATTAAGCAAAACACATGTCGTTTGAATGGTCAACCATTTAATATGAGTTACAGCATTATATTTTAATAAAAAATTAGGTTATATGGATTAATTGTATATATTAGGTATGACTGTGCTGCATAGGTACAAAAAAATAGAAAATAAATAAACTAAATTGTGCCAGCATTTGATTACACATGAAAGCTGCGGTGGGTAACCATGGCAATGGGGACTCCATTGTGACATCACAAGATTCCGATTCTGGAAGGTTACCTGTTGCACAGACAAACTGAACAGTGCAAAGAGACTGATTCAACTAACCACTGACAGATTATTAATGTCCTATTTCATTAGTGAGAGAACACACTGCTTACTTCAGAGGTAGGTTGTAATATAACTTATTGTGAATGAGTTTCAGTAGTATAACTTATTTTCAAATTACTTGTGTATGAATGTGACATTTTAAGTAGACCTAACATGACTAGTGAAACTGTTGAAGAGAGATAGTTTGCTTGAGTCCTCTTTTTGTGAGAAAATGCTTCATCCTGACACCTGAGATGCCATGTTACAATTGTAGTGAGCCAGCCTAATGGCTAATGCATTCTATTGATGACAGAAAAAAAAAACCTCTCTCTGTGTTAATCACCAACATATGTTGTAATCAATTATCTCAATAAATATGTACCAAAAGAGTATGTTGTGTAAAAAAACAAGTACGCCTACCTAATTTGTAGCTGATTCATTTCTAATAAGAATAATATGTTCTTAATTGAATGGACATCCATTTCAAATGGTTGAATTGATAGACCTCTTTAAATTGAGGTGCACTCAGGGGCACTCAAAGAGAAGACTGGCGTTTTTACCTCCTTGGTTTTTTTAAATAGATGAAAGTGTACAAGTTAGGTCCTGCATGGATATAGAGTCATTTTTTACCCAAAACACAGTGTTTTCAATGATATGATGGAACTGATTAGTGTGGTTTGTGAGAACCAAGCCCAATATGGAGTAGAGCTACATGAGGGGTTGAATAAGGCTCAATAGTAAGGTACAGAAAGACCCTGAAGTTTGCTTTTTAAAGTCTGTATTGTGCTTTTTCATCTGCCATGGCAACGCCTTGCATCACAATGATGATGCCAAAGAACAGCCAAAATCGATTCATTTGAACTTGGTCGCTTTTCCAGTAGCCAACTTTTTACTAGTAATTCAGATAGGCCTATTGCGTAAACATATCTGGAGCAGAATTCTCACTTGCTTAATTGTAAGTAGCTGGGAAGAAAACGTTTGCACATTGTAAAGAGATGCATTATTATTTGGTTAGCATCACCCACTTACTACAACGTTATGTATTTTCCAGAGTTATTGTTAGCTAAGAGGAAGACATGGAGGGTTCAACGCTGACACAGAGGAGGGGTGAGTGTCGGTTGGAGGAAAGGGCGATCTAGACAGACTACGTGATGGAGCTGGGAGCCAGGTTGGCTCTGGTTTTGCAGATCCAGAAGGATCAGGAGAAGAAGATGAAGAGGATTTGGTTCAAGACGAGGAAAATGCCAAGACTGATTGAGGAGGTAACAAGACCAACTTTGACAAAGTTCTATTTAAAAATATTAAATAAAGCAAATATAAGTTATTGTAAGGGCAAAATGTTCCATATGCCATTGAATGTAAGCTAACAATGTTTTGTCCTTATTTATTTTTGTATTAGGCCACACCAAGGCAATGCTTATATCTGTTCTTGTCTAAATGTGTTGTATCATGTCTTTCTGTTTCAGTGTATTTATGTCCTCAGTTCTTATGGTTGTCTTGTCATAAAAAATAAACAACCGTTCTATCATAGACGCTCATATCAGGATGATGTGGTTGTCTCACCTTGCTACCTTAAGTTGAATGCACTAACTAACTATAAGTCATTCTGGATGAAAGCGTCTGATAAATGGCTAAAATGTCAAATGTTATGCTGGGTGTGGGGCATGTATTTTTACACTTAGCTGGCCCATTGGCTAGGGGACCCAGGGTTGGGACAGACTGGTGCAGAGCATCTGAGAGGACACTATATATATATATATATATGTGATGTATAAGTAAATAGTGCTGACTCATACAGTATGTATGTATGTACTGAATGTGATCACTTTCATCATGTCTGTTTCTTTTCTCACGCAGAATGTGAGAGATGTGAGCAACTGTCCTCTCACTGAGTTTATGGCTCCCTGTATTGACTCCCTCCCACCACTGGCTTTCACCAATCAGAGGCCTATACCAACCATGTTGCATCCCCACTCTCCATTTGCCATACGCGCTCAGGATGCACAGCGGTTCATTATATTTTCATACTTTGTCCCTGAAACCTGCCAGTCTGCTGAATGCCCAGTTGCCACAGAGGCCACTGCAGATGTATCTACAGGTATACGAGAGGACCTATGGACAGATACACATCTTTCCTCAATGCTGCATCGATACCTGCCACACTTCTTTGACGAAGACTCCATGCAGCCACATCAGGCAGTAGAGGGCACCACTGAGTTCTCAGTTGCTCCAGTGGCAATATCTAATGTCGAGAAAGAGGACAGATTCTCTCCTTACTCCCTCCCACCACTGGCTCAGTGGTTCATTGGCAATTCATTCAATTTCCTCGAAACCTCCCAGCCTGCTGTTTCAGCCACAGAGTGCCCAGTTACCACAGAGGCCACTGCTACCACAGCCACTGTCAAGGGAGAGAATCGATGGGCAGCTAGAAGTCTTCCTTCAGAGCTGCCTCCATGCCTGCCAACAGTCTTTGACGATGACTTCATGCCACCAGAGCAGACAGTAGAGGATACCTATGAGGTCTCAGTTGCTACAGAGACCACTGCAGGCACAGCTACTGTTGATTTTGGAGTGTACAGATCAGCAGCTAAATGCCCTGTCCCAATGCTGCCTCCAAGTCTGCCACTTGTCTTTGAAGTTGACTATAAACTGCCAGGAGAGGCAGTAGAGGGCACCACCAAGTGTCCAGTTATCAGTGAAACAAACAATGATGTGTCCACTCACCTCAAAGAGGACATGGCAGCTGATCAAAGCCCTCCTGACCCAGCAGCACTGCCTCCAAGCTCGCCATGTATCCGAGACTCTGACCACAAACTGACCGAGGACCAGCAACACTGTCTCTAATCCTGACCTGCACCCACAACAATGCCCATAAACAGCTATGGAAGACAGTTGAGTGGACTACAAAGTGCTCAGTCAACAGAGAGGCAACTGTTTCCATTTACAACTGGGATGATAAAAGTCTTCCAGGTCTGCAATGCATTCACAACAACAATGACCACAAGCAGCCAAAGGAGAAAGTTGAGGACACCACAGAGTGCTCAGTTAACACAGAGGCAAGTGCAGTTGCATCCACTGTCAAGAGAAAGGAACTGATGAGTGATAAAAGCCCTGTCCTAGCACTAACTCCAAGCCTGGCATGCATCCATGACAAGGACCACAAGCAGCCAGAGCAGAAAGGGAAGGGCACTAGTGAAGAGGTGGATCGCTGCCCTCATGCTCACCAGCTGGTCCCAGATGCTAACTTAACTCTGGCAACCCCTCTGCTCTGCATGGCCACTAAGACGCCTGTTAGAGTGAGAGCCTCCATATGCAGGTCAGAGGATGAGGAACCCAGGCCCTGGACGCTGGAAGAGGCAAAGGTAGGTGTCCTATTTTACACTACTACTCTACAGGGTTGGGGGTCTGTTCCATTTCAATTCAAAGCATTGAATTAAGAACTTCCTGAATTGACTGGAATTGAAATGGAATTGACCCCAACCCTGCTACTCTATGCTCATAGTATAAAACATCACCCCTTACTAGGGTTAACATTTGTATTACGTTTGGTGTGGACCCAGGAAGAACATCTATGGCTATTATGAAATCGGTTTGGGATACAAATAAACAAGTTACCTCAATTACTGTCCTCCAAATTGTGTGCCCCATGAGGCCTTCAATGTATGTTGATCACTCAAATGTGTATTGAATGTGCCACATTGGAACAATATTACATCTAGAGTCAATGTCTTCCTGTTAGGATTATTGGACAGGCATTGACATTGAGAGTGAAGAGAGGAGCGTCAAGGAGGAGTTGAGCCCAAGGGAGGGATTGAAGCGTGAGGCGGACCGTGCCCATTCCAAGAGCTCCAATGGGACGGTTTCATCAGAGAGAGCAGAGACCATCCTGGGAAGAGTGGGCTTTCTGGCCATGAACCTCAAGCATTAAGTCACGTTTATAAAGATCGAGGAAAAAGAGAAAAATAAGAAACTGAATAAGATGTTGAACGGTGACGAGAAAGAGAGAAATGAGATGAAGGCGAGAGAGAAAGAGCAAAAGAAAGCCATGAAGGCTGAGAAAAAGAGGGACAAGTTAGAACAGAAAAAGAGAGAGAAGGAAAGAAAAGAGAAGGAAAAGGCAGAGAAAAAGAGGTTAATGCGGCTGATTAAGATACACAATGCCATGATGAAAGACAGGATTAAGAAAGAGAAGAAGTGGTCTGAGGAGCTGAAAAAGAGAGAGAAAGCTCAAGCTGAGCTCCTGGAGATGGAGCGAAGATTCAAAAAAAGGAGGAGAAGAAGATAGAAAAGAGGAGGAAAGAAGAGAGGAAGAGACTGGAGAAGAGGAAAAAGAGGGGAGCCAGCTGGAGGTGGAACTGAGAGGGTGATAGAAGAGCAGGGAAGGGATGAAAGCTTGAAGATGGATGAGTAGACTGGGTAAGAAAGAGTGAGAAGGGAGATACTGTATTTTTGCATGCAATGAAAAGCAAAGAATAAAAAATTAAATGTTTCCTCTGTTTGTTTTTTGTCAATGCATACCGTACAAAACATTATAAACACAAAATGTTTACTTTTCTACAGCACAGCAAGCGGTACCAGAGTGCCAAGTCTAGGTCCAAAAGGTTCCTTAACAGCTTCTACCCCCAAGCCATAAGACTGCTGAACAATTAATCAAATGGCCACCCAGACTATTTACATTGACACCTCCCCCCTTTGTTTTTACACTGCAGCTACTTGCTGTTTATTATCTATGTATAGTTACTTTACACCTACCTAAATGTACAAATTACCTCAACTAACCTGTACCCCCAAACCTTGACTCGGTACCGGTACCCCTTGTATATAGCCTCGTTATTATTTTATTGTGTTACTTTTTTCTTTTTTTTTACTTTAGTGTATTTAGTAAATATTTTCTTAACTCTATTTCTTGGACTGCATTGTTGGTTAAGGGCTTATAAGTAAGCATTTCACGGTAAGGTCTACACCTCTTGTATTCGGCACATGCCAAATACAGTTTGATTTGATTTTATTTGGAGACTAGTAAGGATCAATGGAAAGATGAACAGAGCAATTTACAGAGAAATCCTTGATGAAAACCTGCTCCAGAGCGCTCAGGACCTCAGACTGTGGCTAAG
This sequence comes from Coregonus lavaretus, assembly GCF_964263955.1. Taxonomy (NCBI): domain Eukaryota; kingdom Metazoa; phylum Chordata; class Actinopteri; order Salmoniformes; family Salmonidae; genus Coregonus; species Coregonus lavaretus. The sequence continues at coordinate 13,505,693 of NC_140025.1, forward strand.
GTTCACCTTCCTACAGGACAACGACCCTAAGCACACAGCCAAGACAACGCAGGAGTGGCTTCGGGACAAGTCTCTGAATGTCCTTGAGTGGCCCAGCGGGGCCAGACCGGACTAGGGGCGCAATGGGGGGATTGTTGGAGGGTGGTGGTCAAGCCCGGAGCCGGAACCGCCTCAGAGGAGGAATGCCCACCTGGCCCTCCCCTGTTCGGTTTATATTTGGCACGGTCGCAGTCCGCGCCTTTGGGGGGGGGGATACTGTCACGCCCTGGCTCTGGGACTCTGTTATGTTGAGCCAGGGTGTGTTGTTTCTATGTGTTTTGTGTTCTAGGTTGATTATCTAGCTCATGTGTTTCTGTGTTGGCCGGGGTGGTTCTCAATCAGAGGCAACGAATATCAGCTGTTGCTTGTTGTCTCTGATTGGGTACCATACTTAGGCAGCCTGTTTTCCACAGTGTTTTGTGGGATCTTGTTCCGTGTATGGTTAGTGTCTGTTACCAAGGATGTCAAGTATTGTTTTGTTGTTTTGTTTCGTGTAAAAATAAATAAGTATGTTCGCAAATCACGCTGCGCATTGGTCCACTTCCTCCAACGATCGTGACAGGTGCCAATAATTCAGGAGGGCACTGTACACTTCTACTCATCACTTAGAAACTGTAATGGAAGAAGTCTTCATTGTTACCCTTATCTCTCTCCCTTTGATTACCCTCATGTCAGTCATACATTATATCACAAAATATTAAGCTTCAAAGGCAAAAAATATGATTAGACAAATAATATTTATTTGAATGATACTGTATTTTACTATATTTAAATTTAAATGAAATGTTTTTGTAATTATTACATTTTACGAAATGTAAAAACAAAACATTAAAAAAATTCAAAAATAACAAAAGCAAGGTAAAAAGAAAAGGACACAGAAACAGATCCAGATTCCTATTGATTTTATGAGTTGTCTTTGACCATATCCAGTTAATCACATATAGCGGTTGGTCTTTCAGTACATTTTATGAAAAAAACAATGTTGTGTGTTTTTTTTTGTAATTTCCTTGACAGTCGGCCATTCGAGTGCATTATGTAATTCTATGGAGAACATCTCATAACCACATTGCAGAACCTTTCTTGCTGCCTTATTTTGTGCCTAATTTTCTCTACCTATCCCATAGGTATAAACACTGGTAATGGCTCTACCTTTCCCTCTGATAGGCTTTGTTTGCCATATTACACCTAATTTATATAGCCATATGATCAACAAGGTCAAATGCAGCACTAAAATCAAGAAGCAGCTCATCCACAAGTTTATCTTGGTCAAGTGACCTGAGCCATTGATGGATTAAATCAACGAGAGCTGTTGCAGTCGAGTGATCCTTACGGTATCTTTACGGTATGCATGCTCATAGAGGGATAAAATTAGCTGGATGTGTAATTATATAGGCCCAAAAAATGTAATTGAAGAGTAGGTGTCATTGATGTTTAGCATTTTAGTTTAATAAATTATTAAATAAGGAAATCAATATCAGCTGACTATAGAACAGTATTTGTAGACCTGCCAACAGCGCCCATTGTTTAAAAATATATTTGTACATTTTCTTATCCATGTCTTTCCAGTTGATATAACCAAACAGACAACCTTTGTTGCTCAAGAGCGTCACACATTCCTCCATTCATTCTCTATAATATTCCCCTCCATCATATTCCTCTATCATATTCCATCTATTATATTCCCTCTATTATATTCCCTCTGTTATATTCCTCTCCATCATATTCCACTCCATCATAATACTCGCTATCATATTCCCTCTATCATATTCCTCTTTATTTATACAGGGAATCCCAATTGAGACCAGTGTCTCTTTTTCAATGGTGCCCAGTGTTATATCAATGAACAATCCAAACAGCTTAAATAGATACAATTACATACAGAGCAGAAAATATAAAGAGCAAAATTATTAGACTTGAACACATATATTTCACAATGAATAGGTCTTACATTTACATTACATTTTAGTCATTTAGCAGACGCTCTTATCCAAAGCGACTTACAGTTAGTGGGCCCCCGTGGGAAACGAACCCACAACCCTGGCGTTGCAAGCACTACCAACTGAGCTACAGGAGGGCCTGTCTTATATTTAACCAGTTGAGCTGACAACCATTTTGCACTGTTTCACTAGGGCTATAGTCATCAATCTAGCAAGAGGGCAATATTTTATTAATGTAGTGGTGTCCCTCCCCCCAGGAAGCTATGACCTTTAGCTTTCACCTGGAATTGTTCATTTATGTCTGAGAAAAAAAAAAACTTTTCAAACCATATGATCTAGTACACAATAAAAGTATAGTACAACCTTCTTAACTACTTTGCCAAACATTTCATGACATTAGTCATAGTCAAAATCTGCTAAATTTGTGGATGTCTAAATTAACATTTGGGCCATTTAACCAGTGTTCATCCCTCCTATAGACAAAGGGAGAAGGGCTATGTAAAGGTCTCGATTTTGTCGTTCTGAACAAATGTTGGACTTCCACACAAAATTACTTCTTGACTTCTTTTAGGTTTAAGGAAGTGTGAAGGTCGCGTTCTTTATCGTTGAGCTATGAAAGTTATGTATTTAGCTCTGCCTGCTCGAGACAAATTCAGTGATTGCTTTGCCATGTCTGTGCCGTGAAGCAGTCAAGCTGGATAAAAGTTTTTCCTGGAACGCCACTTTGATGTAGCGCTGCAGTGAAGTGATATAAATGGATGTAATTATGCAGCCGACCACCAGAGGGAGGCAAATACAAGTTTATTCGACAGAGGATGTTTACATAGTTCTAGGAAGGTCTGGATGGATGTCTTCTGAAATATAAAACGGTGGGAAATCAATCAAATAAGTCATGTAAACATTTACATATTTTTTAAAGAAATTCTAGCGCCCGATTTCGGGGACTGTCAGCCTAAGAGATTTTATGTCTTAAAGTGATCTAATGAAAAAACAAATCCTCTCTGTCACATTCCTCTCAATATATTCCCTCTATCATATTCCCCTCCATCCTAATCCCTCTATCATATTCCTCTCTATCATATTCCTCTCCAACCACTCCTCCTCCTTCCTCCTCTCCCTAATCTCAGTGCAGCCCCTCTCCATCCACTAGAGCAGGAAGTCTCTGGGCTCAGTGAGGTCCAGCTCAGACTGAAGAGAGGCCGTTTTAACTCTCTTCTCCTTTAGCTGTTCCTCCAGCCTGGCAAGTACTATCTCCTTGTCAACCAAGCAACCTGATCTGGACTTTGAGATGATCTGACGTCTCTTTTGCTTGAGACATTTCTCTTTGCTGCTCATCTCTTGAGTATTCCAGTACACGAATATCCTTCTTGAAGTAGCATAAATCTGAGGCTACCTCTTTTTTCAGATCCTCATGTGCTTCTCTTATAGGTTTGAATGTGTGTCCTCTGTCGTCTCACCCATCTCTGCAGATCACAGAGATCAGATTACTGTCCGTCTCACAGAACAGCTTCAGAGCCTCTCCATGTTCACGACATTCATCTCTCTACTGTTTCCTCTCTCGGCTGTAGCTCTCTGTCTTTTAGCATTTTCCTCCAGCTTCAGCTCGAAGGCCACGTTCCTGATCAGTCTGTTGATCTGGAAGATTCTGTCTCTGACCAGAGAGTCTTGGAGGCATCTCTTGCAGAAGGTGTGCTGATAGCTCAGAGACACAGGCTCAGTGTAGATGTCTGTGCAGATGGAACAGCACAGGTGGCCATAATGACTGTGCTCATGCTCAGTGTGTGAGAGACAAAGAGGCAGTGTCCGAATACCCATATTAGAGTACTAAATAGTATATAAAAACATTTAGTTTTTTAGTATGTGAAATTTAGAAATTATGCCGCGTTCACATGCTAGTCGGACCTAGGAAACTCTGAAATGTCTGACTTGCTGTTCGTTGAATGCGCCACGTGTATAACTACAACCAGTAAGCAAGTCTGACATTTCCGGGTTTCCAAGTTCCGACTAGCATGTGAACGCGGCAATAGTACTCAGAATTCGTCATCTAATGAGCGATTGCATTGACTCCCGTCATTTGTTCATTTCGGTACAGCGCGTCAATTTATCTGACTATCAGCTGTTGCAAAACAAGTGAGTCAGAAAAGAAGAGTGCATTCTACTAGATCAAAGGCAAAATTAGTATGCAGTTTAAGTATGTATTACGCTAGAATGGATATTTAGACACGGCCAGTAACAGGTCTGTCTTGGAAAATACATGTATATTCTTGAAGTACACAGTCAAATTAACATTAGCTTTAAAGCCCTCATGAAGAATACTGATAGACTTCTTGTAATGGTAGAGGCATGTGACTATCATAAAGCAAGACAGACTAAAGTAACAGTAACAACTTTCAGTGTGGGTGTGGGGAAAAAGCTAAAACACAAGTGAATAAAGGATGGGTTTTATTATCCATACAGTATAAATAGGAAATGTCTAATAAACAAATGATTCCAACTAATTCTTTGGATTGGAGATGACTGCTTTAGACTGTTGATATGCATGCACACATTGAGGTCAGCAAGCACCAAACAAGTGTCCAGCATGCTATAGTGGTTATTACAAGTAACTACACACATCACACCACAACAGCTAACATAGTGTCTCACTCCCTCTCCTCCTCTCCACCTCTCCCTCTTGTCTCCTCTGTTCTTCCTCTATTCCTCCTCCTCTCCTCCTCGCCCTCTCAGCGGCTCCAGCTGGATAGAGTGACGGCGAGGTGGCCTCCTGCCTCTCTCACTGGAGGGCGGGAGAGGGGGAACAAAGAGGAGGAGGAGGAGGTGGAGAGAAAGAGAGTAGGAATGGAAGAGGAGGTGGAGAGGGGTAGAGGAGGCAGAAAGCCTGGTCTAAGTATTGCTTTAAAGGGAAGAGAGGGGGACGAAGAGAGAGTGCGAGAGATGGGGGGAGTGGGAGAAAGAGGGGAGGAGGGGGAGGAGGGGGAGGGCAGCTGTTTCCGACACTCCATCCTTACACCTGCAACAGGTAGGCCAGGGGGTGGGACCTGTAGGTGAGACTCATAACATGATAAGGGGGGCAGGTGAAGAAGGGGTGGAGCTGGAGTCAAGGAGGGGAGGGTGTTCCTACGAGCCCCCTGCCAGCGAGACGGTTGAGCAGGGAGGAAGTCTGTCCACGGAGCATTTCTGGGTCATTGGGTCGCCTCCAATGAGATTACATCCCCCTCTACAATATAAAGCAGTTTGAGTACTGCGGGGTTCTCTGTATAAATCCAAGGTGAAACCTCCAGGGGCTAGCCTTCTCTCAGCGGAGAGTCTGCTCTGGGCTGCCTGCGAAAGGTGCTCCTCTGTGGGAAAGAGGAGAGAACAAGAGGCCCCAGAAGAGATCTCCTTATGGTAGTGATGGACATATCAACTATCCTTGTCATCTTCCACCTCTTCCTCTTCCTCTTCTTCTTGCTCGGCCTTCTCCCTCCTTTCCTTCTTACAGTCGTGATGGAGAGAACCCTTTTCTACCTTTCCTCCTTCAACTCCTCCCTCTTTCTCTTCCTCTACCTTCCTCTCCCTCCTTCCCTCTTGGTAGACCTTGTTTAGTCAAGCCAGATTGTGGATAGCTAGCCATGGTTCAGACCACTGTGGCTCTCTGGGAGGGGAGTTACAGGACTGGTCCACTGGACTCAGCTCACATGGGGAGAACCTGCTGCTGCTGCCACTCCCCCTCTTAACTAGGATGAGATCACGTTTGGAGGAAACCTGGCACCATCCCTACGGTGAAGCATGGTGGTGCCAGCATCATGCTGTGGGGAGGATTTTCAGGGACAGGGACTGGGAACACGCCCCATTTGCATCGACGGGGCTGTAGTGGAGCGGGTCGAGAGTTTCAAGTTCCTTGGTGTCCACATCACCAACAAACTTTCATGGTTCAAACACACCAAGACAGTCGTGAAGAGGGCACGACAACGCCTTTTCCACCTCAGGAGACTGAAAAGATTTGACATTGGTCCCAAGATCCTCAAAAAGTTAAACAGCTGCACCATCGAGATTATCCTAACCGGTTGCATCACCGCCTGGTATGGCAACTGCTCGGCATCCGACCGTAAGGCGCTACAGAGGGTAGTGCGTACGGCCCAGTACATCACTGGGGCCAAGCTTCCTGCCATCCAGGACCTATATACTAGGCGGTGTCAGAAGGCAAGCGGTACCAGAGTGCCAAGTCTAGGTCCAAAAGGCTCCTTAACAGCTTCTACCCCCAAGCCATAAGACTGCTGAACAATTAATCAAATGGCCACCCGGACTATTTACATTGACACCTCCCCCCTTTGTTTTTACACTGGTAATAGGAATCTGGATCGGTTTCCTTTTCTTTTTACCTTGCTTTTGTTATTATTATTATTTTTTAAAGTTTTCTTTTTACATTTCGTAAAATGTTATAATTACAAAAACATTTCATTTTAATTTCAATTTAGTAACATACTGTATCATTCAAATAAATATTATTATTTGTCTAATCATATTTTGCCAGCTAACTGGGTGGCAGGCTGCAATCAGTAGCTGTAATTAAGTACAGCAGCCATCAACCATCTAACGTTAATGCCTCGGATAATGAGGTTAGAAGAACAGCTGAATGGTCGGTAGCTAGCTGGCTCAATTACAGGTACTCTTAAGCGTGAAATAACATTGGAAACAACTAACCACAGTTGCTAAAAGTTACCAGTAGCTACCCACTAGCTAGCTAGCTTTGTTGGTCCAAGTGGTGGGTTAGCTAGCACTCGTGCTTCGCCGGGGTCCACCGAATAGAATACTTACCTACAATAATTACCTACAATAACCTACAATAACTACCTAAGTAAACTACCTATAATACCTGACTACAATACCTACATACAATCTAAATACATGGTTTAAGCTTTACTCAACAACATATAAGAAGCCAGCTTATCTCCTGCTAGAGAAAACACAACCTCTCCCGACAACCTCGAGGCAAGAGACCTTTCTCTCTTTCTCGTCATCTTTCAACTTCTTATTCAGTTCCTTATTTTTCTCTTTTTCCTCCATCTTTAAAAATGTGACTTTCTGCTTGAGGTTCATGGCCAGAAAGCCCACTCTTCCCAGGATGGTCTCTGCTCTCTCTGATGAAACCGTCCCATTGGAGCTCTTGGAATGGGCACGGTCCGCCTCACTCTTCAAACCCTCCCTCGGGCTCACCTCCTCCTTGACGCTCCTCTCTTCACTCTCAATGTCAATGCCTGTCCAATAATCCTAACAGGAAGACATTGACTCTAGATGTAATATTGTTCCAATGTGGCACATTCAATACACATTTGAGTGATCAACATACATTGATGGCCTCATGGGGCACACAATTTAGAGGACAGTAATTGAGGTAACTTGTTTATTTGTATCCCAAACCGATTTTGTAATAGCCATAGATGTTCTTCCTGGGTCCACACCAAACGTAATACAAATGTTAACCCTAGTAAGGGGTGATGTTTTATACTATGAGCATAGATTAGCAGGGTTGGGGTCAATTCAATTTCAATTCCAGTCAATTCAGGAAGTACTTAATTCAATGCTTTGAATTGAAATGGAACAGACCCCCAACCCTGTAGAGTAGAAGTGTAAAATAGGACACCTACCTTTGCCTTTTTCAGCGTCCAGGGCCTGGGTTCCTCATCCTCTGACCTGCATATGGAGGCTCTCACTCTAACAGGCGTCTTAGTGGCCATGCAGAGCAGAGGGGTTGCCAGAGTTAAGTTAGCATCTGGGACCAGCTGGTGAGCATGAGGGCAGCGATCCACCTCTTCACTAGTGCCCTTCCCTTTCTGCTCTGGCTGCTTGTGGTCCTTGTCATGGATGCATGCCAGGCTTGGAGGAAGTGCTAGGACAGGGCTTTTATCACTCATCAGTTACTCTCTCTTGACAGTGGATGCAACTGCACTTGCCTCTGTGTTAACTGAGCACTATGTGGTGTCCTCAACTGTCTCCTCTGGCTGCTTGTGGTCATTGTTGTTGTGAATGCATTGCAGACCTGGAGGACTTTTATCATCCCAGGTGTAAATAGTAACAGTTGCCTCTGTGTCGACTGAGCACTTTGTAGTGCACTCAACTGTCTTCCATAGCGGTTTGTGGTCATTGTTGTGGGTGCAGGTCAGGATTAGAGGCAGTGTTGCAGGTGCAGGAGGACTTTTATCAGCCAAACACTCCTCCGTGTGGACAGTGGACACAGAAACGGCTGCTTCCCTGGCAACTGGACACTTGTTGGTGTCCTCTACTGCCTCCCCTGGCAGATTGTGGACAGTGGAGACGGAAACGGCCGCTTCCCTGGACACTTGACTCTTGGTGGTGTCCTCTACTGCCTCCTCTGGCTGCTTGTGGCCATTGTCTAGAATGTGTGGCAACTTTGAAGGCAGCATTGGAGCCGGGCTTTTATCACCCAACAGGTTCTCTCCCTGGACAATGGATGTGCCTGCAGTGATCGCTGTGGTAACGGAGGACTCGGTGGCATCCTCTTTTGTCTCCTCTGTCAGTTTGTGGTCAGAGTCTCGGATACATGGCGAGCTTGGAGGCAGTGCTGCAGGGTCAGGAGGGCTTTGATCAGCTGCCATGTCCTCTTTGAGGTGAGTGGACACATCATTGTTTGTTTCACTGATAACTGGACACTTGGTGGTGTCCTCTACTGCCTCCCCTGGCAGTTTGTAGTCAACTTCAAAGACAAGTGGCAGACTTGGAGGCAGCATTGGGACAGGGCATTTAGCTGCTGATCTGTACACTCCAAAATCAACAGTAGCTGTGCCTGCAGTGGTCTCTGTAGCAACTGAGACCTCATAGGTATCCTCTACTGTCTGCTCTGATGGCATGAAGTCATCGTCAAAGACTGTTGGCAGGCATGTAGGCAGCACTGAAGGAAGACTTCTAGCTGCCCATCGATTCTCTCCCTTGACAGTGGCTGTGGTAGCAGTGGTCTCTGTGGCAACTGGGCACTCTGTGGCTGAAATAGCAGGCTTAGAGGTTTCGAGGAAATTGAATGAATTGCCAATGAACCGCTGAGCCAGGGGTGGGAGGGAGTAATGATAGAATCTGTCCTATTCCTCAAAATTAGATATTGCCACTGGAGCAACTGAGACCTCAGTGGTGCCCTCTACTGCCTGATGTGGCTGCATGGAGTCTTCGTCAAAGAAGTGTGGCAGGTATCGATGCAGCATTGAGGAAAGATGTATATCTGTCCATAGGTCCTCTCGTATACCTGTAGATACATCTGCAGTGGCCTCTGTGGCAACTGGGCATTCAGCAGACTGGCAGGTTTCAGGGACAAAGTATGAACATACAATGAACCGCTGTGCATCCTGAGCGCGTATGGCAAATGGAGAGGGGGGATGCAACATGGTAGGTATAGGCCTCTGATTGGTGAAAGCCAGTGGTGGGAGGGAGTCAATACAGGGAGCCATGAACTCAGTGAGAGGACAGTTGCTCACATCTCACACATTCTGCGTGAGAAAAGAAACAGACATGATGAAAGTGATCACATTCAGTACATACATACATACTGTATGAGTCAGCACTACTTACTTATACATCACATATATATATATATATATATATATATATATATATATATAGTGTCCTCTAAGATGCTCTGCACCAGTCTGTCCCAACCCTTGGTCCCCTAGCCAATGGGCCAGCTAAGTGTAAAAATACATGCCCCACACCCAGCATAACATATGACATTTTAGCCATTTATCAGACGCTTTTATCCAGAACGACTTATAGTTAGTTAGTGCATTCAACTTAAGGTAGCTAGGTGAGACAACCACATAATCCTGATATGAGCGTCTATGATAGAACGGTTGTTTATTTTTTATGACCAGACAACCATAAGAACTGAGGACATAAATTCACTGAAACAGACAGACACGATACAACACATTTAGACAAGAACAGTTATAAGCATTGCCATGGTGTAGCCTAATACAAAAAGAAATAAGGACAAAACATTGTTAGCTTACATTCCATGGCATATGGAACATTTTGCCCTTACAATAACTTATATTTGCTTTAATTAATATTGTTAAACAGAACTCTTGTCGACTTTGTCAAAGTTGGTCTTGTTACCTCCTCAATCAGTCTTGGCATTTTCCTCGTCTTGAACCAAATCCTCTTCATCTTCTTCTCCTGATCCTTCTGGATCTGCAAAACCAGAGCCAACCTGGCTCCCAGCTCCATCACGTAGTCTGTCTAGATCGCCCTTTCCTCCAACCGACACTCACCCCTCCTCTGTGTCAGCGTTGAACCCTCCATGTCTTCCTCTTAGCTAACAATAACTCTGGAAAATACACAACGTTGTAGTAAGTGGGTGTTGCTAACCAAATAATAATGCATCTCTTTACAATGTGCACACGTTTTCTTCCCAGCTACTTACAATTAATCAAGTGAGAATCCTGATCCAGATATGTTTAGGCAATAGGCCTATCTGAATTACTAGTAAAAAGTTGGCTACTGGAAAAGCGACCAAGTTCAAATGAATCGATTTTGGCTGTTCTTATCATTTCGTGAACAATATCCTTCATGACATCATCATTGTGATGCAAGGCGTTGCCATGGCAGATGAAAAAGCACAACACAGACTTTAAAAAGCAAACTTCAGGGTCTTTCTGTACCTTACTATTGAGCCTTATTCAACCCCTCATGTAGCTCTACTCCATATTGGGCCTGGTTCTCACAAACCACACTAATCACTTCCATCATATCATTGAAAACACTGTGTTTTGGGTAGAAAAAGACTCTATGTCCATGCAGGACCTAACTTGTACAGTTTCATCTATTTTAAAACCAAGGAGGTAAAAATGCCAGTCTTCTCTTTGAGTGCCCTTGAGTGCACCTCAATTTAAAGAGGTCTATCAATTCAACCATTTGAAATGGATGTCCATTCAATTAAGAACATATTATTCTTATTAGAAATGAATCAGCTACAAATTAGGTAGGCGTACTTGTTTTTTTACACAACCTACTCTTTTGGTACATATTTATTGAGATAATTGATTACAACATATGTTGGTGATTAACACAGAGAGAGGTTTTTTTTCTGTCATCAATAGAATGCATTAGCCATTAGGCTGGCTCACTACAATTGTAACATGACATCTCAGGTGTCAGGATGAAGCATTTTCTCACAAAAAGAGGACTCAAGCAAACTATCTCTCTTCAACAGTTTCACTAGTCATGTTAGGTCTACTTAAAATGTCACATTCATACACAAGTAATTTGAAAATAAGTTATACTACTGAAACACATTCACAATAAGTTATATTACAACCTACCTCTGAAGTAAGCAGTGTGTTCTCTCACTAATGAAATAGGACATTAATAATTTGTCAGTGGTTAGTTGAATCAGTCTCTTTGCACTGTTCAGTTTGTCTGTGCAACAGGTAACCTTCCAGAATCGGACTCTTGTGATGTCACAATGGAGTCCCCATTGCCATGGTTACCCACAGCAGCTTTCATGTGTTATCAAATGCTGGCACAATTTAGTTTATTTATTTTAGATTTTTTGTACCTATGCAGCACAGTCATACCTAATATATACCATGAATCCATATAACCTAATTTTTTATTAAAATAAAATGCTGTAACTCATGTAAAATGGTTGACCATTCAAACGACATGTGTTTTGCCTAATTAAAAGTCTATATGTTTTAGATATCATAAATAGCAGCCAGGCTTACTTAGGTTGTTTGTTCGATCTCAGCCTACCACTAATGCCAATATTTTTCATCATCATCATCATCATCAATGAAATACATAGGCTACCTTACTACAGTAAAACAAGTCTTCCATAGTCTATGTCACCTCAGTAACAAAGTTCCAAAAAAGAAAAGAGGGTTCAAGAAAACATCTCTCTTCAATGGCCTCAGCTATTAGCCATATGATCAACAAGGTCAACTGCAGCACTAAAATCAAGAAGCAGCTCATCCACAAGTTTATCTTGGTCAAGTGATCTGAGCCATTGATCGATTCAATCAACGAGAGCTGTTGCAGTCGAGTGATCCTTACGGTATCTTTACGGTACGCATGCTCATAGAGGGATAAAATTAGCTGGATGTGTAATTATATAGGCCCAAAAAATGTAATTGAAGAGTAGGTGTCATTGATGTTTAGCATTTAAGTTTAATAAATAATTAAATAAAGAAATCAATATCAGCTGACTATAGAAAAGTATTGTTTAAAATTATGTTTGAACATTTTCTTATCCGTGTCTTTCCAGTTGATATAACCAAACAGACAACCTTTGTTGCTCAAGAGCGTCACACATTCCTCCATTCATTCTCTATCATATTCCCCTCCACCAAATTCCTCTATCATATTCCCTCCATCATATTCTCTCTATTATATTTCTCTCCATCATATTCCACTCCATCATAATACTCGCTATCATATTCCCTCTATCATATTCCTCTTTATTTTTACAGGGAATCCCAATTGAGACCAGTGTCTCTTTTTCAATGGTGCCCTGTGTTATATCAATTAACAATCCAAACAGCTTAAACAGATAAAATTACATACAGAGTAGAAAATATATAGAGCAAAATTATTAGACTTGAACACATACATTTCACAATGAACAGGTCTTGTATTTAACCAGTTGAGCTGACAACCATTTTGCACTGTTTCACTAGGGCTTTAGTCATCAATCTAGCAAGAGGGAAATATTTTATTAATGTAGTGGTGTCCCTCCCCCCAGGAAGCTACGACCTTTAGCTTTCACCTGGAATTGTTCATTTATGTCTGAGAAAAAAAACACTTTCCAAACCATATGATCTAGTACACAAGAAAAGTATAATACAACCTTCTTTACTACTTTGCCAAACATTTCATGACATTAGTGAGAGTCAAAATCTGTAAAATGTGTGAATGTCTAAATTAACATTTGGGCAATTTGACCAGTGTACATCACTCCTATAGACAATGAGAGATGGGCTATGTAAAGGTCTCGATTTTGTCGTTCTGAACAAATGTTTGACTTCCACACAAAATTACTTCTTGACTTATTTTAGGTTTAAGGAAGTGTGTAGGTTTAAACTATTGCTTTAAAGGGAAGAGAGGGGGAGGAGGAGAGAGAGAGCGCGAGAGATGGGGGGAGTGGGAGAAAGAGGGAAGGAGGGGGAGGAGGGGGAGGAGGGGGAGGAGGTGGAGGGCAGCTGTGTCCGACACACCATACTTACACCTGCAACAGGTAGGCCAGGGGGCGGGACCTGTAGGTGAGACTCATAACATGATAAGGGGGGCAGGTGAAGAAGGGGTGTTGCTGGAGTCAAGGAAGGGAGGGTGTTCCTACGAGCCCCCTGCCAGCGAGACGGGGAGCAGGGAGGAAGTCTGTCCATGGAGCATTTCTGGGTCATTGGGTCGCCTCCAATGAGATTAGATCACCCTCTACAATGTAAAGCAGTTTGAGTACTGGGGGGTTCTCTGTATAAATCCAAGGTGAAACCTCCAGGGGCTAGCCTTCTCTCAGCGGAGAGTCTGCTCTGGGCTGCCTGCGAAAGGTGCTCCTCTGTGGGAAAGAGGAGAGAACAAGAGGCCCCAGAAGAGATCTCCTTATGGTAGTGATGGACAGATCAACTCTCCTTGTTATCTTCCACCTCTTCCTCTTCCTCTTGCTCGGCCTTCTCCCTCCTTTCCTTCTTACAGTCTTACAGTCCTTCTTACAGTCATTTTCTCCCTTTCCTCCTTCCTCTCCTCCCTCTTTCTCTTCCTCTACCTTCCTCTCCCTCCTTCCCTCTTGGTAAACCTTGTTTAGTCGAGCCAGATTGTGGATAGCTAGCCATGGTTTAGACCACTGTCGCTGTCTGGGTGGGGGGATACAGGACTGGTCCACTGGACTCAGCTCACATGGGGAGAACCTGCTGCTGCTGCCACTCCCCCTCTTACCTGGGATGAGATCACGTTTGGAGGAAACATGGCACCATCCCTACGGTGAAGCATGGTGGTGGCAGCATCATGCTCCGGGGAGGATTTTCAGGGACAGGGACTGGGAACACGCCCCATTCACATCGACGGGGCTGTAGTGGAGCAGGTCGAGAGTTTCAAGTTCCTTGGTGTCCATATCACCAACAAACTATCATGGTTCAAACACACCAAGACAGTCGTGAAGAGGGCACGACAACACCTTTTCCACCTCAGGAGACTGAAAAGATTTGGCATTGGTCCCAAGATCCTCAAAATGTTCTACAGCTGCACCATCGAGAGCTTCCTGACCAGTTGCATCACCGCCTGGCATGGCAACTGCTCGGCATCCGACCGTAAGGCGCTACAGAGGGTAGTGCGTACGGCCCAGTACATCACTGGAGCCAAGCTTCCTGCCTTCCAGGACCTATATACTTGGAGGTGTAAGAGGGAGGCCCAAAAAATTGACAAAGACTCCAGTCACCCAAGTCATAGACTGTTCTCTCTGCTACCGCACAGCAAGCGGTACCAGAGTGCCAAGTCTAGGTCCAAAAGGCTCCTTAACAGCTTCTATCCCCAATTCATAAGACTGCTGAACAATTAATCAAATGGCCACCCGGACTATTTACATTGACACCTCCCCCCTTTGTTTTTACACTGGTAATAGGAATCTGGATCGGTTTCCTTTTCTTTTTACCTTGCTTTTGTTATTATTATTATTTTTTAAAGTTTTCTTTTTACATTTCGTAAAATGTTATAATTACAAAAACATTTCATTTTAATTTCAATTTAGTAACATACTGTATCATTCAAATAAATATTATTATTTGTCTAATCATATTTTGCCAGCTAACTGGGTGGCAGGCTGCAATCAGTAGCTGTAATTAAGTACAGCAGCCACCAACCATCTAACGTTAATGCCTCGGATAATGAGGTTAGAAGAACAGCTGAATGGTCGGTAGCTAGCTGGCTCAATTACAGGTACTCTTAAGCGTGAAATAACATTGGAAACAACTAACCACAGTCGCTAAAAGTTACCAGTAGCTACCCACTAGCTAGCTAGCTTTGTTGGTCCAAGTGGTGGGTTAGCTAGCACTCGTGCTTCGCCGGGGTCCACCGAATAGAAAACTTACCTACAATAATTACCTACAATAACCTACAATAACTACCTAAGTAAACTACCTATAATACCTGACTACAATACCTACATACAATCTAAATACATGGTTTAAGCTTTACTCAACAACATATAAGAAGCCAGCTTATCTCCTGCTAGAGAAAACACAACCTCTCCCGACAACCTCGAGGCAAGAGACCTTTCTCTCTTTCTCGTCATCTTTCAACTTCTTATTCAGTTCCTTGTTTTTCTCTTTTTCCTCCATCTTTAAAAATGTGACTTTCTGCTTGAGGTTCATGGCCAGAAAGCCCACTCTTCCCAGGATGGTCTCTGCTCTCTCTGATGAAACCGTCCCATTGGAGCTCTTGGAATGGGCACGGTCCGCCTCACTCTTCAAACCCTCCCTCGGGCTCACCTCCTCCTTGACGCTCCTCTCTTCACTCTCAATGTCAATGCCTGTCCAATAATCCTAACAGGAAGACATTGACTCTAGATGTAATATTGTTCCAATGTGGCACATTCAATACACATTTGAGTGATCAACATACATTGATGGCCTCATGGGGCACACAATTTAGAGGACAGTAATTGAGGTAACTTGTTTATTTGTATCCCAAACCGATTTTGTAATAGCCATAGATGTTCTTCCTGGGTCCACACCAAACGTAATACAAATGTTAACCCTAGTAAGGGGTGATGTTTTATACTATGAGCATAGATTAGCAGGGTTGGGGTCAATTCAATTTCAATTCCAGTCAATTCAGGAAGTACTTAATTCAATGCTTTGAATTGAAATGGAACAGACCCCCAACCCTGTAGAGTAGAAGTGTAAAATAGGACACCTACCTTTGCCTTTTTCAGCGTCCAGGGCCTGGGTTCCTCATCCTCTGACCTGCATATGGAGGCTCTCACTCTAACAGGCGTCTTAGTGGCCATGCAGAGCAGAGGGGTTGCCAGAGTTAAGTTAGCATCTGGGACCAGCTGGTGAGCATGAGGGCAGCGATCCACCTCTTCACTAGTGCCCTTCCCTTTCTGCTCTGGCTGCTTGTGGTCCTTGTCATGGATGCATGCCAGGCTTGGAGGAAGTGCTAGGACAGGGCTTTTATCACTCATCAGTTCCTCTCTCTTGACAGTGGATGCAACTGCACTTGCCTCTGTGTTAACTGAGCACTATGTGGTGTCCTCAACTGTCTCCTCTGGCTGCTTGTGGTCATTGTTGTTGTGAATGCATTGCAGACCTGGAGGACTTTTATCATCCCAGGTGTAAATAGCAACAGTTTCCTCTGTGTCGACTGAGCACTTTGTAGTGCACTCAACTGTCTTCCATAGCGGTTTGTGGTCATTGTTGTGGGTGCAGGTCAGGATTAGAGGCAGTGTTGCAGGTGCAGGAGGACTTTTATCAGCCAAACACTCCTCCGTGTGGACAGTGGACACAGAAACGGCTGCTTCCCTGGCAACTGGACACTTGTTGGTGTCCTCTACTGCCTCCCCTGGCAGAGTGTGGACAGTGGAGACGGAAACGGCCGCTTCCCTGGACACTTGACTCTTGGTGGTGTCCTCTACTGCCTCCTCTGGCTGCTTGTGGCCATTGTCTAGAATGTGTGGCAACTTTGAAGGCAGCATTGGAGCCGGGCTTTTATCACCCAACAGGTTCTCTCCCTGGACAATGGATGTGCCTGCAGTGATCGCTGTGGTAACGGAGGACTCGGTGGCATCCTCTTTTGTCTCCTCTTTCAGTTTGTGGTCAGAGTCTCGGATACATGGCGAGCTTGGAGGCAGTGCTGCAGGGTCAGGAGGGCTTTGATCAGCTGCCATGTCCTCTTTGAGGTGAGTGGACACATCATTGTTTGTTTCACTGATAACTGGACACTTGGTGGTGTCCTCTACTGCCTCCCCTGGCAGTTTGTAGTCAACTTCAAAGACAAGTGGCAGACTTGGAGGCAGCATTGGGACAGGGCATTTAGCTGCTGATCTGTACACTCCAAAATTAACAGTAGCTGTGCCTGCAGTGGTCTCTGTAGCAACGGAGACCTCATAGGTATCCTCTACTGTCTGCTCTGATGGCATGAAGTCATCGTCAAAGACTGTTGGCAGGCATGTAGGCAGCACTGAAGGAAGACTTCTAGCTGCCCATCGATTCTCTCCCTTGACAGTGGCTGTGGTAGCAGTGGTCTCTGTGGCAACTGGGCACTCTGTGGCTGAAACAGCAGGCTTAGAGGTGTCGAGGAAATTGAATGAATTGCCAATGAACCGCTGAGCCAGGGGTGGGAGGGAGTAATGATAGAATCTGTCCTCTTCCTCAACATTAGATATTGCCACTGGAGCAACTGAGACCTCAGTGGTGCCCTCTACTGCCTGATGTGGCTGCATGGAGTCTTCGTCAAAGAAGTGTGGCAGGTATCGATGCAGCATTGAGGAAAGATGTATATCTGTCCATAGGTCCTCTCGTATACCTGTAGATACATCTGCAGTGGCCTCTGTGGCAACTGGGCATTCAGCAGACTGGCAGGTTTCAGGGACAAAGTATGAAAATACAATGAACCGCTGTGCATCCTGAGCGCGTATGGCAAATGGAGAGGGGGGATGCAACATGGTAGGTATAGGCCTCTGATTGGTGAAAGCCAGTGGTGGGAGGGAGTCAATACAGGGAGCCATGAACTCAGTGAGAGGACAGTTGCTCACATCTCACACATTCTGCGTGAGAAAAGAAACAGACATGATGAAAGTGATCACATTCAGTACATACATACATACTGTATGAGTCAGCACTACTTACTTATACATCACATATATATATATATATATAGTGTCCTCTAAGATGCTCTGCACCAGTCTGTCCCAACCCTTGGTCCCCTAGCCAATGGGCCAGCTAAGTGTAAAAATACATGCCCCACACCCAGCATAACATTTGACATTTTAGCCATTTATCAGACGCTTTTATCCAGAACAACTTATAGTTAGTTAGTGCATTCAACTTAAGGTAGCTAGGTGAGACAACCACATAATCCTGATATGAGCGTCTATGATAGAACGGTTGTTTATTTTTTATGACCAGACAACCATAAGAACTGAGGACATAAATTCACTGAAACAGACAGACACGATACAACACATTTAGACAAGAACAGTTATAAGCATTGCCATGGTGTAGCCTAATACAAAAAGAAATAAGGACAAAACATTGTTAGCTTACATTCCATGGCATATGGAACATTTTGCCCTTACAATAACTTATATTTGCTTTAATTAATATTGTTAAACAGAACTCTTGTCGACTTTGTCAAAGTTGGTCTTGTTACCTCCTCAATCAGTCTTGGCATTTTCCTCGACTTGAACCAAATCCTCTTCATCTTCTTCTCCTGATCCTTCTGGATCTGCAAAACCAGAGCCAACCTGGCTCCCAGCTCCATCACGTACTCTGTCTAGATCGCCCTTTCCTCCAACCGACACTCACCCCTCCTCTGTGTCAGCGTTGAACCCTCCATGTCTTCCTCTTAGCTAACAATAACTCTGGAAAATACACAACGTTGTAGTAAGTGGGTGTTGCTAACCAAATAATAATGCATCTCTTTACAATGTGCACACGTTTTCTTCCCAGCTACTTACAATTAAGCAAGTGAGAATCCTGATCCAGATATGTTTAGGCAATAGGCCTATCTGAATTACTAGTAAAAAGTTGGCTACTGGAAAAGCGACCAAGTTCAAATGAATCGATTTTGGCTGTTCTTATCATTTCGTGAACAATATCCTTCATGACATCATCATTGTGATGCAAGGCGTTGCCATGGCAGATGAAAAAGCACAACACAGACTTTAAAAAGCAAACTTCAGGGTCTTTCTGTACCTTACTATTGAGCCTTATTCAACCCCTCATGTAGCTCTACTCCATATTGGGCCTGGTTCTCACAAACCACACTAATCACTTCCATCATATCATTGAAAACACTGTGTTTTGGGTAGAAAATGACTCTATATCCATGCAGGACCTAACTTGTACAGTTTCATCTATTTTAAAAACCAAGGAGGTAAAAATGCCAGTTTTCTCTTTGAGTGCCCTTGAGTGCACCTCAATTTAAAGAGGTCTATCAATTCAACCATTTGAAATGGATGTCCATTCAATTAAGAACATATTATTCTTATTAGAAATGAATCAGCAACAAATTAGGTAGGCGTACTTGTTTTTTTACACAACCTACTCTTTTGGTACATATTTATTGAGATAATTGATTACAACATATGTTGGTGATTAACACAGAGAGAGGTTTTTTTTCTGTCATCAATAGAATGCATTAGCCATTAGGCTGGCTCACTACAATTGTAACATTACATTTACATTTTACATTTTAGTCATTTAGCAGACGCTCTTATCCAGAGCGACTTACAGGAGCAATTAGGGTTAAGTGCCTTGCTCAAGGGCACATTTACCCCATTTAGCAGACGCTCTTATCCAGAGTGACTTACAAATTGGTGCATTCACCCTATAGCTAGTGGGATAACCACTTGACAATTTTTTTTTTATTTTTTTTTAAATTGTTTTTTTAAATTGTTTTTTTTGGGGGGGGGGGGGGGTGGGTTGGGGTACGGGGGGTAGAAGGATTACATTATCCTATCCCAGGTATTCCTTAAAGAGGTGGGGTTTCAAATGTCTCCGGAAGGTGGTGAGTGACTCCGCTGTCCTGGCGTCGTGAGGGAGCTTGTTCCACCATTGGGGTGCCAGAGCAGCGAACAGTTTTGACTGGGCTGAGCGGGAGCTATGCTTCCGCAGAGGAAGGGGAGCCAGCAGGCCAGAGGTGGATGAACGCAATGCCCTCGTTTGGGTGTAGGGACTGATCAGAGCCTGAAGGTACGGCGGTGCCGTTCCCCTCACTGCTCCATAAGCAAGCACCATGGTCTTGTAACGGATGCGAGCTTCAACTGGAAGCCAGTGGAGTGTGCGGAGGAGGGGGGTGACGTGAGAGAACTTGGGAAGGTTGAACACCAGACGGGCGGCGGCATTCTGGATGAGTTGTAGGGGTTTAATAGCACAGGCAGGGAGCCCAGCCAACAGCGAGTTGCAGTAATCCAGACGGGAGATGACAAGTGCCTGGATTAGGACCTGTGCCGCTTCCTGTGTAAGGCAGGGTCGTACTCTCCGAATGTTGTAGAGCGTGGATCTGCAGGATCGGGTCACCGCCTTGATGTTAGCGGAGAACGACAGGGTGTTGTCCAGGGTCACGCCAAGGCTCTTCGCACTCTGGGAGGAGGACACAACGGAGTTCTCAATCGTGATGGCGAGGTCATGGAACGGGTAGTCCTTCCCCGGGAGGAAGAGCAGCTCCGTCTTGCCAGGGTTCAGCTTGAGGTGGTGATCCGACATCCATACTGATATGTCTGCCAGACATGCAGAGATGCGATTCGCCACCTGGTTATCAGAAGGGGGAAAGGAGAAGATTAGTTGTGTATCGTCAGCGTAGCAATGATAGGAGAGGCCATGTGAGGATATGACAGAGCCAAGTGACTTGGTGTATAGGGAGAATAGGAGAGGGCCTAGAACTGAGCCCTGGGGGACACAAGTGGTGAGAGCACGTGGTGCGGAGACAGCTTCTCGCCACGCCACTTGGTAGGAGCGACCGGTCAGGTAGGACGCAATCCAGGAGTGAGCCGCGCCGGAGATGCCCAGCTCGGAGAGGGTGGAGAGGAGGATCTGATGGTTCACAGTATCAAAGGCAGCAGACAGGTCTAGAAGGACAAGAGCAGAGGAGAGAGAGTTAGCTTTAGCAGTGCGGAGAGCCTCCGTGACACAGAGAAGAGCAGTCTCAGTTGAATGACCAGTCCTGAAACCTGACTGGTTTGGATCAAGAAGGTCATTCTGAGAGAGATAGCAAGAGAGTTGGCTAAAGACGGCACGCTCAATAGTTTTGGAAAGAAAAGAAAGAAGGGATACTGGTCTGTAGTTGTTGACGTCAGTGGGATCGAGTGTTGGTTTTTTGAGAAGGGGTGCAACTCTCGCTCTCTTGAAGACGGAAGGGACATAGCCAGCGGTCAAGGATGAGTTGATCAGCGAGGTGAGGTAGGGGAGAAGGTCACCGGAGATGGTCTGGAGAAGAGAGGAGGGGATGGGGTCAAGCGGGCAGGTTGTTGGGCGGCCTGCAGTCACAAGTCGCAGGATTTTATCTGGAGAGAGAGGGGAGAAAGAAGTCAAAGCATAGGGTAGGGCAGTGTGAGTAGGACCAGCAGTGTCATTAGACTTAACAAACGAGGATCGGATGTCGTCAACCTTCTTTTCAAAGTGGTTGACGAAGTCATCCACCGAGAGAGAGGAGGGGGGGAGGGGGGGGGGGGGGGATTCAGCAGGGAGGAGAATGTGGCAAAGAGCTTCCTAGGGTTAGAGGCAGATGCTTGGAATTTAGAGTGGTAGAAAGTGCCTTAGCAGCAGAAACAGATGAAGAAAATGTAGAGAGGAGGGAGTGAAAAGATGCCAGGTCGGCAGGGAGTTTAGTTTTCTTCCATTTCCGCTCCGCTGCCCGGAGCTCTGTTCTGTGAGCTCGCAATGAGTCATCAAGCCACGGAGCTGGAGGGGAGGACCGAGCCGGCCGGGATAGGGGACACAGAGAGTCAAAGGATGCAGAAAGGGAGGAGAGGAGGGTTGAGGAGGCAGAATCAGGAGATTGGAGGGAGAAGGATTGAGCAGAGGGAAGTGATGATAGGATGGAAGAGGAGAGAGTAGTGGGAGAGAGAGAGCGAAGGTTGTGTAGGGGCAGAGTGAGTAGTGTTGGAGGAGAGCGAGAGAGAAAAGGACACAAAGTAGTGGTCGGAGACATGGAGGGGAGTTGCAGTGAGATTAGTAGAAGAGCAGCATCTAGTAAAGATGAGGTCAAGCGTATTCACTGCCTTGTGAGTAGGGAGGGACGGTGAGAGGGTGAGGTCAAAAGAGGAGAGGAGTGGAAAGAAGGAGGCAGAGAGAAATGAGTCAAATGTAGACGTAGGGAGGTTGAAATCCCCCAAAACTGTGAGGGGTGAGCCATCCTCAGGAAAGGAGCTTATCAAGGCGTCAAGCTCATTGATGAACTCTCCAAGGGAACCTGGAGGGCGATAGATGACAAGGATATTAAGCTTAGATGGGCTAGTGACTGTGACAGCATGGAATTCAAATGAGGAGATAGACAAATGGGTTAGGGGAAAAATTGAGAATGTCCACTTGGGAGAGATGAGGATTCCTGTGCCACCACCCCTCTGACCAGATGCTCTCGGGGTATGCGAGAACACATGGTCAGACGAGGAGAGAGCAGTAGGAGTAGCAGTGTTTTCAGTGGTAATCCATGTTTCCGTCAGCGCCAGGAAGTCGAGGGAATGGAGGTTAGCATAGGCTGGGATGAAGTCAGCTTTGTTGGCAGCAGAACGGCAGTTCCAGAGGCTGCCTGAGACCTGGAACTCCAGGTGTGGGGTGCGTGCAGGGACCACCAGGTTAGAGGCAGCAGCCACGCGGTGTGAGGCGTTTGTGTGGCCTGTGCGGAGAGGAGAGAACAGGGATAGGCAGAGGCATAGTTGACAGGCTGTAGCAAATGGCTACAATAATGCAGAGGAGATCGGAATGAAATGAATTAAACATCAGGAAAAGGAGTGAGTAGGGCCTCCCTCGCCAAAACTTACACCTCAGAAACTATAATTGTTTCACTGAACCATCCAGATAAAAACTCTCCCAACTTCCACTTTTAGAAATTAGAATTGTTGTGAACTACAGCAGTTCAATGTTTCAAGGAATAGACTCAACTTGCTTTGTTCAGCTAGCTAAATATGACACCATGGCTGACTAGCATGCTAGCATCCAATAACACACAGTTTAGCACCAATGGCACCATTGCTGACTAGCATGAAAGCATCCAATAACACACAGTTTAGCACAAATGGCACCATGGCTGACCAGCATGCTAGCATCCAATAACACACAGTTTAGCACCAATACTTGGTTACAACAAACTAACAGTAGTGAGCTAACACACTAAACAGATAATTTGTGTGTTAACGAATTACGTTGGCTAGCTAGCACAAATATATTGTATTTAGCAGCTACAGTACAGTTGGCTGGTCATGTTGGCTAACTAGCAATGGCTACTGTGTTGACTTTGTTTGGAAAACGGCTAGCTAGCTACGTGCTACCTACAATAGCCACCCACAACAGCCCACGGTGCCTAGCTATGACGCTTTAGCCAACAAGCATGCTAGCATCCAATAACACACAGTTTAGCACCAATACTTGGTAACAACAAACGACCGATAGTGTTTTAACACGCTAAACAGATAATTCGTGTCTGTGTCTAGTTCCTATCATAACGCAGCAATAATTAAACGTTGGCTAGCTAGTACAAATATATTGTATTTAGCTGCTGCGGTACAGTTAGCTAGTCGTGATTGGCTACTGTGTTGACTTTGTATGAGACACGGCTAGCTAGCTGGCTAGCTTCGTGCTAATCCCCGGCATAGCCGAATATAATGCTAACCTACAATAACTATCCACAACAGCCCGCGATGCCTACTTACAATAACCAACTACGTTCTAAATACATAATTAAGCCTTACTCGACAAAGCCCAAGCTATGTACAAAGCCAAACTTACCCGACGCCAGCTGATATTTGTCTTCTGCAATCAGTAGGTGTAATTAAGTACAGTAGGTACTAACTACCTAACGCTGATGCCTCAGATAATGAAGTTAGAAAAACGGCTGAAATGGTAGAAAGCTAGCTGGCTTAATTACAGGTACTCTTAAGCGTGAATAACATTGGAAACAGCTATCCACCGTGGCATGACATCTCAGGTGTCAGGATGAAGCATTTTCTCACAAAAAGAGGACTCAAGCAAACTATCTCTCTTCAACAGTTTCACTAGTCATGTTAGGTCTACTTAAAATGTCACATTCATACACAAGTAATTTGAAAATAAGTTATACTACTGAAACACATTCACAATAAGTTATATTACAACCTACCTCTGAAGTAAGCAGTGTGTTCTCTCACTAATGAAATAGGACATTAATAATTTGTCAGTGGTTAGTTGAATCAGTCTCTTTGCACTGTTCAGTTTGTCTGTGCAACAGGTAACCTTCCAGAATCGGAATCTTGTGATGTCACAATGGAGTCCCCATTGCCATGGTTACCCACAGCAGCTTTCATGTGTTATCAAATGCTGGCACAATTTTGTTTATTTATTTTAGATTTTTTGTACCTATGCAGCACAGTCATACCTAATATATACAATGAATCCATATAACCTAATTTTTTATTAAAATAAAATGCTGTAACTCATGTAAAATGGTTGACCATTCAAACGACATGTGTTTTGCCTAATTAAAAGTCTATATGTTTTAGATATCATAAATAGCAGCCAGGCTTACTTAGGTTGTTTGTTCGATCTCAGCCTACCACTAATGCCAATATTTTTCATCATCATCATCATCATCATCAATGAAATACATAGGCTACCTTACTACAGTAAAACAAGTCTTCCATAGTCTATGTCACCTCAGTAACAAAGTTCCAAAAAAGAAATGAGGGTTCAAGAAAACATCTCTCTTCAATGGCCTCAGCTATTAGCCATATGATCAACAAGGTCAACTGCAGCACTAAAATCAAGAAGCAGCTCATCCACAAGTTTATCTTGGTCAAGTGATCTGAGCCATTGATCGATTAAATCAACGAGAGCTGTTGCATTCGAGTGATCCTTACGGTATCTTTACGGTACGCATGCTCGTAGAGGGATAAAATTAGCTGGATGTGTAATTATACAGGCCCAAAAAATGTAATTGAAGAGTAGGTGTCATTGATGTTTAGCATTTAAGTTTAATAAATAATTAAATAAAGATATCAATATCAGCTGACTATAGAAAAGTATTGTTTAAAATAATGTTTGAACATTTTCTTATCCGTGTCTTTCCAGTTGATATAACCAAACAGACAACCTTTGTTGCTCAAGAGCGTCACACATTCCTCCATTCATTCTCTATCATATTCCCCTCCATCAAATTCCTCTATCATATTCCCTCCATCATATTCTCTCTATTATATTTCTCTCCATCATGTTCCACTCCATCATAATACTCGCTATCATATTCCCTCTATCATATTCCTCTTTATTTTTACAGGGAATCCCAATTGAGACCAGTGTCTCTTTTTCAATGGTGCCCTGTGTTATATCAATTAACAATCCAAACAGCTTAAACAGATAAAATTACATACAGAGTAGAAAATATATAGAGCAAAATTATTAGACTTGAACACATACATTTCACAATGAACAGGTCTTGTATTTAACCAGTTGAGCTGACAACCATTTTGCACTGTTTCACTAGGGCTTTAGTCATCAATCTAGCAAGAGGGAAATATTTTATTAATGTAGTGGTGTCCCTCCCCCCAGGAAGCTACGACCTTTAGCTTTCACCTGGAATTGTTCATTTATGTCTGAGAAAAAAAACACTTTCCAAACCATATGATCTAGTACACAAGAAAAGTATAATACAACCTTCTTTACTACTTTGCCAAACATTTCATGACATTAGTGAGAGTCAAAATCTGTAAAATTTGTGAATGTCTAAATTAACATTTGGGCAATTTGACCAGTGTACATCACTCCTATAGACAATGAGAGATGGGCTATGTAAAGGTCTCGATTTTGTCGTTCTGAACAAATGTTTGACTTCCACACAAAATTACTTCTTGACTTATTTTAGGTTTAAGGAAGTGTGTAGGTTTAAACTATTGCTTTACAGGGAAGAGAGCGGGAGGAGGAGAGAGCGCGAGAGATGGGGGGAGTGGGAGAAAGAGGGAAGGAGGGGGAGGAGGGGGAGGAGGTGGAGGGCAGCTGTGTCCGACACACCATACTTACACCTGCAACAGGTAGGCCAGGGGGCGGGACCTGTAGGTGAGACTCATAACATGATAAGGGGGGCAGGTGAAGAAGGGGTGTTGCTGGAGTCAAGGAAGGGAGGGTGTTCCTACGAGCCCCCTGCCAGCGAGACGGGGAGCAGGGAGGAAGTCTGTCCATGGAGCATTTCTGGGTCATTGGGTCGCCTCCAATGAGATTAGATCACCCTCTACAATGTAAAGCAGTTTGAGTACTGGGGGGTTCTCTGTATAAATCCAAGGTGAAACCTCCAGGGGCTAGCCTTCTCTCAGCGGAGAGTCTGCTCTGGGCTGCCTGCGAAAGGTGCTCCTCTGTGGGAAAGAGGAGAGAACAAGAGGCCCCAGAAGAGATCTCCTTATGGTAGTGATGGACAGATCAACTCTCCTTGTTATCTTCCACCTCTTCCTCTTCCTCTTGCTCGGCCTTCTCCCTCCTTTCCTTCTTACAGTCTTACAGTCCTTCTTACAGTCATTTTCTCCCTTTCCTCCTTCCTCTCCTCCCTCTTTCTCTTCCTCTACCTTCCTCTCCCTCCTTCCCTCTTGGTAAACCTTGTTTAGTCGAGCCAGATTGTGGATAGCTAGCCATGGTTTAGACCACTGTCGCTGTCTGGGTGGGGGGATACAGGACTGGTCCACTGGACTCAGCTCACATGGGGAGAACCTGCTGCTGCTGCCACTCCCCCTCTTACCTGGGATGAGATCACGTTTGGAGGAAACCTGGCACCATCCCTACGGTGAAGCATGGTGGTGGCAGCATCATGCTCCGGGGAGGATTTTCAGGGACAGGGACTGGGAACACGCCCCATTCACATCGACGGGGCTGTAGTGGAGCAGGTCGAGAGTTTCAAGTTCCTTGGTGTCCACATCACCAACAAACTATCATGGTTCAAACACACCAAGACAGTCGTGAAGAGGGCACGACAACGCCTTTTCCACCTCAGGAGACTGAAAAGATTTGGCATTGGTCCCAAGAACCTCAAAAAGTTCTACAGCTGCACCATCGAGAGCTTCCTGACCAGTTGCATCACCGCCTGGTATGGCAACTGCTCGGCATCCGACCGTAAGGCGCTACAGAGGGTAGTGCGTACGGCCCAGTACATCACTGGAGCCAAGCTTCCTGCCATCCAGGACCTATATACTTGGAGGTGTAAGAGGGAGGCCCAAAAAATTGACAAAGACTCCAGTCACCCAAGTCATAGACTGTTCTCTCTGCTACCGCACAGCAAGCGGTACCAGAGTGCCAAGTCTAGGTCCAAAAGGCCCCTTAACAGCTTCTATCCCCAATTCATAAGACTGCTGAACAATTAATCAAATGGCCACCCGGACTATTTACATTGACACCTCCCCCCTTTGTTTTTACACTGGTAATAGGAATCTGGATCGGTTTCCTTTTCTTTTTACCTTGCTTTTGTTATTATTATTATTTTTTAAAGTTTTCTTTTTACATTTCGTAAAATGTTATAATTACAAAAACATTTCATTTTAATTTCAATTTAGTAACATACTGTATCATTCAAATAAATATTATTATTTGTCTAATCATATTTTGCCAGCTAACTGGGTGGCAGGCTGCAATCAGTAGCTGTAATTAAGTACAGCAGCCACCAACCATCTAACGTTAATGCCTCGGATAATGAGGTTAGAAGAACAGCTGAATGGTCGGTAGCTAGCTGGCTCAATTACAGGTACTCTTAGCGTGAAATAACATTGGAAACAACTAACCTCAGTTGCTAAAAGTATCCAGTAGCTACCCACTAGCTAGCTAGCTTTGTTGGTCCAAGTGGTGGGTTAGCTAGCACTCGTGCTTCGCCGGGGTCCACCGAATAGAATACTTACCTACAATAATTACCTACAATAACCTACAATAACTACCTAAGTAAACTACCTATAATACCTGACTACAATACCTACATACAATCTAAATACATGGTTTAAGCTTTACTCAACAACATATAAGAAGCCAGCTTATCTCCTGCTAGAGAAAACACAACCTCTCCCGACAACCTCGAGGCAAGAGACCTTTCTCTCTTTCTCGTCATCTTTCAACTTCTTATTCAGTTCCTTATTTTTCTCTTTTTCCTCCATCTTTAAAAATGTGACTTTCTGCTTGAGGTTCATGGCCAGAAAGCCCACTCTTCCCAGGATGGTCTCTGCTCTCTCTGATGAAACCGTCCCATTGGAGCTCTTGGAATGGGCACGGTCCGCCTCACTCTTCAAACCCTCCCTCGGGCTCACCTCCTCCTTGACGCTCCTCTCTTCACTCTCAATGTCAATGCCTGTCCAATAATCCTAACAGGAAGACATTGACTCTAGATGTAATATTGTTCCAATGTGGCACATTCAATACACATTTGAGTGATCAACATACATTGATGGCCTCATGGGGCACACAATTTAGAGGACAGTAATTGAGGTAACTTGTTTATTTGTATCCCAAACCGATTTTGTAATAGCCATAGATGTTCTTCCTGGGTCCACACCAAACGTAATACAAATGTTAACCCTAGTAAGGGGTGATGTTTTATACTATGAGCATAGATTAGCAGGGTTGGGGTCAATTCAATTTCAATTCCAGTCAATTCAGGAAGTACTTAATTCAATGCTTTGAATTGAAATGGAACAGACCCCCAACCCTGTAGAGTAGAAGTGTAAAATAGGACCCCTACCTTTGCCTATTTCAGCGTCCAGGGCCTGGGTTCCTCATCCTCTGACCTGCATATGGAGGCTCTCACTCTAACCGGCGTCTTAGTGGCCATGCAGAGCAGAGGGGTTGCCAGAGTTAAGTTAGCATCTGGGACCAGCTGGTGAGCATGAGGGCAGCGATCCACCTCTTCACTAGTGCCCTTCCCTTTCTGCTCTGGCTGCTTGTGGTCCTTGTCATGGATGCATGCCAGGCTTGGAGGAAGTGCTAGGACAGGGCTTTTATCACTCATCAGTTCCTCTCTCTTGACAGTGGATGCAACTGCACTTGCCTCTGTGTTAACTGAGCACTATGTGGTGTCCTCAACTGTCTCCTCTGGCTGCTTGTGGTCATTGTTGTTGTGAATGCATTGCAGACCTGGAGGACTTTTATCATCCCAGGTGCAAATAGCAACAGTTGCCTCTGTGTCGACTGAGCACTTTGTAGTGC
Source organism: Coregonus lavaretus (assembly GCF_964263955.1). Lineage (NCBI taxonomy): Eukaryota > Metazoa > Chordata > Actinopteri > Salmoniformes > Salmonidae > Coregonus > Coregonus lavaretus. Next base: position 13,534,716 of record NC_140025.1, read on the forward strand.
ACTCAACTGTCTTCCATAGCGGTTTGTGGTCATTGTTGTGGGTGCAGGTCAGGATTAGAGGCAGTGTTGCAGGTGCAGGAGGACTTTTTTCAGCCAAACACTCCTCCGTGTGGACAGTGGACACAGAAACGGCTGCTTCCCTGGCAACTGGACACTTGTTGGTGTCCTCTACTGCCTCCCCTGGCAGAGTGTGGACAGTGGAGACGGAAACGGCCGCTTCCCTGGACACTTGACTCTTGGTGGTGTCCTCTACTGCCTCCTCTGGCTGCTTGTGGCCATTGTCTAGAATGTGTGGCAACTTTGAAGGCAGCATTGGAGCCGGGCTTTTATCAACCAACAGGTTCTCTCCCTGGACAATGGATGTGCCTGCAGTGATCGCTGTGGTAACGGAGGACTCGGTGGCATCCTCTTTTGTCTCCTCTGTCAGTTTGTGGTCAGAGTCTCGGATACATGGCGAGCTTGGAGGCAGTGCTGCAGGGTCAGGAGGGCTTTGATCAGCTGCCATGTCCTCTTTGAGGTGAGTGGACACATCATTGTTTGTTTCACTGATAACTGGACACTTGGTGGTGTCCTCTACTGCCTCCCCTGGCAGTTTGTAGTCAACTTCAAAGACAGGTGGCAGACTTGGAGGCAGCATTGGGACAGGGCATTTAGCTGCTGATCTGTACACTCCAAAATCAACAGTAGCTGTGCCTGCAGTTGTCTCTGTAGCAACTGAGACCTCATAGGTATCCTCTACTGTCTGCTCTGATGGCATGAAGTCATCGTCAAAGACTGTTGGCAGGCATGTAGGCAGCACTGAAGGAAGACTTCTAGCTGCCCATCGATTCTCTCCCTTGACAGTGGCTGTGGTAGCAGTGGTCTCTGTGGCAACTGGGCACTCTGTGGCTGAAACAGCAGGCTTAGAGGTTTCGAGGAAATTGAATGAATTGCCAATGAACCGCTGAGCCAGGGGTGGGAGGGAGTAATGATAGAATCTGTCCTCTTCCTCAACATTAGATATTGCCACTGGAGCAACTGAGACCTCAGTGGTGCCCTCTACTGCCTGATGTGGCTGCATGGAGTCTTCGTCAAAGAAGTGTGGCAGGTATCGATGCAGCATTGAGGAAAGATGTATATCTGTCCATAGGTCCTCTCGTATACCTGTAGATACATCTGCAGTGGCCTCTGTGGCAACTGGGCATTCAGCAGACTGGCAGGTTTCAGGGACAAAGTATGAAAATACAATGAACCGCTGTGCATCCTGAGCGCGTATGGCAAATGGAGAGGGGGGATGCAACATGGTAGGTATAGGCCTCTGATTGGTGAAAGCCAGTGGTGGGAGGGAGTCAATACAGGGAACCATGAACTCAGTGAGAAGACAGTTGCTCACATCTCACACATTCTGCGTGAGAAAAGAAACAGACATGATGAAAGTGATCACATTCAGTACATACATACATACATACTGTATGAGTCAGCACTACTTACTTATACATCACATATATATATATATAGTGTCCTCTAAGATGCTCTGCACCAGTCTGTCCCAACCCTTGGTCCCCTAGCCAATGGGCCAGCTAAGTGTAAAAATACATGCCCCACACCCAGCATAACATTTGACATTTTAGCCATTTATCAGACGCTTTTATCCAGAACGACTTATAGTTAGTTAGTGCATTCAACTTAAGGTAGCTAGGTGAGACAACCACATAATCCTGATATGAGCGTCTATGATAGAACGGTTGTTTATTTTTTATGACCAGACAACCATAAGAACTGAGGACATAAATTCACTGAAACAGACAGACACGATACAACACATTTAGACAAGAACAGTTATAAGCATTGCCATGGTGTAGCCTAATACAAAAAGAAATAAGGACAAAACATTGTTAGCTTACATTCCATGGCATATGGAACATTTTGCCCTTACAATAACTTATATTTGCTTTCATTAATATTGTTAAACAGAACTCTTGTCGACTTTGTCAAAGTTGGTCTTGTTACCTCCTCAATCAGTCTTGGCATTTTCCTCGTCTTGAACCAAATCCTCTTCATCTTCTTCTCCTGATCCTTCTGGATCTGCAAAACCAGAGCCAACCTGGCTCCCAGCTCCATCACGTAGTCTGTCTAGATCGCCCTTTCCTCCAACCGACACTCACCCCTCCTCTGTGTCAGCGTTGAACCCTCCATGACTTCCTCTTAGCTAACAATAACTCTGGAAAATACACAACGTTGTAGTAAGTGGGTGTTGCTAACCAAATAATAATGCATCTCTTTACAATGTGCACACGTTTTCTTCCCAGCTACTTACAATTAATCAAGTGAGAATCCTGATCCAGATATGTTTAGGCAATAGGCCTATCTGAATTACTAGTAAAAAGTTGGCTACTGGAAAAGCGACCAAGTTCAAATGAATCGATTTTGGCTGTTCTTATCATTTCGTGAACAATATCCTTCATGACATCATCATTGTGATGCAAGGCGTTGCCATGGCAGATGAAAAAGCACAACACAGACTTTAAAAAGCAAACTTCAGGGTCTTTCTGTACCTTACTATTGAGCCTTATTCAACCCCTCATGTAGCTCTACTCCATATTGGGCCTGGTTCTCACAAACCACACTAATCACTTCCATCATATCATTGAAAACACTGTGTTTTGGGTAGAAAATGACTCTATATCCATGCAGGACCTAACTTGTACAGTTTCATCTATTTTAAAAACCAAGGAGGTAAAAATGCCAGTCTTCTCTTTGAGTGCCCTTGAGTGCACCTCAATTTAAAGAGGTCTATCAATTCAACCATTTGAAATGGATGTCCATTCAATTAAGAACATATTATTCTTATTAGAAATTAATCAGCTACAAATTAGGTAGGCGTACTTGTTTTTTTACACAACCTACTCTTTTGGTACATATTTATTGAGATAATTGATTACAACATATGTTGGTGATTAACACAGAGAGAGGTTTTTTTTCTGTCATCAATAGAATGCATTAGCCATTAGGCTGGCTCACTACAATTGTAACATTACATTTACATTTTACATTTTAGTCATTTAGCAGACGCTCTTATCCAGAGCGACTTACAGGAGCAATTAGGGTTAAGTGCCTTGCTCAAGGGCACATTTACCCCATTTAGCAGACGCTCTTATCCAGAGTGACTTACAAATTGGTGCATTCACCCTATAGCTAGTGAGATAATATTTTTTATTTTCTCTTTTATTTTTTATTTTTTTTTGGGGGGGGGGGGGGGGGGGGGGTGGGTTGGGGTACGGGGGGTAGAAGGATTACATTATCCTATCCCAGGTATTCCTTAAAGAGGTGGGGTTTCAAATGTCTCCGCAAGGTGGTGAGTGACTCCGCTGTCCTGGCGTCGTGAGGGAGCTTGTTCCACCATTGGGGTGCCAGAGCAGCGAACAGTTTTGACTGGGCTGAGCGGGAGCTATGCTTCCGCAGAGGAAGGGGAGCCAGCAGGCCAGAGGTGGATGAACGCAATGCCCTCGTTTGGGTGTAGGGACTGATCAGAGCCTGAAGGTACGGCGGTGCCGTTCCCCTCACTGCTCCATAAGCAAGCACCATGGTCTTGTAACGGATGCGAGCTTCAACTGGAAGCCAGTGGAGTGTGCGGAGGAGGGGGGTGACGTGAGAGAACTTGGGAAGGTTGAACACCAGACGGGCGGCGGCATTCTGGATGAGTTGTAGGGGTTTAATGGCACAGGCAGGGAGCCCAGCCAACAGCGAGTTGCAGTAATCCAGACGGGAGATGACAAGTGCCTGGATTAGGACCTGTGCCGCTTCCTGTGTAAGGCAGGGTCGTACTCTCCGAATGTTGTAGAGCGTGGATCTGCAGGATCGGGTCACCGCCTTGATGTTAGCGGAGAACGACAGGGTGTTGTCCAGGGTCACGCCAAAGCTCTTCGCACTCTGGGAGGAGGACACAACGGAGTTCTCAATCGTGATGGCGAGGTCATGGAACGGGCAGTCCTTCCCCGGGAGGAAGAGCAGCTCCGTCTTGCCAGGGTTCAGCTTGAGGTGGTGATCCGACATCCATACTGATATGTCTGCCAGACATGCAGAGATGCGATTCGCCACCTGGTTATCAGAAGGGGGAAAGGAGAAGATTAGTTGTGTATCGTCAGCGTAGCAATGATAGGAGAGGCCATGTGAGGATATGACAGAGCCAAGTGACTTGGTGTATAGGGAGAATAGGAGAGGGCCTAGAACTGAGCCCTGGGGGACACCAGTGGTGAGAGCACGTGGTGCGGAGACAGCTTCTCGCCACGCCACTTGGTAGGAGCGACCGGTCAGGTAGGACGCAATCCAGGAGTGAGCCGCGCCGGAGATGCCCAGCTCGGAGAGGGTGGAGAGGAGGATCTGATGGTTCACAGTATCAAAGGCAGCAGACAGGTCTAGAAGGACAAGAGCAGAGGAGAGAGAGTTAGCTTTAGCAGTGCGGAGAGCCTCCGTGACACAGAGAAGAGCAGTCTCAGTTGAATGACCAGTCCTGAAACCTGACTGGTTTGGATCAAGAAGGTCATTCTGAGAGAGATAGCAAGAGAGTTGGCTAAAGACGGCACGCTCAATAGTTTTGGAAAGAAAAGAAAGAAGGGATACTGGTCTGTAGTTGTTGACGTCAGTGGGATCGAGCGTTGGTTTTTTGAGAAGGGGTGCAACTCTCGCTCTCTTGAAGACGGAAGGGACATAGCCAGCGGTCAAGGATGAGTTGATCAGCGAGGTGAGGTAGGGGAGAAGGTCACCGGAGATGGTCTGGAGAAGAGAGGAGGGGATGGGGTCAAGCGGGCAGGTTGTTGGGCGGCCTGCAGTCACAAGTCGCAGGATTTTATCTGGAGAGAGAGGGGAGAAAGAAGTCAAAGCATAGGGTAGGGCAGTGTGAGTAGGACCAGCAGTGTCATTAGACTTAACAAACGAGGATCGGATGTCGTCAACCTTCTTTTCAAAGTGGTTGACGAAGTCATCCACCGAGAGAGAGGAGGGGGGGAGGGGGGGGGGGGATTCAGCAGGGAGGAGAATGTGGCAAAGAGCTTCCTAGGGTTAGAGGCAGATACTTGGAATTTAGAGTGGTAGAAAGTGCCTTAGCAGCAGAAACAGATGAAGAAAATGTAGAGAGGAGGGAGTGAAAAGATGCCAGGTCGGCAGGGAGTTTAGTTTTCTTCCATTTCCGCTCCGCTGCCCGGAGCTCTGTTCTGTGAGCTCGCAATGAGTCATCAAGCCACGGAGCTGGAGGGGAGGACCGAGCCGGCCGGGAGGATAGGGGACACAGAGAGTCAAAGGATGCAGAAAGGGAGGAGAGGAGGGTTGAGGAGGCAGAATCAGGAGATTGGAGGGAGAAGGATTGAGCAGAGGGAAGTGATGATAGGATGGAAGAGGAGAGAGTAGTGGGAGAGAGAGAGCGAAGGTTGCGGCGGCGCATTACCATCTGTGTAGGGGCAGAGTGAGTAGTGTTGGAGGAGAGCGAGAGAGAAAAGGACACAAAGTAGTGGTCGGAGACATGGAGGGGAGTTGCAGTGAGATTAGTAGAAGAGCAGCATCTAGTAAAGATGAGGTCAAGCGTATTGCCTGCCTTGTGAGTAGGGAGGGACGGTGAGAGGGTGAGGTCAAAAGAGGAGAGGAGTGGAAAGAAGGAGGCAGAGAGAAATGAGTCAAATGTAGACGTAGGGAGGTTGAAATCCCCCAAAACTGTGAGGGGTGAGCCATCCTCAGGAAAGGAGCTTATCAAGGCGTCAAGCTCATTGATGAACTCTCCAAGGGAACCTGGAGGGCGATAGATGACAAGGATATTAAGCTTAGATGGGCTAGTGACTGTGACAGCATGGAATTCAAATGAGGAGATAGACAGATGGGTTAGGGGAAAAATTGAGAATGTCCACTTGGGAGAGATGAGGATTCCTGTGCCACCACCCCTCTGACCAGATACTCTCGGGGTATGCGAGAACACATGGTCAGACGAGGAGAGAGCAGTAGGAGTAGCAGTGTTTTCAGTGGTAATCCATGTTTCCGTCAGCGCCAGGAAGTCGAGGGAATGGAGGTTAGCATAGGCTGGGATGAAGTCAGCTTTGTTGGCAGCAGAACGGCAGTTCCAGAGGCTGCCTGAGACCTGGAACTCCAGGTGTGGGGTGCGTGCAGGGACCACCAGGTTAGAGAGGCAGCAGCCACGCGGTGTGAGGCGTTTGTGTGGCCTGTGCGGAGAGGAGAGAACAGGGATAGGCAGAGGCATAGTTGACAGGCTGTAGCAAATGGCTACAATAATGCAGAGGAGATCGGAATGAAATGAATTAAACATCAGGAAAAGGAGTGAGTAGGGCCTCCCTCGCCAAAACTTACACCTCAGAAACTATAATTGTTTCACTGAACCATCCAGATAAAAACTCTCCCAACTTCCACTTTTAGAAATTAGAATTGTTGTGAACTACAGCAGTTCAATGTTTCAAGGAATAGACTCAACTTGCTTTGTTCAGCTAGCTAAATATGACACCATGGCTGACTAGCATGCTAGCATCCAATAACACACAGTTTAGCACCAATGGCACCATTGCTGACTAGCATGCTAGCATCAAATAACACACAGTTTAGCACAAATGGCACCATGGCTGACCAGCATGCTAGCATCCAATAACACACAGTTTAGCACCAATACTTGGTTACAACAAACTAACAGTAGTGAGCTAACACACTAAACAGATAATTTGTGTGTTAACGAATTACGTTGGCTAGCTAGCACAAATATATTGTTTTTAGCAGCTACAGTACAGTTGGCTGGTCATGTTGGCTAACTAGCAATGGCTACTGTGTTGACTTTGTTTGGAAAACGGCTAGCTAGCTACGTGCTACCTACAATAGCCACCCACAACAGCCCACGGTGCCTAGCTATGACGCTTTAGCCAACAAGCATGCTAGCATCCAATAACACACAGTTTAGCACCAATACTTGGTAACAACAAACGACCGATAGTGTTTTAACACGCTAAACAGATAATTCGTGTCTGTGTCTAGTTCCTATCATAACGCAGCAATAATTAAACGTTGGCTAGCTAGTACAAATATATTGTATTTAGCTGCTGCGGTACAGTTAGCTAGTAGTGATTGGCTACTGTGTTGACTTTGTATGAGACACGGCTAGCTAGCTGGCTAGCTTCGTGCTAATCCCCGGCATAGCCGAATATAATGCTAACCTACAATAACTATCCACAACAGCCCGCGATGCCTACTTACAATAACCAACTACGTTCTAAATACATAATTAAGCCTTACTCGACAAAGCCCAAGCTATGTACAAAGCCAAACTTACCCGACGCCAGCTGATATTTGTCTTCTGCAATCAGTAGGTGTAATTAAGTACAGTAGGTACTAACTACCTAACGCTGATGCCTCAGATAATGAAGTTAGAAAAACGGCTGAAATGGTAGAAAGCTAGCTGGCTTAATTACAGGTACTCTTAAGCGTGAATAACATTGGAAACAGCTATCCACCGTGGCATGACAACTCAGGTGTCAGGATGAAGCATTTTCTCACAAAAAGAGGACTCAAGCAAACTATCTCTCTTCAACAGTTTCACTAGTCATGTTAGGTCTACTTAAAATGTCACATTCATACACAAGTAATTTGAAAATAAGTTATACTACTGAAACACATTCACAATAAGTTATATTACAACCTACCTCTGAAGTAAGCAGTGTGTTCTCTCACTAATGAAATAGGACATTAATAATTTGTCAGTGGTTAGTTGAATCAGTCTCTTTGCACTGTTCAGTTTGTCTGTGCAACAGGTAACCTTCCAGAATCGGAATCCTGTGATGTCACAATGGAGTCCCCATTGCCATGGTTACCCACAGCAGCTTTCATGTGTTATCAAATGCTGGCACAATTTAGTTTATTTATTTTAGATTTTTTGTACCTATGCAGCACAGTCATACCTAATATATACAATGAATCCATATAACCTAATTTTTTATTAAAATAAAATGCTGTAACTCATGTAAAATGGTTGACCATTCAAACGACATGTGTTTTGCCTAATTAAAAGTCTATATGTTTTAGATATCATAAATAGCAGCCAGGCTTACTTAGGTTGTTTGTTCGATCTCAGCCTACCACTAATGCCAATATTTTTCATCATCATCATCATCATCATCATCATCATCATCAATGAAATACATAGGCTACCTTACTACAGTAAAACAAGTCTTCCATAGTCTATGTCACCTCAGTAACAAAGTTCCAAAAAAGAAATGAGGGTTCAAGAAAACATCTCTCTTCAATGGCCTCAGCTATTAGCCATATGATCAACAAGGTCAACTGCAGCACTAAAATCAAGAAGCAGCTCATCCACAAGTTTATCTTGGTCAAGTGATCTGAGCCATTGATCGATTAAATCAACGAGAGCTGTTGCGGTCGAGTGATCCTTACGGTATCTTTACGGTACGCATGCTCATAGAGGGATAAAATTAGCTGGATGTGTAATTATATAGGCCCAAAAAATGTAATTGAAGAGTAGGTGTCATTGATGTTTAGCATTTAAGTTTAATAAATAATTAAATAAAGAAATCAATATCAGCTGACTATAGAAAAGTATTGTTTAAAATTATGTTTGAACATTTTCTTATCCGTGTCTTTCCAGTTGATATAACCAAACAGACAACCTTTGTTGCTCAAGAGCGTCACACATTCTTCCATTCATTCTCTATCATATTCCCCTCCATCAAATTCCTCTATCATATTCCCTCCATCATATTCTCTCTATTATATTTCTCTCCATCATATTCCACTCCATCATAATACTCGCTATCATATTCCCTCTATCATATTCCTCTTTATTTTTACAGGGAATCCCAATTGAGACCAGTGTCTCTTTTTCAATGGTGCCCTGTGTTATATCAATTAACAATCCAAACAGCTTAAACAGATAAAATTACATACAGAGTAGAAAATATATAGAGCAAAATTATTAGACTTGAACACATACATTTCACAATGAACAGGTCTTGTATTTAACCAGTTGAGCTGACAACCATTTTGCACTGTTTCACTAGGGCTTTAGTCATCAATCTAGCAAGAGGGAAATATTTTATTAATGTAGTGGTGTCCCTCCCCCCAGGAAGCTACGACCTTTAGCTTTCACCTGGAATTGTTCATTTATGTCTGAGAAAAAAAACACTTTCCAAACCATATGATCTAGTACACAAGAAAAGTATAATACAACCCTCTTTACTACTTTGCCAAACATTTCATGACATTAGTGAGAGTCAAAATCTGTAAAATTTGTGAATGTCTAAATTAACATTTGGGCAATTTGACCAGTGTACATCACTCCTATAGACAATGAGAGATGGGCTATGTAAAGGTCTCGATTTTGTCGTTCTGAACAAATGTTTGACTTCCACACAAAATTACTTCTTGACTTATTTTAGGTTTAAGGAAGTGTGTAGGTTTAAACTATTGCTTTAAAGGGAAGAGAGGGGGAGGAGGAGAAGCGCGAGAGATGGGGGGAGTGGGAGAAAGAGGGAAGGAGGGGGAGGAGGGGGAGGAGGGGGAGGAGGGGGAGGAGGTGGAGGGCAGCTGTGTCCGACACACCATACTTACACCTGCAACAGGTAGGCCAGGGGGCGGGACCTGTAGGTGAGACTCATAACATGATAAGGGGGACAGGTGAAGAAGGGGTGTTGCTGGAGTCAAGGAAGGGAGGGTGTTCCTACGAGCCCCCTGCCAGCGAGACGGGGAGCAGGGAGGAAGTCTGTCCATGGAGCATTTCTGGGTCATTGGGTCGCCTCCAATGAGATTAGATCACCCTCTACAATGTAAAGCAGTTTGAGTACTGGGGGGTTCTCTGTATAAATCCAAGGTGAAACCTCCAGGGGCTAGCCTTCTCTCAGCGGAGAGTCTGCTCTGGGCTGCCTGCGAAAGGTGCTCCTCTGTGGGAAAGAGGAGAGAATAAGAGGCCCCAGAAGAGATCTCCTTATGGTAGTGTTGGACAGATCAACTCCCCTTGTTATCTTCCACCTCTTCCTCTTCCTCTTGCTCGGCCTTCTCCCTCCTTTCCTTCTTACAGTCTTACAGTCCTTCTTACAGTCATTTTCTCCCTTTCCTCCTTCCTCTCCTCCCTCTTTCTCTTCCTCTACCTTCCTCTCCCTCCTTCCCTCTTGGTAAACCTTGTTTAGTCGAGCCAGATTGTGGATAGCTAGCCATGGTTTAGACCACTGTCGCTGTCTGGGTGGGGTGATACAGGACTGGTCCACTGGACTCAGCTCACATGGGGAGAACCTGCTGCTGCTGCCACTCCCCCTCTTACCTGGGATGAGATCACGTTTGGAGGAAACCTGGCACCATCCCTACGGTGAAGCATGGTGGTGGCAGCATCATGCTCCGGGGAGGATTTTCAGGGACAGGGACTGGGAACACGCCCCATTCACATCGACGGGGCTGTAGTGGAGCAGGTCGAGAGTTTCAAGTTCCTTGGTGTCCACATCACCAACAAACTATCATGGTTCAAACACACCAAGACAGTCGTGAAGAGGGCACGACAACGCCTTTTCCACCTCAGGAGACTGAAAAGATTTGGCATTGGTCCCAAGATCCTCAAAAAGTTCTACAGCTGCACCATCGAGAGCTTCCTGACCAGTTGCATCACCGCCTGGTATGGCAACTGCTCGGCATCCGACCGTAAGGCGCTACAGAGGGTAGTGCGTACGGCCCAGTACATCACTGGAGCCAAGCTTCCTGCCATCCAGGACCTATATACTTGGAGGTGTAAGAGGGAGGCCCAAAAAATTGACAAAGACTCCAGTCACCCAAGTCATAGACTGTTCTCTCTGCTACCGCACAGCAAGCGGTACCAGAGTGCCAAGTCTAGGTCCAAAAGGCTCCTTAACAGCTTCTATCCCCAATTCATAAGACTGCTGAACAATTAATCAAATGGCCACCCGGACTATTTACACTGACACCTCCTCCCTTTGTTTTTACACTGGTAATAGGAATCTGGATCGGTTTCCTTTTCTTTTTACCTTGCTTTTGTTATTATTATTATTTTTTAAAGTTTTATTTTTACATTTCGTAAAATGTTATAATTACAAAAACATTTCATTTTAATTTCAATTTAGTAACATACTGTATCATTCAAATAAATATTATTATTTGTCTAATCATATTTTGCCAGCTTACTGGGTGGCAGGCTGCAATCAGTAGCTGTAATTAAGTACAGCAGCCACCAACCATCTAACGTTAATGCCTCGGATAATGAGGTTAGAAGAACAGCTGAATGGTCGGTAGCTAGCTGGCTCAATTACAGGTACTCTTAAGCGTGAAATAACATTGGAAACAACTAACCACAGTTGCTAAAAGTTACCAGTAGCTACCCACTAGCTAGCTAGCTTTGTTGGTCCAAGTGGTGGGTTAGCTAGCACTCGTGCTTCGCCGGGGTCCACCGAATAGAATACTTACCTACAATAATTACCTACAATAACCTACAATAACTACCTAAGTAAACTACCTATAATACCTGACTACAATACCTACATACAATCTAAATACATGGTTTAAGCTTTACTCAACAACATATAAGAAGCCAGCTTATCTCCTGCTAGAGAAAACACAACCTCTCCCGACAACCTCGAGGCAAGAGACCTTTCTCTCTTTCTCGTCATCTTTCAACTTCTTATTCAGTTCCTTATTTTTCTCTTTTTCCTCCATCTTTAAAAATGTGACTTTCTGCTTGAGGTTCATGGCCAGAAAGCCCACTCTTCCCAGGATGGTCTCTGCTCTCTCTGATGAAACCGTCCCATTGGAGCTCTTGGAATGGGCACGGTCCGCCTCACTCTTCAAACCCTCCCTCGGGCTCACCTCCTCCTTGACGCTCCTCTCTTCACTCTCAATGTCAATGCCTGTCCAATAATCCTAACAGGAAGACATTGACTCTAGATGTAATATTGTTCCAATGTGGCACATTCAATACACATTTGAGTGATCAACATACATTGATGGCCTCATGGGGCACACAATTTAGAGGGCAGTAATTGAGGTAACTTGTTTATTTGTATCCCAAACCGATTTTGTAATAGCCATAGATGTTCTTCCTGGGTCCACACCAAACGTAATACAAATGTTAACCCTAGTAAGGGGTGATGTTTTATACTATGAGCATAGATTAGCAGGGTTGGGGTCAATTCAATTTCAATTCCAGTCAATTCAGGAAGTACTTAATTCAATGCTTTGAATTGAAATGGAACAGACCCCCAACCCTGTAGAGTAGAAGTGTAAAATAGGACACCTACCTTTGCCTTTTTCAGCGTCCAGGGCCTGGGTTCCTCATCCTCTGACCTGCATATGGAGAATCTCACTCTAACAGGCGTCTTAGTGGCCATGCAGAGCAGAGGGGTTGCCAGAGTTAAGTTAGCATCTGGGACCAGCTGGTGAGCATGAGGGCAGCGATCCACCTCTTCACTAGTGCCCTTCCCTTTCTGCTCTGGCTGCTTGTGGTCCTTGTCATGGATGCATGCCAGGCTTGGAGGAAGTGCTAGGACAGGGCTTTTATCACTCATCAGTTCCTCTCTCTTGACAGTGGATGCAACTGCACTTGCCTCTGTGTTAACAAAGCACTATGTGGTGTCCTCAACTGTCTCCTCTGGCTGCTTGTGGTCATTGTTGTTGTGAATGCATTGCAGACCTGGAGGACTTTTATCATCCCAGGTGTAAATAGCAACAGTTGCCTCTGTGTCGACTGAGCACTTGGTAGGGCACTCAACTGTCTTCCATAGCGGTTTTGGTCATTGTTGTGGGTGCAGGTCAGGATTAGAGGCAGTGTTGCAGGTGCAGGAGGACTTTTATCAGCCAAACACTCCTCCGTGTGGACAGTGGACACAGAAACGGCTGCTTCCCTGGCAACTGGACACTTGTTGGTGTCCTCTACTGCCTCCCCTGGCAGAGTGTGGACAGTGGAGACGGAAATGGCCGCTTCCCTGGACACTTGACTCTTGGTGGTGTCCTCTACTGCCTCCTCTGGCTGCTTGTGGCCATTGTCTAGAATGTGTGGCAACTTTGAAGGCAGCATTGGAGCCGGGCTTTTATCACCCAACAGGTTCTCTCCCTGGACAATGGATGTGCCTGCAGTGATCGCTGTGGTAACGGAGGACTCGGTGGCATCCTCTTTTGTCTCCTCTGTCAGTTTGTGGTCAGAGTCTCGGATACATGGCGAGCTTGGAGGCAGTGCTGCAGGGTCAGGAGGGCTTTGATCAGCTGCCATGTCCTCTTTGAGGTGAGTGGACACATCATTGTTTGTTTCACTGATAACTGGACACTTGGTGGTGTCCTCTACTGCCTCCCCTGGCAGTTTGTAGTCAACTTCAAAGACAAGTGGCAGACTTGGAGGCAGCATTGGGACAGGGCATTTAGCTGCTGATCTGTACACTCCAAAATCAACAGTAGCTGTGCCTGCAGTGGTCTCTGTAGCAACTGAGACCTCATAGGTATCCTCTACTGTCTGCTCTGATGGCATGAAGTCATCGTCAAAGACTGTTGGCAGGCATGTAGGCAGCACTGAAGGAAGACTTCTAGCTGCCCATCGATTCTCTCCCTTGACAGTGGCTGTGGTAGCAGTGGTCTCTGTGGCAACTGGGCACTCTGTGGCTGAAACAGCAGGCTTAGAGGTTTCGAGGAAATTGAATGAATTGCCAATGAACCGCTGAGCCAGGGGTGGGAGGGAGTAATGATAGAATCTGTCCTCTTCCTCAACATTAGATATTGCCACTGGAGCAACTGAGACCTCAGTGGTGCCCTCTACTGCCTGATGTGGCTGCATGGAGTCTTCGTCAAAGAAGTGTGGCAGGTATCGATGCAGCATTGAGGAAAGATGTATATCTGTCCATAGGTCCTCTCGTATACCTGTAGATACATCTGCAGTGGCCTCTGTGGCAACTGGGCATTCAGCAGACTGGCAGGTTTCAGGGACAAAGTATGAAAATACAATGAACCGCTGTGCATCCTGAGCGCGTATGGCAAATGGAGAGGGGGGATGCAACATGGTAGGTATAGGCCTCTGATTGGTGAAAGCCAGTGGTGGGAGGGAGTCAATACAGGGAGCCATGAACTCAGTGAGAGGACAGTTGCTCACATCTCACACATTCTGCGTGAGAAAAGAAACAGACATGATGAAAGTGATCACATTCAGTACATACATACATACTGTATGAGTCAGCACTACTTACTTATACATCACATATATATATATATATATATATATATATATATATATATATATAGTGTCCTCTAAGATGCTCTGCACCAGTCTGTCCCAACCCTTGGTCCCCTAGCCAATGGGCCAGCTAAGTGTAAAAATACATGCCCCACACCCAGCATAACATTTGACATTTTAGCCATTTATCAGACGCTTTTATCCAGAACGACTTATAGTTAGTTAGTGCATTCAACTTAAGGTAGCTAGGTGAGACAACCACGTAATCCTGATATGAGCGTCTATGATAGAACGGTTGTTTATTTTTTATGACCAGACAACCATAAGAACTGAGGACATAAATTCACTGAAACAGACAGACACGATATAACACATTTAGACAAGAACAGTTATAAGCATTGCCATGGTGTAGCCTAATACAAAAAGAAATAAGGTCAAAACATTGTTAGCTTACATTCCATGGCATATGGAACATTTTGCCCTTACAATAACTTATATTTGCTTTAATTAATATTGTTAAACAGAACTCTTGTCGACTTTGTCAAAGTTGGTCTTGTTACCTCCTCAATCAGTCTTGGCATTTTCCTCGTCTTGAACCAAATCCTCTTCATCTTCTTCTCCTGATCCTTCTGGATCTGCAAAACCAGAGCCAACCTGGCTCCCAGCTCCATCACGTAGTCTGTCTAGATCGCCCTTTCCTCCAACCGACACTCACCCCTCCTCTGTGTCAGCGTTGAACCCTCCATGTCTTCCTCTTAGCTAACAATAACTCTGGAAAATACACAACGTTGTAGTAAGTGGGTGTTGCTAACCAAATAATAATGCATCTCTTTACAATGTGCACACATTTTCTTCCCAGCTACTTACAATTAATCAAGTGAGAATCCTGATCCAGATATGTTTAGGCAATAGGCCTATCTGAATTACTAGTAAAAAGTTGGCTACTGGAAAAGCGACCAAGTTCAAATGAATCGATTTTGGCTGTTCTTATCATTTCGTGAACAATATCCTTCATGACATCATCATTGTGATGCAAGGCGTTGCCATGGCAGATGAAAAAGCACAACACAGACTTTAAAAAGCAAACTTCAGGGTCTTTCTGTACCTTACTATTGAGCCTTATTCAACCCCTCATGTAGCTCAACTCTATATTGGGCCTGGTTTTCACAAACCACACTAATCACTTCCATCATATCATTGAAAACACTGTGTTTTGGGTAGAAAATGACTCTATATCCATGCAGGACCTAACTTGTACAGTTTCATCTATTTTAAAAACCAAGGAGGTAAAAATGCCAGTCTTCTCTTTGAGTGCCCTTGAGTGCACCTCAATTTAAAGAGGTCTATCAATTCAACCATTTGAAATGGATGTCCATTCAATTAAGAACATATTATTCTTATTAGAAATGAATCAGCTACAAATTAGGTAGGCGTACTTGTTTTTTTACACAACCTACTCTTTTGGTACATATTTATTGAGATAATTGATTACAACATATGTTGGTGATTAACACAGAGAGAGGTTTTTTTTCTGTCATCAATAGAATGCATTAGCCATTAGGCTGGCTCACTACAATTGTAACATGACATCTCAGGTGTCAGGATGAAGCATTTTCTCACAAAAAGAGGACTCAAGCAAACTATCTCTCTTCAACAGTTTCACTAGTCATGTTAGGTCTACTTAAAATGTCACATTCATACACAAGTAATTTGAAAATAAGTTATACTACTGAAACACATTCAAAATAAGTTATATTACAACCTACCTCTGAAGTAAGCAGTGTGTTCTCTCACTAATGAAATAGGACATTAATAATTTGTCAGTGGTTAGTTGAATCAGTCTCTTTGCACTGTTCAGTTTGTCTGTGCAACAGGTAACCTTCCAGAATCGGAATCTTGTGATGTCACAATGGAGTCCCCATTGCCATGGTTACCCACAGCAGCTTTCATGTGTTATCAAATGCTGGCACAATTTAGTTTATTTATTTTAGATTTTTTGTACCTATGCAGCACAGTCATACCTAATATATACAATGAATCCATATAACCTAATTTTTTATTAAAATAAAATGCTGTAACTCATGTAAAATGGTTGACCATTCAAACGACATGTGTTTTGCCTAATTAAAAGTCTATATGTTTTAGATATCATAAAAAGCAGCCAGGCTTACTTAGGTTGTTTGTTCGATCTCAGCCTACCACTAATGCCAATATTTTTCATCATCATCATCATCATCAATGAAATACATAGGCTACCTTACTACAGTAAAACAAGTCTTCCATAGTCTATGTCACCTCAGTAACAAAGTTCCAAAAAAGAAATGAGGGTTCAAGAAAACATCTCTCTTCAATGGCCTCAGCTATTAGCCATATGATCAACAAGGTCAACTGCAGCACTAAAATCAAGAAGCAGCTCATCCACAAGTTTATCTTGGTCAAGTGATCTGAGCCATTGATCGATTAAATCAACGAGAGCTGTTGCGGTCGAGTGATACTTACGGTATCTTTACGGTACGCATGCTCATAGAGGGATAAAATTAGCTGGATGTGTAATTATATAGGCCCAAAAAATTTAATTGAAGAGTAGGTGTAATTGATGTTTAGCATTTAAGTTTAATAAATAATTAAATAAAGAAATCAATATCAGCTGACTATAGAAAAGTATTGTTTAAAATTATGTTTGAACATTTTCTTATCCGTGTCTTTCCAGTTGATATAACCAAACAGACAACCTTTGTTGCTCAAGAGCGTCACACATTCCTCCATTCATTCTCTATCATATTCCCCTCCATCAAATTCCTCTATCATATTCCCTCCATCATATTCTCTCTATTATATTTCTCTCCATCATATTCCACTCCATCATAATACTCGCTATCATATTCCCTCTATCATATTCCTCTTTATTTTTACAGGGAATCCCAATTGAGACCAGTGTCTCTTTTTCAAAGGTGCCCTGTGTTATATCAATTAACAATCCAAACAGCTTAAACAGATAAAATTACATACAGAGTAGAAAATATATAGAGCAAAATTATTAGACTTGAACACATACATTTCACAATGAACAGGTCTTGTATTTAACCAGTTGAGCTGACAACCATTTTGCACTGTTTCACTAGGGCTTTAGTCATCAATCTAGCAAGAGGGAAATATTTTATTAATGTAGTGGTGTCCCTCCCCCAGGAAGCTACGACCTTTAGCTTTCACCTGGAATTGTTCATTTATGTCTGAGAAAAAAAACACTTTCCAAACCATATGATCTAGTACACAAGAAAAGTATAATACAACCTTCTTTACTACTTTGCCAAACATTTCATGACATTAGTGAGAGTCAAAATCTGTAAAATTTGTGAATGTCTAAATTAACATTTGGGCAATTTGACCAGTGTACATCACTCCTATAGACAATGAGAGATGGGCTATGTAAAGGTCTCGATTTTGTCGTTCTGAACAAATGTTTGACTTCCACACAAAATTACTTCTTGACTTATTTTAGGTTTAAGGAAGTGTGTAGGTTTAAACTATTGCTTTAAAGGGAAGAGAGGGGGAGGAGGAGAGAGCGCGAGAGATGGGGGGAGTGGGAGAAAGAGGGAAGGAGGGGGAGGAGGGGGAGGAGGGGGAGGAGGTGGAGGGCAGCTGTGTCCGACACACCATACTTACACCTGCAACAGGTAGGCCAGGGGGCGGGACCTGTAGGTGAGACTCATAACATGATAAGGGGGGCAGGTGAAGAAGGGGTGTTGCTGGAGTCAAGGAAGGGAGGGTGTTCCTACGAGCCCCCTGCCAGCGAGACGGGGAGCAGGGAGGAAGTCTGTCCATGGAGCATTTCTGGGTCATTGGGTCGCCTCCAATGAGATTAGATCACCCTCTACAATGTAAAGCAGTTTGAGTACTGGGGGGTTCTCTGTATAAATCCAAGGTGAAACCTCCAGGGGCTAGCCTTCTCTCAGCGGAGAGTCTGCTCTGGGCTGCCTGCGAAAGGTGCTCCTCTGTGGGAAAGAGGAGAGAACAAGAGGCCCCAGAAGAGATCTCCTTATGGTAGTGATGGACAGATCAACTCTCCTTGTTATCTTCCACCTCTTCCTCTTCCTCTTGCTCGGCCTTCTCCCTCCTTTCCTTCTTACAGTCTTACAGTCCTTCTTACAGTCATTTTCTCCCTTTCCTCCTTCCTCTCCTCCCTCTTTCTCTTCCTCTACCTTCCTCTCCCTCCTTCCCTCTTGGTAAACCTTGTTTAGTCGAGCCAGATTGTGGATAGCTAGCCATGGTTTAGACCACTGTCGCTGTCTGGGTGGGGGGATACAGGACTGGTCCACTGGACTCAGCTCACATGGGGAGAACCTGCTGCTGCTGCCACTCCCCCTCTTACCTGGGATGAGATCACGTTTGGAGGAAACCTGGCACCATCCCTACGGTGAAGCATGGTGGTGGCAGCATCATGCTCCGGGGAGGATTTTCAGGGACATGGACTGGGAACACGCCCCAATCACATCGACCAGGCTGTAGTGGAGCAGGTCGAGAGTTTCAAGTTCCTTGGTGTCCACATCACCAACAAACTATCATGGTTCAAACACACCAAGACAGTCGTGAAGAGGGCACGACAACGCCTTTTCCACCTCAGGAGACTGAAAAGATTTGGCATTGGTCCCAAGATCCTCAAAAAGTTCTACAGCTGCACCATCGAGAGCTTCCTGACCAGTTGCATCACCGCCTGGTATGGCAACTGCTCGGCATCCGACCGTAAGGCGCTACAGAGGGTAGTGCGTACGGCCCAGTACATCACTGGAGCCAAGCTTCCTGCCATCCAGGACCTATATACTTGGAGGTGTAAGAGGGAGGCCCAAAAAATTGACAAAGACTCCAGTCACCCAAGTCATAGACTGTTCTCTCTGCTACCGCACAGCAAGCGGTACCAGAGTGCCAAGTCTAGGTCCAAAAGGCTCCTTAACAGCTTCTATCCCCAATTCATAAGACTGCTGAACAATTAATCAAATGGCCACCCGGACTATTTACATTGACACCTCCCCCCTTTGTTTTTACACTGGTAATAGGAATCTGGATCGGTTTCCTTTTCTTTTTACCTTGCTTTTGTTATTATTATTATTTTTTAAAGTTTTCTTTTTACATTTCGTAAAATGTTATAATTACAAAAACATTTAATTTTAATTTCAATTTAGTAACATACTGTATCATTCAAATAAATATTATTATTTGTCTAATCATATTTTGCCAGCTAACTGGGTGGCAGGCTGCAATCAGTAGCTGTAATTAAGTACAGCAGCCACCAACCATCTAACGTTAATGCCTCGGATAATGAGGTTAGAAGAACAGCTGAATGGTCGGTAGCTAGCTGGCTCAATTACAGGTACTCTTAAGCGTGAAATAACATTGGAAACAACTAACCACAGTTGCTAAAAGTTACCAGTAGCTACCCGCTAGCTAGCTAGCTTTGTTGGTCCAAGTGGTGGGTTAGCTAGCACTCGTGCTTCGCCGGGGTCCACCGAATAGAATACTTACCTACAATAATTACCTACAATAACCTACAATAACTACCTAAGTAAACTACCTATAATACCTGACTACAATACCTACATACAATCTAAATACATGGTTTAAGCTTTACTCACTGGCTTGCTGGTGCTCTTTCATGCCGTCCCTAGGAGGGGTGCGTCACTTGAGTGGGTTGAGTTACTGACGTGATCTTCCTGTCTGGGTTGGCGCCCCCCCTTGGTTTGTGCTGTGGTGGAGACCTCTGTGGGCTATACTCGGCCTTGTCTCAGGATTGTAAGTTGGTGGTTGAGGATATCCCTCTAGTGGTGTGGGGGCTGTGCTTTGGCAGAGTGGGTGGGGTTATATCCTTCCTGTTTGGCCCTGTCCGGGGGTTTCTTCGGATGGGGCCACAGTGTCTCCGGACCGCTCCTGTCTCAGCCTCCAGTATTTATGCTGCAGTAGTTTATGTGTCGGGGGGCTGGGGTCAGTTGGTTATACCTGGAGTACTTCTCCTGTCTTATCCAGTGTCCTTTGTGAATTTAAGTATGCTCTCTCTAATTCTCTCGTTCTCTCTTTCTCTCTGAGAACCTGAGCCCTAGGACCATACGTCAGGACTACCGGGCATGCCGACACCTTGCTGTCCCCAGTCCGCCTGGCCTTGCTGCTATTCCAGTTTCAACTGTTCTGCCTGCGGTTACGAAACCCCTACCTGTCCCAGACCTGCTGTTTTCAACTCTTAATGATCGGCTATGAAAAGCCAACTGAGAGACCTGAGCCCTAGGACCATACGTCGGGACTACCGGCCGTGGTGACTCCTTGCTGTCCCCAGTCCGCCTGGCCTTGCTGCTATTCCAGTTTCAACTGTTCTGCCTGCGGTTATGGAACCCCTACCTGTCCCAGACCTGCTGTTTTCAACTCTTAATGATCGGCTATGAAAAGCCAACTGAGATTTATTCCTGATTATTATTTGACCATGCTTGTCACTTATGAACATCTTGGCATGGTTCTGTTATAATCTCCACCCGGCACAGCCAGAAGAGGACTGGCCACCCCTCATAGCCTGGTTCCTCTCTAGGTTTCTTCCTAGGTTTTGGCCTTTCTAGGGAGTTTTTCCTAGCCACCGTGCTTCTACACCTGCATTACTAGCGGTTTGGGGTTTTAGGCTGGGTTTCTGTACAGCACTTCGAGATATTAGCTGATGTACGAAGGGCTATATAAAATAAAATTGATTGAAATTGATTGATATAAGAAGCCAGCTTATCTCCTGCTAGAGAAAACACAACCTCTCCCGACAACCTCGAGGCAAGAGACCTTTCTCTCTTTCTCGTCATCTTTCAACTTCTTATTCAGTTCCTTATTTTTCTCTTTTTCCTCCATCTTTAAAAATGTGACTTTCTGCTTGAGGTTCATGGCCAGAAAGCCCACTCTTCCCAGGATGGTCTCTGCTCTCTCTGATGAAACCGTCCCATTGGAGCTCTTGGAATGGGCACGGTCCGCCTCACTCTTCAAACCCTCCCTCGGGCTCACCTCCTCCTTGACGCTCCTCTCTTCACTCTCAATGTCAATGCCTGTCCAATAATCCTAACAGGAAGACATTGACTCTAGATGTAATATTGTTCCAATGTGGCACATTCAATACACATTTGAGTGATCAACATACATTGACGGCCTCCTGGGGCACACAATTTAGAGGACAGTAATTGAGGTAACTTGTTTATTTGTATCCCAAACCGATTTTGTAATAGCCATAGATGTTCTTCCTGGGTCCACACCAAACGTAATACAAATGTTAACCCTAGTAAGGGGTGATGTTTTATACTATGAGCATAGATTAGCAGGGTTGGGGTCAATTCAATTTCAATTCCAGTCAATTCAGGAAGTACTTAATTCAATGCTTTGAATTGAAATGGAACAGACCCCCAACCCTGTAGAGTAGAAGTGTAAAATAGGACACCTACCTTTGCCTTTTTCAGCGTCCAGGGCCTGGGTTCCTCATCCTCTGACCTGCATATGGAGGCTCTCACTCTAACAGGCGTCTTAGTGGCCATGCAGAGCAGAGGGGTTGCCAGAGTTAAGTTAGCATCTGGGACCAGCTGGTGAGCATGAGGGCAGCGATCCACCTCTTCACTAGTGCCCTTCCCTTTCTGCTCTGGCTGCTTGTGGTCCTTGTCATGGATGCATGCCAGGCTTGGAGGAAGTGCTAGGACAGGGCTTTTATCACTCATCAGTTCCTCTCTCTTGACAGTGGATGCAACTGCACTTGCCTCTGTGTTAACTGAGCACTATGTGGTGTCCTCAACTGTCTCCTCTGGCTGCTTGTGGTCATTGTTGTTGTGAATGCATTGCAGACCTGGAGGACTTTTATCATCCCAGGTGTAAATAGCAACAGTTGCCTCTGTGTCGACTGAGCACTTTGTAGTGCACACAACTGTCTTCCATAGCGGTTTGTGGTCATTGTTGTGGGTGCAGGTCAGGATTAGAGGCAGTGTTGCAGGTGCAGGAGGACTTTTATCAGCCAAACACTCCTCCGTGTGGACAGTGGACACAGAAACGGCTGCTTCCCTGGCAACTGGACACTTGTTGGTGTCCTCTACTGCCTCCCCTGGCAAAGTGTGGACAGTGGAGACGGAAACGGCCGCTTCCCTGGACACTTGACTCTTGGTGGTGTCCTCTACTGCCTCCTCTGGCTGCTTGTGGCCATTGTCTAGAATGTGTGGCAACTTTGAAGGCAGCATTGGAGCCGGGCTTTTATCACCCAACAGGTTCTCTCCCTGGACAATGGATGTGCCTGCAGTGATCGCTGTGGTAACGGAGGACTCGGTGGCATCCTCTTTTGTCTCCTCTGTCAGTTTGTGGTCAGAGTCTCGGATACATGGCAAGCTTGGAGGCAGTGCTGCAGGGTCAGGAGGGCTTTGATCAGCTGCCATGTCCTCTTTGAGGTGAGTGGACACATCATTGTTTGTTTCACTGATAACTATACACTTGGTGGTGTCCTCTACTGCCTCCCCTGGCAGTTTGTAGTCAACTTCAAAGACAAGTGGCAGACTTGGAGGCAGCATTGGGACAGGGCATTTAGCTGCTGATCTGTACACTCCAAAATCAACAGTAGCTGTGCCTGCAGTGGTCTCTGTAGCAACTGAGACCTCATAGGTATCCTCTACTGTCTGCTCTGATGGCATGAAGTCATCGTCAAAGACTGTTGGCAGGCATGTAGGCAGCACTGAAGGAAGACTTCTAGCTGCCCATCGATGCTCTCCCTTGACAGTGGCTGTGGTAGCAGTGGTCTCTGTGGCAACTGGGCACTCTGTGGCTGAAACAGCAGGCTTAGAGGTTTCGAGGAAATTGAATGAATTGCCAATGAACCGCTGAGCCAGGGGTGGGAGGGAGTAATGATAGAATCTGTCCTCTTCCTCAACATTAGATATTGCCACTGGAGCAACTGAGACCTCAGTGGTGCCCTCTACTGCCTGATGTGGCTGCATGGAGTCTTCGTCAAAGAAGTGTGGCAGGTATCGATGCAGCATTGAGGAAAGATGTATATCTGTCCATAGGTCCTCTCGTATACCTGTAGATACATCTGCAGTGGCCTCTGTGGCAACTGGGCATTCAGCAGACTGGCAGGTTTCAGGGACAAAGTATGAAAATACAATGAACCGCTGTGCATCCTGAGCGCATATGGCAAATGGAGAGGGGGGATGCAACATGGTAGGTATAGGCCTCTGATTGGTGAAAGCCAGTGGTGGGAGGGAGTCAATACAGGGAGCCATGAACTCAGTGAGAGGACAGTTGCTCACATCTCACACATTCTGCGTGAGAAAAGAAACAGACATGATGAAAGTGATCACATTCAGTACATACATACATACTGTATGAGTCAGCACTACTTACTTATACATCACATATATATATATATAGTGTCCTCTAAGATGCTCTGCACCAGTCTGTCCCAACCCTTGGTCCCCTAGCCAATGGGCCAGCTAAGTGTAAAAATACATGCCCCACTCCCAGCATAACATTTGACATTTTAGCCATTTATCAGACGCTTTTATCCAGAACGACTTATAGTTAGTTAGTGCATTCAACTTAAGGTAGCTAGGTGAGACAACCACATAATCCTGATATGAGCGTCTATGATAGAACGGTTGTTTATTTTTTATGACCAGACAACCATAAGAACTGAGGACATAAATTCACTGAAACAGACAGACACGATACAACACATTTAGACAAGAACAGTTATAAGCATTGCCATGGTGTAGCCTAATACAAAAAGAAATAAGGACAAAATATTGTTAGCTTACATTCCATGGCATATGGAACATTTTGCCCTTACAATAACTTATATTTGCTTTAATTAATATTGTTAAACAGAACTCTTGTCGACTTTGTCAAAGTTGGTCTTGTTACCTCCTCAATCAGTCTTGGCATTTTCCTCGACTTGAACCAAATCCTCTTCATCTTCTTCTCCTGATCCTTCTGGATCTGCAAAACCAGAGCCAACCTGGCTCCCAGCTCCATCACGTAGTCTGTCTAGATCTCCCTTTCCTCCAACCGACACTCACCCCTCCTCTGTGTCAGCGTTGAACCCTCCATGTCTTCCTCTTAGCTAACAATAACTCTGGAAAATACACAACGTTGTAGTAAGTGGGTGTTGCTAACCAAATAATAATGCATCTCTTTACAATGTGCACACGTTTTCTTCCCAGCTACTTACAATTAATCAAGTGAGAATCCTGATCCAGATATGTTTAGGCAATAGGCCTATCTGAATTACTAGTAAAAAGTTGGCTACTGGAAAAGCGACCAAGTTCAAATGAATCGATTTTGGCTGTTCTTATCATTTCGTGAACAATATCCTTCATGACATCATCATTGTGATGCAAGGCGTTGCCATGGCAGATGAAAAAGCACAACACAGACTTTAAAAAGCAAACTTCAGGGTCTTTCTGTACCTTACTATTGAGCCTTATTCAACCCCTCATGTAGCTCTACTCCATATTGGGCCTGGTTCTCACAAACCACACTAATCACTTCCATCATATCATTGAAAACACTGTGTTTTGGGTAGAAAATGACTCTATATCCATGCAGGACCTAACTTGTACAGTTTCATCTATTTTAAAAACCAAGGAGGTAAAAATGCCAGTCTTCTCTTTGAGTGCCCTTGAGTGCACCTCAATTTAAAGAGGTCTATCAATTCAACCATTTGAAATGGATGTCCATTCAATTAAGAACATATTATTCTTATTAGAAATGAATCAGCTACAAATTAGGTAGGCGTACTTGTTTTTTTACACAACCTACTCTTTTGGTACATATTTATTGAGATAATTGATTACAACATATGTTGGTGATTAACACAGAGAGAGGTTTTTTTTCTGTCATCAATAGAATGCATTAGCCATTAGGCTGGCTCACTACAATTGTAACATGACATCTCAGGTGTCAGGATGAAGCATTTTCTCACAAAAAGAGGACTCAAGCAAACTATCTCTCTTCAACAGTTTCACTAGTCATGTTAGGTCTACTTAAAATGTCACATTCATACACAAGTAATTTGAAAATAAGTTATACTACTGAAACACATTCACAATAAGTTATATTACAACCTACCTCTGAAGTAAGCAGTGTGTTCTCTCACTAATGAAATAGGACATTAATAATTTGTCAGTGGTTAGTTGAATCAGTCTCTTTGCACTGTTCAGTTTGTCTGTGCAACAGGTAACCTTCCAGAATCGGAATCTTGTGATGTCACAATGGAGTCCCCATTGCCATGGTTACCCACAGCAGCTTTCATGTGTTATCAAATGCTGGCACAATTTAGTTTATTTATTTTAGATTTTTTGTACCTATGCAGCACAGTCATACCTAATATATACAATGAATCCATATAACCTAATTTTTTATTAAAATAAAATGCTGTAACTCATGTAAAATGGTTGACCATTCAAACGACATGTGTTTTGCCTAATTAAAAGTCTATATGTTTTAGATATCATAAATAGCAGCCAGGCTTACTTAGGTTGTTTGTTCGATCTCAGCCTACCACTAATGCCAATATTTTTCATCATCATCATCATCATCATCAATGAAATACATAGGCTACCTTACTACAGTAAAACAAGTCTTCCATAGTCTATGTCACCTCAGTAACAAAGTTCCAAAAAAGAAATGAGGGTTCAAGAAAACATCTCTCTTCAATGGCCTCAGCTATTAGCCATATGATCAACAAGGTCAACTGCAGCACTAAAATCAAGAAGCAGCTCATCCACAAGTTTATCTTGGTCAAGTTATCTGAGCCATTGATCGATTAAATCAACGAGAGCTGTTGCAGTCGAGTGATCCTTACGGTATCTTTACGGTACGCATGCTCATAGAGGGATAAAATTAGCTGGATGTGTAATTATATAGGCCCAAAAAATGTAATTGAAGAGTAGGTGTCATTGATGTTTAGCATTTAAGTTTAATAAATAATTAAATAAAGAAATCAATATCAGCTGACTATAGAAAAGTATTGTTTAAAATTATGTTTGAACATTTTCTTATCCGTGTCTTTCCAGTTGATATAACCAAACAGACAACCTTTGTTGCTCAAGAGCGTCACACATTCCTCCATTCATTCTCTATCATATTCCCCTCCATCAAATTCCTCTATCATATTCCCTCCATCATATTCTCTCTATTATATTTCTCTCCATCATATTCCACTCCATCATAATACTCGCTATCATATTCCCTCTATCATATTCCTCTTTATTTTTACAGGGAATCCCAATTGAGACCAGTGTCTCTTTTTCAATGGTGCCCTGTGTTATATCAATTAACAATCCAAACAGCTTAAACAGATAAAATTACATACAGAGTAGAAAATATATAGAGCAAAATTATTAGACTTGAACACATACATTTCACAATGAACAGGTCTTGTATTTAACCAGTTGAGCTGACAACCATTTTGCACTGTTTCACTAGGGCTTTAGTCATCAATCTAGCAAGAGGGAAATATTTTATTAATGTAGTGGTGTCCCTCCCCCCAGGAAGCTACGACCTTTAGCTTTCACCTGGAATTGTTCATTTATGTCTGAGAAAAAAAACACTTTCCAAACCATATGATCTAGTACACAAGAAAAGTATAATACAACCTTCTTTACTACTTTGCCAAACATTTCATGACATTAGTGAGAGTCAAAATCTGTAAAATGTGTGAATGTCTAAATTAAAATTTGGGCAATTTGACCAGTGTACATCACTCCTATAGACAATGAGAGATGGGCTATGTAAAGGTCTCGATTTTGTCGTTCTGAACAAATGTTTGACTTCCACACAAAATTACTTCTTGACTTATTTTAGGTTTAAGGAAGTGTGTAGGTTTAAACTATTGCTTTAAAGGGAAGAGAGGGGGAGGAGGAGAGAGCGCGAGAGATGGGGGGAGTGGGAGAAAGAGGGAAGGAGGGAAGGAGGGGGAGGACAGCTGTGTCCGACACACCATACTTACACCTGCAACAGGTAGGCCAGGGGGCGGGACCTGTAGGTGAGACTCATAACATGATAAGGGGGGCAGGGGAAGAAGGGGTGTTGCTGGAGTCAAGGAAGGGAGGGTGTTCCTACGAGCCCCCTGCCAGCGAGACGGGGAGCAGGGAGGAAGTCTGTCCATGGAGCATTTCTGGGTCATTGGGTCGCCTCCAATGAGATTAGATCACCCTCTACAATGTAAAGCAGTTTGAGTACTGGGGGGTTCTCTGTATAAATCCAAGGTGAAACCTCCAGGGGCTAGCCTTCTCTCAGCGGAGAGTCTGCTCTGGGCTGCCTGCGAAAGGTGCTCCTCTGTGGGAAAGAGGAGAGAACAAGAGGCCCCAGAAGAGATCTCCTTATGGTAGTGATGGACAGATCAACTCTCCTTGTTATCTTCCACCTCTTCCTCTTCCTCTTGCTCGGCCTTCTCCTTCCTTTCCTTCTTACAGTCTTACAGTCCTTCTTACAGTCATTTTTTCCCTTTCCTCCTTCCTCTCCTCCCTCTTTCTCTACCTTCCTCTCCCTCCTTCCCTCTTGGTAAACCTTGTTTAGTCGAGCCAGATTGTGGATAGCTAGCCATGGTTTAGACCACTGTCGCTGTCTGGGTGGGGGGATACAGGACTGGTCCACTGGACTCAGCTCACATGGGGAGAACCTGCTGCTGCTGCCACTCCCCCTCTTACCTGGGATGAGATCACGTTTGGAGGAAACCTGGCACCATCCCTACGGTGAAGCATGGTGGTGGCAGCATCATGCTCCGGGGAGGATTTTCAGGGACAGGGACTGGGAACACGCCCCATTCACATCGACGGGGCTTTAGTGGAGCAGGTCGAGAGTTTCAAGTTCCTTGGTGTCCACATCACCAACAAACTATCATGGTTCAAACACACCAAGACAGTCGGGAAGAGGGCACGACAACGCCTTTTCCACCTCAGGAGACTGAAAAGATTTGGCATTGGTCCCAAGATCCTCAAAAAGTTCTACAGCTGCACCATCGAGAGCTTCCTGACCAGTTGCATCACCGCCTGGTATGGCAACTGCTCGGCATCCGACCGTAAGGCACTACAGAGGGTAGTGCGTACGGCCCAGTACATCACTGGAGCCAAGCTTCCTGCCATCCAGGACCTATATACTTGGAGGTGTAAGAGGGAGGCCCAAAAAATTGACAAAGACTCCAGTCACCCAAGTCATAGACTGTTCTCTCTGCTACCGCACAGCAAGCGGTACCAGAGTGCCAAGTCTAGGTCCAAAAGGCCCCTTAACAGCTTCTATCCCCAATTCATAAGACTGCTGAACAATTAATCAAATGGCCACCCGGACTATTTACATTGACACCTCCCCCCTTTGTTTTTACACTGGTAATAGGAATCTGGATCGGTTTCTTTTTCTTTTTACCTTGCTTTTGTTATTATTATTATTTTTTAAACTTTTCTTTTTACATTTCGTAAAATGTTATAATTACAAAAACATTTCATTTTAATTTCAATTTAGTAACATACTGTATCATTCAAATAAATATTATTATTTGTCTAATCATATTTTGCCAGCTAACTGGGTGGCAGGCTGCAATCAGTAGCTGTAATTAAGTACAGCAGCCACCAACCATCTAACGTTAATGCCTCGGATAATGAGGTTAGAAGAACAGCTGAATGGTCGGTAGCTAGCTGGCTCAATTACAGGTACTCTTAAGCGTGAAATAACATTGGAAACAACTAACCACAGTTGCTAAAAGTTACCAGTAGCTACCCACTAGCTAGCTAGCTTTGTTGGTCCAAGTGGTGGGTTAGCTAGCACTCGTGCTTCGCCGGGGTCCACCGAATAGAATACTTACCTACAATAATTACCTACAATAACCTACAATAACTACCTAAGTAAACTACCTATAATACCTGACTACAATACCTACATACAATCTAAATACATGGTTTAAGCTTTACTCAACAACATATAAGAAGCCAGCTTATCTCCTGCTAGAGAAAACACAACCTCTCCCGACAACCTCGAGGCAAGAGACCTTTCTCTCTTTCTCGTCATCTTTCAACTTCTTATTCAGTTCCTTATTTTTCTCTTTTTCCTCCATCTTTAAAAATGTGACTTTCTGCTTGAGGTTCATGGCCAGAAAGCCCACTCTTCCCAGGATGGTCTCTGCTCTCTCTGATGAAACCGTCCCATTGGAGCTCTTGGAATGGGCACGGTCCGCCTCACTCTTCAAACCCTCCCTCGGGCTCACCTCCTCCTTGACGCTCCTCTCTTCACTCTCAATGTCAATGCCTGTCCAATAATCCTAACAGGAAGACATTGACTCTAGATGTAATATTGTTCCAATGTGGCACATTCAATACACATTTGAGTGATCAACATACATTGATGGCCTCATGGGGCACACAATTTAGAGGACAGTAATTGAGGTAACTTGTTTATTTGTATCCCAAACCGATTTTGTAATAGCCATAGATGTTCTTCCTGGGTCCACACCAATCGTAATACAAATGTTAACCCTAGTAAGGGGTGATGTTTTATACTATGAGCATAGATTAGCAGGGTTGGGGTCAATTCAATTTCAATTCCAGTCAATTCAGGAAGTACTTAATTCAATGCTTTGAATTGAAATGGAACAGACCCCCAACCCTGTAGAGTAGAAGTGTAAAATAGGACACCTACCTTTGCCTTTTTCAGCGTCCAGGGCCTGGGTTCCTCATCCTCTGACCTGCAGATGGAGGCTCTCACTCTAACAGGCGTCTTAGTGGCCATGCAGAGCAGAGGGGTTGCCAGAGTTAAGTTAGCATCTGGGACCAGCTGGTGAGCATGAGGGCAGCGATCCACCTCTTCACTAGTGCCCTTCCCTTTCTGCTCTGGCTGCTTGTGGTCCTTGTCATGGATGCATGCCAGGCTTGGAGGAAGTGCTAGGACAGGGCTTTTATCACTCATCAGTTCCTCTCTCTTGACAGTGGATGCAACTGCACTTGCCTCTGTGTTAACTGAGCACTATGTGGTGTCCTCAACTGTCTCCTCTGGCTGCTTGTGGTCATTGTTGTTGTGAATGCATTGCAGACCTGGAGGACTTTTATCATCCCAGGTGTAAATAGCAACAGTTGCCTCTGTGTCGACTGAGCACTTTGTAGTGCACTCAACTGTCTTCCATAGCGGTTTGTGGTCATTGTTGTGGGTGCAGGTCAGGATTAGAGGCAGTGTTGCAGGTGCAGGAGGACTTTTATCAGCCAAACACTCCTCCGTGTGGACAGTGGACACAGAAACGGCTGCTTCCCTGGCAACTGGACACTTGTTGGTGTCCTCTACTGCCTCCCCTGGCAGAGTGTGGACAGTGGAGACGGAAACGGCCGCTTCCCTGGACACTTGACTCTTGGTGGTGTCCTCTACTGCCTCCTCTGGCTACTTGTGGCCATTGTCTAGAATGTGTGGCAACTTTGAAGGCAGCATTGGAGCCGGGCTTTTATCACCCAACAGGTTCTCTCCCTGGACAATGGATGTGCCTGCAGTGATCGCTGTGGTAACGGAGGACTCGGTGGCATCCTCTTTTGTCTCCTCTGTCAGTTTGTGGTCAGAGTCTCGGATACATGGCGAGCTTGGAGGCAGTGCTGCAGGGTCAGGAGGGCTTTGATCAGCTGCCATGTCCTCTTTGAGGTGAGTGGACACATCATTGTTTGTTTCACTGATAACTGGACACTTGGTGGTGTCCTCTACTGCCTCCCCTGGCAGTTTGTAGTCAACTTCAAAGACAAGTGGCAGACTTGGAGGCAGCATTGGGACAGGGCATTTAGCTGCTGATCTGTACACTCCAAAATCAACAGTAGCTGTGCCTGCAGTGGTCTCTGTAGCAACTGAGACCTCATAGGTATCCTCTACTGTCTGCTCTGATGGCATGAAGTCATCGTCAAAGACTGTTGGCAGGCATGTAGGCAGCACTGAAGGAAGACTTCTAGCTGCCCATCGATTCTCTCCCTTGACAGTGGCTGTGGTAGCAGTGGTCTCTGTGGCAACTGGGCACTCTGTGGCTGAAACAGCAGGCTTAGAGGTTTCGAGGAAATTGAATGAATTGCCAATGAACCGCTGAGCCAGGGGTGGGAGGGAGTAATGATAGAATCTGTCCTCTTCCTCAACATTAGATATTGCCACTGGAGCAACTGAGACCTCAGTGGTGCCCTCTACTGCCTGATGTGGCTGCATGGAGTCTTCGTCAAAGAAGTGTGGCAGGTATCGATGCAGCATTGAGGAAAGATGTATATCTGTCCATAGGTCCTCTCGTATACCTGTAGATACGTCTGCAGTGGCCTCTGTGGCAACTGGGCATTCAGCAGACTGGCAGGTTTCAGGGACAAAGTATGAAAATACAATGAACCGCTGTGCATCCTGAGCGCGTATGGCAAATGGAGAGGGGGGATGCAACATGGTAGGTATAGGCCTCTGATTGGTGAAAGCCAGTGGTGGGAGGGAGTCAATACAGGGAGCCATGAACTCAGTGAGAGGACAGTTGCTCACATCTCACACATTCTGCGTGAGAAAAGAAACAGACATGATGAAAGTGATCACATTCAGTACATACATACATACTGTATGAGTCAGCACTACTTACTTATACATCACACATATATATATATATATATATATATATATATATATATATATATATAGTGTCCTCTAAGATGCTCTGCACCAGTCTGTCCCAACCCTTGTTCCCCTAGCCAATGGGCCAGCTAAGTGTAAAAATACATGCCCCACACCCAGCATAACATTTGACATTTTAGCCATTTATCAGACGCTTTTATCCAGAACGACTTATAGTTAGTTAGTGCATTCAACTTAAGGTAGCTAGGTGAGACAACCACATAATCCTGATATGAGCGTCTATGATAGAACGGTTGTTTATTTTTTATGACCAGACAACCATAAGAACTGAGGACATAAATTCACTGAAACAGACAGACACGATACAACACATTTAGACAAGAACAGTGTCACCACCGTCTGAAGGAGGAGACCAATGCGCAGCGTTGCGAGTGAACATGATGACTTTAATAACTTAAAGCAACCACGAAGAAAACAACAAATGACGATACGTGAAGTTCTAAACTGAAATACGACTAACAGCAACAAAGAAACAATAACCCACAACACAAAGGAGAAAACATACAGAATATATATGGCTCCCAATCAGAGATAACGAGCCGACAGCTGACACTCGTTACCTCCGATTGGGAGTCATCGACCAATCACCACATGACACAAACAAAATGAAACTCACCCATCCCCAACACCACCAAATGAAATACACCCAAACACATGAAAATGAACAACCCTGGCTCAATATAAACGTCCATAGAGCCAGAGTGTCACAGTACCCCCCCCTAAAAAATTTTTTGGGGAGTAACCACGGGCTTCCAGCCTCGACTCCGCGCTTCCTCTTTCCGTCGCCTCTCCTCTGTCTCGCTCCATGGACGGCGATCCATGCCGTCCAGGATTTCTTCCCACGTCCAGGACCCTTTTCCGTCCAAAAGCTCTTCCCATGTCCAGACCCTCGGCTCCTGTGTAGGTAGGTCCTGTTGCCGCTTGTTACGCTGCTTGGTCCTTTTGTGGTGGGTTATTCTGTCTTTGTTGCTGTTAGTCGTATTTCAGTTTAGAACTTCA
The DNA here is from genome assembly GCF_964263955.1 of Coregonus lavaretus. Lineage (NCBI taxonomy): Eukaryota > Metazoa > Chordata > Actinopteri > Salmoniformes > Salmonidae > Coregonus > Coregonus lavaretus. Next base: position 13,567,543 of record NC_140025.1, read on the forward strand.
CGTATCGTCATTTGTTGTTTTCTTCGTGGTTGCTTTAAGTTATTAAAGTCATCATGTTCACTCGCAACGCTGCGCATTGGTCTCCTCCTTCAGACGGTCGTGACAGAATAACCCACCACAAGAGGACCAAGCGGCGTAACAAGCGGCAACAGGACCTACCTACGCAGGATTTATGGAAGCCTCCTAAGGACTTTTGGACATGGGAGGAGATTCGGGCTGGAAAGGGTCCTTGGGCACAACCGGAGGAATATCACCGCCCTCGTGAAGAGCTGGAGGCAGCTGCAGCCGAGAGGAGGTGGTATGAGGAGGAATATCACCGCCCTCGTGAAGAGCTGGAGGCAGCTGCAGCCGAGAGGAGGTGGTATGAAGAGGAAGCGCGGAGTCGAGGCTGGAAGCCCGTGGTTACTCCCCAAAATTTTTTTTGGGGGGGGCACATGGCTTGGGCGCCTGGGCAGCAGGAGGCTGCCACAGGTAGAGCTGGAGAGAAGGCTATCGGATTACGGGAGCCATTGGCGAGTAGAGGGAGGGAAGTTGTTGTGGCACGGCATGAGAGACTGAAGTGTGTTCCCAGTCTGGTCCGGTCCGTTCTTGATCCCCAGTTAAGGCCAGTGGTGGGTGTTCCCGGTACGGACCGGTCTGTTCCTACTCCACGCACCAGGTCCACGATGTGCGTCGCCAGCCCGGCCCGGCCTGTTCCGGCCACTCGCACCAGGGATAAGGTGCGCGTCGCCAGCCCAGCCCGGCCTGTTCCTGCTCCACGCACGAATCCTACGGGGTGCGTCACCAGTCGGCCAGAGTCTGCCGTCTGCCCAACGGCGCCTGAACTGGCCGTCTGCCCAACGGCGCCTGAACTGCCTGTCGGCCCTATGGCGTCTGAACTGCCCGTCTGTCAAGCGCTGCATAAGCCGCCCGTCTGTACTGAGCCTGCAAAGCCGCCCGTCTGCCATGAGCCTTCAGAGCCGTCCGCCAGATCGGAGCCGCTAGTGCCTTCCGCCAGACAGGAGCCGCTAGAGCCTTCCGCCAGACAGAATCATACACCTGCTATGGAATCAGCAGGAGCCGACGCAGCCCATATCAGACTGGAAGCTCAGGTTCGGAACCAGAAAGAGCAGCTCCTGCAGATGGGAGCCGCCCTGCTGGAGGTGATGACTGCAATCCGAGGCTGGGGTCCGCCTCCACCGCCAGCCTCCCAGCCAGCACCATCAGCCAGCCATGAGCAGCCAGATCTGTCAACCAGCCATGAGCAGCCAGACCCGTCAGCCAGCAATGAGCAGCCAGACCCGTCAGCCAGCCATGAGCAGCCAGATCCGTCAGCCAGCCATGAGCAGCCAGACCCGTCAGCCAGCCATGAGCAGCCAGATCCGTCAGCCAGCCATGAGCAGCCAGATCCGTCAGCCAGCCATGAGCAGCCAGATCCGTCAGCCAGCCATGAGCAGCCAGATCCGTCAGCCAGCCATGAGCAGCCAGACCCGTCAGCCAGCCATGAGCAGCCAGATCCGTCAGCCAGCCATGAGCAGCCAGATCCGTCAGCCAGCCATGAGCAGCCAGACCCGTCAGCCAGCCATGAGCAGCCAGACCCGTCAGCCAGCCATGAGCAGCCAGATCCGTCAGCCAGCCATGAGCAGCCAGATCCGTCAGCCAGCCATGAGCAGCCAGATCCGTCAGCCAGCCATGAGCAGCCAGATCCGTCAGCCCGCCAGGATCCGCCAGATCCGTCAGCCAGCCAGGATCCGCCAGAGCCGTCCAGCCAGGATCCGCCAGAGCCGTCCAGCCAGGATCCGCCAGAGCCGTCCAGCCAGGATCCGCCAGAACCGTCCAGCCAGGATCCGCCAGAGCCGTCCAGCCAGGATCCGCCAGAGCCGTCCAGCCAGGATCCGCCAGAGCCGTCCAGCCAGGATCCGCCAGAGCCGTCCAGCCAGGATCCGCCAGAGCCGTCCAGCCAGGATCCGCCAGAGCCGTCCAGCCAGGATCCGCCAGAGCCGTCCAGCCAGGATCCGCCAGAGCCGTCCAGCCAGGATCCGCCAGAGCCGTCCAGCCAGGATCCGCCAGAGCCGTCCCGCCAGGATCCGCCAGAGCCGTCCCGCCTGGATCCGCCAGAGCCGTCCCGCCAGGATCCGCCAGAGCCGTCCCGCCAGGATCCGCCAGAGCCGTCCCGCCAGGATCCGCCAGAGCCAGCCAGCCAGGATCCGCCATCTAGTCAGGTACTGCCCCTTAGCCCGGTGCTGCCCCTTAGTCCGGTGCTGCCCTTTAGCCCGGTGCTGCCCCTTAGTCCGGTGCTGCCCCTGAGTCCAGTACTGCCCCTTAGCCCGGTGCTGCCCCTTAGTCCTGTACTGCCCTTTAGTCCGGTACTGCCCCGTAGTCCGGTGCTGCCCCTTAGTCCGGTGCTGTCCCTTAGCCCGGTGCTGCCCCTTATCCCGGTGCTGCCCCTTATCCCGGTGCTGCCCCTTAGGCCGATGCTGCCCCTTAGTCCGGGGTTGCCCCTTAGTCCAGGTGGGGTTAGGTGGAGGGTGGTCATTAGGAGGAGGCTACCGAAGCAGGTTGTGACTGTGGTGGGGTGGGGATCACGACCGGGGCCAGAGCCGCCACCATGGACAGACGCCCACCCAGACCCTCCCCTAGTCCTGATGTTGGTGCGCCCGGAGTTCGCACCTTTAGGGGGGGGGTACTGTGACACTCTGGCTCTATGGACGTTTATATTGAGCCAGGGTTGTTCATTTTCATGTGTTTGGGTGTATTTCATTTGGTGGTGTTGGGGATGGGTGAGTTTCATTTTGTTTGTGTCATGTGGTGATTGGTCGATGACTCCCAATCGGAGGTAACGAGTGTCAGCTGTCGGCTCGTTATCTCTGATTGGGAGCCATATATATTCTGTATGTTTTCTCCTTTGTGTTGTGGGTTATTGTTTCTTTGTTGCTGTTAGTCGTATTTCAGTTTAGAACTTCACGTATCGTCATTTGTTGTTTTCTTCGTGGTTGCTTTAAGTTAATAAAGTCATCATGTTCACTCGCAACGCTGCGCATTGGTCTCCTCCTTCAGACGATCGTGACAAACAGTTATAAGCATTGCCATGGTGTAGCCAAATACAAAAAGAAATAAGGACAAAACATTGTTAGCTTACATTCCATGGCATATGGAACATTTTGCCCTTACAATAACTTATATTTGCTTTAATTAATATTGTTAAACAGAACTCTTGTCGACTTTGTCAAAGTTGGTCTTGTTACCTCCTCAATCAGTCTTGGCATTTTCCTCGTCTTGAACCAAATCCTCTTCATCTTCTTCTCCTGATCCTTCTGGATCTGCAAAACCAGAGCCAACCTGGCTCCCAGCTCCATCACGTAGTCTGTCTAGATCGCCCTTTCCTCCAACCGACACTCACCCCTCCTCTGTGTCAGCGTTGAACCCTCCATGTCTTCCTCTTAGCTAACAATAACTCTGGAAAATACACAACGTTGTAGTAAGTGGGTGTTGCTAACCAAATAATAATGCATCTCTTTACAATGTGCACACGTTTTCTTCCCAGCTACTTACAATTAATCAAGTGAGAATCCTGATCCAGATATGTTTAGGCAATAGGCCTATCTGAATTACTAGTAAAAAGTTGGCTACTGGAAAAGCGACCAAGTTCAAATGAATCGATTTTGGCTGTTCTTATCATTTCGTGAACAATATCCTTCATGACATCATCATTTTGATGCAAGGCGTTGCCATGGCAGATGAAAAAGCACAACACAGACTTTAAAAAGCAAACTTCAGGGTCTTTCTGTACCTTACTATTGAGCCTTATTCAACCCCTCATGTAGCTCAACTCCATATTGGGCCTGGTTTTCACAAACCACACTAATCACTTCCATCATATCATTGAAAACACTGTGTTTTGGGTAGAAAATGACTCTATATCCATGCAGGACCTAACTTGTACAGTTTCATCTATTTTAAAAACCAAGGAGGTAAAAATGCCAGTCTTCTCTTTGAGTGCCCTTGAGTGCACCTCAATTTAAAGAGGTCTATCAATTCAACCATTTGAAATGGATGTCCATTCAATTAAGAACATATTATTCTTATTAGAAATGAATCAGCTACAAATTAGGTAGGCGTACTTGTTTTTTTACACAACCTACTCTTTTGGTACATATTTATTGAGATAATTGATTACAACATATGTTGGTGATTAACACAGAGAGAGGTTTTTTTTTCTGTCATCAATAGAATGCATTAGCCATTAGGCTGGCTCACTACAATTGTAACATGACATCTCAGGTGTCAGGATGAAGCATTTTCTCACAAAAAGAGGACTCAAGCAAACTATCTCTCTTCAACAGTTTCACTAGTCATGTTAGGTCTACTTAAAATGTCACATTCATACACAAGTCATTTGAAAATAAGTTATACTACTGAAACACATTCACAATAAGTTATATTACAACCTACCTCTGAAGTAAGCAGTGTGTTCTCTCACTAATGAAATAGGACATTAATAATTTGTCAGTGGTTAGTTGAATCAGTCTCTTTGCACTGTTCAGTTTGTCTGTGCAACAGGTAACCTTCCAGAATCTGAATCTTGTGATGTCACAATGGAGTCCCCATTGCCATGGTTACCCACAGCAGCTTTCATGTGTTATCAAATGCTGGCACAATTTCGTTTATTTATTTTAGATTTTTTGTACCTATGCAGCACAGTCATACCTAATATATACAATGAATCCATATAACCTAATTTTTTATTAAAATAAAATGCTGTAACTCATGTAAAATGGTTGACCATTCAAACGACATGTGTTTTGCCTAATTAAAAGTCTATATGTTTTAGATATCATAAATAGCAGCCAGGCTTACTTAGGTTGTTTGTTCGATCTCAGCCTACCACTAATGCCAATATTTTTCATCATCATCATCATCATCATCATCATCAATGAAATACATAGGCTACCTTACTACAGTAAAACAAGTCTTCCATAGTCTATGTCACCTCAGTAACAAAGTTCCAAAAAAGAAAAGAGGGTTCAAGAAAACATCTCTCTTCAATGGCCTCAGCTATTAGCCATATGATCAACAAGGTCAACTGCAGCACTAAAATCAAGAAGCAGCTCATCCACAAGTTTATCTTGGTCAAGTGATCTGAGCCATTGATCGATTAAATCAACGAGAGCTGTTGCAGTCGAGTGATCCTTACGGTATCTTTACGGTACGCATGCTCATAGAGGGATAAAATTAGCTGGATGTGTAATTATATAGGCCCAAAAAATGTAATTGAAGAGTAGGTGTCATTGATGTTTAGCATTTAAGTTTAATAAATAATTAAATAAAGAAATCAATATCAGCTGACTATAGAAAAGTATTGTTTAAAATTATGTTTGAACATTTTCTTATCCGTGTCTTTCCAGTTGATATAACCAAACAGACAACCTTTGTTGCTCAAGAGCGTCACACATTCCTCCATTCATTCTCTATCATATTCCCCTCCATCAAATTCCTCTATCATATTCCCTCCATCATATTCTCTCTATTATATTTCTCTCCATCATATTCCACTCCATCATAATACTCGCTATCATATTCCCTCTATCTTATTCCTCTTTATTTTTACAGGGAATCCCAATTGAGACCAGTGTCTCTTTTTCAATGGTGCCCTGTGTTATATCAATTAACAATCCAAACAGCTTAAACAGAAAAAATTACATACAGAGTAGAAAATATATAGAGCAAAATTATTAGACTTGAACACATACATTTCACAATGAACAGGTCTTGTATTTAACCAGTTGAGCTGACAACCATTTTGCACTGTTTCACTAGGGCTTTAGTCATCAATCTAGCAAGAGGGAAATATTTTATTAATGTAGTGGTGTCCCTCCCCCCAGGAAGCTACGACCTTTAGCTTTCACCTGGAATTGTTCATTTATGTCTGAGAAAAAAAACACTTTCCAAACCATATGATCTAGTACACAAGAAAAGTATAATACAACCTTCTTTACTACTTTGCCAAACATTTCATGACATTAGTGAGAGTCAAAATCTGTAAAATTTGTGAATGTCTAAATTAACATTTGGGCAATTTGACCAGTGTACATCACTCCTATAGACAATGAGAGATGGGCTATGTAAAGGTCTCGATTTTGTCGTTCTGAACAAATGTTTGACTTCCACACAAAATTACTTCTTGACTTATTTTAGGTTTAAGGAAGTGTGTAGGTTTAAACTATTGCTTTAAAGGGAAGAGAGGGGGAGGAGGAGAGAGCGCGAGAGATGGGGGGAGTGGGAGAAAGAGGGAAGGAGGGGGAGGAGGGGGAGGAGGTGGAGGGCAGCTGTGTCCGACACACCATACTTACACCTGCAACAGGTAGGCCAGGGGGCGGGACCTGTAGGTGAGACTCATAACATGATAAGGGGGGCAGGTGAAGAAGGGGTGTTGCTGGAGTCAAGGAAGGGAGGGTGTTCCTACGAGCCCCCTGCCAGCGAGACGGGGAGCAGGGAGGAAGTCTGTCCATGGAGCATTTCTGGGTCATTGGGTCGCCTCCAATGAGATTAGATCACCCTCTACAATGTAAAGCAGTTTGAGTACTGGGGGGTTCTCTGTATGAATCCAAGGTGAAACCTCCAGGGGCTAGCCTTCTCTCAGCGGAGAGTCTGCTCTGGGCTGCCTGCGAAAGGTGCTCCTCTGTGGGAAAGAGGAGAGAACAAGAGGCCCCAGAAGAGATCTCCTTATGGTAGTGACGGACAGATCAACTCTCCTTGTTATCTTCCACCTCTTCCTCTTCCTCTTGCTCGGCCTTCTCCCTCCTTTCCTTCTTACAGTCTTACAGTCCTTCTTACAGTCATTTTCTCCCTTTCCTCCTTCCTCTCCTCCCTCTTTCTCTTCCTCTACCTTCCTCTCCCTCCTTCCCTCTTGGTAAACCTTGTTTAGTCGAGCCAGATTGTGGATAGCTAGCCATGGTTTAGACCACTGTCGCTGTCTGGGTGGGGGGATACAGGACTGGTCCACTGGACTCAGCTCACATGGGGAGAACCTGCTGCTGCTGCCACTCCCCCTCTTACCTGGGATGAGATCACGTTTGGAGGAAACCTGGCACCATCCCTACGGTGAAGCATGGTGGTGGCAGCATCATGCTCCGGGGAGGATTTTCAGGGACAGGGACTGGGAACACGCCCCATTCACATCGACGGGGCTGTAGTGGAGCAGGTCGAGAGTTTCAAGTTCCTTGGTGTCCACATCACCAACAAACTATCATGGTTCAAACACACCAAGACAGTCGTGAAGAGGGCACGACAACGCCTTTTCCACCTCAGGAGACTGAAAAGATTTGGCATTGGTCCCAAGATCCTCAAAAAGTTCTACAGCTGCACCATCGAGAGCTTCCTGACCAGTTGCATCACCGCCTGGTATGGCAACTGCTCGGCATCCGACCGTAAGGCGCTACAGAGGGTAGTGCGTACGGCCCAGTACATCACTGGAGCCAAGCTTCATGCCATCCAGGACCTATATACTTGGAGGTGTAAGAGGGAGGCCCAAAAAATTGACAAAGACTCCAGTCACCCAAGTCATAGACTGTTCTCTCTGCTACCGCACAGCAAGCGGTACCAGAGTGCCAAGTCTAGGTCCAAAAGGCTCCTTAACAGCTTCTATCCCCAATTCATAAGACTGCTGAACAATTAATCAAATGGCCACCCGGACTATTTACATTGACACGTCCCCCCTTTGTTTTTACACTGGTAATAGGAATCTGGATCGGTTTCCTTTTCTTTTTACCTTGCTTTTGTTATTATAATTATTTTTTAAACTTTTCTTTTTACATTTCGTAAAATGTTATAATTACAAAAACATTTCATTTTAATTTCAATTTAGTAACATACTGTATCATTCAAATAAATATTATTATTTGTCTAATCATATTTTGCCAGCTAACTGGGTGGCAGGCTGCAATCAGTAGCTGTAATTAAGTACAGCAGCCACCAACCATCTAACGTTAATGCCTCGGATAATGAGGTTAGAAGAACAGCTGAATGGTCGGTAGCTAGCTGGCTCAATTACAGGTACTCTTAAGCGTGAAATAACATTGGAAACAACTAACCACAGTTGCTAAAAGTTACCAGTAGCTACCCGCTAGCTAGCTAGCTTTGTTGGTCCAAGTGGTGGGTTAGCTAGCACTCGTGCTTCGCCGGGGTCCACCGAATAGAATACTTACCTACAATAATTACCTACAATAACCTACAATAACTACCTAAGTAAACTACCTATAATACCTGACTACAATACCTACATACAATCTAAATACATGGTTTAAGCTTTACTCAACAACATATAAGAAGCCAGCTTATCTCCTGCTAGAGAAAACACAACCTCTCCCGACAACCTCGAGGCAAGAGACCTTTCTCGTCATCTTTCAACTTCGAATTCAGTTCCTTATTTTTCTCTTTTTCCTCCATTTTTAAAAATGTGACTTTCTGCTTGAGGTTCATGGCCAGAAAGCCCACTCTTCCCAGGATGGTCTCTGCTCTCTCTGATGAAACCGTCCCATTGGAGCTCTTGGAATGGGCACGGTACGCCTCACTCTTCAAACCCTCCCTCGGGCTCACCTCCTCCTTGACGCTCCTCTCTTCACTCTCAATGTCAATGCCTGTCCAATAATCCTAACAGGAAGACATTGACTCTAGATGTAATATTGTTCCAATGTGGCACATTCAATACACATTTGAGTGATCAACATACATTGACGGCCTCATGGGGCACACAATTTAGAGGACAGTAATTGAGGTAACTTGTTTATTTGTATCCCAAACCGATTTTGTAATAGCCATAGATGTTCTTCCTGGGTCCACACCAAACGTAATACAAATGTTAACCCTAGTAAGGGGTGATGTTTTATACTATGAGCATAGATTAGCAGGGTTGGGGTCAATTCAATTTCAATTCCAGTCAATTCAGGAAGTACTTAATTCAATGCTTTGAATTGAAATGGAACAGACCCCCAACCCTGTAGAGTAGAAGTGTAAAATAGGACACCTACCTTTGGCTTTTTCAGCGTCCAGGGCCTGGGTTCCTCATCCTCTGACCTGCAGATGGAGGCTCTCACTCTAACAGGCGTCTTAGTGGCCATGCAGAGCAGAGGGGTTGCCAGAGTTAAGTTAGCATCTGGGACCAGCTGGTGAGCATGAGGGCAGCGATCCACCTCTTCACTAGTGCCCTTCCCTTTCTGCTCTGGCTGCTTGTGGTCCTTGTCATGGATGCATGCCAGGCTTGGAGGAAGTGCTAGGACAGGGCTTTTATCACTCATCAGTTCCTCTCTCTTGACAGTGGATGCAACTGCACTTGCCTCTGTGTTAACTGAGCACTATGTGGTGTCCTCAACTGTCTCCTCTGGCTGCTTGTGGTCATTGTTGTTGTGAATGCATTGCAGACCTGGAGGACTTTTATCATCCCAGGTGTAAATAGCAACAGTTGCCTCTGTGTCGACTGAGCACTTTGTAGTGCACTCAACTGTCTTCCATAGCGGTTTGTGGTCATTGTTGTGGATAAAGGTCAGGATTAGAGGCAGTGTTGCAGGTGCAGGAGGACTTTTATCAGCCAAACACTCCTCCGTGTGGACAGTGGACACAGAAACGGCTGCTTCCCTGGCAACTGGACACTTGTTGGTGTCCTCTACTGCCTCCCCTGGCAAAGTGTGGACAGTGGAGACGGAAACGGCCGCTTCCCTGGACACTTGACTCTTGGTGGTGTCCTCTACTGCCTCCTCTGGCTGCTTGTGGCCATTGTCTAGAATGTGTGGCAACTTTGAAGGCAGCATTGGAGCCGGGCTTTTATCACCCAACAGGTTCTCTCCCTGGACAATGGATGTGCCTGCAGTGATCGCTGTGGTAACGGAGGACTCGGTGGCATCCTCTTTTGTCTCCTCTGTCAGTTTGTGGTCAGAGTCTCGGATACATGGTGAGCTTGGAGGCAGTGCTGCAGGGTCAGGAGGGCTTTGATCAGCTGCCATGTCCTCTTTGAGGTGAGTGGACACATCATTGTTTGTTTCACTGATAACTGGACACTTGGTGGTGTCCTCTACTGCCTCCCCTGGCAGTTTGTAGTCAACTTCAAAGACAAGTGGCAGACTTGGAGGCAGCATTGGGACAGGGCATTTAGCTGCTGATCTGTACACTCCAAAATCAACAGTAGCTGTGCCTGCAGTGGTCTCTGTAGCAACTGAGACCTCATAGGTATCCTCTACTGTCTGCTCTGATGGCATGAAGTCATCGTCAAAGACTGTTGGCAGGCATGTAGGCAGCACTGAAGGAAGACTTCTAGCTGCCCATCGATTCTCTCCCTTGACAGTGGCTGTGGTAGCAGTGGTCTCTGTGGCAACTGGGCACTCTGTGGCTGAAACAGCAGGCTTAGAGGTTTCGAGGAAATTGAATGAATTGCCAATGAACCGCTGAGCCAGGGGTGGGAGGGAGTAATGATAGAATCTGTCCTCTTCCTCAACATTAGATATTGCCACTGGAGCAACTGAGACCTCAGTGGTGCCCTCTACTGCCTGATGTGGCTGCATGGAGTCTTCGTCAAAGAAGTGTGGCAGGTATCGATGCAGCATTGAGGAAAGATGTATATCTGTCCAAAGGTCCTCTCGTATACCTGTAGATACATCTGCAGTGGCCTCTGTGGCAACTGGGCATTCAGCAGACTGGCAGGTTTCAGGGACAAAGTATGAAAATACAATGAACCGCTGTGCATACTGAGCGCGTATGGCAAATGGAGAGGGGGGATGCAACATGGTAGCTATAGGCCTCTGATTGGTGAAAGCCAGTGGTGGGAGGGAGTCAATACAGGGAGCCATGAACTCAGTGAGAGGACAGTTGCTCACATCTCACACATTCTGCGTGAGAAAAGAAACAGACATGATGAAAGTGATCACATTCAGTACATACATACATACTGTATGAGTCAGCACTACTTACTTATACATCACATATATATATATATATATAGTGTCCTCTAAGATGCTCTGCACCAGTCTGTCCCAACCCTTGGTCCCCTAGCCAATGGGCCAGCTAAGTGTAAAAATACATGCCCCACACCCAGCATAACATTTGACATTTTAGCCATTTATCAGACGCTTTTATCCAGAACGACTTATAGTTAGTTAGTGCATTCAACTTAAGGTAGCTAGGTGAGACAACCACATAATCCTGATATGAGCGTCTATGATAGAACGGTTGTTTATTTTTTATGACCAGACAACCATAAGAACTGAGGACATAAATTCACTGAAACAGACAGACACAATACAACACATTTAGACAAGAACAGTTATAAGCATTGCCATGGTGTAGCCTAATACAAAAAGAAATAAGGACAAAACATTGTTAGCTTACATTCCATGGCATATGGAACATTTTGCCCTTACAATAACTTATATTTGCTTTAATTAATATTGTTAAACAGAACTCTTGTCGACTTTGTCAAAGTTGGTCTTGTTACCTCCTCAATCAGTCTTGGCATTTTCCTCGTCTTGAACCAAATCCTCTTCATCTTCTTCTCCTGATCCTTCTGGATCTGCAAAACCAGAGCCAACCTGGCTCCCAGCTCCATCACGTAGTCTGTCTAGATCGCCCTTTCCTCCAACCGACACTCACCCCTCCTCTGTGTCAGCGTTGAACCCTCCATGTCTTCCTCTTAGCTAACAATAACTCTGGAAAATACACAACGTTGTAGTAAGTGGGTGTTGCTAACCAAATAATAATGCATCTCTTTACAATGTGCACACATTTTCTTCCCAGCTACTTACAATTAATCAAGTGAGAATCCTGATCCAGATATGTTTAGGCAATAGGCCTATCTGAATTACTAGTAAAAAGTTGGCTACTGGAAAAGCGACCAAGTTCAAATGAATCGATTTTGGCTGTTCTTATCATTTCGTGAACAATATTCTTCATGACATCATCATTGTGATGCAAGGCGTTGCCATGGCAGATGAAAAACCACAACACAGACTTTAAAAAGCAAACTTCAGGGTCTTTCTGTACCTTACTATTGAGCCTTATTCAACCCCTCATGTAGCTCTACTCCATATTGGGCCTGGTTCTCACAAACCACACTAATCACTTCCATCATATCATTGAAAACACTGTGTTTTGGGTAGAAAATGACTCTATATCCATGCAGGACCTAACTTGTACAGTTTCATCTATTTTAAAAACCAAGGAGGTAAAAATGCCAGTCTTCTCTTTGAGTGCCCTTGAGTGCACCTCAATTTAAAGAGGTCTATCAATTCAACCATTTGAAATGGATGTCCATTCAAATAAGAACATATTATTCTTATTAGAAATGAATCAGCTACAAATTAGGTAGGCGTACTTGTTTTTTTACACAACCTACTCTTTTGGTACATATTTATTGAGATAATTGATTACAACATATGTTGGTGATTAACACAGAGAGAGGTTTTTTTTCTGTCATCAATAGAATGCATTAGCCATTAGGCTGGCTCACTACAATTGTAACATGACATCTCAGGTGTCAGGATGAAGCATTTTCTCACAAAAAGAGGACTCAAGCAAACTATCTCTCTTCAACAGTTTCACTAGTCATGTTAGGTCTACTTAAAATGTCACATTCATACACAAGTAATTTGAAAATAAGTTATACTACTGAAACACATTCACAATAAGTTATATTACAACCTACCTCTGAAGTAAGCACTGTGTTCTCTCAATAATGAAATAGGACATTAATAATTTGTCAGTGGTTAGTTGAATCAGTCTCTTTGCACTGTTCAGTTTGTCTGTGCAACAGGTAACCTTCCAGAATCGGAATCTTGTGATGTCACAATGGAGTCCCCATTGCCATGGTTACCCACAGCAGCTTTCATGTGTTATCAAATGCTGGCACAATTTAGTTTATTTATTTTAGATTTTTTGTACCTATGCAGCACAGTCATACCTAATATATACAATGAATCCATATAACCTAATTTTTTATTAAAATAAAATGCTGTAACTCATGTAAAATGGTTGACCATTCAAACGACATGTGTTTTGCCTAATTAAAAGTCTATATGTTTTAGATATCATAAATAGCAGCCAGGCTTACTTAGGTTGTTTGTTCGATCTCAGCCTACCACTAATGCCAATATTTTTCATCATCATCATCATCATCATCATCAATGAAATACATAGGCTACCTTACTACAGTAAAACAAGTCTTCCATAGTCTATGTCACCTCAGTAACAAAGTTCCAAAAAAGAAATGAGGGTTCAAGAAAACATCTCTCTTCAATGGCCTCAGCTATTAGCCATATGATCAACAAGGTCAACTGCAGCACTAAAATCAAGAAGCAGCTCATCCACAAGTTTATCTTGGTCAAGTGATCTGAGCCATTGATCGATTAAATCAACGAGAGCTGTTGCAGTCGAGTGATCCTTACGGTATCTTTACGGTACGCATGCTCATAGAGGGATAAAATTAGCTGGATGTGTAATTATATAGGCCCAAAAAATGTAATTGAAGAGTAGGTGTCATTGATGTTTAGCATTTAAGTTTAATAAATAATTAAATAAAGAAAACAATATCAGCTGACTATAGAAAAGTATTGTTTAAAATTATGTTTGAACATTTTCTTATCCGTGTCTTTCCAGTTGATATAACCAAACAGACAACCTTTGTTGCTCAAGAGCGTCACACATTCCTCCATTCATTCTCTATCATATTCCCCTCCATCAAATTCCTCTATCATATTCCCTCCATCATATTCTCTCTATTATATTTCTCTCCATCATATTCCACTCCATCATAATACTCGCTATCATATTCCCTCTATCATATTCCTCTTTATTTTTACAGGGAATCCCAATTGAGACCAGTGTCTCTTTTTCAATGGTGCCCTGTGTTATATCAATTAACAATCCAAACAGCTTAAACAGATAAAATTACATACAGAGTAGAAAATATATAGAGCAAAATTATTAGACTTGAACACATACATTTCACAATGAACAGGTCTTGTATTTAACCAGTTGAGCTGACAACCATTTTGCACTGTTTCACTAGGGCTTTAGTCATCAATCTAGCAAGAGGGAAATATTTTATTAATGTAGTGGTGTCCCTCCCCCCAGGAAGCTACGACCTTTAGCTTTCACCTGGAATTGTTCATTTATGTCTGAGAAAAAAAACACTTTCCAAACCATATGATCTAGTACACAAGAAAAGTATAATACAACCTTCTTTACTACTTTGCCAAACATTTCATGACATTAGTGAGAGTCAAAATCTGTAAAATTTGTGAATGTCTAAATTAACATTTGGGCAATTTGACCAGTGTACATCACTCCTATAGACAATGAGAGATGGGCTATGTAAAGGTCTCGATTTTGTCGTTCTGAACAAATGTTTGACTTCCACACAAAATTACTTCTTGACTTATTTTAGGTTTAAGGAAGTGTGTAGGTTTAAACTATTGCTTTAAAGGGAAGAGAGGGGGAGGAGGAGAGAGCGCGAGAGATGGGGGGAGTGGGAGAAAGAGGGAAGGAGGGGGAGGAGGTGGAGGGCAGCTGTGTCCGACACACCATACTTACACCTGCAACAGGTAGGCCAGGGGGCGGGACCTGTAGGTGAGACTCATAACATGATAAGGGGGGCAGGTGAAGAAGGGGTGTTGCTGGAGTCAAGGAAGGGAGGGTGTTCCTACGAGCCCCCTGCCAGCGAGACGGGGAGCAGGGAGGAAGTCTGTCCATGGAGCATTTCTGGGTCATTGGGTCGCCTCCAATGAGATTAGATCACCCTCTACAATGTAAAGCAGTTTGAGTACTGGGGGGTTCTCTGTATAAATCCAAGGTGAAACCTCCAGGGGCTAGCCTTCTCTCAGCGGAGAGTCTGCTCTGGGCTGCCTGCGAAAGGTGCTCCTCTGTGGGAAAGAGGAGAGAACAAGAGGCCCCAGAAGAGATCTCCTTATGGTAGTGATGGACAGATCAACTCTCCTTGTTATCTTCCACCTCTTCCTCTTCCTCTTGCTCGGCCTTCTCCCTCCTTTCCTTCTTACAGTCTTACAGTCCTTCTTACAGTCATTTTCTCCCTTTCCTCCTTCCTCTCCTCCCTCTTTCTCTTCCTCTACCTTCCTCTCCCTCCTTCCCTCTTGGTAAACCTTGTTTAGTCGAGCCAGATTGTGGATAGCTAGCCATGGTTTAGACCACTGTCGCTGTCTGGGTGGGGGGATACAGGACTGGTCCACTGGACTCAGCTCACATGGGGAGAACCTGCTGCTGCTGCCACTCCCCCTCTTACCTGGGATGAGATCACGTTTGGAGGAAACCTGGCACCATCCCTACGGTGAAGCATGGTGGTGGCAGCATCATGCTCCGGGGAGGATTTTCAGGGACAGGGACTGGGAACACGCCCCATTCACATCGACGGGGCTGTAGTGGAGCAGGTCGAGAGTTTCAAGTTCCTTGGTGTCCACATCACCAACAAACTATCATGGTTCAAACACACCAAGACAGTCGTGAAGAGGGCACGACAACGCCTTTTCCACCTCAGGAGACTGAAAAGATTTGGCATTGGTCCCAAGATCCTCAAAAAGTTCTACAGCTGCACCATCGAGAGCTTCCTGACCAGTTGCATCACCGCCTGGTATGGCAACTGCTCGGCATCCGACCGTAAGGCGCTACAGAGGGTAGTGCGTACGGCCCAGTACATCACTGGAGCCAAGCTTCCTGCCATCCAGGACCTATATACTTGGAGGTGTAAGAGGGAGGCCCAAAAAATTGACAAAGACTCCAGTCACCCAAGTCATAGACTGTTCTCTCTGCTACCGCACAGCAAGCGGTACCAGAGTGCCAAGTCTAGGTCCAAAAGGCCCCTTAACAGCTTCTATCCCCAATTCATAAGACTGCTGAACAATTAATCAAATGGCCACCCGGACTATTTACATTGACACCTCCCCCCTTTGTTTTTACACTGGTAATAGGAATCTGGATCGGTTTCCTTTTTTTTTTACCTTGCTTTTGTTATTATTATTATTTTTTAAACTTTTCTTTTTACATTTCGTAAAATGTTATAATTACAAAAACATTTCATTTTAATTTCAATTTAGTAACATACTGTATCATTCAAATAAATATTATTATTTGTCTAATCATATTTTGCCAGCTAACTGGGTGGCAGGCTGCAATCAGTAGCTGTAATTAAGTACAGCAGCCACCAACCATCTAACGTTAATGCCTCGGATAATGAGGTTAGAAGAACAGCTGAATGGTCGGTAGCTAGCTGGCTCAATTACAGGTACTCTTAAGCGTGAAATAACATTGGAAACAGCTAACCACAGTTGCTAAAAGTTACCAGTAGCTACCCACTAGCTAGCTAGCTTTGTTGGTCCAAGTGGTGGGTTAGCTAGCACTCGTGCTTCGCCGGGGTCCACCGAATAGAATACTTACCTACAATAATTACCTACAATAACCTACAATAACTACCTAAGTAAACTACCTATAATACCTGACTACAATACCTACATACAATCTAAATACATGGTTTAAGCTTTACTCAACAACATATAAGAAGCCAGCTTATCTCCTGCTAGAGAAAACACAACCTCTCCCGACAACCTCGAGGCAAGAGACCTTTCTCTCTTTCTCGTCATCTTTCAACTTCTTATTCAGTTCCTTATTTTTCTCTTTTTCCTCCATCTTTAAAAATGTGACTTTCTGCTTGAGGTTCATGGCCAGAAAGCCCACTCTTCCCAGGATGGTCTCTGCTCTCTCTGATGAAACCGTCCCATTGGAGCTCTTGGAATGGGCACGGTCCGCCTCACTCTTCAAACCCTCCCTCGGGCTCACCTCCTCCTTGACGCTCCTCTCTTCACTCTCAATGTCAATGCCTGTCCAATAATCCTAACAGGAAGACATTGACTCTAGATGTAATATTGTTCCAATGTGGCACATTCAATACACATTTGAGTGATCAACATACATTGATGGCCTCATGGGGCACACAATTTAGAGGACAGTAATTGAGGTAACTTGTTTATTTGTATCCCAAACCGATTTTGTAATAGCCATAGATGTTCTTCCTGGGTCCACACCAAACGTAATACAAATGTTAACCCTAGTAAGGGGTGATGTTTTATACTATGAGCATAGATTAGCAGGGTTGGGGTCAATTCAATTTCAATTCCAGTCAATTCAGGAAGTACTTAATTCAATGCTTTGAATTGAAATGGAACAGACCCCCAACCCTGTAGAGTAGAAGTGTAAAATAGGACACCTACCTTTGCCTTTTTCAGCGTCCAGGGCCTGGGTTCCTCATCCTCTGACCTGCATATGGAGGCTCTCACTCTAACAGGCGTCTTAGTGGCCATGCAGAGCAGAGGGGTTGCCAGAGTTAAGTTAGCATCTGGGACCAGCTGGTGAGCATGAGGGCAGCGATCCACCTCTTCACTAGTGCCCTTCCCTTTCTGCTCTGGCTGCTTGTGGTCCTTGTCATGGATGCATGCCAGGCTTGGAGGAAGTGCTAGGACAGGGCTTTTATCACTCATCAGTTCCTCTCTCTTGACAGTGGATGCAACTGCACTTGCCTCTGTGTTAACTGAGCACTATGTGGTGTCCTCAACTGTCTCCTCTGGCTGCTTGTGGTCATTGTTGTTGTGAATGCATTGCAGACCTGGAGGACTTTTATCATCCCAGGTGTAAAAAGCAACAGTTGCCTCTGTGTCGACTGAGCACTTTGTAGTGCACTCAACTGTCTTCCATAGCGGTTTGTGGTCATTGTTGTGGGTGCAGGTCAGGATTAGAGGCAGTGTTGCAGGTGCAGGAGGACTTTTATCAGCCAAACACTCCTCCGTGTGGACAGTGGACACAGAAACGGCTGCTTCGCTGGCAACTGGACACTTGTTGGTGTCCTCTACTGCCTTCCCTGGCAGAGTGTGGACAGTGGAGACGGAAACGGCCGCTTCCCTGGACACTTGACTCTTGGTGGTGTCCTCTACTGCCTGTTCTGGCTGCTTGTGGCCATTGTCTAGAATGTGTGGCAACTTTGAAGGCAGCATTGGAGCCGGGCTTTTATCACCCAACAGGTTCTCTCCTTGGACAATGGATGTGCCTGCAGTGATCGCTGTGGTAACGGAGGACTCGGTGGCATCCTCTTTTGTCTCCTCTGTCAGTTTGTGGTCAGAGTCTCGGATACATGGCGAGCTTGGAGGCAGTGCTGCAGGGTCAGGAGGGCTTTGATCAGCTGCCATGTCCTCTTTGAGGTGAGTGGACACATCATTGTTTGTTTCACTGATAACTGGACACTTGGTGGTGTCCTCTACTGCCTCCCCTGGCAGTTTGTAGTCAACTTCAAAGACAAGTGGCAGACTTGGAGGCAGCATTGGGACAGGGCATTTAGCTGCTGATCTGTACACTCCAAAATCAACAGTAGCTGTGCCTGCAGTGGTCTCTGTAGCAACTGAGACCTCCTAGGTATCCTCTACTGTCTGCTCTGGTGGCATGAAGTCATCGTCAAAGACTGTTGGCAGGCATGTAGGCAGCACTGAAGGAAGACTTCTAGCTGCCCATCGATTCTCTCCCTTGACAGTGGCTGTGGTAGCAGTGGTCTCTGTGGCAACTGGGCACTCTGTGGCTGAAACAGCAGGCTTAGAGGTTTCGAGGAAATTGAATGAATTGCCAATGAACCGCTGAGCCAGGGGTGGGAGGGAGTAATGATAGAATCTGTCCTCTTCCTCAACATTAGATATTGCCACTGGAACAACTGAGACCTCAGTGGTGCCCTCTACTGCCTGATGTGGCTGCATGGAGTCTTCGTCAAAGAAGTGTGGCAGGTATCGATGCAGCATTGAGGAAAGATGTATATCTGTCCATAGGTCCTCTCGTATACCTGTAGATACGTCTGCAGTGGCCTCTGTGGCAACTGGGCATTCAGCAGACTGGCAGGTTTCAGGGACAAAGTATGAAAATACAATGAACCGCTGTGCATCCTGAGCGCGTATGGCAAATGGAGAGGGGGGATGCAACATGGTAGGTATAGGCCTCTGATTGGTGAAAGCCAGTGGTGGGAGGGAGTCAATACAGGGAGCCATGAACTCAGTGAGAGGACAGTTGCTCACATCTCACACATTCTGCGTGAGAAAAGAAACAGACATGATGAAAGTGATCACATTCAGTACATACATACATACATACTGTATGAGTCAGCACTACTTACTTATACATCACATATATATATATATATATAGTGTCCTCTAAGATGCTCTGCACCAGTCTGTCCCAACCCTTGGTCCCCTAGCCAATGGGCCAGCTAAGTGTAAAAATACATGCCCCACACCCAGCATAACATTTGACATTTTAGCCATTTATCAGACGCTTTTATCCAGAACGACTTATAGTTAGTTAGTGCATTCAACTTAAGGTAGCTAGGTGAGACAACCACATAATCCTGATATGAGCGTCTATGATAGAACGGTTGTTTATTTTTTATGACCAGACAACCATAAGAACTGAGGACATAAATTCACTGAAACAGACAGACACGATACAACACATTTAGACAAGAACAGTTATAAGCATTGCCATGGTGTAGCCTAATACAAAAAGAAATAAGGACAAAACATTGTTAGCTTACATTCCATGGCATATGGAACATTTTGCCCTTACAATAACTTATATTTGCTTTAATTAATATTGTTAAACAGAACTCTTGTCGACTTTGTCAAAGGTGGTCTTGTTACCTCCTCAATCAGTCTTGGCATTTTCCTCGTCTTGAACCAAATCCTCTTCATCTTCTTCTCCTGATCCTTCTGGATCTGCAAAACCAGAGCCAACCTGGCTCCCAGCTCCATCACGTAGTCTGTCTAGATCGCCCTTTCCTCCAACCGACACTCACCCCTCCTCTGTGTCAGCGTTGAACCCTCCATGTCTTCCTCTTAGCTAACAATAACTCTGGAAAATACACAACGTTGTAGTAAGTGGGTGTTGCTAACCAAATAATAATGCATCTCTTTACAATGTGCATACGTTTTCTTCCCAGCTACTTACAATTAATCAAGTGAGAATCCTGATCCAGATATGTTTAGGCAATAGGCCTATCTGAATTACTAGTAAAAAGTTGGCTACTGGAAAAGCGACCAAGTTCAAATGAATCGATTTTGGCTGTTCTTATCATTTCGTGAACAATATCCTTCATGACATCATCATTGTGATGCAAGGCGTTGCCATGGCAGATGAAAAAGCACAACACAGACTTTAAAAAGTAAACTTCTTTCTGTACCTTACTATTGAGCCTTATTCAACCCCTCATGTAGCTCTACTCCATATTGGGCCTGGTTCTCACAAACCACACTAATCACTTCCATCATATCATTGAAAACACTGTGTTTTGGGTAGAAAATGACTCTATATCCATGCAGGACCTAACTTGTACAGTTTCATCTATTTTAAAAACCAAGGAGGTAAAAATGCCAGTCTTCTCTTTGAGTGCCCTTGAGTGCACCTCAATTTAAAGAGGTCTATCAATTCAACCATTTGAAATGGATGTCCATTCAATTAAGAACATATTATTCTTATTAGAAATGAATCAGCTACAAATTAGGTAGGCGTACTTGTTTTTTTACACAACCTACTCTTTTGGTACATATTTATTGAGATAATTGATTACAACATATGTTGGTGATTAACACAGAGAGAGGTTTTTTTTCTGTCATCAATAGAATGCATTAGCCATTAGGCTGGCTCACTACAATTGTAACATGACATCTCAGGTGTCAGGATGAAGCATTTTCTCACAAAAAGAGGACTCAAGCAAACTATCTCTCTTCAACAGTTTCACTAGTCATGTTAGGTCTACTTAAAATGTCACATTCATACACAAGTAATTTGAAAATAAGTTATACTACTGAAACACATTCACAATAGGTTATATTACAACCTACCTCTGAAGTAAGCAGTGTGTTCTCTCACTAATGAAATAGGACATTAATAATTTGTCAGTGGTTAGTTGAATCAGTCTCTTTGCACTGTTCAGTTTGTCTGTGCAACAGGTAACCTTCCAGAATCGGAATCTTGTGATGTCACAATGGAGTCCCCATTGCCATGGTTACCCACAGCAGCTTTCATGTGTTATCAAATGCTGGCACAATTTAGTTTATTTATTTTAGATTTTTTGTACCAATGCAGCACAGTCATACCTAATATATACAATGAATCCATATAACCTAATTTTTTATTAAAATAAAATGCTGTAACTCATGTAAAATGGTTGACCATTCAAACGACATGTGTTTTGCCTAATTAAAAGTCTATATGTTTTAGATATCATAAATAGCAGCCAGGCTTACTTAGGTTGTTTGTTCGATCTCAGCCTACCACTAATGCCAATATTTTTCATCATCATCATCATCATCATCATCAATGAAATACATAGGCTACCTTACTACAGTAAAACAAGTCTTCCATAGTCTATGTCACCTCAGTAACAAAGTTCCAAAAAAGAAATGAGGGTTCAAGAAAACATCTCTCTTCAATGGCCTCAGCTATTAGCCATATGATCAACAAGGTCAACTGCAGCACTAAAATCAAGAAGCAGCTCATCCACAAGTTTATCTTGGTCAAGTGATCTGAGCCATTGATCGATTAAATCAACGAGAGCTGTTGCAGTCGAGTGATCCTTACGGTATCTTTACGGTACGCATGCTCATAGAGGGATAAAATTAGCTGGATGTGTAATTATATAGGCCCAAAAAATGTAATTGAAGAGTAGGTGTCATTGATGTTTAGCATTTAAGTTTAATAAATAATTAAATAAAGAAATCAATATCAGCTGACTATAGAAAAGTATTGTTTAAAATTATGTTTGAACATTTTCTTATCCGTGTCTTTCCAGTTGATATAACCAAACAGACAACCTTTGTTGCTCAAGAGCGTCACACATTCCTCCATTCATTCTCTATCATATTCCCCTCCATCAAATTACTCTATCATATTCCCTCCATCATATTCTCTCTATTATATTTCTCTCCATCATATTCCACTCCATCATAATACTCGCTATCATATTCCCTCTATCATATTCCTCTTTATTTTTACAGGGAATCCCAATTGAGACCAGTGTCTCTTTTTCAATGGTGCCCTGTGTTATATCAATTAACAATCCAAACAGCTTAAACAGATAAAATTACATACAGAGTAGAAAATATATAGAGCAAAATTATTAGACTTGAACACATACATTCCACAATGAACAGGTCTTGTATTTAACCAGTTGAGCTGACAACCATTTTGCACTGTTTCACTAGGGCTTTAGTCATCAATCTAGCAAGAGGGAAATATTTTATTAATGTAGTGGTGTCCCTCCCCCCAGGAAGCTACGACCTTTAGCTTTCACCTGGAATTGTTCATTTATGTCTGAGAAAAAAAACACTTTCCAAACCATATGATCTAGTACACAAGAAAAGTATAATACAACCTTCTTTACTACTTTGCCAAACATTTCATGACATTAGTGAGAGTCAAAATCTGTAAAATTTATGAATGTCTAAATTAACATTTGGGCAATTTGACCAGTGTACATCACTCCTATAGACAATGAGAGATGGGCTATGTAAAGGTCTCGATTTTGTCGTTCTGAACAAATGTTTGACTTCCACACAAAATTACTTCTTGACTTATTTTAGGTTTAAGGAAGTGTGTAGGTTTAAACTATTGCTTTAAAGGGAAGAGAGGGGGAGGAGGAGAGAGCGCGAGAGATGGGGGGAGTGGGAGAAAGAGGGAAGGAGGGGGAGGAGGGGGAGGAGGTGGAGGGCAGCTGTGTCCGACACACCATACTTACACCTGCAACAGGTAGGCCAGGGGGCGGGACCTGTAGGTGAGACTCATAACATGATAAGGGGGGCAGGTGAAGAAGGGGTGTTGCTGGAGTCAAGGAAGGGAGGGTGTTCCTACGAGCCCCCTGCCAGCGAGACGGGGAGCAGGGAGGAAGTCTGTCCATGGAGCATTTCTGGGTCATTGGGTCACCTCCAATGAGATTAGATCACCCTCTACAATGTAAAGCAGTTTGAGTACTGGGGGGTTCTCTGTATAAATCCAAGGTGAAACCTCCAGGGGCTAGCCTTCTCTCAGCGGAGAGTCTGCTCTGGGCTGCCTGCGAAAGGTGCTCCTCTGTGGGAAAGAGGAGAGAACAAGAGGCCCCAGAAGAGATCTCCTTATGGTAGTGATGGACAGATCAACTCTCCTTGTTATCTTCCACCTCTTCCTCTTCCTCTTGCTCGGCCTTCTCCCTCCTTTCCTTCTTACAGTCTTACAGTCCTTCTTACAGTCATTTTCTCCCTTTCCTCCTTCCTCTCCTCCCTCTTTCTCTTCCTCTACCTTCCTCTCCCTCCTTCCCTCTTGGTAAACCTTGTTTAGTCGAGCCAGATTGTGGATAGCTAGCCATGGTTTAGACCACTGTCGCTGTCTGGGTGGGGGGATACAGGACTGGTCCACTGGACTCAGCTCACATGGGGAGAACCTGCTGCTGCTGCCACTCCCCCTCTTACCTGGGATGAGATCACGTTTGGAGGAAACCTGGCACCATCCCTACGGTGAAGCATGGTGGTGGCAGCATCATGCTCCGGGGAGGATTTTCAGGGACAGGGACTGGGAACACGCCCCATTCACATCGACGGGGCTGTAGTGGAGCAGGTCGAGAGTTTCAAGTTCCTTGGTGTCCACATCACCAACAAACTATCATGGTTCAAACACACCAAGACAGTCGTGAAGAGGGCACGACAACGCCTTTTCCACCTCAGGAGACTGAAAAGATTTGGCATTGGTCCCAAGATCCTCAAAAAGTTCTACAGCTGCACCATCGAGAGCTTCCTGACCAGTTGCATCACCGCCTGGTATGGCAACTGCTCGGCATCCGACCGTAAGGCGCTACAGAGGGTAGTGCGTACGGCCCAGTACATCACTGGAGCCAAGCTTCCTGCCATCCAGGACCTATATACTTGGAGGTGTAAGAGGGAGGCCCAAAAAATTGACAAAGACTCCAGTCACCCAAGTCATAGACTGTTCTCTCTGCTACCGCACAGCAAGCGGTACCAGAGTGCCAAGTCTAGGTCCAAAAGGCCCCTTAACAGCTTCTATCCCCAATTCATAAGACTGCTGAACAATTAATCAAATGGCCACCCGGACTATTTACATTGACACCTCCCCCCTTTGTTTTTACACTGGTAATAGGAATCTGGATCGGTTTCCTTTTCTTTTTACCTTGCTTTTGTTATTATTATTTTTTTTTAAACTTTTCTTTTTACATTTCGTAAAATGTTATAATTACAAAAACATTTCATTTTAATTTCAATTTAGTAACATACTGTATCATTCAAATAAATATTATTATTTGTCTAATCATATTTTGCCAGCTAACTGGGTGGCAGGCTGCAATCAGTAGCTGTAATTAAGTACAGCAGCCACCAACCATCTAACGTTAATGCCTCGGATAATGAGGTTAGAAGAACAGCTGAATGGTCGGTAGCTAGCTGGCTCAATTACAGGTACTCTTAAGCGTGAAATAACATTGGAAACAACTAACCACAGTTGCTAAAAGTTACCAGTAGCTACCCACTAGCTAGCTAGCTTTGTTGGTCCAAGTGGTGGGTTAGCTAGCACTCGTGCTTCGCCGGGGTCCACCGAATAGAATACTTACCTACAATAATTACCTACAATAACTACCTAAGTAAACTACCTATAATACCTGACTACAATACCTACATACAATCTAAATACATGGTTTAAGCTTTACTCAACAACATATAAGAAGCCAGCTTATCTCCTGCTAGAGAAAACACAACCTCTCCCGACAACCTCGAGGCAAGAGACCTTTCTCTCTTTCTCGTCATCTTTCAACTTCTTATTCAGTTCCTTATTTTTCTCTTTTTCCTCCATCTTTAAAAATGTGACTTTCTGCTTGAGGTTCATGGCCAGAAAGCCCACTCTTCCCAGGATGGTCTCTGCTCTCTCTGATGAAACCGTCCCATTGGAGCTCTTGGAATGGGCACGGTCCGCCTCACTCTTCAAACCCTCCCTCGGGCTCACCTCCTCCTTGACGCTCCTCTCTTCACTCTCAATGTCAATGCCTGTCCAATAATCCTAACAGGAAGACATTGACTCTAGATGTAATATTGTTCCAATGTGGCACATTCAATACACATTTGAGTGATCAACATACATTGATGGCCTCATGGGGCACACAATTTAGAGGACAGTAATTGAGGTAACTTGTTTATTTGTATCCCAAATCGATTTTGTAATAGCCATAGATGTTCTTCCTGGGTCCACACCAAACGTAATACAAATGTTAACCCTAGTAAGGGGTGATGTTTTATACTATGAGCATAGATTAGCAGGGTTGGGGTCAATTCAATTTCAATTCCAGTCAATTCAGGAAGTACTTAATTCAATGCTTTGAATTGAAATGGAACAGACCCCCAACCCTGTAGAGTAGAAGTGTAAAATAGGACACCTACCTTTGCCTTTTTCAGCGTCCAGGGCCTGGGTTCCTCATCCTCTGACCTGCATATGGAGGCTCTCACTCTAACAGGCGTCTTAGTGGCCATGCAGAGCAGAGGGGTTGCCAGAGTTAAGTTAGCATCTGGGACCAGCTGGTGAGCATGAGGGCAGCGATCCACCTCTTCACTAGTGCCCTTCCCTTTCTGCTCTGGCTGCTTGTGGTCCTTGTCATGGATGCATGCCAGGCTTGGAGGAAGTGCTAGGACAGGGCTTTTATCACTCATCAGTTCCTCTCTCTTGACAGTGGATGCAACTGCACTTGCCTCTGTGTTAACTGAGCACTATGTGGTGTCCTCAACTGTCTCCTCTGGCTGCTTGTGGTCATTGTTGTTGTGAATGCATTGCAGACCTGGAGGACTTTTATCATCCCAGGTGTAAAAAGCAACAGTTGCCTCTGTGTCGACTGAGCACTTTGTAGTGCACTCAACTGTCTTCCATAGCGGTTTGTGGTCATTGTTGTGGGTGCAGGTCAGGATTAGAGGCAGTGTTGCAGGTGCAGGAGGACTTTTATCAGCCAAACATTCCTCCGTGTGGACAGTGGACACAGAAACGGCTGCTTCGCTGGCAACTGGACACTTGTTGGTGTCCTCTACTGCCTCCCCTGGCAGAGTGTGGACAGTGGAGACGGAAACGGCCGCTTCCCTGGACACTTGACTCTTGGTGGTGTCCTCTACTGCCTCCTCTGGCTGCTTGTGGCCATTGTCTAGAATGTGTGGCAACTTTGAAGGCAGCATTGGAGCCGGGCTTTTATCACCCAACAGGTTCTCTCCCTGGACAATGGATGTGCCTGCAGTGATCGCTGTGGTAACGGAGGACTCGGTGGCATCCTCTTTTGTCTCCTCTGTCAGTTTGTGGTCAGAGTCTCGGATACATGGCGAGCTTGGAGGCAGTGCTGCAGGGTCAGGAGGGCTTTGATCAGCTGCCATGTCCTCTTTGAGGTGAGTGGACACATCATTGTTTGTTTCACTGATAACTGGACACTTGGTGGTGTCCTCTACTGCCTCCCCTGGCAGTTTGTAGTCAACTTCAAAGACAAGTGGCAGACTTGGAGGCAGCATTGGGACAGGGCATTTAGCTGCTGATCTGTACACTCCAAAATCAACAGTAGCTGTGCCTGCAGTGGTCTCTGTAGCAACTGAGACCTCCTAGGTATCCTCTACTGTCTGCTCTGGTGGCATGAAGTCATCGTCAAAGACTGTTGGCAGGCATGTAGGCAGCACTGAAGGAAGACTTCTAGCTGCCCATCGATTCTCTCCCTTGACAGTGGCTGTGGTAGCAGTGGTCTCTGTGGCAACTGGGCACTCTGTGGCTGAAACAGCAGGCTTAGAGGTTTCGAGGAAATTGAATGAATTGCCAATGAACCGCTGAGCCAGGGGTGGGAGGGAGTAATGATAGAATCTGTCCTCTTCCTCAACATTAGATATTGCCACTGGAACAACTGAGACCTCAGTGGTGCCCTCTACTGCCTGATGTGGCTGCATGGAGTCTTCGTCAAAGAAGTGTGGCAGGTATCGATGCAGCATTGAGGAAAGATGTATATCTGTCCATAGGTCCTCTCGTATACCTGTAGATACGTCTGCAGTGGCCTCTGTGGCAACTGGGCATTCAGCAGACTGGCAGGTTTCAGGGACAAAGTATGAAAATACAATGAACCGCTGTGCATCCTGAGCGCGTATGGCAAATGGAGAGGGGGGATGCAACATGGTAGGTATAGGCCTCTGATTGGTGAAAGCCAGTGGTGGGAGGGAGTCAATACAGGGAGCCATGAACTCAGTGAGAGGACAGTTGCTCACATCTCACACATTCTGCGTGAGAAAAGAAACAGACATGATGAAAGTGATCACATTCAGTACATACATACATACATACTGTATGAGTCAGCACTACTTACTTATACATCACATATATATATATATATATATAGTGTCCTCTAAGATGCTCTGCACCAGTCTGTCCCAACCCTTGGTCCCCTAGCCAATGGGCCAGCTAAGTGTAAAAATACATGCCCCACACCCAGCATAACATTTGACATTTTAGCCATTTATCAGACGCTTTTATCCAGAACGACTTATAGTTAGTTAGTGCATTCAACTTAAGGTAGCTAGGTGAGACAACCACATAATCCTGATATGAGCGTCTATGATAGAACGGTTGTTTATTTTTTATGACCAGACAACCATAAGAACTGAGGACATAAATTCACTGAAACAGACAGACACGATACAACACATTTAGACAAGAACAGTTATAAGCATTGCCATGGTGTAGCCTAATACAAAAAGAAATAAGGACAAAACATTGTTAGCTTACATTCCATGGCATATGGAACATTTTGCCCTTACAATAACTTATATTTGCTTTAATTAATATTGTTAAACAGAACTCTTGTCGACTTTGTCAAAGTTGGTCTTGTTACCTCCTCAATCAGTCTTGGCATTTTCCTCGTCTTGAACCAAATCCTCTTCATCTTCTTCTCCTGATCCTTCTGGATCTGCAAAACCAGAGCCAACCTGGCTCCCAGCTCCATCACGTAGTCTGTCTAGATCGCCCTTTCCTCCAACCGACACTCACCCCTCCTCTGTGTCAGCGTTGAACCCTCCATGTCTTCCTCTTAGCTAACAATAACTCTGGAAAATACACAACGTTGTAGTAAGTGGGTGTTGCTAACCAAATAATAATGCATCTCTTTACAATGTGCACACGTTTTCTTCCCAGCTACTTACAATTAATCAAGTGAGAATCCTGATCCAGATATGTTTAGGCAATAGGCCTATCTGAATTACTAGTAAAAAGTTGGCTACTGGAAAAGCGACCAAGTTCAAATGAATCGATTTTGGCTGTTCTTATCATTTCGTGAACAATATCCTTCATGACATCATCATTGTGATGCAAGGCGTTGCCATGGCAGATGAAAAACCACAACACAGACTTTAAAAAGCAAACTTCAGGGTCTTTCTGTACCTTACTATTGAGCCTTATTCAACCCCTCATGTAGCTCTACTCCATATTGGGCCTGGTTCTCACAAACCACACTAATCACTTCCATCATATCATTGAAAACACTGTGTTTTGGGTAGAAAATGACTCTATATCCATGCAGGACCTAACTTGTACAGTTTCATCTATTTTAAAAACCAAGGAGGAAAAAATGCCAGTCTTCTCTTTGAGTGCCCTTGAGTGCACCTCAATTCAATTGAGGTCTATCAATTCAACCATTTGAAATGGATGTCCATTCAATTAAGAACATATTATTCTTATTAGAAATGAATCAGCTACAAATTAGGTAGGCGTACTTGTTTTTTTACACAACCTACTCTTTTGGTACATATTTATTGAGATAATTGATTACAACATATGTTGGTGATTAACACAGAGAGAGGGTTTTTTTTCTGTCATCAATAGAATGCATTAGCCATTAGGCTGGCTCACTACAATTGTAACATTACATTTACATTTTACATTTTAGTCATTTAGCAGACGCTCTTATCCAGAGCGACTTACAGGAGCAATTAGGGTTAAGTGCCTTTCTCAAGGGCACATTTACCCCATTTAGCAGACGCTCTTATCCAGAGTGACTTACAAATTGGTGCATTCACCCTATAGCTAGTGGGATAACCACTTTACAATTTTTTTTGGGGGGGGGGGTGGGTTGGGGTACGGGGGGTAGAAGGATTACATTATCCTATCCCAGGTATTCCTTAAAGAGGTGGGGTTTCAAATGTCTCCGGAAGGTGGTGAGTGACTCCGCTGTCCTGGCGTCGTGAGGGAGCTTGTTCCACCATTGGGGTGCCAGAGCAGCGAACAGTTTTGACTGGGCTGAGCGGGAGCTATGCTTCCGCAGAGGAAGGGGAGCCAGCAGGCCAGAGGTGGATGAACGCAATGCCCTCGTTTGGGTGTAGGGACTGATCAGAGCCTGAAGGTACGGCGGTGCCGTTCCCCTCACTGCTCCATAAGCAAGCACCATGGTCTTGTAACGGATGCGAGCTTCAACTGGAAGCCAGTGGAGTGTGCGGAGGAGGGGGGTGACGTGAGAGAACTTGGGAAGGTTGAACACCAGACGGGCGGCGGCATTCTGGATGAGTTGTAGGGGTTTAATGGCACAGGCAGGGAGCCCAGCCAACAGCGAGTTGCAGTAATCCAGACGGGAGATGACAAGTGCCTGGATTAGGACCTGTGCCGCTTCCTGTGTAAGGCAGGGTCGTACTCTCCGAATGTTGTAGAGCGTGGATCTGCAGGATCGGGTCACCGCCTTGATGTTAGCGGAGAACGACAGGGTGTTGTCCAGGGTCACGCCAAGGCTCTTCGCACTCTGGGAGGAGGACACAACGGAGTTCTCAATCGTGATGGCGAGGTCATGGAACGGGCAGTCCTTCCCCGGGAGGAAGAGCAGCTCCGTCTTGCCAGGGTTCAGCTTGAGGTGGTGATCCGACATCCATACTGATATGTCTGCCAGACATGCAGAGATGCGATTCGCCACCTGGTTATCAGAAGGGGGAAAGGAGAAGATTAGTTGTGTATCGTCAGCGTAGCAATGATAGGAGAGGCCATGTGAGGATATGACAGAGCCAAGTGACTTGGTGTATAGGGAGAATAGGAGAGGGCCTAGAACTGAGCCCTGGGGGACACCAGTGGTGAGAGCACGTGGTGCGGAGACAGCTTCTCGCCACGCCACTTGGTAGGAGCGACCGGTCAGGTAGGACGCAATCCAGGAGTGAGCCGCGCCGGAGATGCCCAGCTCGGAGAGGGTGGAGAGGAGGATCTGATGGTTCACAGTATCAAAGGCAGCAGACAGGTCTAGAAGGACAAGAGCAGAGGAGAGAGAGTTAGCTTTAGCAGTGCGGAGAGCCTCCGCGACACAGAGAAGAGCAGTCTCAGTTGAATGACCAGTCCTGAAACCTGACTGGTTTGGATCAAGAAGGTCATTCTGAGAGAGATAGCAAGAGAGTTGGCTAAAGACGGCACGCTCAATAGTTTTGGAAAGAAAAGAAAGAAGGGATACTGGTCTGTAGTTGTTGACGTCAGTGGGATCGAGTGTTGGTTTTTTGAGAAGGGGTGCAACTCTCGCTCTCTTGAAGACGGAAGGGACATAGCCAGCGGTCAAGGATGAGTTGATCAGCGAGGTGAGGTAGGGGAGAAGGTCACCGGAGATGGTCTGGAGAAGAGAGGAGGGGATGGGGTCAAGCGGGCAGGTTGTTGGGCGGCCTGCAGTCACAAGTCGCAGGATTTTATCTGGAGAGAGAGGGGAGAAAGAAGTCAAAGCATAGGGTAGGGCAGTGTGAGTAGGACCAGCAGTGTCATTAGACTTAACAAACGAGGATCGGATGTCGTCAACCTTCTTTTCAAAGTGGTTGACGAAGTCATCCACCGAGAGAGAGGAGGGGATTCAGCAGGGAGGAGAATGTGGCAAAGAGCTTCCTAGGGTTAGAGGCAGATGCTTGGAATTTAGAGTGGTAGAAAGTGCCTTAGCAGCAGAAACAGATGAAGAAAATGTAGAGAGGAGGGAGTGAAAAGATGCCAGGTCGGCAGGGAGTTTAGTTTTCTTCCATTTCCGCTCCGCTGCCCGGAGCTCTGTTCTGTGAGCTCGCAATGAGTCATCAAGCCACGGAGCTGGAGGGGAGGACCGAGCCGGCCGGGAGGATAGGGGACACAGAGAGTCAAAGGATGCAGAAAGGGAGGAGAGGAGGGTTGAGGAGGCAGAATCAGGAGATTGGAGGGAGAAGGATTGAGCAGAGGGAAGTGATGATAGGATGGAAGAGGAGAGAGTAGTGGGAGAGAGAGAGCGAAGGTTGCGGCGGCGCATTACCATCTGTGTAGGGGCAGAGTGAGTAGTGTTGGAGGAGAGCGAGAGAGAAAAGGACACAAAGTAGTGGTCGGAGACATGGAGGGGAGTTGCAGTGAGATTAGTAGAAGAGCAGCATCTAGTAAAGATGAGGTCAAGCGTATTGCCTGCCTTGTGAGTAGGGAGGGACGGTGAGAGGGTGAGGTCAAAAGAGGAGAGGAGTGGAAAGAAGGAGGCAGAGAGAAATGAGTCAAATGTAGACGTAGGGAGGTTGAAATCCCCCAAAACTGTGAGGGGTGAGCCATCCTCAGGAAAGGAGCTTATCAAGGCGTCAAGCTCATTGATGAACTCCCCAAGGGAACCTGGAGGGCGATAGATGACAAGGATATTAAGCTTAGATGGGCTAGTGACTGTGACAGCATGGAATTCAAATGAGGAGATAGACAGATGGGTTAGGGGAAAAATTGAGAATGTCCACTTGGGAGAGATGAGGATTCCTGTGCCACCACCCCTCTGACCAGATGCTCTCGGGGTATGCGAGAACACATGGTCAGACGAGGAGAGAGCAGTAGGAGTAGCAGTGTTTTCAGTGGTAATCCATGTTTCCGTCAGCGCCAGGAAGTCGAGGGAATGGAGGTTAGCATAGGCTGGGATGAAGTCAGCTTTGTTGGCAGCAGAACGGCAGTTCCAGAGGCTGCCTGAGACCTGGAACTCCAGGTGTGGGGTGCGTGCAGGGACCACCAGGTTAGAGAGGCAGCAGCCACGCGGTGTGAGGCGTTTGTGTGGCCTGTGCGGAGAGGAGAGAACAGGGATAGGCAGAGGCATAGTTGACAGGCTGTAGCAAATGGCTACAATAATGCAGAGGAGATCGGAATGAAATGAATTAAACATCAGGAAAAGGAGTGAGTAGGGCCTCCCTCGCCAAAACTTACACCTCAGAAACTATAATTGTTTCACTGAACCATCCAGATAAAAACTCTCCCAACTTCCACTTTTAGAAATTAGAGTTGGTGTGAACTACAGCAGTTCAATGTTTCAAGGAATAGACTCAACTTGCTTTGTTCAGCTAGCTAAATATGACACCATGGCTGACTAGCATGCTAGCATCCAATAACACACAGTTTAGCACCAATGGCACCATTGCTGACTAGCATGCTAGCATCAAATAACACACAGTTTAGCACAAATGGCACCATGGCTGACCAGCATGCTAGCATCCAATAACACACAGTTTAGCACCAATACTTGGTTACAACAAACTAACAGTAGTGAGCTAACACACTAAACAGATAATTTGTGTGTTAACGAATTACGTTGGCTAGCTAGCACAAATATATTGTATTTAGCAGCTACAGTACAGTTGGCTGGTCATGTTGGCTAACTAGCAATGGCTACTGTGTTGACTTTGTTTGGAAAACGGCTAGCTAGCTACGTGCTACCTACAATAGCCACCCACAACAGCCCACGGTGCCTAGCTATGACGCTTTAGCCAACAAGCATGCTAGCATCCAATAACACACAGTTTAGCACCAATACTTGGTAACAACAAACGACCGATAGTGTTTTAACACGCTAAACAGATAATTCGTGTCTGTGTCTAGTTCCTATCATAACGCAGCAATAATTAAACGTTGGCTAGCTAGTACAAATATATTGTATTTAGCTGCTGCGGTACAGTTAGCTAGTCGTGATTGGCTACTGTGTTGACTTTGTATGAGACACGGCTAGCTAGCTGGCTAGCTTCGTGCTAATCCCCGGCATAGCCGAATATAATGCTAACCTACAATAACTATCCACAACAGCCCGCGATGCCTACTTACAATAACCAACTACGTTCTAAATACATAATTAAGCCTTACTCGACAAAGCCCAAGCTATGTACAAAGCCAAACTTACCCGACGCCAGCTGATATTTGTCTTCTGCAATCAGTAGGTGTAATTAAGTACAGTAGGTACTAACTACCTAACGCTGATGCCTCAGATAATGAAGTTAGAAAAACGGCTGAAATGGTAGAAAGCTAGCTGGCTTAATTACAGGTACTCTTAAGCGTGAATAACATTGGAAACAGCTATCCACCGTGGCATGACATCTCAGGTGTCAGGATGAAGCATTTTCTCACAAAAAGAGGACTCAAGCAAACTATCTCTCTTCAACAGTTTCACTAGTCATGTTAGGTCTACTTAAAATGTCACATTCATACACAAGTAATTTGAAAATAAGTTATACTACTGAAACACATTCACAATAAGTTATATTACAACCTACCTCTGAAGTAAGCAGTGTGTTCTCTCACTAATGAAATAGGACATTAATAATTTGTCAGTGGTTAGTTGAATCAGTCTCTTTGCACTGTTCAGTTTGTCTGTGCAACAGGTAACCTTCCAGAATCGGAATCTTGTGATGTCACAATGGAGTCCCCATTGCCATGGTTACCCACAGCAGCTTTCATGTGTTATCAAATGCTGGCACAATTTAGTTTATTTATTTTAGATTTTTTGTACCTATGCAGCACAGTCATACCTAATATATACAATGAATCCATATAACCTAATTTTTTATTAAAATAAAATGCTGTAACTCATGTAAAATGGTTGACCATTCAAACGACGTGTTTTGCCTAATTAAAAGTCTATATGTTTTAGATATCATAAATAGCAGCCAGGCTTACTTAGGTTGTTTGTTCGATCTCAGCCTACCACTAATGCCAATATTTTTCATCATCATCATCATCATCAATGAAATACATAGGCTACCTTACTACAGTAAAACAAGTCTTCCATAGTCTATGTCACCTCAGTAACAAAGTTCCAAAAAAGAAATGAGGGTTCAAGAAAACATCTCTCTTCAATGGCCTCAGCTATTAGCCATATGATCAACAAGGTCAACTGCAGCACTAAAATCAAGAAGCAGCTCATCCACAAGTTTATCTTGGTCAAGTGATCTGAGCCATTGATCGATTAAATCAACGAGAGCTGTTGCAGTCGAGTGATCCTTACGGTATCTTTACGGTACGCATGCTCATAGAGGGATAAAATTAGCTGGATGTGTAATTATATAGGCCCAAAAAATGTAATTGAAGAGTAGGTGTCATTGATGTTTAGCATTTAAGTTTAATAAATAATTAAATAAATAAATCAATATCAGCTGACTATAGAAAAGTATTGTTTAAAATTATGTTTGAACATTTTCTTATCCGTGTCTTTCCAGTTGATATAACCAAACAGACAACCTTTGTTGCTCAAGAGCGTCACACATTCCTCCATTCATTCTCTATCATATTCCCCTCCATCAAATTCCTCTATCATATTCCCTCCATCATATTCTCTCTATTATATTTCTCTCCATCATATTCCACTCCATCATAATACTCGCTATCATATTCCCTCTATCATATTCCTCTTTATTTTTACAGGGAATCCCAATTGATACCAGTGTCTCTTTTTCAATGGTGCCCTGTGTTATATCAATTAACAATCCAAACAGCTTAAACAGATAAAATTACATACAGAGTAGAAAATATATAGAGCAAAATTATTAGACTTGAACACATACATTTCACAATGAACAGGTCTTGTATTTAACCAGTTGAGCTGACAACCATTTTGCACTGTTTCACTAGGGCTTTAGTCATCAATCTAGCAAGAGGGAAATATTTTATTAATGTAGTGGTGTCCCTCCCCCCAGGAAGCTACGACCTTTAGCTTTCACCTGGAATTGTTCATTTATGTCTGAGAAAAAAAACACTTTCCAAACCATATGATCTAGTACACAAGAAAAGTATAATACAACCTTCTTTACTACTTTGCCAAACATTTCATGACATTAGTGAGAGTCAAAATCTGTAAAATTTGTGAATGTCTAAATTAACATTTGGGCAATTTGACCAGTGTACATCACTCCTGTAGACAATGAGAGATGGGCTATGTAAAGGTCTCGATTTTGTCGTTCTGAACAAATGTTTGACTTCCACACAAAATTACTTCTTGACTTATTTTAGGTTTAAGGAAGTGTGTAGGTTTAAACTATTGCTTTAAAGGGAAGAGAGGGGGAGGAGGAGAGAGCGCGAGAGATGGGGGGAGTGGGAGAAAGAGGGAAGGAGGGGGAGGAGGGGGAGGAGGTGGAGGGCAGCTGTGTCCGACACACCATACTTACACCTGCAACAGGTAGGCCAGGGGGCGGGACCTGTAGGTGAGACTCATAACATGATAAGGGGGGCAGGTGAAGAAGGGGTGTTGCTGGAGTCAAGGAAGGGAGGGTGTTCCTACGAGCCCCCTGCCAGCGAGACGGGGAGCAGGGAGGAAGTCTGTCCATGGAGCATTTCTGGGTCACACTCGACTGCAACAGCTCTCGTTGATTTAATCGATCAATGGCTCAGATCACTTGACCAAGATAAACTTGTGGATGAGCTGCTTCTTGATTTTAGTGCTGCAGTTGACCTTGTTGATCATATGGCTAATAGCTGAGGCCATTGAAGAGAGATGTTTTCTTGAACCCTCATTTCTTTTTTGGAACTTTGTTACTGAGGTGACATAGACTATGGAAGACTTGTTTTACTGTAGTAAGGTAGCCTATGTATTTCATTGATGATGATGATGATGATGATGATGAAAAATATTGGCATTAGTGGTAGGCTGAGATCGAACAAACAACCTAAGTAAGCCTGGCTGCTATTTATGATATCTAAAACATATAGACTTTTAATTAGGCAAAACACATGTCGTTTGAATGGTCAACCATTTTACATGAGTTACAGCATTTTATTTTAATAAAAAATTAGGTTATATGGATTCATTGTATATATTAGGTATGACTGTGCTGCATAGGTACAAAAAATCTAAAATAAATAAACTAAATTGTGCCAGCATTTGATAACACATGAAAGCTGCTGAGGGTAACCATGGCAATGGGGACTCCATTGTGACATCACAAGATTCCGATTCTGGAAGGTTACCTGTTGCACAGACAAACTGAACAGTGCAAAGAGACTGATTCAACTAACCACTGACAAATTATTAATGTCCTATTTCATTAGTGAGAGAACACACTGCTTACTTCAGAGGTAGGTTGTAATATAACTTATTGTGAATGTGTTTCAGTAGTATAACTTATTTTCAAATTACTTGTGTATGAATGTGACATTTTAAGTAGACCTAACATGACTAGTGAAACTGTTGAAGAGAGATAGTTTGCTTGAGTCCTCTTTTTGTGAGAAAATGCTTCATCCTGACACCTGAGATGTCATGTTACAATTGTAGTGAGCCAGCCTAATGGCTAATGCATTCTATTGATGACAGAAAAAAAACCTCTCTCTGTGTTAATCACCAACATATGTTGTAATCAATTATCTCAATAAATATGTACCAAAAGAGTAGGTTGTGTAAAAAAACAAGTACGCCTACCTAATTTGTAGCTGATTCATTTCTAATAAGAATAATATGTTCTTAATTGAATGGACATCCATTTCAAATGGTTGAATTGATAGACCTCTTTAAATTGAGGTGCACTCAAGGGCACTCAAAGAGAAGACTGGCATTTTTACCTCCTTGGTTTTTAAAATAGATGAAACTGTACAAGTTAGGTCCTGCATGGATATAGAGTCATTTTCTACCCAAAACACAGTGTTTTCAATGATATGATGGAAGTGATTAGTGTGGTTTGTGAGAACCAGGCCCATTATGGAGTAGAGCTACATGAGGGGTTGAGTAAGGCTCAATAGTAAGGTACAGAAAGACCCTGAAGTTTGCTTTTTAAAGTCTGTGTTGTGCTTTTTCATCTGCCATGGCAACGCCTTGCATCACAATGATGATGTCATGAAGGATATTGTTCACGAAATGATAAGAACAGCCAAAATCGATTCATTTGAACTTGGTCGCTTTTCCAGTAGCCAACTTTTTACTAGTAATTCAGATAGGCCTATTGCCTAAACATATCTGGATCAGGATTCTCACTTGATTAATTGTAAGTAGCTGGGAAGAAAACGTGTGCACATTGTAAAGAGATGCATTATTATTTGGTTAGCAACACCCACTTACTACAACGTTGTGTATTTTCCAGAGTTATTGTTAGCTAAGAGGAAGACATGGAGGGTTCAACGCTGACACAGAGGAGGGGTGAGTGTCGGTTGGAGGAAAGGGCGATCTAGACAGACTACGTGATGGAGCTGGGAGCCAGGTTGGCTCTGGTTTTGCAGATCCAGAAGGATCAGGAGAAGAAGATGAAGAGGATTTGGTTCAAGACGAGGAAAATGCCAAGACTGATTGAGGAGGTAACAAGACCAACTTTGACAAAGTCGACAAGAGTTCTGTTTAACAATATTAATTAAAGCAAATATAAGTTATTGTAAGGGCAAAATGTTCCATATGCCATGGAATGTAAGCTAACAATGTTTTGTCCTTATTTCTTTTTGTATTAGGCTACACCATGGCAATGCTTATAACTGTTCTTGTCTAAATGTGTTGTATCGTGTCTGTCTGTTTCAGTGAATTTCTGTCCTCAGTTCTTATGGTTGTCTGGTCATAAAAAATAAACAACCGTTCTATCATAGACGCTCATATCAGGATTATGTGGTTGTCTCACCTAGCTACCTTAAGTTGAATGCACTAACTAACTATAAGTCGTTCTGGATAAAAGCGTCTGATAAATGGCTAAAATGTCAAATGTTATGCTGGGTGTGGGGCATGTATTTTTACACTTAGCTGGCCCATTGGCTAGGGGACCAAGGGTTGGGACGGACTGGTGCAGAGCATCTTAGAGGACACTATATATATATATATATATATATATATATATATATATATATATATATATGTGATGTATAAGTAAGTAGTGCTGACTCATACAGTATGTATGTATGTATGTACTGAATGTGATCACTTTCATCATGTCTGTTTCTTTTCTCACGCAGAATGTGTGAGATGTGAGCAACTGTCCTCTCACTGAGTTCATGGCTCCCTGTATTGACTCCCTCCCACCACTGGCTTTCACCAATCAGAGGCCTATACCTACCATGTTGCATCCCCCCTCTCCATTTGCCATACGCGCTCAGGATGCACAGCGGTTCATTGTATTTTCATACTTTGTCCCTGAAACATGCCAGTCTGCTGAATGCCCAGTTGCCACAGAGGCCACTGCAGACGTATCTACAGGTATACGAGAGGACCTATGGACAGATATACATCTTTCCTCAATGCTGCATCGATACCTGCCACACTTCTTTGACGAAGACTCCATGCAGCCACATCAGGCAGTAGAGGGCACCACTGAGGTCTCAGTTGCTCCAGTGGCAATATCTAATGTTGAGGAAGAGGACAGATTCTATCATTACTCCCTCCCACCCCTGGCTCAGCGGTTCATTGGCAATTCATTCAATTTCCTCGAAACCTCTAAGCCTGCTGTTTCAGCCACAGAGTGCCCAGTTGCCACAGAGACCACTGCTACCACAGCCACTGTCAAGGGAGAGAATCGATGGGCAGCTAGAAGTCTTCCTTCAGTGCTGCCTACATGCCTGCCAACAGTCTTTGACGATGACTTCATGCCATCAGAGCAGACAGTAGAGGATACCTATGAGGTCTCAGTTGCTACAGAGACCACTGCAGGCACAGCTACTGTTGATTTTGGAGTGTACAGATCAGCAGCTAAATGCCCTGTCCCAATGCTGCCTCCAAGTCTGCCACTTGTCTTTGAAGTTGACTACAAACTGCCAGGGGAGGCAGTAGAGGACACCACCAAGTGTCCAGTTATCAGTGAAACAAACAATGATGTGTCCACTCACCTCAAAGAGGACATGGCAGCTGATCAAAGCCCTCCTGACCCTGCAGCACTGCCTCCAAGCTCGCCATGTATCCGAGACTCTGACCACAAACTGACAGAGGAGACAAAAGAGGATGCCACCGAGTCCTCCGTTACCACAGCGATCACTGCAGGCACATCCATTGTCCAGGGAGAGAACCTGTTGGGTGATAAAAGCCCGGCTCCAATGCTGCCTTCAAAGTTGCCACACATTCTAGACAATGGCCACAAGCAGCCAGAGGAGGCAGTAGAGGACACCACCAAGAGTCAAATGTCCAGGGAAGCGGCCGTTTCCGTCTCCACTGTCCACACTCTGCCAGGGGAGGCAGTAGAGGACACCAACAAGTGTCCAGTTGCCAGGGAAGCAGCCGTTTCTGTGTCCACTGTCCACACGGAGGAGTGTTTGGCTGATAAAAGTCCTCCTGCACCTGCAACACTGCCTCTAATCCTGACCTGCACCCACAACAATGACCACAAACCGCTATGGAAGACAGTTGAGTGCACTACAAAGTGCTCAGTCGACACAGAGGCAACTGTTGCTATTTACACCTGGGATGATAAAAGTCCTCCAGGTCTGCAATGCATTCACAACAACAATGACCACAAGCAGCCAGAGGAGACAGTTGAGGACACCACATAGTGCTCAGTTAACACAGAGGCAAGTGCAGTTGCATCCACTGTCAAGAGAGAGGAACTGATGAGTGATAAAAGCCCTGTCCTAGCACTTCCTCCAAGCCTGGCATGCATCCATGACAAGGACCACAAGCAGCCAGAGCAGAAAGGGAAGGGCACTAGTGAAGAGGTGGATCGCTGCCCTCATGCTCACCAGCTGGTCCCAGATGCTAACTTAACTCTGGCAACCCCTCTGCTCTGCATGGCCACTAAGACGCCTGTTAGAGTGAGAGCCTCCATATGCAGGTCAGAGGATGAGGAACCCAGGCCCTGGACGCTGAAAAAGGCAAAGGTAGGTGTCCTATTTTACACTTCTACTCTACAGGGTTGGGGGTCTGTTCCATTTCAATTCAAAGCATTGAATTAAGTACTTCCTGAATTGACTGGAATTGAAATTGAATTGACCCCAACCCTGCTAATCTATGCTCATAGTATAAAACATCACCCCTTACTAGGGTTAACATTTGTATTACGTTTGGTGTGGACCCAGGAAGAACATCTATGGCTATTACAAAATCGGTTTGGGATACAAATAAACAAGTTACCTCAATTACTGTCCTCTAAATTGTGTGCCCCATGAGGCCGTCAATGTATGTTGATCACTCAAATGTGTATTGAATGTGCCACATTGGAACAATATTACATCTAGAGTCAATGTCTTCCTGTTAGGATTATTGGACAGGCATTGACATTGAGAGTGAAGAGAGGAGCGTCAAGGAGGAGGTGAGCCCGAGGGAGGGTTTGAAGAGTGAGGCGGACCGTGCCCATTCCAAGAGCTCCAATGGGACGGTTTCATCAGAGAGAGCAGAGACCATCCTGGGAAGAGTGGGCTTTCTGGCCATGAACCTCAAGCAGAAAGTCACATTTTTAAAGATGGAGGAAAAAGAGAAAAATAAGGAACTGAATAAGAAGTTGAAAGATGACGAGAAAGAGAGAAAGGTCTCTTGCCTCGAGGTTGTCGGGAGAGGTTGTGTTTTCTCTAGCAGGAGATAAGCTGGCTTCTTATATGTTGTTGAGTAAAGCTTAAACCATGTATTTAGATTGTATGTAGGTATTGTAGTCAGGTATTATAGGTAGTTTACTTAGGTAGTTATTGTAGGTTATTGTAGGTAATTATTGTAGGTAAGTATTCTATTCGGTGGACCCCGGCGAAGCACGAGTGCTAGCTAACCCACCACTTGGACCAACAAAGCTAGCTAGCTAGTGGGTAGCTACTGGTAACTTTTAGCAACTGTGGTTAGTTGTTTCCAATGTTATTTCACGCTTAAGAGTACCTGTAATTGAGCCAGCTAGCTACCGACCATTCAGCTGTTCTTCTAACCTCATTATCCGAGGCATTAACGTTAGATGGTTGGTGGCTGCTGTACTTAATTACAGCTACTGATTGCAGCCTGCCACCCAGTTAGCTGGCAAAATATGATTAGACAAATAATAATATTTATTTGAATGATACAGTATGTTACTAAATTGAAATTAAAATGAAATGTTTTTGTAATTATAACATTTTACGAAATGTAAAAAGAAAACTTTAAAAAATAATAATCATAACAAAACCAAGGTAAAAAGAAAAGGAAACCGATCCAGATTCCTATTACCAGTGTAAAAACAAAGGGGGGAGGTGTCAATGTAAATAGTCCGGGTGGCCTTTTGAATAATTGTTCAGCAGTCTTATGATTTGGGGATAGAAGCTGTTAAGGAGCCTTTTGGACCTAGACTTGGCACTCTGGTACCGCTTGCTGTGCGGTAGCAGAGAGAACAGTCTATGACTTGGGTGACTGGAGTCTTTGTCAATTTTTTGGGCCTCCCTCTTACACCTCCAAGTATATAGGTCCTGGATGGCAGGAAGCTTGGCTCCAGTGATGTACTGGGCCGTACGCACTACCCTCTGTAGCGCCTTACGGTCGGATGCCGAGCAGTTGCCATACCAGGCGGTGATGCAACTGGTCAGGAAGCTCTCGACGGTGCAGCTGTAGAACTTTTTGAGGATCTTGGGACCAATGCCAAATCTTTTCAGTCTCCTGAGGTGGAAAAGGCGTTGTCGTGCCCTCTTCACGACTGTCTTGGTGTGTTTGAACCATGATAGTTTGTTGGTGATGTGGACACCAAGGAACTTAAAACTCTCGACCTGCTCCACTACAGCCCCGTCGATGTGAATGGGGCGTGTTCCCAGTCCCTGTCCCTGAAAATCCTCCCCGGAGCATGATGCTGCCACCACCATGCTTCACCTTAGGGATGGTGCCAGGTTTCCTCCAAACGTGATCTCATCCCAGGTAAGAGGGGGAGTGGCAGCAGCAGCAGGTTCTCCCCATGTGAGCTGAGTCCAGTGGACCAGTCCTGTATCCCCCCACCCAGACAGCGACAGTGGTCTAAACCATGGCTAGCTATCCACAATCTGGCTCGACTAAACAAGGTTTACCAAGAGGGAAGGAGGGAGAGGAAGGTAGAGGAAGAGAAAGAGGGAGGAGAGGAAGGAGGAAAGGGAGAAAATGACTGTAAGAAGGACTGTAAGACTGTAAGAAGGAAAGGAGGGAGAAGGCCGAGCAAGAGGAAGAGGAAGAGGTGGAAGATAACAAGGAGAGTTGATCTGTCCATCACTACCATAAGGAGATCTCTTCTGGGGCCTCTTGTTCTCTCCTCTTTCCCACAGAGGAGCACCTTTCGCAGGCAGCCCAGAGCAGACTCTCCGCTGAGAGAAGGCTAGCCCCTGGAGGTTTCACCTTGGATTTATACAGAGAACCCCCCAGTACTCAAACTGCTTTACATTGTAGAGGGTGATCTAATCTCATTGGAGGCGACCCAATGACCCAGAAATGCTCCATGGACAGACTTCCTCCCTGCTCCCCGTCTCGCTGGCAGGGGGCTCGTAGGAACACCCTCCCTTCCTTGACTCCAGCAACACCCCTTCTTCACCTGCCCCCCTTATCATGTTATGAGTCTCACCTACAGGTCCCGCCCCCTGGCCTACCTGTTGCAGGTGTAAGTATGGTGTGTCGGACACAGCTGCCCTCCACCTCCTCCCCCTCCTCCCCCTCCTCCCCCTCCTTCCCTCTTTCTCCCACTCCCCCCATCTCTCGCGCTCTCTCCTCCTCCCCCTCTCTTCCCTTTAAAGCAATACTTAGACCAGGCTTTCTGCCTCCTCTACCCCTCTCCACCTCCTCTTCCATTCCTACTCTCTTTCTCTCCACCTCCTCCTCCTCTTTGTTCCCCCTCTCCCGCCCTCCAGTGAGAGAGGCAGGTCACCTCGCCGTCACTCTATCCAGCTGGAGCCACTCCACTGAGAGGGCGAAGAGGAGAGGATAGGTATAGAGGAAGACCAGAGGAGACAAGAGGGAGAGGAGGAGAGGAGGAGAGGGAGTGAGACACTATGTTAGCTGTTGTGGTGTGATATATGTAGTTACTTGTAATAACCACTAGAGCAGGGGTGTCAAACTCATTTTGGTTCAGGGGCCACATACAGCGCAATCTGATCTCAAGTGGGCCGGGCCAGTCAAAAATAATAGCAAAATAACCTATAAATAACGTCAACAAATCTTTACCTTTGTTTTTCAATATTATGCCTTAATTTATCATTTAGCCTACATATGTGCATTATAACTCACAGATCACATTGGATCTACAAAGGCACAAAACATTTATTCACAGATAGGCCTATGGAACTGAAAAAATTGCATTTCACTTTGATTAAAACAACTTGTTTTATTAACTTATTAACTTAACTTATTTTAATGTACAGTATACATTCTGACCACCTGAACTGACTCACCACACTATGTACAAACTAAAGTCGGAGCAATGAAGAACGTTATCACAATGTTCATGGTCTTTAAATATTACATTACCACAGTAAATGTTATTTTTTCACAGAACTGTATTCTTCAGAGTGAAAAAAGTATCTTAAAGAGCATTACAAGTCTTACAATTAGACTTGACCTACTCGCTTGTCAATGCTCCGTCGTGGGTGTGGTGGAGGAGTCAGGCGCAGGAGAACAGAGGTATAGTCCAACAAGACTTTTAATAGTCTTAAACATATAAATACAACCTCGACATAAAACAAAAGTAGCGAGGGAGAATTTACGCATACGCGTAAAACACTAAACATGAATAACTAATAAGGAAAAACAACAAACACGTATCAAATACGGAGGCAACAGGAAAAACAACACACAACTAACCTAGATCACACCACTGAACTTATAAGACACGTAATCAACACGAAAACAGACACAGGTGTGACAGACAGACAAAAGCAATCTACCACAGAAACATAGAGCAGTGGCAGCTAGTACTCCGGGGACGGCGAACGCCGAAGCCTGCCCGAACCAGGAGGAGGAGCAGCCTCGGCCGAAACCGTGACAGTACCCCCCCCCTTGACCTCGGGGACGGCCTCGGGGACGGCCAGGAGGACGCGGACCCGGGCGCGTGGGATGCCCATGGTGAAACTCAGTCAGGAGGGATGGATTGAGAATGTCCCTCCTGAACACCCAGCACCGTTCCTCCGGACCGTACCCCTCCCACTCCACGAGATACTGGAGACCACTCCTCCGGCGCCTCGAGTCCAAGATGGTCCGGACCCTGTACGCCGGGGCCCCCTCGATGTCCAAAGGGGGCGGAGGGGTCTCTCCTGTCTCATCTTCTTGGAGTGGACCAGCTACCACCGGCCTGAGAAGAGACACATGGAACGAGGGGTTAATATTTTTGTACTCTATAGGCAATTGTAACCTGTAACACACCTCGTTCAATCTTCTCAGGACTTTGAAGGGCCCCACAAACCGCCGACCCAGCTTCCGGCAGGGCAGGCGGAGGGGCAGGTTTC
Source organism: Coregonus lavaretus (assembly GCF_964263955.1). Taxonomy (NCBI): domain Eukaryota; kingdom Metazoa; phylum Chordata; class Actinopteri; order Salmoniformes; family Salmonidae; genus Coregonus; species Coregonus lavaretus. The sequence goes on from NC_140025.1 coordinate 13,612,099, forward strand.
GAGTCGAGAGCCAGACTCGATCTCCCGGTGCGTACACCGGTCCCTCACTGCGGTGGCGGTCGGCGCTCGCCTTTTGTTGACGGATGGCACGCTGCAGATGGACATGGGCAGCGTCCCACGTGTCCTCCGAGCGCCGAATCCAATCGTCCACCGCAGGGGCCTCGATCTGGCTCTCGTGCCATGGCGCCAGGACCGGCTGATAACCTAAAACACACTGGAAGGGTGTTAAATTGGTGGAGGAGTGGCGGAGAGAGTTCTGGGCCATCTCTGCCCAGGGGATGAACCTCGACCACTCCTCTGGCTGGTCCCGGCAATAGGACCTCAAAAACCTACCCACATCCTGGTTGACACGTTCTACCTGCCCATTGCTCTTTGGGTGATACCCCGAGGTAAGGCTTACCGAGACCCCCAACCGTTCCATAAATGCCCCCCAAACTCTGGAGGTGAACTGGGGACCTCGGTCAGACACTATATCCTCGGGGACCCCATAGTGCCGGAACACATGGGTAAATAGGGCCTCAGCGGTTTGTAGGGCAGTAGGGAGACCCGGCATGGGAAGGAGACGACAGGCCTTGGAAAACCGATCCACAACGACCAAAATGGTGGTATTCCCCTGGGAGGGGGGTAGATCGGTAACAAAATCTACCGAGAAGTGGGACCATGGTCGTTGTGGAACGGGCAGGGGATGTAGCTTTCCCCTGGGCAAATGTCTAGGCGCCTTACACTGGGCACACACCGAGCAGGAGGAGACATAAACCCTCACATCCCTAGCTAACGTTGGCCACCAGTATTTCATGCTAAGACAGTGCACTGTCCGGCCAATACCTGGATGTCCAGAGGAGGGCGATGTATGAGCCCAATAAATAAGACGATCACGAATCTCGAGCGGCACGTACGTCCGCCCCACAGGACACTCGGGGGGAGTAGGGTCGGTACGCAGTGCCCGCTCGATTTCCGCATCGACCTCCCATACCACCGGAGCCACCAAACAAGACTCCGGCAATATGGAAGTAGGCTCGTTGGACCTCTCCTCTGTGTCATACCGCCGGGACAGGGCGTCTGCCTTACCATTCTGGGACCCAGGGATGTACGTGATCTTAAAAACAAACCGGGTTAGGAACATGTTCCACCTACCCTGACGAGGGTTTAATCTCCTAGCTGCCCGGATGTACACCAGGTTACGGTGATCAGTCAGAATGAGGAAAGGGTGTTGAGCCCCCTCTAGCCAATGCCTCCACACCTTTAGGGCCTGGACTACTGCTAACAGCTCCCTGTCCCCTACATCATAGTTGCGCTCCGCCGAGCTGAGCTTCTTGGAGTAGAACGCACAGGGGCGGAGTTTAGGTGGCGTGCCGGACCGTTGTAATAGAACTGCCCCAATACCGGTCTCGGACGCGTCAACCTCTACTTGGAATGGCAAAGAGGGATCCGGATGCGCCAGCACGGGAGCCGAGGTGAACAGGTTCTTTAGTTTGACAAATGCCCTGTCCGCCTCAGCCGACCACTGCAAACGAACCGGACCACCCTTTAGCAGGGACGTAATGGGAGCTGCAACCTGTCCAAAGCCCCGAATAAACCTCCGGTAGTAATTAGCAAAACCCAAGAACTGCTGCACCTCCTTTACAGTAGTTGGAGTTTGCCAATTACGCACGGCCGATACCCGGTCTACCTCTATCTCCACACCAGACGCGGACAACCGATAACCCAAAAAGGAGACGGACTCCTGGAAGAACAGGCATTTCTCTATCTTGACATACAAGTCATGCTCCAACAGTCTTCTCAACACTCGGCGCACCTGGGCTACATGCTCGGCTCGTGTAGAAGAATACACTAGGATGTCGTCGATGTAAACTACTACACCCTGCCCATGCATGTCCCGGAAAATCTCGTCAACAAAGGATTGGAAGACTGAAGGAGCATTCATTAACCCGTATGGCATGACGAGATACTCGTAATGACCCGAGGTGGTGCTAAATGCTGTTTTCCATTCATCCCCCTCCATAATGCGCACCAGATTATACGCGCTCCTGAGATCCAACTTTGTGAAGAAGCGCGCTCCGCGTAACGACTCCGTCATCGTCGCAATCAGAGGAAGTGGGTAGCTGTACTTAACTGTGATCTGATTGAGACTACGGTAATCAATACACGGGCGCAATCCCCCGTCCTTCTTCTTCACAAAGAAGAAACTCGAGGAGACCGGGGAAGTAGAGGACCGTATGTATCCCTGTGCCAAGGACTCGGCTATGTAAGTCTCCATAGCCGCTGTCTCCTCTTGAGACAGGGGATACCCATGACTCCGTGGCAGAGCCGCTCCTGTTTGGAGATTTATCGCACAGTCCCCCTGTCTATGAGGAGGTAGCCGTGTTGCCCTCGATTTACTAAACACAAGTGCTAAATCCTCATACTCAGGGGGAATGCGTAGTGCGGGCACTTGGTTCGGACTCTCGACCAAGGTCGCCCCTACGGAAACACCTAGACATCTCCCTACACACTGGGCAGACCACTCCATAAGAGCCCTCTGTTGCCACGCTATGGTAGGATCATGGGTACTTAACCAGGGAAGACCCAGCACCACGGGATACGCAGGAGAGTCAATCAGATAAAACTGAATGATCTCCTCATGACCCCCCTGCATCGTCATAGTCAGTGGTGCTGTGACCTCCCTGATCAGGCCCGACCCCAACGGCCGGCTGTCTAAAGCATGGACAGTAAATGGAGTTTCTACCGGCCGAAGGGGAATTCCTAACCTACGACAAAAAGCCCGATCAATAAAGTTCCCAGCTGCGCCTGAATCTACTAGTTCCTTATGCTGGGAAAGAGGTGCCACCTGTGGAAATCTCACAGGAATACTCATGTGACCAACAGAGAGCTCTGGGTAAGTGGGGCGCCTACTCACCTGAAATGACTCCCCAGTGCGTGGCCTGTCGTCACCCCCCTCAGGAGACCCTCCCCAGCACCTGGCCGCGGTGTGTCCTCCACGACCACAGGTGGTGCAGGGGATGGCCCCCCTCGGGTTACCTCTCCTCCTCTCTCTAGCGCCAGCACCCCTGAGCTCCATAGGAATCGGCTCGGAGGTGTTGGAGGGCGGAATGGACGACCCCCACTCGGGACGTCCGCGGGTAGCCAGCAGGGTGTCTAGACGGATGGAAATGTCCACCAACTGGTCGAACGATAGGTTGGTGTCCCTGCAGGCCAGCTCACGATGAACGTCCTCTCGTAGGCTACACCGGTAGTGGTCGATCAGGGCCCTCTCATTCCACCCCGCATCCGCTGCTAGTGTCCGGAACTCCAGAGCGAACTCCTGTGCGCTCCTCTTCTCCTGTCGGAGGTGGAACAGATGCTCTCCCGCCGCTTTCCCCTCAGGTGGATGATCGAAGACAGCTCTGAAGCGGCGGGAGAATTCTGCGTAGGTGACGGTTGCGGCGTCTATTCCCCTCCATTCGGCGTTGGCCCACTCCAACGCCTTGCCGGAGAGACAGGAGATGAGGGCGGAGACGCTCTCGTATCCCGAGGGTGCCATGTGTATGGTGGCCAGTTAAAGTTCCACCTGCAGAAGAAATCCCTGACACCCGGCTGCAGAACCGTCATATGCCCTCGGGAGCGAGAGCCGAATGCCACTGGGTTCCGGTGCTGAGAGAGGAGGACTGGCCGTTGGTGAGGGGATGTTGTGAGAGTGCGTGGGCACCTCTCGGTTCACCAAACGGCGCAGATGGTTGGACACCTCTTCCACGGCGGCCCCGAGTTGCCGGATCAAGGTGTCCTGGTAATTGATCCGGTCCTCTAGGGATTCGGGTGCCGCCGCTGTTCCTGCTAACTCCATGATGGTGTGTTGTTCTGTCAATGCTCCGTCATGGGTGTGGTGGAGGAGTCAGGCGCAGGAGAACAGAGGTATAGTCCAACAAGACTTTTAATAGTCGTAAACATATAAATACAACATCGACATAAAACAAAAGTAGCGAGGGAGAATTTACGCATACGCGTAAAACACTAAACATGAATAACTAATAAGGAAAAACAACAAACACGTATCAAATACGGAGGCAACAGGAAAAACAACACACAACTAACCTAGATCACACCACTGAACTTATAAGACACGTAATCAACACTAAAACAGACACAGGTGTGACAGACAGACAAAAGCAATCTACCACAGAAACATAGAGCAGTGGCAGCTAGTACTCCGGGGACGGCGAACGCCGAAGCCTGCCCGAACCAGGAGGAGGAGCAGCCTCGGCCGAAACCGTGACATCGCTGTTTAACCCCCTCCCCTCTCTTTCTCTCACTGCGGCCTACCGGCTGCTCCTGAAACTTGGCATCTTTTAGCCTTCACGATTGCATCAATATCAGGTGTCAAATCCTGAATAGCAGCCAATTTCATAATGTCATTTAAGTGCTTGTGTGTTAGCCTTGATTTATTAATGTTCATTACAGAGAAAACCTGTTCACAAAGATAGGTAGTCCCAAACATGCATAAAACCTTTGCAGCCAGGGCTGTTAATTTGGGGCACCCTGGCAAGAGATACTGATAAAATGTGTCCAAGCCCACAGAGGCAAATTTGTCCTTCATACCTGAATCACACTGCAAGTCAATTATTTCGAGTTGGATGTCAGCGGGCAGATCAGAAGCCTTGACTGTGAATGGCGAGCAAAAAACTGCAAATTCTGTCTCAAGTTCACCGAAGACCTGAAACCGTCGCTCAAACTCCCGCAGCAATCCTGTAATCTTGTCTTTGTATTGAGCCATGTCAGCATTGAGTCCGGTCGCACGCACATCTCTTAGACAAGGGAAATGAGCGGTGTCACCGCTAGATAGTTGTGTCTCCCAGAGTGACAGTTTCAACTTGAATGCGCGTATGCTGTCATAATACTGAGTGACAACTTTTTTGCGGCCCTGCAACATTTTGTTAAGATTATTCAGGTGCTCTGTAATATCCACCAGAAAGGCAAGATCCTGCACCCATTCTGGGCATTTAAGTTCCTTCACTGGTATGCCTTTTTTCTCCATGAACTGTTCAATTTGCTCTCGTAGCTCAAAGAAACGCTTCAGCACGGCACCTCGGCTTAACCACCGTACTTCAGTGTGGTATGGCAAGCCATGCGTAATGTCTTTATCACTGAGAAGACTGTCAAACTGATGGTGATTCAAACCTCTTGCTCGGATGAAATTAACAGTGCGGACAACCACCTCCATGACATGATCCATTTTTAATGATTTGCAACACAATGCTTCCTGGTACAAAATACAGTGAAATGTCCAAAACTCTTGTCCTCCATTTGCGGCCTGTACTTTATCTCTGAATTTTGTCACAACGCCTGCTTTTCTCCCAATCATTGATGGCGCACCATCTGTAGCCAGGCTGACGGCACGGGACCAGTCCACTCCGACTCTGTCCAGCGCTCCAACGAGAGAGGTCATAATTTCATCCGCTGTTGTAGTATCCGTCATAGGTACCAACCCAAGGAACTCCTCGGTGACTGTCAAAGTCGCATCAACACCACGAATGAATATGGCCAGTTGAGCAACATCTGTAATATCAGTGCTCTCATCAATTGCAACCGAAAATGCAACAAATAACTTGACTTTGTGATTCATTTGGCTCTCCAAGTCTGCCGAGAGATCTGAAATTCTATCTGCGACAGTGTTTCTCGTTAGGCTAATGTTGGCAAAGGCCTGTCGCTTTTCGGGGCACACGATTTCTGCAGCCTTTAGCATGCATGTTTTCACGAACTCACCCTCAGAAAATGGCTTGGATCCTAACGCTATCTCATTAGCAATAAGGTAGCTAGCTTTCACCGCTGCATCACTGACCTCTCGGCTACGGGTAAAAACAGACTGCTGTTTCTTCAGACCCACTAACAATTAAATTATCTTCTCTATTCTCAGTTGTCCTCGCAAATGGTTGTATTTTTCACCATGATGAGTCTCATAGTGGCGCCAAATATTATATCCCTTGAGCACTGAAACTTGCTGATTACACACCAAGCACACAGATTTCCCATTCACTTCTGTGAATAAATATGAATCAGTCCCTTTTTCTTGGAAAACTCTGCACTCTGTGTCAACTTTTCTCCTTTTTGATAAAGACATTTTGGTAATGTGGGTAATTTTGACAACAAGAGCTTAATAACGATAAGGCAAGATCGGCAGATGGCGCATTCTGGGCGCGTTGCTGTCACGTGCTGTTTATTTCAGGATCTCTCGTTATTTCAGTGACACCTCTGCTGGACAAATTTGGAATATCTGTTCCTTTAAAAAAAAAAAAGTGGACGTCGTCTCGCGGGCCGGATTGAACCATCTGGCGGGCCGGTTCTGGCCCGCGGGCCGTATGATTGACATCCCTGCACTAGAGCATGCTGGACACTTATTTGGTGCTTGCTGACCTCAATGTGTGCATGCATATCAACAGTCTAAAGCAGTCATCTCCAATCCAAAGAATTAGTTGGAATCATTTGTTTATTAGACATTTCCTATTTATACTGTATGGATAATAAAACCCATCCTTTATTCACTTGTGTTTTAGCTTTTTCCCCACACCCACACTGAAAGATGTTACTATTACTTTAGTCTGTCTTGCTTTATGATAGTCACATGCCTCTACCTTTACAAGATGTCTGCCAGTATTCTTCATGAGGGCTTTAAAGCTAATGTTAATTTGACTGTTTACTTCAAGAACATACATGTATTTTCCAAGACAGACCTGTTACTGGCTGTGTCTAAAAATCCATTCTAGTGTAATACATACTTAAACTGCATACTAAATTCGCCTTTGATCTAGTAGAATTCACTCTTCTTTTCTGACTCACTTGTTTGGCAACAGCGGATAGTCAGGTAAATTGACGCGCTGTACCGAAATGAACGAATGACGGGAGTCAATGCAATCGCGCATTAGATGACAAATTCTGAGTACTATTGCCGCATTCACATGCTAGTCGGAACTTGGAACCCCGGAAATGTCAGACTTGCTTACTGGTTGTAGTTATACACGTGTCGCATTCTAAGAACAGCAAGTCGGACATTTCAGAGTTTCATAGGTCCGACTAGAATGTGAACGAGGCATAGTTTCTAAATTTCACATACTATAAAGCTAAATGTTTTTACATTCTATTTATTACTCTAATATGGGTATTTGGACACTGCCTCTTTGTCTCTCACACACTGAGCACGAGCACAGTCATTATGGCCACAGCTTCCTCTGACCTGGCAGACCACCTGTGCTGTTCCATCTGCACAGACATCTACACTGAGCCTGTGTCTCTAAGCTATCAGCACACCTTCTGCAAGAGATGCCTCCAAGACAGCCTGAATGCTGGACACCAACTCTGTCAAGTGGGAAGGGCTCTGGTCAGAGACAGAATCTTCCAGATCAACAGACTGATCAGGAACGTGGCCTACCAGCTGAAACTGGAGGAAAATGCTAAAAGACAGAGAGCTACAGCCGAGAGAGGAAACAGTAGAGAGATGAATGTCGTGAACATGGAGAGCTTCTGAAGCTGTTCTGTGAGACGGACAGTAAGCTGATCTCTGTGATCTGCAGAGATGGGTGAGACGACAGAGGACACACATTCAAACCTATAAGAGAAGCACATGAGGATCTGAAAAAAGAGGTAGCCTCAGATTTATGCTACTTCAAGAAGGATATTCGTGTGCTGGAATACTCAAGAGATGAGCAGCAAAGAGAAATGTCTCAAGCAAACGAGACGTCAGATCATCTCAAAGTCCAGATCAGGTTGCTTGGTTGACAAGGAGATAGTACTTGCCAGGCTGGAAGAACAGCTAAAGGAGAAGAGAGTTAAAACGGCCTCTCTTCAGTCTGAGCTGGACCTCACTGAGCCCAGAGACTTCCTGCTCTAGTGGATGGAGAGGGGCTGCACTGAGATTAGGGAGAGGAGGAAGGAGGAGCAGTGGGTGGAGAGGAATATGATAGAGAGGAATATGATAGAGGGATTAGGATGGAGGGGAATATGATAGAGGGAATATATTGAGAGGAATGTGACAGGGAGGATTTGTTTCATTAGATCACTTTAAGACTTAAAATCTCTTAGGCTGACAGTCCCCGGAATCGGGCGCTAGAATTTCTTTAAAAAATATGTAAATGTTTACATTACTTATTTGATTGATTTCCCACCGTTTTATATTTCAGAAGACATCCATCCAGACATTCCTAGAACCACGTAAATGTCCTCTGTCGAATAAACTTGTATTTGTCTCCCTCAGGTGTTCGGATGCATCAATACATCCATTTATCACTTAACTGCAACGTTAAGTCAAAGGGGCGTTCCAGGAAAAACATTTATCGATCCTTGACTGCTTCACGGCACAGACATGGCAAAGCAATCACTGAATTTGTCTCGAGCAGGCAGAGCTAAATACATAACTTTCATAGCTCTACTATAAAGAATGTGACCTACACACTTCCTTAAACCTAAAATAAGTCAAGAAGTAATTTTGTGTGGAAGTCAAACATTTGTTCAGAACGACAAAATCGAGACCTTTACATAGCCCATCTCTCATTGTCTATAGGAGTGATGTACACTGGTCAAATTGCCCAAATGTTAATTTAGACATTTACAAATTTTAAAGATTTTGACTCTCACTAATGTCATGAAATGTTTGGCAAAGTAGTAAAGAAGGTTGTATTATACTTTTCTTGTGTACTAGATCATATGGTTTGGAAAGTGTTTTTTTTTCTCAGACATAAATGAACAATTCCAGGTGAAAGCTAAAGGTCATAGCTTCCTGGGGGGAGGGACACCACTACATTAATAAAATATTTCCCTCTTGCTAGATTGATGACTAAAGCCCTAGTGAAACAGTGCAAAATGGTTGTCAGCTCAACTGATTAAATACAAGACCTGTTCATTGTGAAATGTATGTGTTCAAGTCTAATAATTTTGCTCTATATATTTTCTGCTCTGTATGTAATTTTATCTGTTTAAGCTGTTTGGATTGTTAATTGATATAACACAGGGCAACATTGAAAAAGAGACACTGGTCTCAATTGGGATTCCCTGTAAAAATAAAGAGGAATATGATAGAGGGAATATGATAGCGAGTATTATGATGGACTGGAATATGATAGAGGAATATGATGGAGGGGAATATGATAGAGAATGAATGGAGGAATGTGTGACGCTCTTGAGCAACAAAGGTTGTCTGTTTGGTTATATCAACGGGAAAGACATGGATAAGAAAATGTTCAAACAATTTTAAACAATACTTTTCTATAGTCAGCTGATATTGATTTCTTTATTTAATTATTTATTAAACTTAAATGCTAAACATCAATGACACCTACTCTTCAATTACATTTTTTGGGCCTATATAATTACACATCCAGCTAATTTCATCCCTCTATGAGCATGCGTACCGTAAAGATACCGTAAGGATCACTCGACTGCAACAGCTCTCGTTGATTTAATCCATCAATGGCTCAGGTCACTTGACCAAGATAAACTTGGGGATGAGCTGCTTCTTGATTTTAGTGCTGCATTTGACCTTGTTGATCATATGGCTAATAGCTGAGGCCATTGAAGAGAGATGTTTTCTTGAACCCTCATTTCTTTTTTGGAACTTTGTTACTGAGGTGACATAGACTATGGAAGACTTGTTTTACTGTAGTAAGGTCGCCTATGTATTTCATTGATGATGATGATGATGATGATGATGAATATTGACATTATTGGTAGGCTCAGATCGAACAAACAACCTAAGTAAGCCTGGCTGCTATTTATGATATCTAAAACATATTGACTTTTAATTAGGCAAAACACATGTAGTTTGAATGGTCAACCATTTTATATGAGTTACAGCATTTTATTTTAATAAAAAATTAGGTTATATGGATTCATTGTATATATTAGGTATGACTGTGCTGCATAGGTACAAAACATCTAAATTAAATAAACTAAATTGTGCCAGCATTTGATAACACATGAAAGCTGCGGTGGGTAACCATGGCAATGGGGACTCCATTGTGACATCACAAGATTCCGATTCTGGAAGGTTACCTGTTGCACAGACAAACTGAACAGTGCAAAGAGACTGATTCAACTAACCACTGACAAATTATTAAACAACCGTTCTATCATAGACGCTCATATCAGGATTATGTGGTTGTCTCACCTAGCTACCTTAAGTTGAATGCACTAACTAACTATAAGTCGTTCTGGATAAAAGCGTCTGATAAATGGCTAAAATGTCAAATGTTATGCTGGGTGTGGGGCATGTATTTTTACACTTAGCTGGCCCATTGGCTAGGGGACCAAGGGTTGGGACAGATTGGTGCAGAGCATCTTAGAGGACACTATATATATATATATATGTGATGTATAAGTAAATAGTGCTGACTCATACAGTATGTATGTATGTACTGAATGTGATCACTTTCATCATGTCTGTTTCTTTTCTCACGCAGAATGTGAGAGATGTGAGCAACTGTCCTCTCACTGAGTTCATGGCTCCCTGTATTGACTCCCTCCCACCACTGGCTTTCACCAATCAGAGGCCTATACCAACCACGTTGCATCCCCCCTCTCCATTGGCCATACGCGCTCAGGATGCACAGCGGTTGTATTTTCATACTTTGTCCCTGAAACCTGCCAGTCTGCTTAATGCCCAGTTGCCACAGAGGCCACTGCAGATGTATCTACAGGTATGCGAGAGGACCTATGGACAGATATACATCTTTCCTCAATGCTGCATCGATACCTGCCACACTTCTTTTGACGAAGACTCCGTGCAGCCACATCAGGCAGTAGAGGGCACCACTGAGGTCTCAGTTGCTCCAGTGGTAATATCTAATGTTGAGGAAGAGGACAGATTCTATCCTTACTCCCTCCCACCCCTGGCTCAGCGGTTCATTGTCAATTCATTCAATTTCCTCGAAACCTCCCAGCCTGCTGTTTCAGCCACAGAGTGCCCAGTTGCCACAGAGGCCACTGCTACCACAGCCACTTTCAAGGGAGAGAATCGATGGGTAGCTAGAAGTCTTCCTTCAGTGCTGCCTCCATGCCTGCCAACAGTCTTTGACGATGACTTCATGCCACCAGAGCAGACAGTAGAGGATACCTATGAGGTCTCAGTTGCTACAGAGACCACTGCAGGCACAGCTACTGTTGATTTTGGAGTGTACAGATCAGCAGCTAAATGCCCTGTCCCAATGCTGCCTCCAAGTCTGCCACTTGTCTTTGAAGTTGACTACAAACTGCCAGGGGAGGCAGTAGAGGACACCACCAAGTGTCCAGTTATCAGTGAAACAAACAATGATGTGTCCACTCACCTCAAAGAGGACATGGCAGCTGATCAAAGCCGTCCTGACCCTGCAGCACTGCCTCCAAGCTCGCCATGTATCCGAGACTCTGACCACAAACTGACAGAGGAGACAAAAGAGGATGCCACCGAGTCCTCCGTTACCACAGCGATCACTACAGGCACATCCATTGTCCAGGGAGAGGACCTGTTGGGTGATAAAAGCCCGGCTCCAATGCTGCCTTCAAAGTTGCCACACATTCTAGACAATGGCCACAAGCAGCCAGAGGAGACAGTAGAGGACACCACCAAGAGTCAAGTGTCCAGGGAAGCGGCCGTTTCCGTCTCCACTGTCCACAATCTGCCAGGGGAGGCAGTAGAGGACACCAACAAGTGTCCAGTAGCCAGGGAAGCAGCCGTTTCTGTGTCCACTGTCCACAGAGAGGAGTGTTTGGCTGATAAAAGTCCTCCTGCACCTGCAACACTGCCTCTAATCCTGACCTGCACCCACAACATTGACCACAAACAGCTATGGAAGACAGTTGAGTGCACTACAAAGTGCTCAGTCGACACATAGGCAACTGTTGACATTTACACCTGGGATGATAAAAGTCCTCCAGGTCTGCATTCACAACAACAATGACCACAAGCAGCCAGAGGAGACAGTTGAGGACACCACAGAGTGCTTAGTTAACACAAAAGCAAGTGCAGTTGCATCCACTGTCAAGAGAAAGGAACTGATGAGTGATAAAAGCCCTGTCCTAGCACTTCCTCCAAGCTTGGCATGAATCCATGACAAGGACCACAAGCAGCCAGAGCAGAAAGGGAAGGGCACTAGTGAAGAGGTGGATCGCTGCCCTCATGCTCACCAGCTGGTCCTAGATGCTAACTTAACTCTGGCAACCCCTCTGCTCTGCATGGCCACTAAGATGCCTGTTAGAGTGAGAGCCTCCATATGCAGGTCAGAGTATGAAGAACCCAGGCCCTGGACGCTGAAAGAGGCAAAGGTAGGTGTCCTATTTTACACTTCTACTCTACAGGGTTGGGGGTCTGTTCCATTTCAATTCAAAGCATTGAATTAAGTACTTCCTGAATTGACTGGAATTGAAATTGAATTGACCCCAACCCTGCTACTCTATGCTCATAGTATAAAACATCACCCCTTACTAGAGTTAACATTTGTATTATGTTTGGTGTGGACCCAGGAAGAACATCTATGGCTATTACAAAATCGGTTTGGGATACAAATAAACAAGTTACCTCAATTACTGTCCTCTAAATTGTGTGCCCCATGAGGCCTTCAATGTATGTTGATCACTCAAATGTGTATTGAATGTGCCACATTGGAACAATATTACATCTAGAGTCAATGTCTTCCTGTTAGGATTATTGGACAGGCATTGACATTGAGCGTGAAGAGAGGAGCGTCAAGGAGGAGGTGAGCCCGAGGGAGGGTTTGAAGAGTGAGGCGGACCGTGCCCATTCCAAGAGCTCCAATGGGACGGTTTCATCAGAGAGAGCAGAGACCATCCTGGGAAGAGTGGGCTTTCTGGCCATGAACCTCAAGCAGAAAGTCACATTTTTAAAGATGGAGGAAAAAGAGAAAAATAAGGAACTGAATAAGAAGTTGAAAGATGACGAGAAAGAGAGAAAGGAGATGAAGGCGAGAGAGAAAGAGCAAAAGAAAGCCATGAAAGCTGAGAAAAAGAGGGACAAGTTAGAACAGAAAAAGAGAGAAAAGGAAAGAAAAGAGAAGGAAAAGGCAGAGACAAAGAGGTTAGAGGGGCTGATTAAGATACACAATGCCATGATGAAAGACAGGATTAAGAAAGAGAATAAGTGGTCTGAGGAGCTGAAAAAGAGAGAGAAAGCTCAAGCTGAGCTCCTGGAGATGGAGCGAAAGATTCAAAAAAAGGAGGAGAATAAGAGAGAAAAGAGGAGGAAAGAGGAGAGGAAGAGACTGGAGAAGAGGAAAAAGAGGGATCCAAGTGGAGGTGGTACTGAGAGGGTGATAGAAGAGCAGGGAAGGGATGAAAGCTTGAAGATGAATGAGTAGACTGGGTAAGAGAGAGAGAGAGAAAAGAGAGATACTGTATTTTAGCATGCAATAAGGCATACCGTACAAAACATTATAAACACAAAATGTTTACTTTTCGCAAATTTGGGGAGTGTTGCACAGTTTAAATGTTGAATCCTAAATCGACACTAAGCACTCCTACATGTTGAAAGGATTGGATAGGTGTACATATACATTAGGTGTAATATGGCAAACAAAGCCTATCAGAGGGAAAGGTAGAGCCATTACCAGTGTTTATACCTATGGGATAGGTAGAGAAAATTCTAAAACAAATCTCACAAGCTCTCATCAATAGTCAAATGAACTACTGTTGTCTGGAGTAATGCAGGTGTTGGTGACCTAAAGAGACTGCAAATAGCACAACATTTTTAGGCCTACTGCTGCTAGGTAGCTCTCTCTCTGCTCTCCCCCTCCCCTCTGTATGTTCTTGATAGCAAGAGTGAAGTCTGGTGTGCGGGAGTCAGTGTTCCAGCTACAGCTCATTCACCATAATCACCTCAGCCTTAAAGACCCGGTCAAACTCGCCACTCATCGTCAGATCATAGTCAAGACAACCATGTTAGTCTCGCTGCTGATTCAACCTGCTTGTTTTCGCTCTTTGTGTTTTTTGCCTATTCTATTTACATTTTTCCTGTGTCACAGATTATTGGAACCTGACTCCTGCCTCCACTTCACTCCTGCCACCACCATCCCGTTTACCACTACTGGACTTCCCTTTTGGACTCACCCCGGACACTAGGACGTTACGGTACCACTCCTGCTCAGAACCTGGATCTGTTACCCTCCCTGTAGACCTGGACTTGCTCTTCCCCCTTTTTGGAAACCTGGACAATTTTACTTTGCAATAAACTTGTTAAACTTTCTCTGGCTCGGTGTAGTTGTCTACATTTGGGTTCATATCCAGTTAAATCATGACAAAAATAAGGCAGCAAGAAAGGGTCTGCAATGTGGTTATGAGATGTTCTCCATAGAATTACATAATGCACTCGAATGGCCGACTGTCAAGGAAATGATAAAAAAAACACACAAAAAAACATTTTTCATAAATGTACTGAAAGACCAACCGCAAAATGTGATTAACTGGATAGGATCAAAGACGACTCGTAAAGATAATAGGAATCTGGATCTGTTTCCTTTTCTTTTTACCTTGCTTTTGTTATTATTATTATTTTTTAAAGTTTTCTTTTTACATTTCGTAAAATGTTATAATTACAAAAACATTTCATTTTAATTTCAATTTAGTAACATACTGTATCATTCAAATGAATATTATTATTTGTCTAATCATATTTTTATCCTTTGAAGCTTAATATTTTGTAATATAATGTATGACTGACATGAGGGTAATCAAAGGGAGAGAGATAAGGGTAACAATGAAGAAACTCTTCCATTACTAAGTGATGAGTGGAAGTGTACAGTGCCCTCCTGAATTATTGGCACCAGAAAGAAATATGAACAAAAAAGGCTGTGAAAACATGTCATTGTGGTCTATCAGCTTGATCTTACACTCAAAAGATCATATGAATCTACCCTTTAATTGAGTAAAAATTGTTCAAATAAAAAAAATAATCGTCATCAACAAATCATTATTATTTTGAACAAAATCTAATTGAGTGCATTTGTAAAGTATTCAGACCCCTTGACTTTTTCCACACTTTGTCTTATTCTAAAATTGATTAAATTGTTTTTTTTCCTCATCAATCTACACACAATACCCCATAATGACAAATTGAGAACAGGTTTTTAGACTTTTTTTATAAATGTATTAAAAAATAACAAATGGAAATATTAC
Source organism: Coregonus lavaretus (assembly GCF_964263955.1). Lineage (NCBI taxonomy): Eukaryota > Metazoa > Chordata > Actinopteri > Salmoniformes > Salmonidae > Coregonus > Coregonus lavaretus. The sequence continues at coordinate 13,627,219 of NC_140025.1, forward strand.
ATTTACATAAGTATTCAGACCCTTTACTTAGTACTTTGTTGAAGCACCTTTTGCAGCGATTACAGCCTCGAGTCTTTTTGGGTATGACGCTACAAGCTTGGCACACCTGTATTTGAGGAGTTTCTCCCATTCTTCTCTGCAGATCCTCTCAAGCTCTGTCAGGTTGGATAGGGCGTGTCGCTGCACAGCTATTTTCCGGTCTCTCCAGAGATGTTAGATCGGGTTCAAGTCCGGTTTCTGGCTGGGCCACTCAAGGACATTCAGAGACTTGTCCCGAAGCCACTCCTGCGTTGTCTTGGCTGTGTGCTTAGGGTCGTTGTCCTGTAGGAAGGTGAACCTTAGCCCCAGTCTGAGGTCCTGAGCGCTCTGGAGCAGGTTTTCATCAATGATTTCTCTGTACATTGCTCTGTTCATCTTTCCCTTGATTCTGACTAGTCTACAAATAAAATAAAATAAAATTGTATTTGTCATGTGCCGAATACAACAGGTGTAGACCTTGACGTGAAATGCTTACTTACAAGCCCTTAACCAACAATGCAGTTCAAGAAATAGAGTTAAGAAAATATTTACTAAAAACACTAAAGTAAAAAATAAAATAAAAAGTAACACAATAAAATAATAATGAGGCTATTTACAAGGGGTGCCGGTACCGAGTCAATGTGTGGGGGTACAGGTTAGTTGAGGTAATTTGTACATGTAGGTAGTGGTAAATTAACTATGCATTGATAATAAACAGCGAGTAGCAGCAGTGTAAAAACAAAGGGGGGAGGTGTCAATGTAAATAGTCCGGCTGGCCATTTGATTAATTGTTCAGCACTCTTATGGCTTGGGGATAGAAGCTGTTAAGGAGCCTTTTGGACCTAGACTTGGCACTCTGGTACCGCTTGCTATGCGGTAGCAGAGAGAACAGTCTATGACTTGGGTGACTGGAGTCTTTGTAAATTTTTTGGGCCTCCCTCTGACACCTCCTAGTATATAGGTCCTGGATGGCAGGAAGCTTGGCTCCAGTGATGTACTGGGCCGTACGCACTACCCTCTGTAGCGCCTTACGGTCGGATGCCGAGCAGTTGCCATACCAGGCGGTGATGCAACTGGTCAGGAAGCTCTCGATGGTGCAGCTGTAGAACTTTTTGAGGATCTTGGGACCAATGCCAAATCTTTTCAGTCTCCTGAGGTGGAAAAGGCGTTGTTGTGCCCTCTTCACGACTGTCTTGGTGTGTTTGAACCATGATAGTTTGTTGGTGATGTGGACACCAAGGAACTTGAAACTCTCGACCTGCTCCACTACAGCCCCGTCGATGTGAATGGGGCGTGTTCCCAGTCCCTGTCCCTGAAAATCCTCCCCGGAGCATGATGCTGCCACCACCATGCTTCACCGTAGGGATGGTGCCAGGTTTCCTCCAAACGTGATCTCATCCCAGGTAAGAGGGAGAGTGGCAGCAGCAGCAGGTTCTCCCCATGTGAGCTGAGTCCAGTGGACCAGTCCTGTATCCCCCCACCCAGACAGTGACAGTGGTCTAAACCATGGCTAGCTATCCACAATCTGGCTCGACTAAACAAGGTTTACCAAGAGGGAAGGAGGGAGAGGAAGGTAGAGGAAGAGAAAGAGGGAGGTAAGGAAGGAGGAAAGGGAGAAAAGTGTTCTCTCCATCACGACTGTAAGAAGGAAAGGAGGGAGAAGGCCGAGCAAGAGGAAGAGGAAGAGGTGGAAGATGACAAGGAGAGTTGATCTGTCCATCACTACCATAAGGAGATCTCTCCTGGGGGCTCTTGTTCTCTCCTCTTTCCCACAGAGGAGCACCTTTCGCAGGCAGCCCAGAGCAGACTCTCCGCTGAGAGAAGGCTAGCCCCTGGAGGTTTCACCATGGATTTATACAGAGAACCCCCCAGTACTCAAACTGCTTTACATTGTAGAGGGGGATCTAATCTCATTGGAGGCGACCCAATGACCCAGAAATGCTCCATGGACAGACTTCCTCCCTGCTCCCCGTCTCACTGGCAGGGGGCTCGTAGGAACACCCTCCCCTCCTTGACTCCAGCTCCACCCCTTACATTTTTTAAATTTTTAGTCATTTAGCAGACGCTCTTATCCAGAGCGACTTACAGTTAGTGAATACATCTTTTTTTTTTATATACTGGCCACCCGTGGGAATCAAACCCGCAACCCTGGCGTTGCAAACGCCATGCTCTATCAACTGAGCTACATCCCTGCCGGCCATTCCCTCCCCTACCCTGGATGACGCTGGGCGAATTGTGCGCCGCCCATGAGTCTCCCGGTCGCGGCCGTCTGCGACAGAGCCTGGATTCGAACCAGGATCTCTAGTGGCACAGTTAGCACTGCGATGCAGTGCCTTAGACCACTGCGCCACTCAGGAGCTAGACCACTGCGCCACCCTTCATCACCTGCCCCCCTTATCATGTTATGAGTCTCACCTACAGGTCCCGCCCCCTGGCCTACCTGTTGCATGTGTAAGTATGGTGTGTCGGACACAGCTGCCCTCCACCTCCTCCCCCTCCTTCCCTCTTTCTCCCACTCCCCCCATCTCTCACTCTCTCTCCTCCTCCCCCTCTCTTCCATTTAAAGCAATACTTAGACCAGGCTTTCTTCCTCCTCTACCCCTCTCCACCTCCTCTTCCATTCCTACTCTCTTTCTCTCCACCTCCTCCTCATCCTCCTTTGTTCCCCCTCTCCCGCCCTCCAGTGAGAGGCAGGAGGTCACCTCGCTATCACTCTATCCAGCTGGAGCCGCTGAGAGGGCGAGGAGCAGAGGAGGGGTATAGAGGAAGCCCAAAGGAGACAAGAGGGAGAGGAGGAGAGGAGGAGAGGGAGTGAGACACTATGTTAGCTGTTGTGGTGTGATATGTGTAGTTACTTGTAATAACCACTATAGCATGCTGGACACTTATTTGGTGCTTGCTGACCTCAATGTGTGCATGCATATCAACAGTCTAAAGCAGTCATCTCCAATCCAAAGAATTAGTTGGAATCATTTGTTTATTAGACATTTCCAATTTATACTGTATGGATAATAAAACCCATCCTTTATTCACTTGTGTTTTAGCTTTTTCCCCACACCCACACTGAAAGTTGTTACTGTTACTTTAGTCTGTCTTGCTTTATGATAGTCACATGCCTCTACCTTTACAAGAAGTCTGTCAGTATTCTTCATGAGGGCTTTAAAGCTAATGTTAATTTGACTGTGTACTTCAAGAACATACATGTATTTTCCAAGACAGACCTGTTACTGGCTGTGTCTAAATATCCATTCTAGCGTAATACATACTTAAACTGCATACTAATTTCGCCTTTGATCTAGTAGAATTCACTCTTCTTATCTGACTCACTTGTTTGGCAACAGCTGATAGTCAGATAAATTGACGCGCTGTACCGAAATGAACGAATGACGGGAGTAAATGCAATCGCGCATTAGATGACGAATTCTGAGTACTATTGCTGCGTTCACATGCTAGTCGGAACTTGGAAACCCGGAAATGTCAGACTTGCTTACTGGTTGTATTTATACACGTGCCGCATTCAACGAACAGCAAGTCGGACATTTCAGAGTTTCCTAGGTCCGACTAGCATGTGAACGCGGCATAGTTTCTAAATTTCACATACTATAAAACTAAATGTTTTTACATACTATTTATTACTCTAATATGGGTATTTGGACACTGCCTCTTTGTCTCTCACACACTGAGCACGAGCACAGTCATTATGGCCACATCTTCCTCTGACCTGGCAGACCACCTGTGCTGTTCCATCTTCACAAACATCTACACTGAGCCTGTGTCTCTAAGCTATCAGCACACCTTCTGCAAGAGATGCCTCCAAGACAGCCTGAATGCTGGACACCAACTCTGTCAAGTGGGCAGGGCTCTGGTCAGAGACAGAATCTTCCAGATCAACAGACTGATCAGGAACGTGGCCTACCAGCTGAAACTGGAGGAAGATGCTAAAAGACAGAGAGCTACAGCCGAGAGAGGAAACAGTAGAGAGATGAATGTCGTGAACATGGAGAGGCTCTGAAGCTGTTCTGTGAGACGGACAGTAAGCTGATCTCTGTGATCTGCAGAGATGGGTGAGACGACAGAGGACACACATTCAAACCTATAAGAGAAGCACATGAGGATCTGAAAAAAGAGGTAGCCTCAGATTTATGCTACTTCAAGAAGGACATTAGTGTGCTGGAATACTCAAGAGATGAGCAGCAAAGAGAAATGTCTCAAGCAAAAGAGACGTCAGATCATCTCAAAGTCCAGATTAGGTTGCTTGGTTGACAATGAGATAGTACTTGCCAGGCTGGAGGAACAGCTAAAGGTGAAGAGAGTTAAAACGGCCTCTCTTCGGTTTGAGCTGGACCTCACTGAGACCAGAGACTTCCTGCTCTAGTGGATGGAGAGGGGCTGCACTGAGATGAGGGAGAGGAGGAAGGAGGAGGAGTGGGTGGAGAGGAATATGATTGAGAGGAATATGATAGAGGGATTAGGATAGAGGGGAATATGATAGAGGGAATATATTGAGAGGAATATGACAGAGAGGATTTGTTTCATTAGATCACTTTAAGACTGAAAATCTCTTAGGCTGACAGTCCCTGAAATTGGGCGCTAGAATTTCTGTAAAAAAATATGTAAATGTTTACATGACTTATTTGATTGATTTCCCAACCATTTTATATTTCAGAAGACATCCATCCAGACCTTCCGAGAACCCCGTAAACGTCCTCTGTCGAATAAACTTGTATTTGCCTCACTCTGGTGGTCGGCTGCATCATTACATCCATTTATATCACTTAACTGCAACGTTAAGTCAAAGGGGCATTCCAGGAAAAACATTTATCCAGCTTGAATGCTTCACGGCACAGACATGGCAAAGTAATCACTGAATTTGTCTCGAGCAGGCAGAGCTAAATACATAACTTTCATAGCTTTACTATAAAGAATGCGACCTACACACTTCCTTAAACCAAAAATAAGTCAAGAAGTAATTTTGTGTGGAAGTCAAACATTTGTTCAGAACGACAAAATTGAGACCTTTACATAGCCCTTCTCCCATTGTCTATAGCAGGGATGCACACTGGTTAAATGGCCCAAATGTTAATTTAGACATTCACAAATTTTACAGATTTTGACTATCACTAATGTCATGAAATGTTTGGCAAAGTAGTAAAGAAGGTTGTATTATACTTTTCTTGTGTACTAGATCATATGGTTTGAAAAGTTTTTTTTTTTTTCTTAGACATAAATGAACAATTCCAGGTGAAAGCTAAAGGCCATAGCTTCCTGGGGGGAGGGACACCACTACATTAATAAAATATTGCCCTCTTGCTAGATTGATGACTAAAGCCCTAGTGAAACAGTGCAAAATGGTTGTCAGCTCAACTGGTTAAATACAAGACCTGTTCATTGTGAAATGTATGTGTTCAAGTCTAATAATTTTGCTCTATATATTTTCTGCTCTGTATGTAATTTTATCTGTTTAAGCTGTTTGGACTGTTAATAGGCCCTTTTCACGTGACGTCAGACAACTTCCGTTCTGCCGCGATGCAGGTTATGTTTACATCTGGTGTCGCTTAGGAACGCTTAGCTAGTAGCACATCATTATGGAGTTCACCCAGTCCCTTTCACATCTGCCACCAATACGACTTAACGACGTAGAACGACTTGCTGACAAGTGGTCCCTTACTTCAAGATCGAAGCTTGATAAAGGCTACAAGTTCTTCGTTGAAGGTTACCTGTTTGATTATGAAAGTACGTGTTTATCATTATTTAGCTTAAATTAGCCCTATGCTAGCGAAGGTTATGAGCTGACGAGTTTCTGTTTTGCAGCCTCTTTTTAATATTACTGCTGTTTGTATCGACCGTAAGATAAGAGTCAGTAATGTATTAATTAACCCCAATCATTCCAGTGGAATCTAGACGGCACTGATCCCTGTTTAATACGGATCCGTCCACTGGCCGATGTGTATCTATCCTCAGGGGGAAAGTGCTGACTGCAAACAAAGGTGCTCCCACGAAGAATCTTAAAACTTGGTCCCTCATCTCTCCTGATCGCCCTCACCCAACGGGCACGTATTTCTCCATCAACAGGGAAATCGTGAAAACTCAGATACGGGAATTTCTGTTTGTTGTTTGAACAAAATGGTACACTGCAATAGCATCTTCTCGAAGATTGTGCCATGCTTCGGTGTTGGATGGGATACTGTTGCGATACAGACACCGGGAGAAAAGAAACAGCTAAATTAACATTCAGCTTTGACCAGGAATCAATATTTATCTAGCTATCATGCACAACAGTATTTGAATAGGTGAGTTACTATACATTCATGAATAAACTAACTGCCTAACAAAGGGTTAGATAGCTAGCTAAGTAAACTTGTTACATTACAGCCAGGCAGCAATGTAACGCTACCTTTTAACGTTATCGGTATCTGGTACTAAGTTGTTGTTAGCTAACGTTAGCCCACTTTTAAGTAACTAAGGCAGTGAACAATTATGAATTAACAATAACGTTAGCAAGTTACAAACCATTGCATATACGTAAACATTATTACTCTTAACTTTACTAATTTAACTTAAACGTACCTTTTGGAATTTCTTCAAGTAGCTAGCTTGCTAGTTAGTGGTCAACAGTTGTATTTTCGTTGAGAAGTCTCAGGTTACGGGCGAACGGAAGTGAAGTTAACCTGCTACGCGGAAAGGCGGAAGTTAGATGACGTCATCGTGAAAAGGGCCTATTGATATAACACAGGGCACCATTGAGAAAGAGACACTGGTCTCAATTGGGATTCCCTGTACAAATAAAGAGGAATATGATAGCGAGTATTATGTTGGAGTGGAATATGATGGAGAGGTATATAATAGAGGGAAAATAATAGAGGGAATATGATAGAGGGAATATGATGGAGGGAATATGATAGAGGAATATGATGTAGGGGAATATGATAGAGAATGAATGGAGGAATGTGTGACGCTCTTGAGCAACAAAGGTTGTCTGTTTGGTTATATAATCTGGAAAGACATGGATAAGAAAATGTTCAAACATAATTTTAAACAATACTGTTCTATAGTCAGCTGATATTGATTTCCTTATTTAATAATTGATTAAACTTAAATGCTAAACATCAATGACATCTACTCTTCAATTACATTTTTTGGGCCTATATAATTACACATCCAGCTAATTTTATTCCTCTATGAGCATGCATACCGTAAAGATACCGTAAGGATCACTCGACTGCAACAGCTCTGGTTGATTTAATCGATCAATGGCTCAGGTCACTTGACCAAGATAAACTTGTGGATGAGCTACTTCTTGATTTTAGTGCTGCATTTGACCTTGTTGATCATATGGCTAATAGCTGAGGCCATTGAAGAGAGATATTTTCTTGAACCCTCATTTCTTTTTTGGAACTTTGTTACTGAGGTGACATATCCTATGGAAGACTTGTTTTACTGTAGTAAGGTAGCCTATGTATTTCATTGATGATGATGATAATGAAAAATATTGACATTAGTGGTAGGCTGAGATCGAACAAACAACCTAAGTAAGCCTGGCTGCTAGTTATGATATCTAAAACAAATTGACTTTTAATTAGGCAAAACACATGTCGTTTGAATGGTCAACCATTTAATATGAGTTACAGCATTATATTTTAATAAAAAATTAGGTTATATGGATTAATTGTATATATTAGGTATGACTGTGCTGCATAGGTACAAAAAAATAGAAAATAAATAAACTAAATTGTGCCAGCATTTGATTACACATAAAAGCTGCGGTGGGTAACCATGGCAATGGGGACTCCATTGTGACATCACAAGATTCCGATTCTGGAAGGTTACCTGTTGCACAGACAAACTGAACAGTGCAAAGAGACTGATTCAACTAACCACTGACAGATTATTAATGTCCTATTTCATTAGTGAGAGAACACACTGCTTACTTCAGAGGTAGGTTGTAATATAACTTATTGTGAATGTGTTTCAGTAGTATAACTTATTTTCAAATTACTTGTGTATGAATGTGACATTTTAAGTAGACCTAACATGACTAGTGAAACTGTTGAAGAGAGATAGTTTGCTTGAGTCCTCTTTTTGTGAGAAAATGCTTCATCCTGACACCTGAGATGCCATGTTACAATTGTAGTGAGCCAGCCTAATGGCTAATGCATTCTATTGATGACAGAAAAAAATAACCTCTCTCTGTGTTAATCACCAACATATGTTGTAATCAATTATCTCAATAAATATGTACCAAAAGAGTATGTTGTGTAAAAAAACAAGTACGCCTACCTAATTTGTAGCTGATTCATTTCTAATAAGAATAATATGTTCTTAATTGAATGGACATCCATTTCAAATGGTTGAATTGATAGACCTCTTTAAATTGAGGTGCACTCAGGGGCACTCAAAGAGAAGACTGGCGTTTTTACCTCCTTGGTTTTTTTAAATAGATGAAAGTGTACAAGTTAGGTCCTGCATGGATATAGAGTCATTTTCTACCCAAAACACAGTGTTTTCAATGATATGATGGAACTGATTAGTGTGGTTTGTGAGAACCAAGCCCAATATGGAGTAGAGCTACATGAGGGGTTGAATAAGGCTCAATAGTAAGGTACAGAAAGACCCTGAAGTTTGCTTTTTAAAGTCTGTATTGTGCTTTTTCATCTGCCATGGCAACGCCTTGCATCACAATGATGATGCCAAAGAACAGCCAAAATCGATTCATTTGAACTTGGTCGCTTTTCCAGTAGCCAACTTTTTACTAGTAATTCAGATAGGCCTATTGCGTAAACATATCTGGAGCAGAATTCTCACTTGCTTAATTGTAAGTAGCTGGGAAGAAAACGTTTGCACATTGTAAAGAGATGCATTATTATTTGGTTAGCATCACCCACTTACTACAACGTTATGTATTTTCCAGAGTTATTGTTAGCTAAGAGGAAGACATGGAGGGTTCAACGCTGACACAGAGGAGGGGTGAGTGTCGGTTGGAGGAAAGGGCGATCTAGACAGACTACGTGATGGAGCTGGGAGCCAGGTTGGCTCTGGTTTTGCAGATCCAGAAGGATCAGGAGAAGAAGATGAAGAGGATTTGGTTCAAGACGAGGAAAATGCCAAGACTGATTGAGGAGGTAACAAGACCAACTTTGACAAAGTTCTATTTAAAAATATTAAATAAAGCAAATATAAGTTATTGTAAGGGCAAAATGTTCCATATGCCATTGAATGTAAGCTAACAATGTTTTGTCCTTATTTATTTTTGTATTAGGCCACACCAAGGCAATGCTTATATCTGTTCTTGTCTAAATGTGTTGTATCATGTCTTTCTGTTTCAGTGTATTTATGTCCTCAGTTCTTATGGTTGTCTTGTCATAAAAAATAAACAACCGTTCTATCATAGACGCTCATATCAGGATGATGTGGTTGTCTCACCTTGCTACCTTAAGTTGAATGCACTAACTAACTATAAGTCATTCTGGATGAAAGCGTCTGATAAATGGCTAAAATGTCAAATGTTATGCTGGGTGTGGGGCATGTATTTTTACACTTAGCTGGCCCATTGGCTAGGGGACCCAGGGTTGGGACAGACTGGTGCAGAGCATCTGAGAGGACACTATATATATATATATATATGTGATGTATAAGTAAATAGTGCTGACTCATACAGTATGTATGTATGTACTGAATGTGATCACTTTCATCATGTCTGTTTCTTTTCTCACGCAGAATGTGAGAGATGTGAGCAACTGTCCTCTCACTGAGTTTATGGCTCCCTGTATTGACTCCCTCCCACCACTGGCTTTCACCAATCAGAGGCCTATACCAACCATGTTGCATCCCCACTCTCCATTTGCCATACGCGCTCAGGATGCACAGCGGTTCATTATATTTTCATACTTTGTCCCTGAAACCTGCCAGTCTGCTGAATGCCCAGTTGCCACAGAGGCCACTGCAGATGTATCTACAGGTATACGAGAGGACCTATGGACAGATACACATCTTTCCTCAATGCTGCATCGATACCTGCCACACTTCTTTGACGAAGACTCCATGCAGCCACATCAGGCAGTAGAGGGCACCACTGAGTTCTCAGTTGTTCCAGTGGCAATATCTAATGTCGAGAAAGAGGACAGATTCTCTCCTTACTCCCTCCCACCACTGGCTCAGTGGTTCATTGGCAATTCATTCAATTTCCTCGAAACCTCCCAGCCTGCTGTTTCAGCCACAGAGTGCCCAGTTACCACAGAGGCCACTGCTACCACAGCCACTGTCAAGGGAGAGAATCGATGGGCAGCTAGAAGTCTTCCTTCAGAGCTGCCTCCATGCCTGCCAACAGTCTTTGACGATGACTTCATGCCACCAGAGCAGACAGTAGAGGATACCTATGAGGTCTCAGTTGCTACAGAGACCACTGCAGGCACAGCTACTGTTGATTTTGGAGTGTACAGATCAGCAGCTAAATGCCCTGTCCCAATGCTGCCTCCAAGTCTGCCACTTGTCTTTGAAGTTGACTATAAACTGCCAGGAGAGGCAGTAGAGGGCACCACCAAGTGTCCAGTTATCAGTGAAACAAACAATGATGTGTCCACTCACCTCAAAGAGGACATGGCAGCTGATCAAAGCCCTCCTGACCCAGCAGCACTGCCTCCAAGCTCGCCATGTATCCGAGACTCTGACCACAAACTGACCGAGGACCAGCAACACTGTCTCTAATCCTGACCTGCACCCACAACAATGCCCATAAACAGCTATGGAAGACAGTTGAGTGGACTACAAAGTGCTCAGTCAACAGAGAGGCAACTGTTTCCATTTACAACTGGGATGATAAAAGTCTTCCAGGTCTGCAATGCATTCACAACAACAATGACCACAAGCAGCCAAAGGAGAAAGTTGAGGACACCACAGAGTGCTCAGTTAACACAGAGGCAAGTGCAGTTGCATCCACTGTCAAGAGAAAGGAACTGATGAGTGATAAAAGCCCTGTCCTAGCACTAACTCCAAGCCTGGCATGCATCCATGACAAGGACCACAAGCAGCCAGAGCAGAAAGGGAAGGGCACTAGTGAAGAGGTGGATCGCTGCCCTCATGCTCAACAGCTGGTCCCAGATGCTAACTTAACTCTGGCAACCCCTCTGCTCTGCTTGGCCACTAAGACGCCTGTTAGAGTGAGAGCCTCCATATGCAGGTCAGAGGATGAGGAACCCAGGCCCTGGACGCTGGAAGAGGCAAAGGTAGGTGTCCTATTTTACACTACTACTCTACAGGGTTGGGGGTCTGTTCCATTTCAATTCAAAGCATTGAATTAAGAACTTCCTGAATTGACTGGAATTGAAATGGAATTGACCCCAACCCTGCTACTCTATGCTCATAGTATAAAACATCACCCCTTACTAGGGTTAACATTTGTATTACGTTTGGTGTGGACCCAGGAAGAACATCTATGGCTATTATGAAATCGGTTTGGGATACAAATAAACAAGTTACCTCAATTACTGTCCTCCAAATTGTGTGCCCCATGAGGCCTTCAATGTATGTTGATCACTCAAATGTGTATTGAATGTGCCACATTGGAACAATATTACATCTAGAGTCAATGTCTTCCTGTTAGGATTATTGGACAGGCATTGACATTGAGAGTGAAGAGAGGAGCGTCAAGGAGGAGTTGAGCCCAAGGGAGGGATTGAAGCGTGAGGCGGACCGTGCCCATTCCAAGAGCTCCAATGGGACGGTTTCATCAGAGAGAGCAGAGACCATCCTGGGAAGAGTGGGCTTTCTGGCCATGAACCTCAAGCATTAAGTCACGTTTATAAAGATCGAGGAAAAAGAGCAAAATAAGAAACTGAATAAGATGTTGAACGGTGACGAGAAAGAGAGAAATGAGATGAAGGCGAGAGAGAAAGAGCAAAAGAAAGCCATGAAGGCTAAGAAAAAGAGGGACAAGTTAGAACAGAAAAAGAGAGAGAAGGAAAGAAAAGAGAAGGAAAAGGCAGAGAAAAAGAGGTTAATGCGGCTGATTAAGATACACAATGCCATGATGAAAGACAGGATTAAGAAAGAGAAGAAGTGGTCTGAGGAGCTGAAAAAGAGAGAGAAAGCTCAAGCTGAGCTCCTGGAGATGGAGCGAAGATTCAAAAAAAGGAGGAGAAGAAGATAGAAAAGAGGAGGAAAGAAGAGAGGAAGAGACTGGAGAAGAGGAAAAAGAGGGGAGCCAGCTGGAGGTGGAACTGAGAGGGTGATAGAAGAGCAGGGAAGGGATGAAAGCTTGAAGATGGATGAGTAGACTGGGTAAGAAAGAGTGAGAAGGGAGATACTGTATTTTTGCATGCAATGAAAAGCAAAGAATAAAAAATTAAATGTTTCCTCTGTTTGTTTTTTGTCAATGCATACCGTACAAAACATTATAAACACAAAATGTTTACTTTTCTACAGCACAGCAAGCGGTACCAGAGTGCCAAGTCTAGGTCCAAAAGGTTCCTTAACAGCTTCTACCCCCAAGCCATAAGACTGCTGAACAATTAATCAAATGGCCACCCAGACTATTTACATTGACACCTCCCCCCTTTGTTTTTACACTGCTGCTACTTGCTGTTTATTATCTATGTATAGTTACTTTACACCTACCTAAATGTACAAATTACCTCAACTAACCTGTACCCCCAAACCTTGACTCGGTACCGGTACCCCTTGTATATAGCCTCGTTATTATTTTATTGTGTTACTTTTTTCTTTTTTTTTTACTTTAGTGTATTTAGTAAATATTTTCTTAACTCTATTTCTTGGACTGCATTGTTGGTTAAGGGCTTATAAGTAAGCATTTCACGGTAAGGTCTACACCTCTTGTATTCGGCACATGCCAAATACAGTTTGATTTTATTTTATTTGGAGACTAGTAAGGATCAATGGAAAGATTAACAGAGCAATTTACAGAGAAATCCTTGATGAAAACCTGCTCCAGAGCGCTCAGGACCTCAGACTGTGGCTAAGGTTCACCTTCCTACAGGACAACGACCCTAAGCACACAGCCAAGACAACGCAGGAGTGGCTTCGGGACAAGTCTCTGAATGTCCTTGAGTGGCCCAGCGGGGCCAGACCGGACTAGGGGCGCAATGAGGGGATTGTTGGAGGGTGGTGGTCAAGCCCGGAGCCGGAACCGCCTCAGAGGAGGAATGCCCACCTGGCCCTCCCCTGTTCGGTTTATATTTGGCACGGTCGCAGTCCGCGCCTTTGGGGGGGGGGATACTGTCACGCCCTGGCTCTGGGACTCTGTTATGTTGAGCCAGGGTGTGTTGTTTCTATGTGTTTTGTGTTCTAGGTTGATTATCTAGCTCATGTGTTTCTGTGTTGGCCGGGGTGGTTCTCAATCAGAGGCAACGAATATCAGCTGTTGCTTGTTGTCTCTGATTGGGTACCATACTTAGGCAGCCTGTTTTCCACAGTGTTTTGTGGGATCTTGTTCCGTGTATGGTTAGTGTCTGTTACCAAGGATGTCAAGTATTGTTTTGTTGTTTTGTTTCGTGTAAAAATAAATAAGTATGTTCGCAAATCACGCTGCGCATTGGTCCACTTCCTCCAACGATCGTGACAGGTGCCAATAATTCAGGAGGGCACTGTACACTTCTACTCATCACTTAGAAACTGTAATGGAAGAAGTCTTCATTGTTACCCTTATCTCTCTCCCTTTGATTACCCTCATGTCAGTCATAGATTATATCACAAAATATTAAGCTTCAAAGGCAAAAAATATGATTAGACAAATAATATTTATTTGAATGATACTGTATTTTACTATATTTAAATTTAAATGAAATGTTTTTGTAATTATTACATTTTACGAAATGTAAAAACAAAACATTAAAAAAATTCAAAAATAACAAAAGCAAGGTAAAAAGAAAAGGACACAGAAACAGATCCAGATTCCTATTGATTTTATGAGTTGTCTTTGACCATATCCAGTTAATCACATATAGCAGTTGGTCTTTCAGTACATTTTATGAAAAAAACAATGTTGTGTGTTTTTTTTTGTAATTTCCTTGACAGTCGGCCATTCGAGTGCATTATGTAATTCTATGGAGAACATCTCATAACCACATTGCAGAACCTTTCTTGCTGCCTTATTTTGTGCCTAATTTTCTCTACCTATCCCATAGGTATAAACACTGGTAATGGCTCTACCTTTCCCTCTGATAGGCTTTGTTTGCCATATTACACCTAATTTATATAGCCATATGATCAACAAGGTCAAATGCAGCACTAAAATCAAGAAGCAGCTCATCCACAAGTTTATCTTGGTCAAGTGACCTGAGCCATTGATGGATTAAATCAACGAGAGCTGTTGCAGTCGAGTGATCCTTACGGTATCTTTACGGTATGCATGCTCATAGAGGGATAAAATTAGCTGGATGTGTAATTATATAGGCCCAAAAAATGTAATTGAAGAGTAGGTGTCATTGATGTTTAGCATTTTAGTTTAATAAATTATTAAATAAGGAAATCAATATCAGCTGACTATAGAACAGTATTTGTAGACCTGCCAACAGCGCCCATTGTTTAAAAATATATTTGTACATTTTCTTATCCATGTCTTTCCAGTTGATATAACCAAACAGACAACCTTTGTTGCTCAAGAGCGTCACACATTCCTCCATTCATTCTCTATAATATTCCCCTCCATCATATTCCTCTATCATATTCCATCTATTATATTCCCTCTATTATATTCCCTCTGTTATATTCCTCTCCATCATATTCCACTCCATCATAATACTCGCTATCATATTCCCTCTATCATATTCCTCTTTATTTATACAGGGAATCCCAATTGAGACCAGTGTCTCTTTTTCAATGGTGCCCAGTGTTATATCAATGAACAATCCAAACAGCTTAAATAGATACAATTACATACAGAGCAGAAAATATAAAGAGCAAAATTATTAGACTTGAACACATATATTTCACAATGAACAGGTCTTACATTTACATTACATTTTAGTCATTTAGCAGACGCTCTTATCCAAAGCGACTTACAGTTAGTGGGCCCCCGTGGGAAACGAACCCACAACCCTGGCGTTGCAAGCACTACCAACTGAGCTACAGGAGGGCCTGTCTTATATTTAACCAGTTGAGCTGACAACCATTTTGCACTGTTTCACTAGGGCTATAGTCATCAATCTAGCAAGAGGGCAATATTTTATTAATGTAGTGGTGTCCCTCCCCCCAGGAAGCTATGACCTTTAGCTTTCACCTGGAATTGTTCATTTATGACTGAGAAAAAAAAAAAACTTTTCAAACCATATGATCTAGTACACAATAAAAGTATAGTACAACCTTCTTTACTACTTTGCCAAACATTTCATGACATTAGTCATAGTCAAAATCTGCTAAATTTGTGGATGTCTAAATTAACATTTGGGCCATTTAACCAGTGTTCATCCCTCCTATAGACAAAGGGAGAAGGGCTATGTAAAGGTCTCGATTTTGTCGTTCTGAACAAATGTTGGACTTCCACACAAAATTACTTCTTGACTTCTTTTAGGTTTAAGGAAGTGTGAAGGTCGCGTTCTTTATCGTTGAGCTATGAAAGTTATGTATTTAGCTCTGCCTGCTCGAGACAAATTCAGTGATTGCTTTGCCATGTCTGTGCCGTGAAGCAGTCAAGCTGGATAAAAGTTTTTCCTGGAACGCCACTTTGATGTAGCGCTGCAGTGAAGTGATATAAATGGATGTAATTATGCAGCCGACCACCAGAGGGAGGCAAATACAAGTTTATTCGACAGAGGATGTTTACATAGTTCTAGGAAGGTCTGGATGGATGTCTTCTGAAATATAAAACGGTGGGAAATCAATCAAATAAGTCATGTAAACATTTACATATTTTTTAAAGAAATTCTAGCGCCCGATTTCGGGGACTGTCAGCCTAAGAGATTTTATGTCTTAAAGTGATCTAATGAAAAAACAAATCCTCTCTGTCACATTCCTCTCAATATATTCCCTCTATCATATTCCCCTCCATCCTAATCCCTCTATCATATTCCTCTCTATCATATTCCTCTCCAACCACTCCTCCTCCTTCCTCCTCTCCCTAATCTCAGTGCAGCCCCTCTCCATCCACTAGAGCAGGAAGTCTCTGGGCTCAGTGAGGTCCAGCTCAGACTGAAGAGAGGCCGTTTTAACTCTCTTCTCCTTTAGCTGTTCCTCCAGCCTGGCAAGTACTATCTCCTTGTCAACCAAGCAACCTGATCTGGACTTTGAGATGATCTGACGTCTCTTTTGCTTGAGACATTTCTCTTTGCTGCTCATCTCTTGAGTATTCCAGTACACAAATATCCTTCTTGAAGTAGCATAAATCTGAGGCTACCTCTTTTTTCAGATCCTCATGTGCTTCTCTTATAGGTTTGAATGTGTGTCCTCTGTCGTCTCACCCATCTCTGCAGATCACAGAGATCAGATTACTGTCCGTCTCACAGAACAGCTTCAGAGCCTCTCCATGTTCACGACATTCATCTCTCTACTGTTTCCTCTCTCGGCTGTAGCTCTCTGTCTTTTAGCATTTTCCTCCAGCTTCAGCTCGAAGGCCACGTTCCTGATCAGTCTGTTGATCTGGAAGATTCTGTCTCTGACCAGAGAGTCTTGGAGGCATCTCTTGCAGAAGGTGTGCTGATAGCTTAGAGACACAGGCTCAGTGTAGATGTCTGTGCAGATGGAACAGCACAGGTGGCCTTAATGACTGTGCTCATGCTCAGTGTGTGAGAGACAAAGAGGCAGTGTCCGAATACCCATATTAGAGTACTAAATAGTATATAAAAACATTTAGTTTTTTAGTATGTGAAATTTAGAAATTATGCCGCGTTCACATGCTAGTCGGACCTAGGAAACTCTTAAATGTCTGACTTGCTGTTCGTTGAATGCGCCACGTGTATAACTACAACCAGTAAGCAAGTCTGACATTTCCGGGTTTCCAAGTTCCGACTAGCATGTGAACGCGGCAATAGTACTCAGAATTCGTCATCTAATGAGCGATTGCATTGACTCCCGTCATTTGTTCATTTCGGTACAGCGCGTCAATTTATCTGACTATCAGCTGTTGCAAAACAAGTGAGTCAGAAAAGAAGAGTGCATTCTACTAGATCAAAGGCGAAATTAGTATGCAGTTTAAGTATGTATTACGCTAGAATGGATATTTAGACACGGCCAGTAACAGGTCTGTCTTGGAAAATACATGTATATTCTTGAAGTACACAGTCAAATTAACATTAGCTTTAAAGCCCTCATGAAGAATACTGATAGACTTCTTGTAAAGGTAGAGGCATGTGACTATCATAAAGCAAGACAGACTAAAGTAACAGTAACAACTTTCAGTGTGGGTTTGGGGAAAAAGCTAAAACACAAGTAAATAAAGGATGGGTTTTATTATCCATACAGTATAAATAGGAAATGTCTAATAAACAAATGATTCCAACTAATTATTTGGATTGGAGATGACTGCTTTAGACTGTTGATATGCATGCACACATTGAGGTCAGCAAGCACCAAACAAGTGTCCAGCATGCTATAGTGGTTATTACAAGTAACTACACACATCACACCACAACAGCTAACATAGTGTCTCACTCCCTCTCCTCCTCTCCACCTCTCCCTCTTGTCTCCTCTGTTCTTCCTCTATTCCTCCTCCTCTCCTCCTCGCCCTCTCAGCGGCTCCAGCTGGATAGAGTGACGGCGAGGTGGCCTCCTGCCTCTCTCACTGGAGGGCGGGAGAGGGGGAACAAAGAGGAGGAGGAGGAGGTGGAGAGAAAGAGAGTAGGAATGGAAGAGGAGGTGGAGAGGGGTAGAGGAGGCAGAAAGCCTGGTCTAAGTATTGCTTTAAAGGGAAGAGAGGGGGACGAAGAGAGAGTGCGAGAGATGGGGGGAGTGGGAGAAAGAGGGGAGGAGGGGGAGGAGGGGGAGGGCAGCTGTTTCCGACACTCCATCCTTACACCTGCAACAGGTAGGCCAGGGGGTGGGACCTGTAGGTGAGACTCATAACATGATAAGGGGGGCAGGTGAAGAAGGGGTGGAGCTGGAGTCAAGGAGGGGAGGGTGTTCCTACGAGCCCCCTGCCAGCGAGACGGTTGAGCAGGGAGGAAGTCTGTCCACGGAGCATTTCTGGGTCATTGGGTCGCCTCCAATGAGATTACATCCCCCTCTACAATATAAAGCAGTTTGAGTACTGGGGGGTTCTCTGTATAAATCCAAGGTGAAACCTCCAGGGGCTAGCCTTCTCTCAGGAGAGAGTCTGCTCTGGGCTGCCTGCGAAAGGTGCTCCTCTGTGGGAAAGAGGAGAGAACAAGAGGCCCCAGAAGAGATCTCCTTATGGTAGTGATGGACATATCAACTATCCTTGTCATCTTCCACCTCTTCCTCTTCCTCTTCTTCTTGCTCGGCCTTCTCCCTCCTTTCCTTCTTACAGTCGTGATGGAGAGAACCCTTTTCTACCTTTCCTCCTTCCTCTCCTCCCTCTTTCTCTTCCTCTACCTTCCTCTCCCTCCTTCCCTCTTGGTAGACCTTGTTTAGTCAAGCCAGATTGTGGATAGCTAGCCATGGTTCAGACCACTGTGGCTCTCTGGGAGGGGAGTTACAGGACTGGTCCACTGGACTCAGCTCACATGGGGAGAACCTGCTGCTGCTGCCACTCCCCCTCTTAACTAGGATGAGATCACGTTTGGAGGAAACCTGGCACCATCCCTACGGTGAAGCATGGTGGTGCCAGCATCATGCTGTGGGGAGGATTTTCAGGGACAGGGACTGGGAACACGCCCCATTTGCATCGACGGGGCTGTAGTGGAGCGGGTCGAGAGTTTCAAGTTCCTTGGTGTCCACATCACCAACAAACTTTCATGGTTCAAACACACCAAGACAGTCGTGAAGAGGGCACGACAACGCCTTTTCCACCTCAGGAGACTGAAAAGATTTGACATTGGTCCCAAGATCCTCAAAAAGTTAAACAGCTGCACCATCGAGATTATCCTAACCGGTTGCATCACCGCCTGGTATGGCAACTGCTCGGCATCCGACCGTAAGGCGCTACAGAGGGAAGTGCGTACGGCCCAGTACATCACTGGGGCCAAGCTTCCTGCCATCCAGGACCTATATACTAGGCGGTGTCAGAAGGCAAGCGGTACCAGAGTGCCAAGTCTAGGTCCAAAAGGCTCCTTAACAGCTTCTACCCCCAAGCCATAAGACTGCTGAACAATTAATCAAATGGCCACCCGGACTATTTACATTGACACCTCCCCCCTTTGTTTTTACACTGGTAATAGGAATCTGGATCGGTTTCCTTTTCTTTTTACCTTGCTTTTGTTATTATTATTATTTTTTAAAGTTTTCTTTTTACATTTCGTAAAATGTTATAATTACAAAAACATTTCATTTTAATTTCAATTTAGTAACATACTGTATCATTCAAATAAATATTATTATTTGTCTAATCATATTTTGCCAGCTAACTGGGTGGCAGGCTGCAATCAGTAGCTGTAATTAAGTACAGCAGCCATCAACCATCTAACGTTAATGCCTCGGATAATGAGGTTAGAAGAACAGCTGAATGGTCGGTAGCTAGCTGGCTCAATTACAGGTACTCTTAAGCGTGAAATAACATTGGAAACAACTAACCACAGTTGCTAAAAGTTACCAGTAGCTACCCACTAGCTAGCTAGCTTTGTTGGTCCAAGTGGTGGGTTAGCTAGCACTCGTGCTTCGCCGGGGTCCACCGAATAGAATACTTACCTACAATAATTACCTACAATAACCTACAATAACTACCTAAGTAAACTACCTATAATACCTGACTACAATACCTACATACAATCTAAATACATGGTTTAAGCTTTACTCAACAACATATAAGAAGCCAGCTTATCTCCTGCTAGAGAAAACACAACCTCTCCCGACAACCTCGAGGCAAGAGACCTTTCTCTCTTTCTCGTCATCTTTCAACTTCTTATTCAGTTCCTTATTTTTCTCTTTTTCCTCCATCTTTAAAAATGTGACTTTCTGCTTGAGGTTCATGGCCAGAAAGCCCACTCTTCCCAGGATGGTCTCTGCTCTCTCTGATGAAACCGTCCCATTGGAGCTCTTGGAATGGGCACGGTCCGCCTCACTCTTCAAACCCTCCCTCGGGCTCACCTCCTCCTTGACGCTCCTCTCTTCACTCTCAATGTCAATGCCTGTCCAATAATCCTAACAGGAAGACATTGACTCTAGATGTAATATTGTTCCAATGTGGCACATTCAATACACATTTGAGTGATCAACATACATTGATGGCCTCATGGGGCACACAATTTAGAGGACAGTAATTGAGGTAACTTGTTTATTTGTATCCCAAACCGATTTTGTAATAGCCATAGATGTTCTTCCTGGGTCCACACCAAACGTAATACAAATGTTAACCCTAGTAAGGGGTGATGTTTTATACTATGAGCATAGATTAGCAGGGTTGGGGTCAATTCAATTTCAATTCCAGTCAATTCAGGAAGTACTTAATTCAATGCTTTGAATTGAAATGGAACAGACCCCCAACCCTGTAGAGTAAAAGTTTAAAATAGGACACCTACCTTTGCCTTTTTCAGCGTCCAGGGCCTGGGTTCCTCATCCTCTGACCTGCATATGGAGGCTCTCACTCTAACAGGCGTCTTAGTGGCCATGCAGAGCAGAGGGGTTGCCAGAGTTAAGTTAGCATCTGGGACCAGCTGGTGAGCATGAGGGCAGCGATCCACCTCTTCACTAGTGCCCTTCCCTTTCTGCTCTGGCTGCTTGTGGTCCTTGTCATGGATGCATGCCAGGCTTGGAGGAAGTGCTAGGACAGGGCTTTTATCACTCATCAGTTACTCTCTCTTGACAGTGGATGCAACTGCACTTGCCTCTGTGTTAACTGAGCACTATGTGGTGTCCTCAACTGTCTCCTCTGGCTGCTTGTGGTCATTGTTGTTGTGAATGCATTGCAGACCTGGAGGACTTTTATCATCCCAGGTGTAAATAGTAACAGTTGCCTCTGTGTCGACTGAGCACTTTGTAGTGCACTCAACTGTCTTCCATAGCGGTTTGTGGTCATTGTTGTGGGTGCAGGTCAGGATTAGAGGCAGTGTTGCAGGTGCAGGAGGACTTTTATCAGCCAAACACTCCTCCGTGTGGACAGTGGACACAGAAACGGCTGCTTCCCTGGCAACTGGACACTTGTTGGTGTCCTCTACTGCCTCCCCTGGCAGAGTGTGGACAGTGGAGACGGAAACGGCCGCTTCCCTGGACACTTGACTCTTGGTGGTGTCCTCTACTGCCTCCTCTGGCTGCTTGTGGCCATTGTCTAGAATGTGTGGCAACTTTGAAGGCAGCATTGGAGCCGGGCTTTTATCACCCAACAGGTTCTCTCCCTGGACAATGGATGTGCCTGCAGTGATCGCTGTGGTAACGGAGGACTCGGTGGCATCCTCTTTTGTCTCCTCTTTCAGTTTGTGGTCAGAGTCTCGGATACATGGCGAGCTTGGAGGCAGTGCTGCAGGGTCAGGAGGGCTTTGATCAGCTGCCATGTCCTCTTTGAGGTGAGTGGACACATCATTGTTTGTTTCACTGATAACTGGACACTTGGTGGTGTCCTCTACTGCCTCCCCTGGCAGTTTGTAGTCAACTTCAAAGACAAGTGGCAGACTTGGAGGCAGCATTGGGACAGGGCATTTAGCTGCTGATCTGTACACTCCAAAATCAACAGTAGCTGTGCCTGCAGTGGTCTCTGTAGCAACTGAGACCTCATAGGTATCCTCTACTGTCTGCTCTGATGGCATGAAGTCATTGTCAAAGACTGTTGGCAGGCATGTAGGCAGCACTGAAGGAAGACTTCTAGCTGCCCATCGATTCTCTCCCTTGACAGTGGCTGTGGTAGCAGTGGTCTCTGTGGCAACTGGGCACTCTGTGGCTGAAACAGCAGGCTTAGAGGTGTCGAGGAAATTGAATGAATTGCCAATGAACCGCTGAGCCAGGGGTGGGAGGGAGTAATGATAGAATCTGTCCTCTTCCTCAACATTAGATATTGCCACTGGAGCAACTGAGACCTCAGTGGTGCCCTCTACTGCCTGATGTGGCTGCATGGAGTCTTCGTCAAAGAAGTGTGGCAGGTATCGATGCAGCATTGAGGAAAGATGTATATCTGTCCATAGGTCCTCTCGTATACCTGTAGATACATGAAAATACAATGAACCGCTGTGCATCCTGAGCGCGTATGGCAAATGGAGAGGGGGGATGCAACATGGTAGGTATAGGCCTCTGATTGGTGAAAGCCAGTGGTGGGAGGGAGTCAATACAGGGAGCCATGAACTCAGTGAGAGGACAGTTGCTCACATCTCACACATTCTGCGTGAGAAAAGAAACAGACATGATGAAAGTGATCACATTCAGTACATACATACATACTGTATGAGTCAGCACTACTTACTTATACATCACATATATATATATATATATATATATATATATATATATATATATATATATATATATATATATATATATATATATATATATATAGTGTCCTCTAAGATGCTCTGCACCAGTCTGTCCCAACCCTTGGTCCCCTAGCCAATGGGCCAGCTAAGTGTAAAAATACATGCCCCACACCCAGCATAACATTTGACATTTTAGCCATTTATCAGACGCTTTTACCCAGAACGACTTATAGTTAGTTAGTGCATTCAACTTAAGGTAGCTAGGTGAGACAACCACATAATCCTGATATGAGCGTCTATGATAGAACGGTTGTTTATTTTTTATGACCAGACTAAGAATAAGAATAAGAACTGAGGACATAAATTCACTGAAACAGACAGACACGATACAACACATTTAGACAAGAACAGTTATAAGCATTGCCATGGTGTAGCCTAATACAAAAAGAAATAAGGACAAAACATTGTTAGCTTACATTCCATGGCATATGGAACATTTTGCCCTTACAATAACTTATATTTGCTTTAATTAATATTGTTAAACAGAACTCTTGTCGACTTTGTCAAAGTTGGTCTTGTTACCTCCTCAATCAGTTTTGGCATTTTCCTCGAATTGAACCAAATCCTCTTCATCTTATTCTCCTGATCCTTCTGGATCTGCAAAACCAGAGCCAACCTGGCTCCCAGCTCCATCACGTAGTCTGTCTAGATCGCCCTTTCCTCCAACCGACACTCACCCCTCCTCTGTGTCAGCGTTGAACCCTCCATGTCTTCCTCTTAGCTAACAATAACTCTGGAAAATACACAACGTTGTAGTAAGTGGGTGTTGCTAACCAAATAATAATGCATCTCTTTACAATGTGCACACGTTTTCTTCCCAGCTACTTACAATTAAGCAAGTGAGAATCCTGATCCAGATATGTTTAGGCAATAGGCCTATCTGAATTACTAGTAAAAAGTTGGCTACTGGAAAAGCGACCAAGTTCAAATGAATCGATTTTGGCTGTTCTTATCATTTCGTGAACAATATCCTTCATGACATCATCATTGTGATGCAAGGCGTTGCCATGGCAGATGAAAAAGCACAACACAGACTTTAAAAAGCAAACTTCAGGGTCTTTCTGTACCTTACTATTGAGCCTTATTCAACCCCTCATGTAGCTCTACTCCATATTGGGCCTGGTTCTCACAAACCACACTAATCACTTCCATCATATCATTGAAAACACTGTGTTTTGGGTAGAAAATGACTCTATATCCATGCAGGACCTAACTTGTACAGTTTCATCTATTTTAAAAACCAAGGAGGTAAAAATGCCAGTCTTCTCTTTGAGTGCCCTTGAGTGCACCTCAATTTAAAGAGGTCTATCAATTCAACCATTTGAAATGGATGTCCATTCAATTAAGAACATATTATTCTTATTAGAAATGAATCAGCTACAAATTAGGTAGGCGTACTTGTTTTTTTACACAACCTACTCTTTTGGTACATATTTATTGAGATAATTGATTACAACATATGTTGGTGATTAACACAGAGAGAGGTTTTTTTTCTGTCATCAATAGAATGCATTAGCCATTAGGCTGGCTCACTACAATTGTAACATGACATCTCAGGTGTCAGGATGAAGCATTTTCTCACAAAAAGAGGACTCAAGCAAACTATCTCTCTTCAACAGTTTCACTAGTCATGTTAGGTCTACTTAAAATGTCACATTCATACACAAGTAATTTGAAAATAAGTTATACTACTGAAACACATTCACAATAAGTTATATTACAACCTACCTCTGAAGTAAGCAGTGTGTTCTCTCACTAATGAAATAGGACATTAATAATTTGTCAGTGGTTAGTTGAATCAGTCTCTTTGCACTGTTCAGTTTGTCTGTGCAACAGGTAACCTTCCAGAATCGGAATCTTGTGATGTCACAATGGAGTCCCCATTGCCATGGTTACCCACAGCAGCTTTCATGTGTTATCAAATGCTGGCACAATTTAGTTTATTTATTTTAGATTTTTTGTACCTATGCAGCACAGTCATACCTAATATATACAATGAATCCATATAACCTAATTTTTTATTAAAATAAAATGCTGTAACTCATGTAAAATGGTTGACCATTCAAACGACATGTGTTTTGCCTAATTAAAAGTCTATATGTTTTAGATATCATAAATAGCAGCCAGGCTTACTTAGGTTGTTTGTTCGATCTCAGCCTACCACTAATGCCAATATTTTTCATCATCATCAATGAAATACATAGGCTACCTTACTACAGTAAAACAAGTCTTCCATAGTCTATGTCACCTCAGTAACAAAGTTCCAAAAAAGAAATGAGGGTTCAAGAAAACATCTCTCTTCAATGGCCTCAGCTATTAGCCATATGATCAACAAGGTCAACTGCAGCACTAAAATCAAGAAGCAGCTCATCCACAAGTTTATCTTGGTCAAGTGATCTGAGCCATTGATCGATTCAATCAACGAGAGCTGTTGCAGTCGAGTGATCCTTACGGTATCTTTACGGTACGCATGCTCATAGAGGGATAAAATTAGCTGGATGTGTAATTATATAGGCCCAAAAAATGTAATTGAAGAGTAGGTGTCATTGATGTTTAGCATTTAAGTTTAATAAATAATTAAATAAAGAAATCAATATCAGCTGACTATAGAAAAGTATTGTTTAAAATTATGTTTGAACATTTTCTTATCCGTGTCTTTCCAGTTGATATAACCAAACAGACAACCTTTGTTGCTCAAGAGCGTCACACATTCCTCCATTCATTCTCTATCATATTCCCCTCCACCAAATTCTCTCTATTATATTTCTCTCCATCATATTCCACTCCATCATAATACTCGCTATCATATTCCCTCTATCATATTCCTCTTTATTTTTACAGGGAATCCCAATTGAGACCAGTGTCTCTTTTTCAATGGTGCCCTGTGTTATATCAATTAACAATCCAAACAGCTTAAACAGATAAAATTACATACAGAGTAGAAAATATATAGAGCAAAATTATTAGACTTGAACACATACATTTCACAATGAACAGGTCTTGTATTTAACCAGTTGAGCTGACAACCATTTTGCACTGTTTCACTAGGGCTTTAGTCATCAATCTAGCAAGAGGGAAATATTTTATTAATGTAGTGGTGTCCCTCCCCCCAGGAAGCTACGACCTTTAGCTTTCACCTGGAATTGTTCATTTATGTCTGAGAAAAAAAACACTTTCCAAACCATATGATCTAGTACACAAGAAAAGTATAATACAACCTTCTTTACTACTTTGCCAAACATTTCATGACATTAGTGAGAGTCAAAATCTGTAAAATTTGTGAATGTCTAAATTAACATTTGGGCAATTTGACCAGTGTACATCACTCCTATAGACAATGAGAGATGGGCTATGTAAAGGTCTCGATTTTGTCGTTCTGAACAAATGTTTGACTTCCACACAAAATTACTTCTTGACTTATTTTAGGTTTAAGGAAGTGTGTAGGTTTAAACTATTGCTTTAAAGGGAAGAGAGGGGGAGGAGGAGAGAGAGAGCGCGAGAGATGGGGGGAGTGGGAGAAAGAGGGAAGGAGGGGGAGGAGGGGGAGGAGGGGGAGGAGGTGGAGGGCAGCTGTGTCCGACACACCATACTTACACCTGCAACAGGTAGGCCAGGGGGCGGGACCTGTAGGTGAGACTCATAACATGATAAGGGGGGCAGGTGAAGAAGGGGTGTTGCTGGAGTCAAGGAAGGGAGGGTGTTCCTACGAGCCCCCTGCCAGCGAGACGGGGAGCAGGGAGGAAGTCTGTCCATGGAGCATTTCTGGGTCATTGGGTCGCCTCCAATGAGATTAGATCACCCTCTACAATGTAAAGCAGTTTGAGTACTGGGGGGTTCTCTGTATAAATCCAAGGTGAAACCTCCAGGGGCTAGCCTTCTCTCAGCGGAGAGTCTGCTCTGGGCTGCCTGCGAAAGGTGCTCCTCTGTGGGAAAGAGGAGAGAACAAGAGGCCCCAGAAGAGATCTCCTTATGGTAGTGATGGACAGATCAACTCTCCTTGTTATCTTCCACCTCTTCCTCTTCCTCTTGCTCGGCCTTCTCCCTCCTTTCCTTCTTACAGTCTTACAGTCCTTCTTACAGTCATTTTCTCCCTTTCCTCCTTCCTCTCCTCCCTCTTTCTCTTCCTCTACCTTCCTCTCCCTCCTTCCCTCTTGGTAAACCTTGTTTAGTCGAGCCAGATTGTGGATAGCTAGCCATGGTTTAGACCACTGTCGCTGTCTGGGTGGGGGGATACAGGACTGGTCCACTGGACTCAGCTCACATGGGGAGAACCTGCTGCTGCTGCCACTCCCCCTCTTACCTGGGATGAGATCACGTTTGGAGGAAACCTGGCACCATCCCTACGGTGAAGCATGGTGGTGGCAGCATCATGCTCCGGGGAGGATTTTCAGGGACAGGGACTGGGAACACGCCCCATTCACATCGACGGGGCTGTAGTGGAGCAGGTCGAGAGTTTCAAGTTCCTTGGTGTCCACATCACCAACAAACTATCATGGTTCAAACACACCAAGACAGTCGTGAAGAGGGCACGACAACGCCTTTTCCACCTCAGGAGACTGAAAAGATTTGGCATTGGTCCCAAGATCCTCAAAAAGTTCTACAGCTGCACCATCGAGAGCTTCCTGACCAGTTGCATCACCGCCTGGTATGGCAACTGCTCGGCATCCGACCGTAAGGCGCTACAGAGGGTAGTGCGTACGGCCCAGTACATCACTGGAGCCAAGCTTCCTGCCATCCAGGACCTATATACTTGGAGGTGTAAGAGGGAGGCCCAAAAAATTGACAAAGACTCCAGTCACCCAAGTCATAGACTGTTCTCTCTGCTACCGCACAGCAAGCGGTACCAGAGTGCCAAGTCTAGGTCAAAAGGCTCCTTAACAGCTTCTATCCCCAATTCATAAGACTGCTGAACAATTAATCAAATGGCCACCCGGACTATTTACATTGACACCTCCCCCCTTTGTTTTTACACTGGTAATAGGAATCTGGATCGGTTTCCTTTTCTTTTTACCTTGCTTTTGTTATTATTATTTTTTTTTAAAGTTTTCTTTTTACATTTCGTAAAATGTTATAATTACAAAAACATTTCATTTTAATTTCAATTTAGTAACATACTGTATCATTCAAATAAATATTATTATTTGTCTAATCATATTTTGCCAGCTAACTGGGTGGCAGGCTGCAATCAGTAGCTGTAATTAAGTACAGCAGCCACCAACCATCTAACGTTAATGCCTCGGATAATGAGGTTACAAGAACAGCTGAATGGTCGGTAGCTAGCTGGCTCAATTACAGGTACTCTTAAGCGTGAAATAACATTGGAAACAACTAACCACAGTTGCTAAAAGTTACCAGTAGCTACCCGCTAGCTAGCTAGCTTTGTTGGTCCAAGTGGTGGGTTAGCTAGCACTCGTGCTTCTCCGGGGTCCACCGAATAGAATACTTACCTACAATAATTACCTACAATAACCTACAATAACTACCTAAGTAAACTACCTATAATACCTGACTACAATACCTACATACAATCTAAATACATGGTTTAAGCTTTACTCAACAACATATAAGAAGCCAGCTTATCTCCTGCTAGAGAAAACACAACCTCTCCCGACAACCTCGAGGCAAGAGACCTTTCTCGTCATCTTTCAACTTCTTATTCAGTTCCTTATTTTTCTCTTTTTCCTCCATCTTTAAAAATGTGACTTTCTGCTTGAGGTTCATGGCCAGAAAACCCACTCTTCCCAGGATGGTCTCTGCTCTCTCTGATGAAACCGTCCCATTGGAGCTCTTGGAATGGGCACGGTACGCCTCACTCTTCAAACCCTCCCTCGGGCTCACCTCCTCCTTGACGCTCCTCTCTTCACTCTCAATGTCAATGCCTGTCCAATAATCCTAACAGGAAGACATTGACTCTAGATGTAATATTGTTCCAATGTGGCACATTCAATACACATTTGAGTGATCAACATACATTGACGGCCTCATGGGGCACACAATTTAGAGGACAGTAATTGAGGTAACTTGTTTATTTGTATCCCAAACCGATTTTGTAATAGCCATAGATGTTCTTCCTGGGTCCACACCAAACGTAATACAAATGTTAACCCTAGTAAGGGGTGATGTTTTATACTATGAGCATAGATTAGCAGGGTTGGGGTCAATTCAATTTCAATTCCAGTCAATTCAGGAAGTACTTAATTCAATGCTTTGAATTGAAATGGAACAGACCCCCAACCCTGTAGAGTAGAAGTGTAAAATAGGACACCTACCTTTGCCTTTTTCAGCGTCCAGGGCCTGGGTTCCTCATCCTCTGACCTGCATATGGAGGCTCTCACTCTAACAGGCGTCTTAGTGGCCATGCAGAGCAGAGGGGTTGCCAGAGTTAAGTTAGCATCTGGGACCAGCTGGTGAGCATGAGGGCAGCGATCCACCTCTTCACTAGTGCCCTTCCCTTTCTGCTCTGGCTGCTTGTGGTCCTTGTCATGGATGCATGCCAGGCTTGGAGGAAGTGCTAGGACAGGGCTTTTATCACTCATCAGTTCCTCACTCTTGACAGTGGATGCAACTGCACTTGCCTCTGTGTTAACTGAGCACTATGTGGTGTCCTCAACTGTCTCCTCTGGCTGCTTGTGGTCATTGATGTTGTGAATGCATTGCAGACCTGGAGGACTTTTATCATCCCAGGTGTAAATAGCAACAGTTGCCTCTGTGTCGACTGAGCACTTTGTAGTGCACTCAACTGTCTTCCATAGCGGTTTGTGGTCATTGTTGTGGGTGCAGGTCAGGATTAGAGGCAGTGTTGCAGGTGCAGGAGGACTTTTATCAGCCAAACACTCCTCCGTGTGGACAGTGGACACAGAAACGGCTGCTTCCCTGGCAACTGGACACTTGTTGGTGTCCTCTACTGCCTCCCCTGGCAAAGTGTGGACAGTGGAGACGGAAACGGCCGCTTCCCTGGACACTTGACTCTTGGTGGTGTCCTCTACTGCCTCCTCTGGCTGCTTGTGGCCATTGTCTAGAATGTGTGGCAACTTTGAAGGCAGCATTGGAGCCGGGCTTTTATCACCCAACAGGTTCTCTCCCTGGACAATGGATGTGCCTGCAGTGATCGCTGTGGTAACGGAGGACTCGGTGGCATCCTCTTTTGTCTCCTCTGTCAGTTTGTGGTCAGAGTCTCGGATACATGGTGAGCTTGGAGGCAGTGCTGCAGGGTCAGGAGGGCTTTGATCAGCTGCCATGTCCTCTTTGAGGTGAGTGGACACATCATTGTTTGTTTCACTGATAACTGGACACTTGGTTGTGTCCTCTACTGCCTCCCCTGGCAGTTTGTAGTCAACTTCAAAGACAAGTGGCAGACTTGGAGGCAGCATTGGGACAGGGCATTTAGCTGCTGATCTGTACACTCCAAAATCAACAGTAGCTGTGCCTGCAGTGGTCTCTGTAGCAACTGAGACCTCATAGGTATCCTCTACTGTCTGCTCTGATGGCATGAAGTCATCGTCAAAGACTGTTGGCAGGCATGTAGGCAGCACTGAAGGAAGACTTCTAGCTGCCCATCGATTCTCTCCCTTGACAGTGGCTGTGGTAGCAGTGGTCTCTGTGGCAACTGGGCACTCTGTGGCTGAAACAGCAGGCTTAGAGGTTTCGAGGAAATTGAATGAATTGCCAATGAACCGCTGAGCCAGGGGTGGGAGGGAGTAATGATAGAATCTGTCCTCTTCCTCAACATTAGATATTGCCACTGGAGCAACTGAGACCTCAGTGGTGCCCTCTACTGCCTGATGTGGCTGCATGGAGTCTTCGTCAAAGAAGTGTGGCAGGTATCGATGCAGCATTGAGGAAAGATGTATATCTGTCCATAGGTCCTCTCGTATACCTGTAGATACATCTGCAGTGGCCTCTGTGGCAACTGGGCATTCAGCAGACTGGCAGGTTTCAGGGACAAAGTATGAAAATACAATGAACCGCTGTGCATCCTGAGCGCGTATGGCAAATGGAGAGGGGGGATGCAACATGGTAGGTATAGGCCTCTGATTGGTGAAAGCCAGTGGTGGGAGGGAGTCAATACAGGGAGCCATGAACTCAGTGAGAGGACAGTTGCTCACATCTCACACATTCTGCGTGAGAAAAGAAACAGACATGATGAAAGTGATCACATTCAGTACATACATACATACTGTATGAGTCAGCACTACTTACTTATACATCACATATATATATATATATATAGTGTCCTCTAAGATGCTCTGCACCAGTCTGTCCCAACCCTTGGTCCCAAAGCCAATGGGCCAGCTAAGTGTAAAAATACATGCCCCACACCCAGCATAACATTTGACATTTTAGCCATTTATCAGACGCTTTTATCCAGAACGACTTATAGTTAGTTAGTGCATTCAACTTAAGGTAGCTAGGTGAGACAACCACATAATCCTGATATGAGCGTCTATGATAGAACGGTTGTTTATTTTTTATGACCAGACAACCATAAGAACTGAGGACATAAATTCACTGAAACAGACAGACACGATACAACACATTTAGACAAGAACAGTTATAAGCATTGCCATGGTGTAGCCTAATACAAAAAGAAATAAGGACAAAACATTGTTAGCTTACATTCCATGGCAAATGGAACATTTTGCCCTTACAATAACTTAAATTTGCTTTAATTTAATATTGTTAAACAGAACTCTTGTCGACTTTGTCAAAGTTGGTCTTGTTACCTCCTCAATCAGTCTTGGCATTTTCCTCGTCTTGAACCAAATCCTCTTCATCTTCTTCTCCTGATCCTTCTGGATCTGCAAAACCAGAGTCAACCTGGCTCCCAGCTCCATCACGTAGTCTGTCTAGATCGCCCTTTCCTCCAACCGACACTCACCCCTCCTCTGTGTCAGCGTTGAACCATCCATGTCTTCCTCTTAGCTAACAATAACTCTGGAAAATACACAACGTTGTAGTAAGTGGGTGTTGCTGACCAAATAATAATGCATCTCTTTACAATGTGCATACGTTTTCTTCCCAGCTACTTACAATTAATCAAGTGAGAATCCTGATCCAGATATGTTTAGGCAATAGGCCTATCTGAATTACTAGTAAAAAGTTGGCTACTGGAAAAGCGACCAAGTTCAAATGAATCGATTTTGGCTGTTCTTATCATTTCGTGAACAATATCCTTCATGACATCATCATTGTGATGCAAGGCGTTGCCATGGCAGATGAAAAAGCACAACACAGACTTTAAAAAGCAAACTTCAGGGTCTTTCTGTACCTTACTATTGAGCCTTATTCAACCCCTCATGTAGCTCTACTCCATATTGGGCCTGGTTCTCACAAACCACACTAATCACTTCCATCATATCATTGAAAACACTGTGTTTTGGGTAGAAAATGACTCTATATCCATGCAGGACCTAACTTGTACAGTTTCATCTATTTTAAAAACCAAGGAGGTAAAAATGCCAGTCTTCTCTTTGAGTGCCCTTGAGTGCACCTCAATTTAAAGAGGTCTATCAATTCAACCATTTGAAATGGATGTCCATTCAATTAAGAACATATTATTCTTATTAGAAATGAATCAGCTACAAATTAGGTAGGCGTACTTGTTTTTTTACACAACCTACTCTTTTGGTACATATTTATTGAGATAATTATTGAGATAATTGATTACAACATATGTTGGTGATTAACACAGAGAGAGGTTTTTTTTCTGTCATCAATAGAATGCATTAGCCATTAGGCTGGCTCACTACAATTGTAACATGACATCTCAGGTGTCAGGATGAAGCATTTTCTCACAAAAAGAGGACTCAAGCAAACTATCTCTCTTCAACAGTTTCACTAGTCATGTTAGGTCTACTTAAAATGTCACATTCATTCACAAGTAATTTGAAAATAAGTTATACTACTGAAACACATTCACAATAAGTTATATTACAACCTACCTCTGAAGTAAGCAGTGTGTTCTCTCACTAATGAAATAGGACATTAATAATTTGTCAGTGGTTAGTTGAATCAGTCTCTTTGCACTGTTCAGTTTGTCTGTGCAACAGGTAACCTTCCAGAATCGGAATCTTGTGATGTCACAATGGAGTCCCCATTGCCATGGTTACCCACAGCAGCTTTCATGTGTTATCAAATGCTGGCACAATTTAGTTTATTTATTTTAGATTTTTTGTACCTATGCAGCACAGTCATACCTAATATATACAATGAATCCATATAACCTAATTTTTTATTAAAATAAAATGCTGTAACTCATGTAAAATGGTTGACCATTCAAACGACATGTGTTTTGCCTAATTAAAAGTCTATATGTTTTAGATATCATAAATAGCAGCCAGGCTTACTTAGGTTGTTTGTTCGATCTCAGCCTACCACTAATGCCAATATTTTTCATCATCATCATCATCATCATCAATGAAATACATAGGCTACCTTACTACAGTAAAACAAGTCTTCCATAGTCTATGTCACCTCAGTAACAAAGTTCCAAAAAAGAAATGAGGGTTCAAGAAAACATCTCTCTTCAATGGCCTCAGCTATTAGCCATATGATCAACAAGGTCAACTGCAGCACTAAAATCAAGAAGCAGCTCATCCACAAGTTTATCTCGGTCAAGTGATCTGAGCCATTGATCGATTAAATCAACGAGAGCTGTTGCAGTCGAGTGATCCTTACGGTATCTTTACGGTACGCATGCTCATAGAGGGATAAAATTAGCTGGATGTGTAATTATATAGGCCCAAATAATGTAATTGAAGAGTAGGTGTCATTGATGTTTAGCATTTAAGTTTAATAAATAATTAAATAAAGAAATCAATATCAGCTGACTATAGAAAAGTATTGTTTAAAATTATGTTTGAACATTTTCTTATCCGTGTCTTTCCAGTTGATATAACCAAACAGACAACCTTTGTTGCTCAAGAGCGTCACACATTCCTCCATTCATTCTCTATCATATTCCCCTCCATCAAATTCCTCTATCATATTTCCTCCATCATATTCTCTCTATTATATTTCTCTCCATCATATTCCACTCCATCATAATACTCGCTATCATATTCCCTCTATCATATTCCTCTTTATTTTTACAGGGAATCCCAATTGAGACCAGTGTCTCTTTTTCAATGGTGCCCTGTGTTATATCAATTAACAATCCAAACAGCTTAAACAGATAAAATTACATACAGAGTAGAAAATATATAGAGCAAAATTATTAGACTTGAACACATACATTTCACAATGAACAGGTCTTGTATTTAACCAGTTGAGCTGACAACCATTTTGCACTGTTTCACTAGGGCTTTAGTCATCAATCTAGCAAGAGGGAAATATTTTATTAATGTAGTGGTGTCCCTCCCCCCAGGAAGCTACGACCTTTAGCTTTCACCTGGAATTGTTCATTTATGTCTGAGAAAAAAAATACTTTCCAAACCATATGATCTAGTACACAAGAAAAGTATAATACAACCTTCTTTACTACTTTGCCAAACATTTCATGACATTAGTGAGAGTCAAAATCTGTAAAATTTGTGAATGTCTAAATTAACATTTGGGCAATTTGACCAGTGTACATCACTCCTATAGACAATGAGAGATGGGCTATGTAAAGGTCTCGATTTTGTCGTTCTGAACAAATGTTTGACTTCCACACAAAATTACTTCTTGACTTATTTTAGGTTTAAGGAAGTGTGTAGGTTTAAACTATTGCTTTAAAGGGAAGAGAGGGGGAGGAGGAGAGAGCGCGAGAGATGGGGGGAGTGGGAGAAAGAGGGAAGGAGGGGGAGGAGGTGGAGGGCAGCTGTGTCCGACACACCATACTTACACCTGCAACAGGTAGGCCAGGGGGCGGGACCTGTAGGTGAGACTCATAACATGATAAGGGGGGCAGGTGAAGAAGGGGTGTTGCTGGAGTCAAGGAAGGGAGGGTGTTCCTACGAGCCCCCTGCCAGCGAGACGGGGAGCAGGGAGGAAGTCTGTCCATGGAGCATTTCTGGGTCATTGGGTCGCCTCCAATGAGATTAGATCACCCTCTACAATGTAAAGCAGTTTGAGTACTGGGGGGTTCTCTGTATAAATCCAAGGTGAAACCTCCAGGGGCTAGCCTTCTCTCAGCGGAGAGTCTGCTCTGGGCTGCCTGCGAAAGGTGCTCCTCTGTGGGAAAGAGGAGAGAACAAGAGGCCCCAGAAGAGATCTCCTTATGGTAGTGATGGACAGATCAACTCTCCTTGTTATCTTCCACCTCTTCCTCTTCCTCTTGCTCGGCCTTCTCCCTCCTTTCCTTCTTACAGTCTTACAGTCCTTCTTACAGTCATTTTCTCCCTTTCCTCCTTCCTCTCCTCCCTCTTTCTCTTCCTCTACCTTCCTCTCCCTCCTTCCCTCTTGGTAAACCTTGTTTAGTCGAGCCAGATTGTGGATAGCTAGCCATGGTTTAGACCACTGTCGCTGTCTGGGTGGGGGGATACAGGACTGGTCCACTGGACTCAGCTCACATGGGGAGAACCTGCTGCTGCTGCCACTCCCCCTCTTACCTGGGATGAGATCACGTTTGGAGGAAACCTGGCACCATCCCTACGGTGAAGCATGGTGGTGGCAACATCATGCTCCGGGGAGGATTTTCAGGGACAGGGACTGGGAACACGCCCCATTCACATCGACGGGGCTGTAGTGGAGCAGGTCGAGAGTTTCAAGTTCCTTGGTGTCCACATCACCAACAAACTATCATGGTTCAAACACACCAAGACAGTCGTGAAGAGGGCACGACAACGCCTTTTCCACCTCAGGAGACTGAAAAGATTTGGCATTGGTCCCAAGATCCTCAAAAAGTTCTACAGCTGCACCATCGAGAGCTTCCTGACCAGTTGCATCACCGCCTGGTATGGCAACTGCTCGGCATCCGACCGTAAGGCGCTACAGAGGGTAGTGCGTACGGCCCAGTACATCACTGGAGCCAAGCTTCCTGCCATCCAGGACCTATATACTTGGAGGTGTAAGAGGGAGGCCCAAAAAATTGACAAAGACTCCAGTCACCCAAGTCATAGACTGTTCTCTCTGCTACCGCACAGCAAGCGGTACCAGAGTGCCAAGTCTAGGTCCAAAAGGCTCCTTAACAGCTTCTATCCCCAATTCATAAGACTGCTGAACAATTAATCAAATGGCCACCCGGACTATTTACATTGACACCTCCCCACTTTGTTTTTACACTGGTAATAGGAATCTGGATCGGTTTCTTTTTCTTTTTACCTTGCTTTTGTTATTATTATTATTTTTTAAACCTTTCTTTTTACATTTCGTAAAATGTTATAATTACAAAAACATTTCATTTTAATTTCAATTTAGTAACATACTGTATCATTCAAATAAATATTATTATTTGTCTAATCATATTTTGCCAGCTAACTGGGTGGCAGGCTGCAATCAGTAGCTGTAATTAAGTACAGCAGCCACCAACCATCTAACGTTAATGCCTCGGATAATGAGGTTAGAAGAACAGCTGAATGGTCGGTAGCTAGCTGGCTCAATTACAGGTACTCTTAAGCGTGAAATAACATTGGAAACAACTAACCACAGTTGCTAAAAGTTACCAGTAGCTACCCACTAGCTAGCTAGCTTTGTTGGTCCAAGTGGTGGGTTAGCTAGCACTCGTGCTTCGCCGGGGTCCACCGAATAGAATACTTACCTACAATAATTACCTACAATAACCTACAATAACTACCTAAGTAAACTACCTATAATACCTGACTACAATACCTACATACAATCTAAATACATGGTTTAAGCTTTACTCAACAACATATAAGAAGCCAGCTTATCTCCTGCTAGAGAAAACACAACCTCTCCCGACAACCTCGAGGCAAGAGACCTTTCTCTCTTTCTCGTCATCTTTCAACTTCTTATTCAGTTCCTTATTTTTCTCTTTTTCCTCCATCTTTAAAAATGTGACTTTCTGCTTGAGGTTCATGGCCAGAAAGCCCACTCTTCCCAGGATGGTCTCTGCTCTCTCTGATGAAACCGTCCCATTGGAGCTCTTGGAATGGGCACGGTCCGCCTCACTCTTCAAACCCTCCCTCGGGCTCACCTCCTCCTTGACGCTCCTCTCTTCACTCTCAATGTCAATGCCTGTCCAATAATCCTAACAGGAAGACATTGACTCTAGATGTAATATTGTTCCAATGTGGCACATTCAATACACATTTGAGTGATCAACATACATTGATGGCCTCATGGGGCACACAATTTAGAGGACAGTAATTGAGGTAACTTGTTTATTTGTATCCCAAACCGATTTTGTAATAGCCATAGATGTTCTTCCTGGGTCCACACCAAACGTAATACAAATGTTAACCCTAGTAAGGGGTGATGTTTTATACTATGAGCATAGATTAGCAGGGTTGGGGTCAATTCAATTTCAATTCCAGTCAATTCAGGAAGTACTTAATTCAATGCTTTGAATTGAAATGGAACAGACCCCCAACCCTGTAGAGTAGAAGTGTAAAATAGGACACCTACCTTTGCCTTTTTCAGCGTCCAGGGCCTGGGTTCCTCATCCTCTGACCTGCATATGGAGGCTCTCACTCTAACAGGCGTCTTAGTGGCCATGCAGAGCAGAGGGGTTGCCAGAGTTAAGTTAGCATCTGGGACCAGCTGGTGAGCATGAGGGCAGCGATCCACCTCTTCACTAGTGCCCTTCCCTTTCTGCTCTGGCTGCTTGTGGTCCTTGTCATGGATGCATGCCAGGCTTGGAGGAAGTGCTAGGACAGGGCTTTTGTCACTCATCAGTTCCTCTCTCTTGACAGTGGATGCAACTGCACTTGCCTCTGTGTTAACTGAGCACTATGTGGTGTCCTCAACTGTCTCCTCTGGCTGCTTGTGGTCATTGTTGTTGTGAATGCATTGCAGACCTGGAGGACTTTTATCATCCCAGGTGTAAAAAGCAACAGTTGCCTCTGTGTCGACTGAGCACTTTGTAGTGCACTCAACTGTCTTCCATAGCGGTTTGTGGTCATTGTTGTGGGTGCAGGTCAGGATTAGAGGCAGTGTTGCAGGTGCAGGAGGACTTTTATCAGCCAAACACTCCTCCGTGTGGACAGTGGACACAGAAACGGCTGCTTCGCTGGCAACTGGACACTTGTTGGTGTCCTCTACTGCCTCCCCTGGCAGAGTGTGGACAGTGGAGACGGAAACGGCCGCTTCCCTGGACACTTGACTCTTGGTGGTGTCCTCTACTGCCTCCTCTGGCTGCTTGTGGCCATTGTCTAGAATGTGTGGCAACTTTGAAGGCAGCATTGGAGCCGGGCTTTTATCACCCAACAGGTTCTCTCCCTGGACAATGGATGTGCCTGCAGTGATCGCTGTGGTAACGGAGGACTCGGTGGCATCCTCTTTTGTCTCCTCTGTCAGTTTGTGGTCAGAGTCTCGGATACATGGCGAGCTTGGAGGCAGTGCTGCAGGGTCAGGAGGGCTTTGATCAGCTGCCATGTCCTCTTTGAGGTGAGTGGACACATCATTGTTTGTTTCACTGATAACTGGACACTTGGTGGTGTCCTCTACTGCCTCCCCTGGCAGTTTGTAGTCAACTTCAAAGACAAGTGGCAGACTTGGAGGCAGCATTGGGACAGGGCATTTAGCTGCTGATCTGTACACTCCAAAATCAACAGTAGCTGTGCCTGCAGTGGTCTCTGTAGCAACTGAGACCTCCTAGGTATCCTCTACTGTCTGCTCTGGTGGCATGAAGTCATCGTCAAAGACTGTTGGCAGGCATGTAGGCAGCACTGAAGGAAGACTTCTAGCTGCCCATCGATTCTCTCCCTTGACAGTGGCTGTGGTAGCAGTGGTCTCTGTGGCAACTGGGCACTCTGTGGCTGAAACAGCAGGCTTAGAGGTTTCGAGGAAATTGAATGAATTGCCAATGAACCGCTGAGCCAGGGGTGGGAGGGAGTAATGATAGAATCTGTCCTCTTCCTCAACATTAGATATTGCCACTGGAGCAACTGAGACCTCAGTGGTGCCCTCTACTGCCTGATGTGGCTGCATGGAGTCTTCGTCAAAGAAGTGTGGCAGGTATCGATGCAGCATTGAGGAAAGATGTATATCTGTCCATAGGTCCTCTCGTATACCTGTAGATACGTCTGCAGTGGCCTCTGTGGCAACTGGGCATTCAGCAGACTGGCAGGTTTCAGGGACAAAGTATGAAAATACAATGAACCGCTGTGCATCCTGAGCGCGTATGGCAAATGGAGAGGGGGGATGCAACATGGTAGGTATAGGCCTCTGATTGGTGAAAGCCAGTGGTGGGAGGGAGTCAATACAGGGAGCCATGAACTCAGTGAGAGGACAGTTGCTCACATCTCACACATTCTGCGTGAGAAAAGAAACAGACATGATGAAAGTGATCACATTCAGTACATACATACATACATACTGTATGAGTCAGCACTACTTACTTATACATCACATATATATATATATATATATATATATATATATATATATATATATATATATATATATATATATATATATATATAGTGTCCTCTAAGATGCTCTGCACCAGTCTGTCCCAACCCTTGGTCCCCTAGCCAATGGGCCAGCTAAGTGTAAAAATACATGCCCCACACCCAGCATAACATTTGACATTTTAGCCATTTATCAGACGCTTTTATCCAGAACGACTTATAGTTAGTTAGTGCATTCAACTTAAGGTAGCTAGGTGAGACAACCACATAATCCTGATATGAGCGTCTATGATAGAACGGTTGTTTATTTTTTATGACCAGACAACCATAAGAACTGAGGACATAAATTCACTGAAACAGACAGACACGATACAACACATTTAGACAAGAACAGTTATAAGCATTGCCATGGTGTAGCCTAATACAAAAAGAAATAAGGACAAAACATTGTTAGCTTACATTCCATGGCATATGGAACATTTTGCCCTTACAATAACTTATATTTGCTTTAATTAATATTGTTAAACAGAACTCTTGTCGACTTTGTCAAAGTTGGTCTTGTTACCTCCTCAATCAGTCTTGGCATTTTCCTCGTCTTGAACCAAATCCTCTTCATCTTCTTCTCCTGATCCTTCTGGATCTGCAAAACCAGAGCCAACCTGGCTCCCAGCTCCATCACGTAGTCTGTCTAGATCGCCCTTTCCTCCAACCGACACTCACCCCTCCTCTGTGTCAGCGTTGAACCCTCCATGTCTTCCTCTTAGCTAACAATAACTCTGGAAAATACACAACGTTGTAGTAAGTGGGTGTTGCTAACCAAATAATAATGCATCTCTTTACAATGTGCACACGTTTTCTTCCCAGCTACTTACAATTAATCAAGTGAGAATCCTGATCCAGATATGTTTAGGCAATAGGCCTATCTGAATTACTAGTAAAAAGTTGGCTACTGGAAAAGCGACCAAATTCAAATGAATCGATTTTGGCTGTTCTTATCATTTCGTGAACAATATCCTTCATGACATCATCATTGTGATGCAAGGCGTTGCCATGGCATATGAAAAAGCACAACACAGACTTTAAAAAGCAAACTTCAGGGTCTTTCTGTACCTTACTATTGAGCCTTATTCAACCCCTCATGTAGCTCTACTCCATATTGGGCCTGGTTCTCACAAACCACACTAATCACTTCCATCATATCATTGAAAACACTGTGTTTTGGGTAGAAAATGACTCTATATCCATGCAGGACCTAACTTGTACAGTTTCATCTATTTTAAAAACCAAGGAGGTAAAAATGCCAGTCTTCTCTTTGAGTGCCCTTGAGTGCACCTCAATTTAAAGAGGTCTATCAATTCAACCATTTGAAATGGATGTCCATTCAATTAAGAACATATTATTCTTATTAGAAATGAATCAGCTACAAATTAGGTAGGCGTACTTGTTTTTTTACACAACCTACTCTTTTGGTACATATTTATTGAGATAATTATTGAGATAATTGATTACAACATATGTTGGTGATTAACACAGAGAGAGGTTTTTTTTCTGTCATCAATAGAATGCATTAGCCATTAGGCTGGCTCACTACAATTGTAACATGACATCTCAGGTGTCAGGATGAAGCATTTTCTCACAAAAAGAGGACTCAAGCAAACTATCTCTCTTCAACAGTTTCACTAGTCATGTTAGGTCTACTTAAAATGTCACATTCATTCACAAGTAATTTGAAAATAAGTTATACTACTGAAACACATTCACAATAAGTTATATTACAACCTACCTCTGAAGTAAGCAGTGTGTTCTCTCACTAATGAAATAGGACATTAATAATTTGTCAGTGGTTAGTTGAATCAGTCTCTTTGCACTGTTCAGTTTGTCTGTGCAACAGGTAACCTTCCAGAATCGGAATCTTGTGATGTCACAATGGAGTCCCCATTGCCATGGTTACCCACAGCAGCTTTCATGTGTTATCAAATGCTGGCACAATTTAGTTTATTTATTTTAGATTTTTTGTACCTATGCAGCACAGTCATACCTAATATATACAATGAATCCATATAACCTAATTTTTTATTAAAATAAAATGCTGTAACTCATGTAAAATGGTTGACCATTCAAACGACATGTGTTTTGCCTAATTAAAAGTCTATATGTTTTAGATATCATAAATAGCAGCCAGGCTTACTTAGGTTGTTTGTTCGATCTCAGCCTACCACTAATGCCAATATTTTTCATCATCATCATCATCATCAATGAAATACATAGGCTACCTTACTACAGTAAAACAAGTCTTCCATAGTCTATGTCACCTCAGTAACAAAGTTCCAAAAAAGAAAAGAGGGTTCAAGAAAACATCTCTCTTCAATGGCCTCAGCTATTAGCCATATGATCAACAAGGTCAACTGCAGCACTAAAATCAAGAAGCAGCTCATCCACAAGTTTATCTTGGTCAAGTGATCTGAGCCATTGATCGATTAAATCAACGAGAGCTGTTGCAGTCGAGTGATCCTTACGGTATCTTTACGGTACGCATGCTCATAGAGGGATAAAAATAGCTGGATGTGTAATTATATAGGCCCAAAAAATGTAATTGAAGAGTAGGTGTCATTGATGTTTAGCATTTAAGTTTAATAAATAATTAAATAAAGAAATCAATATCAGCTGACTATAGAAAAGTATTGTTTAAAATTATGTTTGAACATTTTCTTATCCGTGTCTTTCCAGTTGATATAACCAAACAGACAACCTTTGTTGCTCAAGAGCGTCAAACATTCCTCCATTCATTCTCTATCATATTCCCCTCCATCAAATTCCTCTATCATATTCCCTCCATCATATTCTCTCTATTATATTTCTCTCCATCATATTCCACTCCATCATAATACTCGATATCATATTCCCTCTATCATATTCCTCTTTATTTTTTACAGGGAATCCCAATTGAGACCAGTGTCTCTCTTTCAATGGTGCCCTGTGTTATATCAATTAACAATCCAAACAGCTTAAACAGATAAAATTACATACAGAGTAGAAAATATATAGAGCAAAATTATTAGACTTGAACACATACATTTCACAATGAACAGGTCTTGTATTTAACCAGTTGAGCTGACAACCATTTTGCACTGTTTCACTAGGGCTTTAGTCATCAATCTAGCAAGAGGGAAATATTTTATTAATGTAGTGGTGTCCCTCCCCCCAGGAAGCTACGACCTTTAGCTTTCACCTGGAATTGTTCATTTATGTCTGAGAAAAAAAACACTTTCCAAACCATATGATCTTGTACACAAGAAAAGTATAATACAACTTTCTTTACTACTTTACCAAACATTTCATGACATTAGTGAGAGTCAAAATCTGTAAAAATTTGTGAATGTCTAAATTAACATTTGGGCAATTTGACCAGTGTACATCACTCCTATAGAGAATGAGAGATGGGCTATGTAAAGGTCTCGGTTTTGTCGTTCTGAACAAATGTTTGACTTCCACACAAAATTACTTCTTGACTTATTTTAGGTTTAAGGAAGTGTGTAGGTTTAAACTATTGCTTTAAAGGGAAGAGAGGGGGAGGAGG
Source organism: Coregonus lavaretus (assembly GCF_964263955.1). NCBI lineage: Eukaryota > Metazoa > Chordata > Actinopteri > Salmoniformes > Salmonidae > Coregonus > Coregonus lavaretus. The sequence continues at coordinate 13,669,782 of NC_140025.1, forward strand.
AGAGAGCGCGAGAGATGGGGGGAGTGGGAGAAAGAGGGAAGGAGGGGGAGGAGGGGGAGGAGGGGGAGGAGGTGGAGGGCAGCTGTGTCCGACACACCATACTCACACCTGCAACAGGTAGGCCAGGGGGCGGGACCTGTAGGTGAGACTCATAACATGATAAGGGGGGCAGGTGAAGAAGGGGTGTTGCTGGAGTCAAGGAAGGGAGGGTGTTCCTACGAGCCCCCTGCCAGCGAGACGGGGAGCAGGGAGGAAGTCTGTCCATGGAGCATTTCTGGGTCATTGGGTCGCCTCCAATGAGATTAGATCACCCTCTACAATGTAAAGCAGTTTGAGTACTGGGGGGTTCTCTGTATAAATCCAAGGTGAAACCTCCAGGGGCTAGCCTTCTCTCAGCGGAGAGTCTGCTCTGGGCTGCCTGCGAAAGGTGCTCCTCTGTGGGAAAGAGGAGAGAACAAGAGGCCCCAGAAGAGATCTCCTTATGGTAGTGATGGACAGATCAACTCTCCTTGTTATCTTCCACCTCTTCCTCTTCCTCTTGCTCGGCCTTCTCCCTCCTTTCCTTCTTACAGTCTTACAGTCCTTCTTACAGTCATTTTCTCCCTTTCCTCCTTCCTCTCCTCCCTCTTTCTCTTCCTCTACCTTCCTCTCCCTCCTTCCCTCTTGGTAAACCTTGTTTAGTCGAGCCAGATTGTGGATAGCTAGCCATGGTTTAGACCACTGTCGCTGTCTGGGTGGGGGGATACAGGACTGGTCCACTGGACTCAGCTCACATGGGGAGAACCTGCTGCTGCTGCCACTCCCCCTCTTACCTGGGATGAGATCACGTTTGGAGGAAACCTGGCACCATCCCTACGGTGAAGCATGGTGGTGGCAGCATCATGCTCCGGGGAGGATTTTCAGCGACAGGGACTGGGAACACGCCCCATTCACATCGACGGGGCTGTAGTGGAGCAGGTCGAGTTTCAAGTTCCTTGGTGTCCACATCACCAACAAACTATCATGGTTCAAACACACCAAGACAGTCGTGAAAAGGGCACGACAACGCCTTTTCCACCTCAGGAGACTGAAAAGATTTGGCATTGGTCCCAAGATCCTCAAAAAGTTCTACAGCTGCACCATCGAGAGCTTCCTGACCAGTTGCATCACCGCCTGGTATGGCAACTGCTCGGCATCCGACCGTAAGGCGCTACAAAGGGTAGTGCGTACGGCCCAGTACATCACTGGAGCCAAGCTTCCTGCCATCCAGGACCTATATACTTGGAGGTGTAAGAGGGAGGCCCAAAAAATTGACAAAGACTCCAGTCACCCAAGTCATAGACTGTTCTCTCTGCTACCGCACAGCAAGCGGTACCAGAGTGCCAAGTCTAGGTCCAAAAGGCTCCTTAACAGCTTCTATCCCCAATTCATAAGACTGCTGAACAATTAATCAAATGGCCACCCGGACTATTTACATTGACACCTCCCCCCTTTGTTTTTACACTGGTAATAGGAATCTGGATCGGTTTCCTTTTCTTTTTACCTTGCTTTTGTTATTATTATTATTTTTTAAACTTTTCTTTTTACATTTCGTAAAATGTTATAATTACAAAAACATTTCATTTTAATTTCAATTTAGTAACATACTGTATCATTCAAATAAATATTATTATTTGTCTAATCATATTTTGCCAGCTAACTGGGTGGCAGGCTGCAATCAGTAGCTGTAATTAAGTACAGCAGCCACCAACCATCTAACGTTAATGCCTCGGATAATGAGGTTAGAAGAACAGCTGAATGGTCGGTAGCTAGCTGGCTCAATTACAGGTACTCTTAAGCGTGAAATAACATTGGAAACAACTAACCACAGTTGCTAAAAGTTACCAGTAGCAGTTACTAGCTAGCTAGCTTTGTTGGTCCAAGTGGTGGGTTAGCTAGCACTCGTGCTTCACCGGGGTCCACCAAATAGAATACTTACCTACAATAATTACCTACAATAACCTACAATAACTACCTAAGTAAACTACCTATAATACCTGACTACAATACCTACATACAATCTAAATACATGGTTTAAGCTTTACTCAACAACATATAAGAAGCCAGCTTATCTCCTGCTAGAGAAAACACAACCTCTCCCGACAACCTCGAGGCAAGAGACCTTTCTCTCTTTCTCGTCATCTTTCAACTTCTTATTCAGTTCCTTATTTTTCTCTTTTTCCTCCATCTTTAAAAATGTGACTTTCTGCTTGAGGTTCATGGCCAGAAAGCCCACTCTTCCCAGGATGGTCTCTGCTCTCTCTGATGAAACCGTCCCATTGGAGCTCTTGGAATGGGCACGGTCCGCCTCACTCTTCAAACCCTCCCTTGGGCTCACCTCCTCCTTGACGCTCCTCTCTTCACTCTCAATGTCAATGCCTGTCCAATAATCCTAACAGGAAGACATTGACTCTAGATGTAATATTGTTCCAATGTGGCACATTCAATACACATTTGAGTGATCAACATACATTGATGGCCTCATGGGGCACACAATTTAGAGGACAGTAATTGAGGTAACTTGTTTATTTGTATCCCAAACCGATTTTGTAATAGCCATAGATGTTCTTCCTGGGTCCACACCAAACGTAATACAAATGTTAACCCTAGTAAGGGGTGATGTTTTATACTATGAGCATAGATTAGCAGGGTTGGGGTCAATTCAATTTCAATTCCAGTCAATTCAGGAAGTACTTAATTCAATGCTTTGAATTGAAATGGAACAGACCCCCAACCCTGTAGAGTAGAAGTGTAAAATAGGACACCTACCTTTGCCTTTTTCAGCGTCCAGGGCCTGGGTTCCTCATCCTCTGACCTGCATATGGAGGCTCTCACTCTAACAGGCGTCTTAGTGGCCATGCAGAGCAGAGGGGTTGCCAGAGTTAAGTTAGCATCTGGGACCAGCTGGTGAGCATGAGGGCAGCGATCCACCTCTTCACTAGTGCCCTTCCCTTTCTGCTCTGGCTGCTTGTGGTCCTTGTCATGGATGCATGCCAGGCTTGGAGGAAGTGCTAGGACAGGGCTTTTATCACTCATCAGTTCCTCTCTCTTGACAGTGGATGCAACTGCACTTGCCTCTGTGTTAACTGAGCACTATGTGGTGTCCTCAACTGTCTCCTCTGGCTGCTTGTGGTCATTGTTGTTGTGAATGCATTGCAGACCTGGAGGACTTTTATCATCCCAGGTGTAAATAGCAACAGTTGCCTCTGTGTCGACTGAGCACTTTGTAGTGCACTCAACTGTCTTCCATAGCGGTTTGTGGTCATTGTTGTGGGTGCAGGTCAGGATTAGAGGCAGTGTTGCAGGTGCAGGAGGACTTTTATCAGCCAAACACTCCTCCGTGTGGACAGTGGACACAGAAACGGCTGCTTCGCTGGCAACTGGACACTTGTTGGTGTCCTCTACTGCCTCCCCTGGCAGAGTGTGGACAGTGGAGACGGAAACGGCCGCTTCCCTGGACACTTGACTCTTGGTGGTGTCCTCTACTGCCTCCTCTGGCTGCTTGTGGCCATTGTCTAGAATGTGTGGCAACTTTGAAGGCAGCATTGGAGCCGGGCTTTTATCACCCAACAGGTTCTCTCCCTGGACAATGGATGTGCCTGCAGTGATCGCTGTGGTAACGGAGGACTCGGTGGCATCCTCTTTTGTCTCCTCTGTCAGTTTGTGGTCAGAGTCTTGGATACATGGCGAGCTTGGAGGCAGTGCTGCAGGGTCAGGAGGGCTTTGATCAGCTGCCATGTCCTCTTTGAGGTGAGTGGACACATCATTGTTTGTTTCACTGATAACTGGACACTTGGTGGTGTCCTCTACTGCCTCCCCTGGCAGTTTGTAGTCAACTTCAAAGACAAGTGGCAGACTTGGAGGCAGCATTGGGACAGGGCATTTAGCTGCTGATCTGTACACTCCAAAATCAACAGTAGCTGTGCCTGCAGTGGTCTCTGTAGCAACTGAGACCTCATAGGTATCCTCTACTGTCTGCTCTGATGGCATGAAGTCATCGTCAAAGACTGTTGGCAGGCATGTAGGCAGCACTGAAGGAAGACTTCTAGCTGCCCATCGATTCTCTCCCTTGACAGTGGCTGTGGTAGCTGTGGTCTCTGTGGCAACTGGGCACTCTGTGGCTGAAACAGCAGGCTTAGAGGTTTCGAGGAAATTGAATGAATGGCCAATGAACCGCTGAGCCAGGGGTGGGAGGGAGTAATGATACAATCTGTCCTCTTCCTCAACATTAGATATTGCCACTGGAGCAACTGAGACCTCAGTGGTGCCCTCTACTGCCTGATGTGGCTGCATGGAGTCTTCGTCAAAGAAGTGTGGCAGGTATCGATGCAGCATTGAGGAAAGATGTATATCTGTCCATAGGTCCTCTCGTATACCTGTAGATACATCTGCAGTGGCCTCTGTGGCAACTGGGCATTCAGCAGACTGGCAGGTTTCAGGGACAAAGTATGAAAATACAATGAACCGCTGTGCATCCTGAGCGCGTATGGCAAATGGAGAGGGGGGATGCAACATGGTAGGTATAGGCCTCTGATTGGTGAAAGCCAGTGGTGGGAGGGAGTCAATACAGGGAGCCATGAACTCAGTGAGAGGACAGTTGCTCACATCTCACACATTCTGCGTGAGAAAAGAAACAGACATGATGAAAGTGATCACATTCAGTACATACATACATACTGTATGAGTCAGCACTACTTACTTATACATCACATATATATATATATATATATATATATATATATATATATATATATATATATATATATATATAGTGTCCTCTAAGATGCTCTGCACCAGTCTGTCCCAACCCTTGGTCCCCTAGCCAATGGGCCAGCTAAGTGTAAAAATACATGCCCCACACCCAGCATAACATTTGACATTTTAGCCATTTATCAGACGCTTTTATCCAGAACGACTTATAGTTAGTTAGTGCATTCAACTTAAGGTAGCTAGGTGAGACAACCACATAATCCTGATATGAGCGTCTATGATAGAACGGTTGTTTATTTTTTATGACCAGACAACCATAAGAACTGAGGACATAAATTCACTGAAACAGACAGACACGATACAACACATTTAGACAAGAACAGTTATAAGCATTGCCATGGTGTAGCCTAATACAAAAAGAAATAAGGACAAAACATTGTTAGCTTACATTCCATGGCATATGGAACATTTTGCCCTTACAATAACTTATATTTGCTTTAATTTAATATTGTTAAACAGAACTCTTGTCGACTTTGTCAAAGTTGGTCTTGTTACCTCCTCAATCAGTCTTGGCATTTTCCTCGTCTTGAACCAAATCCTCTTCATCTTCTTCTCCTGATCCTTCTGGATCTGCAAAACCAGAGCCAACCTGGCTCCCAGCTCCATCACGTAGTCTGTCTAGATCGCCCTTTCCTCCAACCGACACTCACCCCTCCTCTGTGTCAGCGTTGAACCCTCCATGTCTTCCTCTTAGCTAACAATAACTCTGGAAAATACACAACGTTGTAGTAAGTGGGTGTTGCTAACCAAATAATAATGCATCTCTTTACAATGTGCACACGTTTTCTTCCCAGCTACTTACAATTAATCAAGTGAGAATCCTGATCCAGATATGTTTAGGCAATAGGCCTATCTGAATTACTAGTAAAAAGTTGGCTACTGGAAAAGCGACCAAGTTCAAATGAATCGATTTTGGCTGTTCTTATCATTTCGTGAACAATATCCTTCATGACATCATCATTGTGATGCAAGGCGTTGCCATGGCATATGAAAAAGCACAACACAGACTTTAAAGAGCAAACTTCAGGGTCTTTCTGTACCTTACTATTGAGCCTTATTCAACCCCTCATGTAGCTCTACTCCATATTGGGCCTGGTTCTCACAAACCACACTAATCACTTCCATCATATCATTGAAAACACTGTGTTTTGGGTAGAAAATGACTCTATATCCATGCAGGACCTAACTTGTACAGTTTCATCTATTTTAAAAACCAAGGAGGTAAAAATGCCAGTCTTCTCTTTGAGTGCCCTTGAGTGCACCTCAATTTAAAGAGGTCTATCAATTCAACCATTTGAAATGGATGTCCATTCAATTAAGAACATATTATTCTTATTAGAAATGAATCAGCTACAAATTAGGTAGGCGTACTTGTTTTTTTACACAACCTACTCTTTTGGTACATATTTATTGAGATAATTGATTACAACATATGTTGGTGATTAACACAGAGAGTTTTTTTTTCTGTCATCAATAGAATGCATTAGCCATTAGGCTGGCTCACTACAATTGTAACATGACATCTCAGGTGTCAGGATGAAGCATTTTCTCACAAAAAGAGGACTCAAGCAAACTATCTCTCTTCAACAGTTTCACTAGTCATGTTAGGTCTACTTAAAATGTCACATTCATTCACAAGTAATTTGAAAATAAGTTATACTACTGAAACACATTCACAATAAGTTATATTACAACCTACCTCTGAAGTAAGCAGTGTGTTCTCTCACTAATGAAATAGGACATTAATAATTTGTCAGTGGTTAGTTGAATCAGTCTCTTTGCACTGTTCAGTTTGTCTGTGCAACAGGTAACCTTCCAGAATCGGAATCTTGTGATGTCACAATGGAGTCCCCATTGCCATGGTTACCCACAGCAGCTTTCATGTGTTATCAAATGCTGGCACAATTTAGTTTATTTATTTTAGATTTTTTGTACCTATGCAGCACAGTCATACCTAATATATACAATGAATCCATATAACCTAATTTTTTATTAAAATAAAATGCTGTAACTCATGTAAAATGGTTGACCATTCAAACGACATGTGTTTTGCCTAATTAAAAGTCTATATGTTTTAGATATCATAAATAGCAGCCAGGCTTACTTAGGTTGTTTGTTCGATCTCAGCCTACCACTAATGCCAATATTTTTCATCATCATCATCATCATCATCATCAATGAAATACATAGGCTACCTTACTACAGTAAAACAAGTCTTCCATAGTCTATGTCACCTCAGTAACAAAGTTCCAAAAAAGAAATGAGGGTTCAAGAAAACATCTCTCTTCAATGGCCTCAGCTATTAGCCATATGATCAACAAGGTCAACTGCAGCACTAAAATCAAGAAGCAGCTCATCCACAAGTTTATCTTGGTCAAGTGATCTGAGTCATTGATCGATTAAATCAACGAGAGCTGTTGCAGTCGAGTGATCTTTACGGTATCTTTACGGTACGCATGCTCATAGAGGGATAAAATTAGCTGGATGTGTAATTATATAGGCCCAAAAAATGTAATTGAAGAGTAGGTGTCATTGATGTTTAGCATTTAAGTTTAATAAATAATTAAATAAAGAAATCAATATCAGCTGACTATAGAAAAGTATTGTTTAAAATTATGTTTGAACATTTTCTTATCCGTGTCTTTCCAGTTGATATAACCAAACAGACAACCTTTGTTGCTCAAGAGCGTCACACATTCCTCCATTCATTCTCTATCATATTCCCCTCCATCAAATTCCTCTATCATATTCCCTCCATCATATTCTCTCTATTATATTTCTCTCCATCATATTCCACTCCATCATAATACTCGCTATCATATTCCCTCTATCATATTCCTCTTTATTTTTACAGGGAATCCCAATTGAGACCAGTGTCTCTTTTTCAATGGTGCCCTGTGTTATATCAATTAACAATCCAAACAGCTTAAACAGATAAAATTACATACAGAGTAGAAAATATATAGAGCAAAATTATTAGACTTGAACACATACATTTCACAATGAACAGGTCTTGTATTTAACCAGTTGAGCTGACAACCATTTTGCACTGTTTCACTAGGGCTTTAGTCATCAATCTAGCAAGAGGGAATATTTTATTAATGTAGTGGTGTCCCTCCCCCCAGGAAGCTACGACCTTTAGCTTTCACCTGGAATTGTTCATTTATGTCTGAGAAAAAAAACACTTTCCAAACCATATGATCTAGTACACAAGAAAAGTATAATACAACCCTCTTTACTACTTTGCCAAACATTTCATGACATTAGTGAGAGTCAAAATCTGTAAAATTTGTGAATGTCTAAATTAACATTTGGGCAATTTGACCAGTGTACATCACTCCTATAGACAATGAGAGATGGGCTATGTAAAGGTCTCGATTTTGTCGTTCTGAACAAATGTTTGACTTCCACACAAAATTACTTCTTGACTTATTTTAGGTTTAAGGAAGTGTGTAGGTTTAAACTATTGCTTTAAAGGGAAGAGAGGGGGAGGAGGAGAGAGCGCGAGAGATGGGGGGAGTGGGAGAAAGAGGGAAGGAGGGGGAGGAGGGGGAGGAGGTGGAGGGCAGCTGTGTCCGACACACCATACTTACACCTGCAACAGGTAGGCCAGGGGGCGGGACCTGTAGGTGAGACTCATAACATGATAAGGGGGGCAGGTGAAGAAGGGGTGTTGCTGGAGTCAAGGAAGGGAGGGTGTTCCTACGAACCCCCTGCCAGCGAGACGGGGAGCAGGGAGGAAGTCTGTCCATGGAGCATTTCTGGGTCATTGGGTCGCCTCCAATGAGATTAGATCACCCTCTACAATGTAAAGCAGTTTGAGTACTGGGGGGTTCTCTGTATAAATCCAAGGTGAAACCTCCAGGGGCTAGCCTTCTCTCAGCGGAGAGTCTGCTCTGGGCTGCCTGCGAAAGGTGCTCCTCTGTGGGAAAGAGGAGAGAACAAGAGGCCCCAGAAGAGATCTCCTTATGGTAGTGATGGACAGATCAACTCTCCTTGTTATCTTCCACCTCTTCCTCTTCCTCTTGCTCGGCCTTCTCCCTCCTTTCCTTCTTACAGTCTTACAGTCCTTCTTACAGTCATTTTCTCCCTTTCCTCCTTCCTCTCCTCCCTCTTTCTCTTCCTCTACCTTCCTCTCCCTCCTTCCCTCTTGGTAAACCTTGTTTAGTCGAGCCAGATTGTGGATAGCTAGCCATGGTTTAGACCACTGTCGCTGTCTGGGTGGGGGGATACAGGACTGGTCCACTGGACTCAGCTCACATGGGGAGAACCTGCTGCTGCTGCCACTCCCCCTCTTACCTGGGATGAGATCACGTTTGGAGGAAACCTGGCACCATCCCTACGGTGAAGCATGGTGGTGGCAGCATCATGCTCCGGGGAGGATTTTCAGGGACAGGGACTGGGAACACGCCCCATTCACATCGACGGGGCTGTAGTGGAGCAGGTCGAGAGTTTCAAGTTCCTTGGTGTCCACATCACCAACAAACTATCATGGTTCAAACACACCAAGACAGTCGTGAAGAGGGCACGACAACGCCTTTTCCACCACAGGAGACTGAAAAGATTTGGCATTGGTCCCAAGATCCTCAAAAAGTTCTACAGCTGCACCATCGAGAGCTTCCTGACCAGTTGCATCACCGCCTGGTATGGCAACTGCTCGGCATCCGACCGTAAGGCGCTACAGAGGGTAGTGCGTACGGCCCAGTACATCACTGGAGCCAAGCTTCCTGCCATCCAGGACCTATATACTTGGAGGTGTAAGAGGGAGGCCCAAAAAATTGACAAAGACTCCAGTCACCCAAGTCATAGACTGTTCTCTCTGCTACCGCACAGCAAGCGGTACCAGAGTGCCAAGTCTAGGTCCAAAAGGCCCCTTAACAGCTTCTATCCCCAATTCATAAGACTGCTGAACAATTAATCAAATGGCCACCCGGACTATTTACATTGACACCTCCCCCCTTTGTTTTTACACTGGTAATAGGAATCTGGATCGGTTTCCTTTTCTTTTTACCTTGCTTTTGTTATTATTATTATTTTTTAAAGTTTTCTTTTTACATTTCGTAAAATGTTATAATTACAAAAACATTTCATTTTAATTTCAATTTAGTAACATACTGTATCATTCAAATAAATATTATTATTTGTCTAATCATATTTTGCCAGCTAACTGGGTGGCAGGCTGCAATCAGTAGCTGTAATTAAGTACAGCAGCCACCAACCATCTAACGTTAATGCCTCGGATAATGAGGTTAGAAGAACAGCTGAATGGTCGGTAGCTAGCTGGCTCAATTACAGGTACTCTTAAGCGTGAAATAACATTGGAAACAACTAACCACAGTTGCTAAAAGTTACCAGTAGCTACCCACTAGCTAGCTAGCTTTGTTGGTCCAAGTGGTGGGTTAGCTAGCACTCGTGCTTCGCCGGGGTCCACCGAATAGAATACTTACCTACAATAATTACCTACAATAACCTACAATAACTACCTAAGTAAACTACCTATAATACCTGACTACAATACCTACATACAATCTAAATACATGGTTTAAGCTTTACTCAACAACATATAAGAAGCCAGCTTATCTCCTGCTAGAGAAAACACAACCTCTCCCGACAACCTCGAGGCAAGAGACCTTTCTCTCTTTCTCGTCATCTTTCAACTTCTTATTCAGTTCCTTATTTTTCTATTTTTCCTCCATCTTTAAAAATGTGACTTTCTGCTTGAGGTTCATGGCCAGAAAGCCCACTCTTCCCAGGATGGTCTCTGCTCTCTCTGATGAAACCGTCCCATTGGAGCTCTTGGAATGGGCACGGTCCTCCTCACTCTTCAAACCCTCCCTCGATCTCACCTCCTCCTTGACGCTCCTCTCTTCACTCTCAATGTCAATGCCTGTCCAATAATCCTAACAGGAAGACATTGACTCTAGATGTAATATTGTTCCAATGTGGCACATTCAATACACATTTGAGTGATCAACATACATTGATGGCCTCATGGGGCACACAATTTAGAGGACAGTAATTGAGGTAACTTGTTTATTTGTATCCCAAACTGATTTTGTAATAGCCATAGATGTTCTTCCTGGGTCCACACCAAACGTAATACAAATGTTAACCCTAGTAAGGGGTGATGTTTTATACTATGAGCATAGATTAGCAGGGTTGGGGTCAATTCAATTTCAATTCCAGTCAATTCAGGAAGTACTTAATTCAATGCTTTGAATTGAAATGGAACAGACCCCCAACCCTGTAGAGTAGAAGTGTAAAATAGGACACCTACCTTTGCCTTTTTCAGCGTCCAGGGCTGGGTTCCTCATCCTCTGACCTGCATATGGAGGCTCTCACTCTAACAGGCGTCTTAGTGGCCATGCAGAGCAGAGGGGTTGCCAGAGTTAAGTTAGCATCTGGGACCAGCTGGTGAGCATGAGGGCAGCGATCCACCTCTTCACTAGTGCCCTTCCCTTTCTGCTCTGGCTGCTTGAGGTCCTTGTCATGGATGCATGCCAGGCTTGGAGGAAGTGCTAGGACAGGGCTTTTATCACTCATCAGTTCCTCTCTCTTGACAGTGGATGCAACTGCACTTGCCTCTGTGTTAACTGAGCACTATGAGGTGTCCTCAACTGTCTCCTCTGGCTGCTTGTGGTCATTGTTGTTGTGAATGCATTGCAGACCTGGAGGACTTTTATCATCCCAGGTGTAAATAGCAACAGTTGCCTCTGTGTCGACTGAGCACTTTGTAGTGCACTCAACTGTCTTCCATAGCGGTTTGTGGTCATTGTTGTGGGTGCAGGTCAGGATTAGAGGCAGTGTTGCAGGTGCAGGAGGACTTTTATCAGCCAAACACTCCTCCGTGTGGACAGTGGACACAGAAACGGCTGCTTCGCTGGCAACTGGACACTTGTTGGTGTCCTCTACTGCCTCCCCTGGCAGAGTGTGGACAGTGGAGACGGAAACGGCCGCTTCCCTGGACACTTGACTCTTGGTGGTGTCCTCTACTGCCTCCTCTGGCTGCTTGTGGCCATTGTCTAGAATGTGTGGCAACTTTGAAGGCAGCATTGGAGCCGGGCTTTTATCACCCAACAGGTTCTCTCCCTGGACAATGGATGTGCCTGCAGTGATCGCTGTGGTAACGGAGGACTCGGTGGCATCCTCTTTTGTCTCCTCTGTCAGTTTGTGGTCAGAGTCTCGGATACATGGCGAGCTTGGAGGCAGTGCTGCAGGGTCAGGAGGGCTTTGATCAGCTGCCATGTCCTCTTTGAGGTGAGTGGACACATCATTGTTTGTTTCACTGATAACTGGACACTTGGTGGTGTCCTCTACTGCCTCCCCTGGCAGTTTGTAGTCAACTTCAAAGACAAGTGGCAGACTTGGAGGCAGCATTGGGACAGGGCATTTAGCTGCTGATCTGTACACTCCAAAATCAACAGTAGCTGTGCCTGCAGTGGTCTCTGTAGCAACTGAGACCTCATAGGTATCCTCTACTGTCTGCTCTGATGGCATGAAGTCATCGTTAAAGACTGTTGGCAGGCATGTAGGCAGCACTGAAGGAAGACTTCTAGCTGCCCATCGATTCTCTCCCTTGACAGTGGCTGTGGTAGCTGTGGTCTCTGTGGCAACTGGGCACTCTGTGGCTGAAACAGCAGGCTTAGAGGTTTCGAGGAAATTGAATGAATGGCCAATGAACCGCTGAGCCAGGGGTGGGAGGGAGTAATGATAGAATCTGTCCTCTTCCTCAACATTAGATATTGCCACTGGAGCAACTGAGACCTCAGTGGTGCCCTCTACTGCCTGATGTGGCTGCATGGAGTCTTCGTCAAAGAAGTGTGGCAGGTATCGATGCAGCATTGAGGAAAGATGTATATCTGTCCATAGGTCCTCTCGTATACCTGTAGATACATCTGCAGTGGCCTCTGTGGCAACTGGGCATTCATCAGACTGGCAGGTTTCAGGGACAAAGTATGAAAAAAAAAACCGCTGTGCATCCTGAGCGCGTATGGCAAATGGAGAGGGGGGATGCAACATGGTAGGTATAGGCCTCTGATTGGTGAAAGCCAGTGGTGGGAGGGAGTCAATACAGGGAGCCATGAACTCAGTGAGAGGACAGTTGCTCACATCTCACACATTCTGCGTGAGAAAAGAAACAGACATGATGAAAGTGATCACATTCAGTACATACATACATACTGTATGAGTCAGCACTACTTACTTATACATCACATATATATATATATATATAGTGTCCTCTAAGATGCTCTGCACCAGTCTGTCCCAACCCTTGGTCCCCTAGCCAATGGGCCAGCTAAGTGTAAAAATACATGCCCCACACCCAGCATAACATTTGACATTTTAGCCATTTATCAGACGCTTTTATCCAGAACGACTTATAGTTAGTTAGTGCATTCAACTTAAGGTAGCTAGGTGAGACAACCACATAATCCTGATATGAGCGTCTATGATAGAACGGTTGTTTATTTTTTATGACCAGACAACCATAAGAACTGAGGACATAAATTCACTGAAACAGACAGACACGATACAACACATTTAGACAAGAACAGTTATAAGCATTGCCATGGTGTAGCCTAATACAAAAAGAAATAAGGACAAAACATTGTTAGCTTACATTCCATGGCATATGGAACATTTTGCCCTTACAATAACTTATATTTGCTTTAATTAATATTGTTAAACAGAACTCTTGTCGACTTTGTCAAAGTTGGTCTTGTTACCTCCTCAATCAGTCTTGGCATTTTCCTCGTCTTGAACCAAATCCTCTTCATCTTCTTCTCCTGATCCTTCTGGATCTGCAAAACCAGAGCCAACCTGGCTCTCAGCTCCATCACGTAGTCTGTCTAGATCGCCCTTTCCTCCAACCGACACTCACCCCTCCTCTGTGTCAGCGTTGAACCCTCCATGTCTTCCTCTTAGCTAACAATAACTCTGGAAAATACACAACGTTGTAGTAAGTGGGTGTTGCTAACCAAATAATAATGCATCTCTTTACAATGTGCACACGTTTTCTTCCCAGCTACTTACAATTAATCAAGTGAGAATCCTGATCCAGATATGTTTAGGCAATAGGCCTATCTGAATTACTAGTAAAAAGTTGGCTACTGGAAAAGCGACCAAGTTCAAATGAATCGATTTTGGCTGTTCTTATCATTTCGTGAACAATATCCTTCATGACATCATCATTGTGATGCAAGGTGTTGCCATGGCAGATGAAAAAGCACAACACAGACTTTAAAAAGCAAACTTCAGGGTCTTTCTGTACCTTGCTATTGAGCCTTATTCAACCCCTCATGTAGCTCTACTCCATATTGGGCCTGGTTCTCACAAACCACACTAATCACTTCCATCATATCATTGAAAACACTGTGTTTTGGGTAGAAAATGACTCTATATCCATGCAGGACCTAACTTGTACAGTTTCATCTATTTTAAAAACCAAGGAGGTAAAAATGCCAGTCTTCTCTTTGAGTGCCCTTGAGTGCACCTCAATTTAAAGAGGTCTATCAATTCAACCATTTGAAATGGATGTCCATTCAATTAAGAACATATTATTCTTATTAGAAATGAATCAGCTACAAATTAGGTAGGCGTACTTGTTTTTTTACACAACCTACTCTTTTGGTACATATTTATTGAGATAATTGATTACAACATATGTTGGTGATTAACACAGAGAGAGGTTTTTTTTTCTGTCATCAATAGAATGCATTAGCCATTAGGCTGGCTCTGTGACACTCTGGCTCCAGGGACTCTGATTGTTGAGCCAGGGTTGTTATTTTCATTTAGGGTGTATTTCTATGTTGGATCTAGTTGTTCATTTCTATGTTTGGTTTTGTTGTTGATTAGTCATATGACTCCCAATCGGAGGTAACGAGTGTCAGCTGTCGGCTCGTTATCTCTGATTGGGAGCCATATTTAAACTGTGTGGTTTCTCCTTGGTTTGTGGGTTTTTGTTCCAAGTTCTGTCGGTGTCACAGAGGACTTCATGTATCGTCATTGTTTATTGTTTTCTAATTAAAGTCATCATGTTCACTCGCAACGCTGCGTATTGGTCCGCTTCTTCAGACGATCGTGACAGAAAAACCCACCATAAAAGGACCAAGCAGCGTGTCCAGGAGCAAAGAGACTGGACATGGGTGGAGGCGCCGGGTAAGGAGATCGAGAGGCTGGCGATGGCCCAGGTGGGCAAATCGTGGTCCTGGGAGGACATGCTCGGGGGCAAGGGACCTTGGGGGAAGATCAAGGCCCTGGCGAGAGAGGAGCATCGGCGGCAGCAGGTTTTTCGTCGGAAGGACGAGAGGCAACCCCAAGAAATTTTGGGGGGGGGGCACATGGCTTGGGCGGCTGGGCAGCAGGAGGCTGCCACAGGGAGAAAAGGAGAGAAGGCTAACGGAGTACGGGAGCCATTGGCGAGTAGAGGAAGGGAAGTGTTTGTGGCACGGCGTGAAAGACTGATGTGTGTTGCCAGTCCGGTCCGGCCCGTTCCTGATCCTCGGTTGAGGCCAGTGGTGTGTGTTCCCGGTACGGACCGGCCTGTTCCTACTCCAAGCACCAGGTCCACGGTGTGCTACGCCAGCCCGGCCCGGCCTGTTCCGGCCACTCGCACCAGGGATACGGTGCGCGTCGCCAGCTCAGCCCGGCCTGTTCCTACTCCACGCACCAGGGATACGGTGCGCTTCGCCAGCCCGGCCCGGCCTGTTCCGGCCACTCGCACCAGGGATACGGTGCGCGTCGCCAGCCCAGCCCGGCCTGTTCCTACTCCACGCACCAGGGATACGGTGCGCTTCGCCAGCCCGGCCCGGCCTGTTCCGGCCACTCGCACCAGGGATACGGTGCGCGTCGCCAGCCCAGCCCGGCCTGTTCCTGCTCCCCGCACCATGGATACGGTGCGCTTCGCCAGCCCGGCCCGGCCTGTTCCGGCCACTCGCACCAGGGATACGGTGCGCGTCGCCAGCCCAGCCCGGCCTGTTGCTGCTCTCCGCACTAGGCTTAATGTGAGTCCCCAGGGTCCAGCATGCCCTGTTCCGGCTCTCCGCACTAGCCCTTATGTGCGTTCCCAGGGTCCAGCATGCCCTGTTGCTTCTCCCCGCACTAGCCCTGAGATGCGTGTCCTCAGCCCGGTACCTCCAGTTCCGGCACCACGCATCAGGCCTACGGTGCGTCCCCAGGGCCAAGCATGCCCTGTTGCTGCTTCCCGCACTAGCCCTGAGATGCGTGTCCTCAGCCCGGTACCTCCAGTTCCGGCACCACGCATCAGGCCTACGGTGCGTCCCCAGGGTCCAGCATGCCCTGTTGCTTCTCCCCGCACTAGCCCTGAGATGCGTGTCCTCAGCCCGGTACCTCCTGTTCCGGCACCACGCACCAGGCCTACGATGCGCCTCAGACGGCCAGAGTCTGCCGTCTGCCCAACGGGGCCTGAACTGTCCGTCTGCCCAACGCCGTCTGAACTGCCCGTCTGCCCAACGGCGCCTGAACTGCCCGTCTGCCCAACGCCGTCTGAACTGTCCGTCTGCCAAGCGCCGCAGGAACTGCCCGTCTGTACTGAGCCTGCTAAGCCGCCCGTCTGCCATGAGCCTTCAGAGCCGTCCGCCAGACCGGAGCCGCTAGAGCTCTCCGCCAGACAGGAGCAGCCAGAGCCTTCCGCCAGACAGGATCAGCCAGAGCCTTCCGCCAGACCGGATCAGCCAGAGCCTTCCGCCAGACAGGATCAGCCAGAGCCTTCCGCCAGACAGGATCAGCCAGAGCCTTCCGCCAGACAGGATCAGCCAGAGCCTTCCGCCAGACAGGATCAGCCAGAGCCTTCCGCCAGACAGGATCAGCCAGAGCCTTCCGCCAGACAGGATCAGCCAGAGCCTTCCACCAGCCAGGATCCGCCAGAGCCGTCCAGCCAGGATCCGCCAGAGCCGTCCAGCCAGGATCCGCCAGAGCCGTCCAGCCAGGATCCGCCAGAGCCAGCCAGCCAGGATCCGCCATTCAGTCCGGTGCTGCCCCTCAGGCCGGTGCTGCCCCTTAGTCAGGTACTGTCCCTTAGTCCGGTGCTGCCCCTTAGTCCGGTGCCGCCCCTTAATCCAGTGGGGTTTAGTTGGGGGGTGGTCAGGTGGAGGGGGCTACGGAAGCGGATTGTGACTAAGGTGGGGTGGGGGCCACGACCTGGGCCAGAGCCGCCACCATGGACAGACGCCCACCCAGACCCTCCCCTAGACTGTATGCTGGTGCGCCCGGAGTTCGCACCTTTAGGGGGGGGTACTGTGACACTCTGGCTCCAGGGACTCTGATTGTTGAGCCAGGGTTGTTATTTTCATTTAGGGTGTATTTCTATGTTGGATCTAGTTGTTCATTTCTATGTTTGGTTTTGTTGTTGATTAGTCATATGACTCCCAATCGGAGGTAACGAGTGTCAGCTGTCGGCTCGTTATCTCTGATTGGGAGCCATATTTAAACTGTGTGGTTTCTCCTTGGTTTGTGGGTTTTTGTTCCAAGTTCTGTCGGTGTCACAGAGGACTTCATGTATCGTCATTGTTTATTGTTTTCTAATTAAAGTCATCATGTTCACTCGCAACGCTGCGTATTGGTCCGCTTCTTCAGACGATCGTGACAGGCTCACTACAATTGTAACATTACATTTACATTTTACATTTTAGTCATTTAGCAGACGCTCTTATCCAGAGCGACTTACAGGAGCAATTAGGGTTAAGTGCCTTGCTCAAGGGCACATTTACCCCATTTAGCAGACGCTCTTATCCAGAGTGACTTACAAATTGGTGCATTCACCCTATAGCTAGTGGGATAACCACTTTACAATTTTATTTTATTTTATTTTTCTCTTTTTTTAATTTTTTGGGGGGGGGGGGGGGGGGGGGTTGGGGTACGGGGGGTAGAAGGATTACATTATCCTATCCCAGGTATTCCTTAAAGAAGTGGGGTTTCAAATGTCTCCGGAAGGTGGTGAGTGACTCCGCTGTCCTGGCGTCGTGAGGGAGCTTGTTCCACCATTGGGGTGCCAGAGCAGCGAACAGTTTTGACTGGGCTGAGCGGGAGCTATGCTTCCGCAGAGGAAGGGGAGCCAGCAGGCCAGAGGTGGATGAACGCAATGCCCTCGTTTGGGTGTAGGGACTGATCAGAGCCTGAAGGTACGGCGGTGCCGTTCCCCTCACTGCTCCATAAGCAAGCACCATGGTCTTGTAACGGATGCGAGCTTCAACTGGAAGCCAGTGGAGTGTGCGGAGGAGGGGGGTGACGTGAGAGAACTTGGGAAGGTTGAACACCAGACGGGCGGCGGCATTCTGGATGAGTTGTAGGGGTTTAATGGCACAGGCAGGGAGCCCAGCCAACAGCGAGTTGCAGTAATCCAGACGGGAGATGACAAGTGCCTGGATTAGGACCTGTGCCGCTTCCTGTGTAAGGCAGGGTCGTACTCTCCGAATGTTGTAGAGCGTGGATCTGCAGGATCGGGTCACCGCCTTGATGTTAGCGGAGAACGACAGGGTGTTGTCCAGGGTCACGCCAAGGCTCTTCGCACTCTGGGAGGAGGACACAACGGAGTTCTCAATCGTGATGGCGAGGTCATGGAACGGGCAGTCCTTCCCCGGGAGGAAGAGCAGCTCCGTCTTGCCAGGGTTCAGCTTGAGGTGGTGATCCGACATCCATACTGATATGTCTGCCAGACATGCAGAGATGCGATTCGCCACCTGGTTATCAGAAGGGGGAAAGGAGAAGATTAGTTGTGTATCGTCAGCGTAGCAATGATAGGAGAGGCCATGTGAGGATATGACAGAGCCAAGTGACTTGGTGTATAGGGAGAATAGGAGAGGGCCTAGAACTGAGCCCTGGGGGACACCAGTGGTGAGAGCACGTGGTGCGGAGACAGCTTCTCGCCACGCCACTTGGTAGGAGCGACCGGTCAGGTAGGACGCAATCCAGGAGTGAGCCGCGCCGGAGATGCCCAGCTCGGAGAGGGTGGAGAGGAGGATCTGATGGTTCACAGTATCAAAGGCAGCAGACAGGTCTAGAAGGACAAGAGCAGAGGAGAGAGAGTTAGCTTTAGCAGTGCGGAGAGCCTCCGTGACACAGAGAAGAGCAGTCTCAGTTGAATGACCAGTCCTGAAACCTGACTGGTTTGGATCAAGAAGGTCATTCTGAGAGAGATAGCAAGAGAGTTGGCTAAAGACGGCACGCTCAATAGTTTTGGAAAGAAAAGAAAGAAGGGATACTGGTCTGTAGTTGTTGACGTCAGTGGGATCGAGTGTTGGTTTTTTGAGAAGGGGTGCAACTCTCGCTCTCTTGAAGACGGAAGGGACATAGCCAGCGGTCAAGGATGAGTTGATCAGCGAGGTGAGGTAGGGGAGAAGGTCACCGGAGATGGTCTGGAGAAGAGAGGAGGGGATGGGGTCAAGCGGGCAGGTTGTTGGGCGGCCTGCAGTCACAAGTCGCAGGATTTTATCTGGAGAGAGAGGGGAGAAAGAAGTCAAAGCATAGGGTAGGGCAGTGTGAGTAGGACCAGCAGTGTCATTAGACTTAACAAACGAGGATCGGATGTCGTCAACCTTCTTTTCAAAGTGGTTGACGAAGTCATCCACCGAGAGAGAGGAGGGGATTCAGCAGGGAGGAGAATGTGGCAAAGAGCTTCCTAGGGTTAGAGGCAGATGCTTGGAATTTAGA
The DNA here is from genome assembly GCF_964263955.1 of Coregonus lavaretus. NCBI lineage: Eukaryota > Metazoa > Chordata > Actinopteri > Salmoniformes > Salmonidae > Coregonus > Coregonus lavaretus. The sequence goes on from NC_140025.1 coordinate 13,689,237, forward strand.
GTGGTAGAAAGTGCCTTAGCAGCAGAAACAGATGAAGAAAATGTAGAGAGGAGGGAGTGAAAAGATGCCAGGTCGGCAGGGAGTTTAGTTTTCTTCCATTTCCGCTCCGCTGCCCGGAGCTCTGTTCTGTGAGCTCGCAATGAGTCATCAAGCCACGGAGCTGGAGGGGAGGACCGAGCCGGCCGGGAGGATAGGGGACACAGAGAGTCAAAGGATGCAGAAAGGGAGGAGAGGAGGGTTGAGGAGGCAGAATCAGGAGATTGGAGGGAGAAGGATTGAGCAGAGGGAAGTGATGATAGGATGGAAGAGGAGAGAGTAGTGGGAGAGAGAGAGCGAAGGTTGCGGCGGCGCATTACCATCTGTGTAGGGGCAGAGTGAGTAGTGTTGGAGGAGAGCGAGAGAGAAAAGGACACAAAGTAGTGGTCGGAGACATGGAGGGGAGTTGCAGTGAGATTAGTAGAAGAGCAGCATCTAGTAAAGATGAGGTCAAGCGTATTGCCTGCCTTGTGAGTAGGGAGGGACGGTGAGAGGGTGAGGTCAAAAGAGGAGAGGAGTGGAAAGAAGGAGGCAGAGAGAAATGAGTCAAATGTAGACGTAGGGAGGTTGAAATCCCCCAAAACTGTGAGGGGTGAGCCATCCTCAGGAAAGGAGCTTATCAAGGCGTCAAGCTCATTGATGAACTCCCCAAGGGAACCTGGAGGGCGATAGATGACAAGGATATTAAGCTTAGATGGGCTAGTGACTGTGACAGCATGGAATTCAAATGAGGAGATAGACAGATGGGTTAGGGGAAAAATTGAGAATGTCCACTTGGGAGAGATGAGGATTCCTGTGCCACCACCCCTCTGACCAGATGCTCTCGGGGTATGCGAGAACACATGGTCAGACGAGGAGAGAGCAGTAGGAGTAGCAGTGTTTTCAGTGGTAATCCATGTTTCCGTCAGCGCCAGGAAGTCGAGGGAATGGAGGTTAGCATAGGCTGGGATGAAGTCAGCTTTGTTGGCAGCAGAACGGCAGTTCCAGAGGCTGCCTGAGACCTGGAACTCCAGGTGTGGGGTGCGTGCAGGGACCACCAGGTTAGAGAGGCAGCAGCCACGCGGTGTGAGGCGTTTGTGTGGCCTGTGCGGAGAGGAGAGAACAGGGATAGGCAGAGGCATAGTTGACAGGCTGTAGCAAATGGCTACAATAATGCAGAGGAGATCGGAATGAAATGAATTAAACATCAGGAAAAGGAGTGAGTAGGGCCTCCCTCGCCAAAACTTACACCTCAGAAACTATAATTGTTTCACTGAACCATCCAGATAAAAACTCTCCCAACTTCCACTTTTAGAAATTAGAGTTGGTGTGAACTACAGCAGTTCAATGTTTCAAGGAATAGACTCAACTTGCTTTGTTCAGCTAGCTAAATATGACACCATGGCTGACTAGCATGCTAGCATCCAATAACACACAGTTTAGCACCAATGGCACCATTGCTGACTAGCATGCTAGCATCAAATAACACACAGTTTAGCACAAATGGCACCATGGCTGACCAGCATGCTAGCATCCAATAACACACAGTTTAGCACCAATACTTGGTTACAACAAACTAACAGTAGTGAGCTAACACACTAAACAGATAATTTGTGTGTTAACGAATTACGTTGGCTAGCTAGCACAAATATATTGTATTTAGCAGCTACAGTACAGTTGGCTGGTCATGTTGGCTAACTAGCAATGGCTACTGTGTTGACTTTGTTTGGAAAACGGCTAGCTAGCTACGTGCTACCTACAATAGCCACCCACAACAGCCCACGGTGCCTAGCTATGACGCTTTAGCCAACAAGCATGCTAGCATCCAATAACACACAGTTTAGCACCAATACTTGGTAACAACAAACGACCGATAGTGTTTTAACACGCTAAACAGATAATTCGTGTCTGTGTCTAGTTCCTATCATAACGCAGCAATAATTAAACGTTGGCTAGCTAGTACAAATATATTGTATTTAGCTGCTGCGGTACAGTTAGCTAGTCGTGATTGGCTACTGTGTTGACTTTGTATGAGACACGGCTAGCTAGCTGGCTAGCTTCGTGCTAATCCCCGGCATAGCCGAATATAATGCTAACCTACAATAACTATCCACAACAGCCCGCGATGCCTACTTACAATAACCAACTACGTTCTAAATACATAATTAAGCCTTACTCGACAAAGCCCAAGCTATGTACAAAGCCAAACTTACCCGACGCCAGCTGATATTTGTCTTCTGCAATCAGTAGGTGTAATTAAGTACAGTAGGTACTAACTACCTAACGCTGATGCCTCAGATAATGAAGTTAGAAAAACGGCTGAAATGGTAGAAAGCTAGCTGGCTTAATTACAGGTACTCTTAAGCGTGAATAACATTGGAAACAGCTATCCACCGTGGCATGACATCTCAGGTGTCAGGATGAAGCATTTTCTCACAAAAAGAGGACTCAAGCAAACTATCTCTCTTCAACAGTTTCACTAGTCATGTTAGGTCTACTTAAAATGTCACATTCATACACAAGTAATTTGAAAATAAGTTATACTACTGAAACACATTCACAATAAGTTATATTACAACCTACCTCTGAAGTAAGCAGTGTGTTCTCTCACTAATGAAATAGGACATTAATAATTTGTCAGTGGTTAGTTGAATCAGTCTCTTTGCACTGTTCAGTTTGTCTGTGCAACAGGTAACCTTCCAGAATCGGAATCTTGTGATGTCACAATGGAGTCCCCATTGCCATGGTTACCCACAGCAGCTTTCATGTGTTATCAAATGCTGGCACAATTTAGTTTATTTATTTTAGATTTTTTGTACCTATGCAGCACAGTCATACCTAATATATACAATGAATCCATATAACCTAATTTTTTATTAAAATAAAATGCTGTAACTCATGTAAAATGGTTGACCATTCAAACGACGTGTTTTGCCTAATTAAAAGTCTATATGTTTTAGATATCATAAATAGCAGCCAGGCTTACTTAGGTTGTTTGTTCGATCTCAGCCTACCACTAATGCCAATATTTTTCATCATCATCATCATCATCAATGAAATACATAGGCTACCTTACTACAGTAAAACAAGTCTTCCATAGTCTATGTCACCTCAGTAACAAAGTTCCAAAAAAGAAATGAGGGTTCAAGAAAACATCTCTCTTCAATGGCCTCAGCTATTAGCCATATGATCAACAAGGTCAACTGCAGCACTAAAATCAAGAAGCAGCTCATCCACAAGTTTATCTTGGTCAAGTGATCTGAGCCATTGATCGATTAAATCAACGAGAGCTGTTGCAGTCGAGTGATCCTTACGGTATCTTTACGGTACGCATGCTCATAGAGTGATAAAATTAGCTGGATGTGTAATTATATAGGCCCAAAAAATGTAATTGAAGAGTAGGTGTCATTGATGTTTAGCATTTAAGTTTAATAAATAATTAAATAAATAAATCAATATCAGCTGACTATAGAAAAGTATTGTTTAAAATTATGTTTGAACATTTTCTTATCCGTGTCTTTCCAGTTGATATAACCAAACAGACAACCTTTGTTGCTCAAGAGCGTCACACATTCCTCCATTCATTCTCTATCATATTCCCCTCCATCAAATTCCTCTATCATATTCCCTCCATCATATTCTCTCTATTATATTTCTCTCCATCATATTCCACTCCATCATAATACTCGCTATCATATTCCCTCTATCATATTCCTCTTTATTTTTACAGGGAATCCCAATTGATACCAGTGTCTCTTTTTCAATGGTGCCCTGTGTTATATCAATTAACAATCCAAACAGCTTAAACAGATAAAATTACATACAGAGTAGAAAATATATAGAGCAAAATTATTAGACTTGAACACATACATTTCACAATGAACAGGTCTTGTATTTAACCAGTTGAGCTGACAACCATTTTGCACTGTTTCACTAGGGCTTTAGTCATCAATCTAGCAAGAGGGAAATATTTTATTAATGTAGTGGTGTCCCTCCCCCCAGGAAGCTACGACCTTTAGCTTTCACCTGGAATTGTTCATTTATGTCTGAGAAAAAAAACACTTTCCAAACCATATGATCTAGTACACAAGAAAAGTATAATACAACCTTCTTTACTACTTTGCCAAACATTTCATGACATTAGTGAGAGTCAAAATCTGTAAAATTTGTGAATGTCTAAATTAACATTTGGGCAATTTGACCAGTGTACATCACTCCTATAGACAATGAGAGATGGGCTATGTAAAGGTCTCGATTTTGTCGTTCTGAACAAATGTTTGACTTCCACACAAAATTACTTCTTGACTTATTTTAGGTTTAAGGAAGTGTGTAGGTTTAAACTATTGCTTTAAAGGGAAGAGAGGGGGAGGAGGAGAGAGCGCGAGAGATGGGGGGAGTGGGAGAAAGAGGGAAGGAGGGGGAGGAGGGGGAGGAGGGGGAGGAGGGGGAGGAGGTGGAGGGCAGCTGTGTCCGACACACCATACTTACACCTGCAACAGGTAGGCCAGGGGGCGGGACCTGTAGGTGAGACTCATAACATGATAAGGGGGGCAGGTGAAGAAGGGGTGTTGCTGGAGTCAAGGAAGGGAGGGTTTTCCTACGAGCCCCCTGCCAGCGAGACGGGGAGCAGGGAGGAAGTCTGTCCATGGAGCATTTCTGGGTCATTGGGTCGCCTCCAATGAGATTAGATCACCCTCTACAATGTGAAGCAGTTTGAGTACTGGGGGGTTCTCTGTATAAATCCAAGGTGAAACCTCCAGGGGCTAGCCTTCTCTCAGCGGAGAGTCTGCTCTGGGCTGCCTGCGAAAGGTGCGCCTCTGTGGGAAAGAGGAGAGAACAAGAGGCCCCAGAAGAGATCTCCTTATGGTAGTGATGGACAGATCAACTCTCCTTGTTATCTTCCACCTCTTCCTCTTCCTCTTGCTCGGCCTTCTCCCTCCTTTCCTTCTTACATTCTTACAGTCCTTCTTACAGTCATTTTCTCCCTTTCCTCCTTCCTCTCCTCCCTCTTTCTCTTCCTCTACCTTCCTCTCCCTCCTTCCCTCTTGGTAAACCTTGTTTAGTCGAGCCAGATTGTGGATAGCTAGCCATGGTTTAGACCACTGTCGCTGTCTGGGTGGGGGGATACAGGACTGGTCCACTGGACTCAGCTCACATGGGGAGAACCTGCTGCTGCTGCCACTCCCCCTCTTACCTGGGATGAGATCACGTTTGGAGGAAACCTGGCACCATCCCTACGGTGAAGCATGGTGGTGGCAGCATCATGCTCCGGGGAGGATTTTCAGGGACAGGGACTGGGAACACGCCCCATTCACATCGACGGGGCTGTAGTGGAGCAGGTCGAGAGTTTCAAGTTCCTTGGTGTCCACATCACCAACAAACTATCATGGTTCAAACACACCAAGACAGTCGTGAAGAGGGCACGACAACGCCTTTTCCACCACAGGAGACTGAAAAGATTTGGCATTGGTCCCAAGATCCTCAAAAAGTTCTACAGCTGCACCATCGAGAGCTTCCTGACCAGTTGCATCACCGCCTGGTATGGCAACTGCTCGGCATCCGACCGTAAGGCGCTACAGAGGGTAGTGCGTACGGCCCAGTACATCACTGGAGCCAAGCTTCCTGCCATCCAGGACCTATATACTTGGAGGTGTAAGAGGGAGGCCCAAAAAATTGACAAAGACTCCAGTCACCCAAGTCATAGACTGTTCTCTCTGCTACCGCACAGCAAGCGGTACCAGAGTGCCAAGTCTAGGTCCAAAAGGCCCCTTAACAGCTTCTATCCCCAATTCATAAGACTGCTGAACAATTAATCAAATGGCCACCCGGACTATTTACATTGACACCTCCCCCCTTTGTTTTTACACTGGTAATAGGAATCTGGATCGGTTTCCTTTTCTTTTTACCTTGCTTTTGTTATTATTATTATTTTTTAAAGTTTTCTTTTTACATTTCGTAAAATGTTATAATTACAAAAACATTTCATTTTAATTTCAATTTAGTAACATACTGTATCATTCAAATAAATATTATTATTTGTCTAATCATATTTTGCCAGCTAACTGGGTGGCAGGCTGCAATCAGTAGCTGTAATTAAGTACAGCAGCCACCAACCATCTAACGTTAATACCTCGGATAATGAGGTTAGAAGAACAGCTGAATGGTCGGTAGCTAGCTGGCTCAATTACAGGTACTCTTAAGCGTGAAATAACATTGGAAACAACTAACCACAGTTGCTAAAAGTTACCAGTAGCTACCCACTAGCTAGCTAGCTTTGTTGGTCCAAGTGGTGGGTTAGCTAGCACTCGTGCTTCGCCGGGGTCCACCAAATAGAATACTTACCTACAATAATTACCTACAATAACCTACAATAACTACCTAAGTAAACTACCTATAATACCTGACTACAATACCTACATACAATCTAAATACATGGTTTAAGCTTTACTCAACAACATATAAGAAGCCAGCTTATCTCCTGCTAGAGAAAACACAACCTCTCCCGACAACCTCGAGGCAAGAGACCTTTCTCTCTTTCTCGTCATCTTTCAACTTCTTATTCAGTTCCTTATTTTTCTCTTTTTCCTCCATCTTTAAAAATGTGACTTTCTGCTTGAGGTTCATGGCCAGAAAGCCCACTCTTCCCAGGATGGTCTCTGCTCTCTCTGATGAAACCGTCCCATTGGAGCTCTTGGAATGGGCACGGTCCGCCTCACTCTTCAAACCCTCCCTCGGGCTCACCTCCTCCTTGACGCTCCTCTCTTCACTCTCAATGTCAATGCCTGTCCAATAATCCTAACAGGAAGACATTGACTCTAGATGTAATATTGTTCCAATGTGGCACATTCAATACACATTTGAGTGATCAACATACATTGATGGCCTCATGGGGCACACAATTTAGAGGACAGTAATTGAGGTAACTTGTTTATTTGTATCCCAAACCGATTTTGTAATAGCCATAGATGTTCTTCCTGGGTCCACACCAAACGTAATACAAATGTTAACCCTAGTAAGGGGTGATGTTTTATACTATGAGCATAGATTAGCAGGGTTGGGGTCAATTCAATTTCAATTCCAGTCAATTCAGGAAGTACTTAATTCAATGCTTTGAATTGAAATGGAACAGACCCCCAACCCTGTAGAGTAGAAGTGTAAAATAGGACACCTACCTTTGCCTTTTTCAGCGTCCAGGGCCTGGGTTCCTCATCCTCTGACCTGCATATGGAGGCTCTCACTCTAACAGGCGTCTTAGTGGCCATGCAGAGCAGAGGGGTTGCCAGAGTTAAGTTAGCATCTGGGACCAGCTGGTGAGCATGAGGGCAGCGATCCACCTCTTCACTAGTGCCCTTCCCTTTCTGCTCTGAATGCTTGTGGTCCTTGTCATGGATGCATGGCAGGCTTGGAGGAAGTGCTAGGACAGGGCTTTTATCACTCATCAGTTCCTCTCTCTTGACAGTGGATGCAACTGCACTTGCCTCTGTGTTAACTGAGCACTATGTGGTGTCCTCAACTGTCTCCTCTGGCTGCTTGTGGTCATTGTTGTTGTGAATGCATTGCAGACCTGGAGGACTTTTATCATCCCAGGTGTAAATAGCAACAGTTGCCTCTGTGTCGACTGAGCACTTTGTAGTGCACTCAACTGTCTTCCATAGCGGTTTGTGGTCATTGTTGTGGGTGCAGGTCAGGATTAGAGGCAGTGTTGCAGGTGCAGGAGGACTTTTATCAGCCAAACACTCCTCCGTGTGGACAGTGGACACAGAAACGGCTGCTTCCCTGGCAACTGGACACTTGTTGGTGTCCTCTACTGCCTCCCCTGGCAGAGTGTGGACAGTGGAGACGGAAACGGCCGCTTCCCTGGACACTTGACTCTTGGTGGTGTCCTCTACTGCCTCCTCTGGCTGCTTGTGGCCATTGTCTAGAATGTGTGGCAACTTTGAAGGCAGCATTGGAGCCGGGCTTTTATCACCCAACAGGTTCTCTCCCTGGACAATGGATGTGCCTGCAGTGATCGCTGTGGTAACGGAGGACTCGGTGGCATCCTCTTTTGTCTCCTCTGTCAGTTTGTGGTCAGAGTCTCGGATACATGGCGAGCTTGGAGGCAGTGCTGCAGGGTCAGGAGGGCTTTGATCAGCTGCCATGTCCTCTTTGAGGTGAGTGGACACATCATTGTTTGTTTCACTGATAACTGGACACTTGGTGGTGTCCTCTACTGCCTCCCCTGGCAGTTTGTAGTCAACTTCAAAGACAAGTGGCAGACTTGGAGGCAGCATTGGGACAGGGCATTTAGCTGCTGATCTGTACACTCCAAAATCAACAGTAGCTGTGCCTGCAGTGGTCTCTGTAGCAACTGAGACCTCATAGGTATCCTCTACTGTCTGCTCTGATGGCATGAAGTCATCGTCAAAGACTGTTGGCAGGCATGTAGGCAGCACTGAAGGAAGACTTCTAGCTGCCCATCGATTCTCTCCCTTGACAGTGGCTGTGGTAGCAGTGGTCTCTGTGGCAACTGGGCACTCTGTGGCTGAAACAGCAGGCTTAGAGGTTTCGAGGAAATTGAATGAATTGCCAATGAACCTCTGAGCCAGGGGTGGGAGGGAGTAATGATAGAATCTGTCCTCTTCCTCAACATTAGATATTGCCACTGGAGCAACTGAGACCTCAGTGGTGCCCTCTACTGCCTGATGTGGCTGCATGGAGTCTTCGTCAAAGAAGTGTGGCAGGTGTCGATGCAGCATTGAGGAAAGATGTATATCTGTCCATAGGTCCTCTCGTATACCTGTAGATACGTCTGCAGTGGCCTCTGTGGCAACTGGGCATTCAGCAGACTGGCAGGTTTCAGGGACAAAGTATGAAAATACAATGAACCGCTGTGCATCCTGAGCACGTATGGCAAATGGAGAGGGGGGATGCAACATGGTAGGTATAGGCCTCTGATTGGTGAAAGCCAGTGGTGGGAGGGAGTCAATACAGGGAGCCATGAACTCAGTGAGAGGACAGTTGCTCACATCTCACACATTCTGCGTGAGAAAAGAAACAGACATGATGAAAGTGATCACATTCAGTACATACATACATACTGTATGAGTCAGCACTACTTACTTATACATCACACATATATATATATATATATATATATATATATATATATATAGTGTCCTCTAAGATGCTCTGCACCAGTCTGTCCCAACCCTTGGTCCCCTAGCCAATGGGCCAGCTAAGTGTAAAAATACATGCCCCACACCCAGCATAACATTTGACATTTTAGCCATTTATCAGACGCTTTTATCCAGAACGACTTATAGTTAGTTAGTGCATTCAACTTAAGGTAGCTAGGTGAGACAACCACATAATCCTGATATGAGCGTCTATGATAGAACGGTTGTTTATTTTTTATGACCAGACAACCATAAGAACTGAGGACATAAATTCACTGAAACAGACAGACACGATACAACACATTTAGACAAGAACAGTTATAAGCATTGCCATGGTGTAGCCTAATACAAAAAGAAATAAGGACAAAACATTGTTAGCTTACATTCCATGGCATATGGAACATTTTGCCCTTACAATAACTTATATTTGCTTTAATTAATATTGTTAAACAGAACTCTTGTCGACTTTGTCAAAGTTGGTCTTGTTACCTCCTCAATCAGTCTTGGCATTTTCCTCGTCTTGAACCAAATCCTCTTCACCTTCTTCTCCTAATCCTTCTGGATCTGCAAAACCAGAGCCAACCTGGCTCCCAGCTCCATCACGTAGTCTGTCTAGATCGCCCTTTCCTCCAACCGACACTCACCCCTCCTCTGTGTCAGCGTTGAACCCTCCATGTCTTCCTCTTAGCTAACAATAACTCTGGAAAATACACAACGTTGTAGTAAGTGGGTGTTGCTAACCAAATAATAATGCATCTCTTTACAATGTGCACACGTTTTCTTCCCAGCTACTTACAATTAATCAAGTGAGAATCCTGATCCAGATATGTTTAGGCAATAGGCCTATCTGAATTACTAGTAAAAAGTTGGCTACTGGAAAAGCGACCAAGTTCAAATGAATCGATTTTGGCTGTTCTTATCATTTCGTGAACAATATCCTTCATGACATCATCATTGTGATGCAAGGCGTTGCCATGGCAGATGAAAAAGCACAACACAGACTTTAAAAAGCAAACTTCAGGGTCTTTCTGTACCTTACTATTGAGCCTTATTCAACCCCTCATGTAGCTCTACTCCATATTGGGCCTGGTTCTCACAAACCACACTAATCACTTCCATCATATCATTGAAAACACTGTGTTTTGGGTAGAAAATGACTCTATATCCATGCAGGACCTAACTTGTACAGTTTCATCTATTTTAAAAACCAAGGAGGTAAAAATGCCAGTCTTCTCTTTGAGTGCCCTTGAGTGCACCTCAATTTAAAGAGGTCTATCAATTCAACCATTTGAAATGGATGTCCATTCAATTAAGAACATATTATTCTTATTAGAAATGAATCAGCTACAAATTAGGTAGGCGTACTTGTTTTTTTACACAACCTACTCTTTTGGTACATATTTATTGAGATAATTGATTACAACATATGTTGGTGATTAACACAGAGAGAGGTTTTTTTTCTGTCATCAATAGAATGCATTAGCCATTAGGCTGGCTCACTACAATTGTAACATTACATTTACATTTTACATTTTAGTCATTTAGCAGACGCTCTTATCCAGAGCGACTTACAGGAGCAATTAGGGTTAAGTGCCTTGCTCAAGGGCACATTTACCCCATTTAGCAGACGCTCTTATCCAGAGTGACTTACAAATTGGTGCATTCACCCTATAGCTAGTGGGATAACCACTTTACAATTTTATTTTGTGTATTTTTTTTCTCTTTTTTTTTATTTTTTTTTTGGGGGGGGGGGGGGGGGTGGGGTGGGTTGGGGTACGGGGGGTAGAAGGATTACATTATCCTATCCCAGGTATTCCTTAAAGAGGTGGGGTTTCAAATGTCTCCGGAAGGTGGTGAGTGACTCCGCTGTCCTGGCGTCGTGAGGGAGCTTGTTCCACCATTGGGGTGCCAGAGCAGCGAACAGTTTTGACTGGGCTGAGCGGGAGCTATGCTTCCGCAGAGGAAGGGGAGCCAGCAGGCCAGAGGTGGATGAACGCAATGCCCTCGTTTGGGTGTAGGGACTGATCAGAGCCTGAAGGTACGGCGGTGCCGTTTCTCCAGACGGGAGATGACAAGTGCCTGGATTAGGACCTGTGCCGCTTCCTGTGTAAGGCAGGGTCGTACTCTCCGAATGTTGTAGAGCGTGGATCTGCAGGATCGGGTCACCGCCTTGATGTTAGCGGAGAACGACAGGGTGTTGTCCAGGGTCACGCCAAGGCTCTTCGCACTCTGGGAGGAGGACACAACGGAGTTGTCAATCGTGATGGCGAGGTCATGGAACGGGCAGTCCTTCCCCGGGAGGAAGAGCAGCTCCGTCTTGCCAGGGTTCAGCTTGAGGTGGTGATCCGACATCCATACTGATATGTCTGCCAGACATGCAGAGATGCGATTCGCCACCTGGTTATCAGAAGGGGGAAAGGAGAAGATTAGTTGTGTATCGTCAGCGTAGCAATGATAGGAGAGGACATGTGAGGATATGACAGAGCCAAGTGACTTGGTGTATAGGGAGAATAGGAGAGGGCCTAGAACTGAGCCCTGGGGGACACCAGTGGTGAGAGCACGTGGTGCGGAGACAGCTTCTCGCCACGCCACTTGGTAGGAGCGACCGGTCAGGTAGGACGCAATCCAGGAGTGAGCCGCGCCGGAGATGCCCAGCTCGGAGAGGGTGGAGAGGAGGATCTGATGGTTCACAGTATCAAAGGCAGCAGACAGGTCTAGAAGGACAAGAGCAGAGGAGAGAGAGTTAGCTTTAGCAGTGCGGAGAGCCTCCGTGACACAGAGAAGAGCAGTCTCAGTTGAATGACCAGTCCTGAAACCTGACTGGTTTGGATCAAGAAGGTCATTCTGAGAGAGATAGCAAGAGAGTTGGCTAAAGACGGCACGCTCAATAGTTTTGGAAAGAAAAGAAAGAAGGGATACTGGTCTGTAGTTGTTGACGTCAGTGGGATCGAGTGTTGGTTTTTTGAGAAGGGGTGCAACTCTCGCTCTCTTGAAGACGGAAGGGACATAGCCAGCGGTCAAGGATGAGTTGATCAGCGAGGTGAGGTAGGGGAGAAGGTCACCGGAGATGGTCTGGAGAAGAGAGGAGGGGATGGGGTCAAGCGGGCAGGTTGTTGGGCGGCCTGCAGTCACAAGTCTCAGGATTTTATCTGGAGAGAGAGGGGAGAAAGAAGTCAAAGCATAGGGTAGGGCAGTGTGAGTAGGACCAGCAGTGTCATTAGACTTAACAAACGAGGATCGGATGTCGTCAACCTTCTTTTCAAAGTGGTTGACGAAGTCATCCACCGAGAGAGAGGAGGGGGGGAGGGGGGGCGGGGGATTCAGCAGGGAGGAGAATGTGGCAAAGAGCTTCCTAGGGTTAGAGGCAGATGCTTGGAATTTAGAGTGGTAGAAAGTGCCTTAGCAGCAGAAACAGATGAAGAAAATGTAGAGAGGAGGGAGTGAAAAGATGCCAGGTCGGCAGGGAGTTTAGTTTTCTTCCATTTCCGCTCCGCTGCCCGGAGCTCTGTTCTGTGAGCTCGCAATGAGTCATCAAGCCACGGAGCTGGAGGGGAGGACCGAGCCGGCCGGGAGGATAGGGGACACAGAGAGTCAAAGGATGCAGAAAGGGAGGAGAGGAGGGTTGAGGAGGCAGAATCAGGAGATTGGAGGGAGAAGGATTGAGCAGAGGGAAGTGATGATAGGATGGAAGAGGAGAGAGTAGTGGGAGAGAGAGAGCGAAGGTTGCGGCGGCGCATTACCATCTGTGTAGGGGCAGAGTGAGTAGTGTTGGAGGAGAGCGAGAGAGAAAAGGACACAAAGTAGTGGTCGGAGACATGGAGGGGAGTTGCAGTGAGATTAGTAGAAGAGCAGCATCTAGTAAAGATGAGGTCAAGCGTATTGCCTGCCTTGTGAGTAGGGAGGGACGGTGAGAGGGTGAGGTCAAAAGAGGAGAGGAGTGGAAAGAAGGAGGCAGAGAGAAATGAGTCAAATGTAGACGTAGGGAGGTTGAAATCCCCCAAAACTGTGAGGGGTGAGCCATCCTCAGGAAAGGAGCTTATCAAGGCGTCAAGCTCATTGATGAACTCTCCAAGGGAACCTGGAGGGCGATAGATGACAAGGATATTAAGCTTAGATGGGCTAGTGACTGTGACAGCATGGAATTCAAATGAGGAGATAGACAGATGGGTTAGGGGAAAAATTGAGAATGTCCACTTGGGAGAGATGAGGATTCCTGTGCCACCACCCCTCTGACCAGATGCTCTCGGGGTATGCGAGAACACATGGTCAGACGAGGAGAGAGCAGTAGGAGTAGCAGTGTTTTCAGTGGTAATCCATGTTTCCGTCAGCGCCAGGAAGTCGAGGGAATGGAGGTTAGCATAGGCTGGGATGAAGTCAGCTTTGTTGGCAGCAGAACGGCAGTTCCAGAGGCTGCCTGACACCTGGATCTCCAGGTGTGGGGTGCGTGCAGGGACCACCAGGTTAGAGGCAGCAGCCACGCGGTGTGAGGCGTTTGTGTGGCCTGTGCGGAGAGGAGAGAACAGGGATAGGCAGAGGCATAGTTGACAGGCTGTAGCAAATGGCTACAATAATGCAGAGGAGATTGGAATGAAATGAATTAAACATCAGGAAAAGGAGTGAGTAGGGCCTCCCTCGCCAAAACTTACACCTCAGAAACTATAATTGTTTCACTGAACCATCCAGATAAAAACTCTCCCAACTTCCACTTTTAGAAATTAGAATTGTTGTGAACTACAGCAGTTCAATGTTTCAAGGAATAGACTCAACTTGCTTTGTTCAGCTAGCTAAATATGACACCATGGCTGACTAGCATGCTAGCATCCAATAACACACAGTTTAGCACCAATGGCACCATTGCTGACTAGCATGCTAGCATCCAATAACACACAGTTTAGCACAAATGGCACCATGGCTGACCAGCATGCTAGCATCCAATAGCACACAGTTTAGCACCAATACTTGGTTACAACAAACTAACAGTAGTGAGCTAACACACTAAACAGATAATTTGTGTGTTAACGAATTACGTTGGCTAGCTAGCACAAATATATTGTATTTAGCAGCTACAGTACAGTTGGCTGGTCATGTTGGCTAACTAGCAATGGCTACTGTGTTGACTTTGTTTGGAAAACGGCTAGCTAGCTACGTGCTACCTACAATAGCCACCCACAACAGCCCACGGTGCCTAGCTATGACGCTTTAGCCAACAAGCATGCTAGCATCCAATAACACACCGTTTAGCACCAATACTTGGTAACAACAAACGACCGATAGTGTTTTAACACGCTAAACAGATAATTTGTGTCTGTGTCTAGTTCCTATCATAACGCAGCAATAATTAAACGTTGGCTAGCTAGTACAAATATATTTTATTTAGCTGCTGCGGTACAGTTAGCTAGTCGTGATTGGCTACTGTGTTGACTTTGTATGAGACACGGCTAGCTAGCTGGCTAGCTTCGTGCTAATCCCCGGCATAGCCGAATATAATGCTAACCTACAATAACTATCCACAACAGCCCGCGATGCCTACTTACAATAACCAACTACGTTCTAAATACATAATTAAGCCTTACTCGACAAAGCCCAAGCTATGTACAAAGCCAAACTTACCCGACGCCAGCTGATATTTGTCTTCTGCAATCAGTAGGTGTAATTAAGTACAGTAGGTACTAACTACCTAACGCTGATGCCTCAGATAATGAAGTTAGAAAAACGGCTGAAATGGTAGAAAGCTAGCTGGCTTAATTACAGGTACTCTTAAGCGTGAATAACATTGGAAACAGCTATCCACCGTGGCATGACATCTCAGGTGTCAGGATGAAGCATTTTCTCACAAAAAGAGGACTCAAGCAAACTATCTCTCTTCAACAGTTTCACTAGTCATGTTAGGTCTACTTAAAATGTCACATTCATACACAAGTAATTTGAAAATAAGTTATACTACTGAAACACATTCACAATAAGTTATATTACAACCTACCTCTGAAGTAAGCAGTGTGTTCTCTCACTAATGAAATAGGACATTAATAATTTGTCAGTGGTTAGTTGAATCAGTCTCTTTGCACTGTTCAGTTTGTCTGTGCAACAGGTAACCTTCCAGAATCGGAATCTTGTGATGTCACAATGGAGTCCTCATTGCCATGGTTACCCACAGCAGCTTTCATGTGTTATCAAATGCTGGGACAATTTAGTTTATTTATTTTAGATTTTTTTGTACCTATGCAGCACAGTCATACCTAATATATACAATGAATCCATATAACCTAATTTTTTATTAAAATAAAATGCTGTAACTCATGTAAAATGGTTGACCATTCAAACGACATGTGTTTTGCCTATTTAAAAGTCTATATGTTTTAGATATCATAAATAGCAGCCAGGCTTACTTAGGTTGTTTGTTCGATCTCAGCCTACCACTAATGCCAATATTTTTCATCATCATCATCATCATCATCATCATCATCAATGAAATACATAGGCTACCTTACTACAGTAAAACAAGTCTTCCATAGTCTATGTCACCTCAGTAACAAAGTTCCAAAAAAGAAATGAGGGTTCAAGAAAACATCTCTCTTCAATGGCCTCAGCTATTAGCCATATGATCAACAAGGTCAACTGCAGCACTAAAATCAAGAAGCAGCTCATCCACAAGTTTATCTTGGTCAAGTGATCTGAGCCATTGATCGATTAAATCAACGAGAGCTGTTGCAGTCGAGTGATCCTTACGGTATCTTTACGGTACGCATGCTCATAGAGGGATAAAATTAGCTGGATGTGTAATTATATAGGCCCAAAAAATTTAATTGAAGAGTAGGTGTCATTGATGTTTAGCATTTAAGTTTAATAAATAATTAAATAAAGAAATCAATATCAGCTGACTATAGAAAAGTATTGTTTAAAATTATGTTTGAACATTTTCTTATCCGTGTCTTTCCAGTTGATATAACCAAACAGACAACCTTTGTTGCTCAAGAGCGTCACACATTCCTCCATTCATTCTCTATCATATTATCCTCCATCAAATTCCTCTATCATATTCCCTCCATCATATTCTCTCTATTATATTTCTCTCCATCATATTCCACTCCATCATAATACTCGCTATCATATTCCCCTTTATTTTTACAGGGAATCCCAATTGAGACCAGTGTCTCTTTTTCAATGGTGCCCTGTGTTATATCAATTAACAATCCAAACAGCTTAAACAGATAAAATTACATACAGAGTAGAAAATATATAGAGCAAAATTATAAGACTTGAACACATACATTTCCCAATGAACAGGTCTTGTATTTAACCAGTTGAGCTGACAACCATTTTGCACTGTTTCACTAGGGCTTTAGTCATCAATCTAGCAAGAGGGAAATATTTTATTAATGTAGTGGTGTCCCTCCCCCCAGGAAGCTACGACCTTTAGCTTTCAACTGGAATTGTTCATTTATGTCTGAGAAAAAAAACACTTTCCAAACCATATGATCTAGTACACAAGAAAAGTATAATACAACCTTCTTTACTACTTTGCCAAACATTTCATGACATTAGTGAGAGTCAAAATCTGTAAAATTTGTGAATGTCTAAATTAACATTTGGGCAATTTGACCAGTGTACATCACTCCTATAGACAATGAGAGATGGGCTATGTAAAGGTCTCGATTTTGTCGTTCTGAACAAATGTTTGACTTCCACACAAAATTACTTCTTGACTTATTTTAGGTTTAAGGAAGTGTGTAGGTTTAAACTATTGCTTTAAAGGGAAGAGAGGGGGAGGAGGAGAGAGCGCGAGAGATGGGGGGAGTGGGAGAAAGAGGGAAGGAGGGGGAGGAGGGGGAGGAGGTGGAGGGCAGCTGTGTCCGACACACCATACTTACACCTGCAACAGGTAGGCCAGGGGGCGGGACCTGTAGGTGAGACTCATAACATGATAAGGGGGGCAGGTGAAGAAGGGGTGTTGCTGGAGTCAAGGAAGGGAGGGTGTTCCTACGAGCCCCCTGCCAGCGAGACGGGGAGCAGGGAGGAAGTCTGTCCATGGAGCATTTCTGGGTCATTGGGTCGCCTCCAATGAGATTAGATCACCCTCTACAATGTAAAGCAGTTTGAGTACTGGGGGGTTCTCTGTATAAATCCAAGGTGAAACCTCCAGGGGCTAGCCTTCTCTCAGCGGAGAGTCTGCTCTGGGCTGCCTGCGAAAGGTGCTCCTCTGTGGGAAAGAGGAGAGAACAAGAGGCCCCAGAAGAGATCTCCTTATGGTAGTGATGGACACATCAACTCTCCTTGTTATCTTCCACCTCTTCCTCTTCCTCTTGCTCGGCCTTCTCCCTCCTTTCCTTCTTACAGTCTTACAGTCCTTCTTACAGTCATTTTCTCCCTTTCCTCCTTCCTCTCCTCCCTCTTTCTCTTCCTCTACCTTCCTCTCCCTCCTTCCCTCTTGGTAAACCTTGTTTAGTCGAGCCAGATTGTGGATAGCTAGCCATGGTTTAGACCACTGTCGCTGTCTGGGTGGGGGGATACAGGACTGGTCCACTGGACTCAGCTCACATGGGGAGAACCTGCTGCTGCTGCCACTCCCCCTCTTACCTGGGATGAGATCACGTTTGGAGGAAACCTGGCACCATCCCTACGGTGAAGCATGGTGGTGGCAGCATCATGCTCCGGGGAGGATTTTCAGGGACAGGGACTGGGAACACGCCCCATTCACATCGACGGGGCTGTAGTGGAGCAGGTCGAGAGTTTCAAGTTCCTTGGTGTCCACATCACCAACAAACTATCATGGTTCAAACACACCAAGACAGTCGTGAAGAGGGCACGACAACGCCTTTTCCACCTCAGGAGACTGAAAAGATTTGGCATTGGTCCCAAGATCCTCAAAAAGTTCTACAGCTGCACCATCGAGAGCTTCCTGACCAGTTGCATCACCGCCTGGTATGGCAACTGCTCGGCATCCGACCGTAAGGCGCTACAGAGGGTAGTGCGTACGGCCCAGTACATCACTGGAGCCAAGCTTCCTGCCATCCAGGACCTATATACTTGGAGGTGTAAGAGGGAGGCCCAAAAAATTTACAAAGACTCCAGTCACCCAAGTCATAGACTGTTCTCTCTGCTACCGCACAGCAAGCGGTACCAGAGTGCCAAGTCTAGGTCCAAAAGGCTCCTTAACAGCTTCTATCCCCAATTCATAAGACTGCTGAACAATTAATCAAATGGCCACCCGGACTATTTACATTGACACCTCCCCCCTTTGTTTTTACACTGGTAATAGGAATCTGGATCGGTTTCTTTTTCTTTTACCTTGCTTTTGTTATTATTATTATTTTTTAAACTTTTCTTTTTACATTTCGTAAAATGTTATAATTACAAAAACATTTCATTTTAATTTCAATTTAGTAACATACTGTATCATTCAAATAAATATTATTATTTGTCTAATCATATTTTGCCAGCTAACTGGGTGGCAGGCTGCAATCAGTAGCTGTAATTAAGTACAGCAGCCACCAACCATCTAACGTTAATGCCTCGGATAATGAGGTTAGAAGAACAGCTGAATGGTCGGTAGCTAGCTGGCTCAATTACAGGTACTCTTAAGCGTGAAATAACATTGGAAACAACTAACCACAGTTGCTAAAAGTTACCAGTAGCTACCCACTAGCTAGCTAGCTTTGTTGGTCCAAGTGGTGGGTTAGCTAGCACTCGTGCTTCGCCGGGGTCCACCGAATAGAATACTTACCTACAATAATTACCTACAATAACCTACAATAACTACCTAAGTAAACTACCTATAATACCTGACTACAATACCTACATACAATCTAAATACATGGTTTAAGCTTTACTCAACAACATATAAGAAGCCAGCTTATCTCCTGCTAGAGAAAACACAACCTCTCCCGACAACCTCGAGGCAAGAGACCTTTCTCTCTTTCTCGTCATCTTTCAACTTCTTATTCAGTTCCTTATTTTTCTCTTTTTCCTCCTGTTGGGTTTTATTTTTCTCATAATTGGATTTGTATGTGATGAATAGCTTAGAAGGAATGCATTAATGAGGAGCATGAAGGGTTTGTACTGTACTGATATAAATTGTTTCACCTAACAAGCTGTGATTAATGTGAGGAGCTGTTTTAGGGAGTAGGGGGAGATAAGAACTTGTGTCTCAAAATACTAGACCTCACTGCCTCTTTGTGATCTGTGAACCGTCCTTGAACGTAGGTACATAGAGTACAGTGGAACGGTGTCTTTTCGGTGCTGACTCTGCAGGTTATTATCATAGCAACTATGCCTGGCAACAAATGGAGTGCCAAGGAGTTGAGACCAACCCCCGCGCCAACGGATTGGCTGAAATGGAGTCTGGACCACACTCAGTCCTTTGCTCTGGTTGGCCAACAGAAGAGGTGGATGCTTTCTGTCAGAGTATTTGAGAAAGAATCTGTAAACAATAATTCTAGTTCTCTGTCGGCCCTGCGTGGTTTGTCAGTGAGCCCGTATACGAACTTTCATACTTATCATACATACATTTTGCATATAATAAATTAAGCTTGGATTGAAGATCTCTTGATTCTTATTCCAATACCAGATTTGAATTACGCAATTTCTAACAATTGGTGACCCCGACGTGATCTGGTAGCGGAACTTCACTTCGCTGGAATTCACCCAGCCTATTGGACATCACTGTCATCGAACTGTGTTTCACAAATTGCCCGGGCTTCTATAAAGGTAAGCAAAACACCTATTGTAATATAACTGAAGTTTTGCACATTGGCTTTATCCAAATTAATTTTGTGAAACACCTGTTTGATGTAAGTGAACCCTATTCTACTTTAAATAACAATTACAGTATACTACTTCGATTTCATAATGTATTATGCAAATGTTTGATAATTGTGATGGTTAAACCCATGGGAAATAGAGGAGGCTGTGTGCCCAAATAGAGGAGGCTGTGTGCCCAAATAGAGGAGGCTGTGTGCCCAAATAGAGGAGGCTGTGTGCCCAAATAGAGGAGGCTGTGTGCCCAAATAGAGGAGGCTGTGTGCCCAAATAGAGGAGGCTGTGTGCCCAAATAGAGGAGGCTGTGTGCCCAAATAGAGGAGGCTGTGTGCCCAAACAGAGGAGGCTGTGTGCCCAAACAGAGGAGGCTGTGTGCCCAAACAGAGGAGGCTGTGTGCCCAAATAGATTGTGTGTCGATTGTAAGTGTGTCATTTATGACTGTGTGACATATTTGACTGTGTGATAGGACTATGACTGTGTATTGTGAGTGAGTGTGATAACTGTATACTACGTTTAACTGTGTAATAACTGTGTACCATTTTGGCTGAGAATAAAGTTTAAATTGTGCAAACGTTAACAAAAGACACCCATAGGAGGTACTTTAAATAAATAGGCAGTGAATAGATAAATAGATTAAAATACTTTAAATAACGGCAGAATATTTGGAACACTAAAACGAAAAACAGCTCTTCAAAAAGCCTGCTCTCCTCAAAAGCTGAAGAGAGAGTTGCGAGGGGAGGGGCTGGAGAGAGCGAAACTGTGGCTTTTGGAGCGAGGAAAGACTGGGAGTTGGCTGGGAACACCACGGGGTGATTATTTGAGAGGTGCATGTGGGTTTCTGACGAGGGATGAGATGGGTGAGAAAGTAGAGAATATTTACATTTGCATTTTTGGTGATTTGGCAGACGCTCTTGTCCAGAGCGACTTGCAGGAGCGATTGGGGTTGAGTGCCTTGCTCGAGGGCACATCGGCAGATTTTTCGCCTGGTCGGCTCGGGGATTGGAACCGGCGACCTCTCGGTTCTTGGCGCGGCGCTACTGATCACTAAGCTGCCTGCCGCACCATATGGGTTTAAGGTTGTGGCGTTGTTTGATCATGTGATAAGGTTTAATTTGTAATCGGACCATAACTAAAGTGGTTGTAGAAGTAATGTATAGGTAGGGGAGAGCCAATAGGGGGCTCCATTGAACTATTATGGTTTATTTGGCATTTCAATGGCA
Source organism: Coregonus lavaretus (assembly GCF_964263955.1). Lineage (NCBI taxonomy): Eukaryota > Metazoa > Chordata > Actinopteri > Salmoniformes > Salmonidae > Coregonus > Coregonus lavaretus. Next base: position 13,710,386 of record NC_140025.1, read on the forward strand.
TAAGGTGAAATCTGTATGCATGAGGGGAATTCGATTATGTATTATTATAGTATTATGGACAGTCCGTAATAAATAAACTGAACCAAACAAGACGTTACTACAGCAATAGAGAATAGTTAATGTTGTTACGTTAGTTCTTAAACCCGATGATAGAGGAAAATGCAGAACGCTGTTAGAGTGTGTTTTATTTAGGCTACTAGGGTATTTGAGACGGAAGGGCTGGCTAGACGGGGGTGATGACGTGGATGGATGTGCGACGTGAAAGTATTTACTTTGTGAGAATCGTAGATTGTGTGGAGTGACTGGCGATGTCCCTGGTTCGAACACAGGTAGGGACAGTAGATAAAGCTTACGCAGTGGGGCTATATACCTGAAAGGTTGAATTAGATAGCTTAAATAGAAGTATTCTAGAAAAGTCTATGTAAATATGTTATAAGGTTACCATGCGCTCTCTCCGAAGGAGCAAGGGGAGGGTGAGAGACAGTACAGTTCAGATGGTAGGAACATAATTAAATGTATGCTAATCAACGATAGCAAGTATTTGTTTTATTAATCAGGGCATAATCAGAGAGAACAGTTAAATAAATTGAATAGCGAACTGAAATGGTTTAGCTGGGAAATATTTTTTTTGGTACATTTTAGAACGATAATGTATTTTGGTTAAGTGGATGCAAGTGACATTGGCTGTTGTGATGGGGGAATAGCGCCAGCCTGTGGTGGGTTATGGATTTGTTACATAAACTTATATTTTAAACTAAAAGTGATGGAATAGGCTACAATTATAACATTATCAGAAAAAAGACACAATTTAATGTGAAATAGTTATTACAATTATTATTGATAGTTATTACAGTTATTATCATTGATCCAGTAATGATATAAGGATAGTAGAGGAAGGCAGGGGATTTAATCTCATTTAGGGAAGTTATATTAGGAAGAAAATACCATTAGCTGAGGGAACATTTGATGTAACCGTGATTGTATTGGCTAAAAACTCAAATATGACATTTACAGGGGGGACAGGAACAATAGAAGGGGAGAAAGATTTTCCTAGGGGGTTGAACAGATAATTGATAATGGATCATTTGAGATGAGATCACATGTAGCAGAGTTAGGGTAATCAATTAAATAATCATTGTATACTCGAGGAATTTTGAGTGGTTTTATAGATTAGTAATGAGGAATTAGATTGATACAAACAATTATTGATGGGTTAAGACTGGGGATAACCAGGAGAAAGAGATTAGCTCATCTCGTTGGAATGTTGCCAAGGGCTAGGGGAGCAGTAGTGAAGTTAGGCCGTATTTAGGTCATAAAAGTGAACTACCAAATTAAGGCCTGGCTATTTGTGGTTGTTTTTCAAATTGGGTTTTCAAATAAAAAACAACACACCTAGTATGATGTTTATAAAGCCTTGTTGTTTCAATTTTGGGGGGTTTCAGCAGGTCAAGGGTGATAGGTCTTAGAGGAGCACACAGTGAATTTTATGGAGTTTTTTAGCTTTTGGCTGAGTTTGGGGTATATATGATTTCTTATGAGAATGAATGTCATGAGGATTTAATGAACACTTGGGATAGCTAACATTTATGAAATATTTAGAATAATGGTAATGTTTAGTATACTATGGGATTAAACAGTTCGTTAAATGATTTCAATGGCCTCTGAACTCTGTTTTAACATTCTGGTGTTATTTTAATCATCCACACTAGTAAATTCTAAAGGCATGAGAGGAGGACTTTAAGATAGTTTATTTTACTAAGTTGAGGGTAATTTATAGTACTGTGAAAATTGTGAAGAAGATTATAATTTGGTAATAATATATTTGATTTGAACCATAAAATAACAGAAGAGAGAGTGGAGGAATGGCAATTGGATAATGAATTACCAATATTAACTAAAGTGATTGTTTAGATAGGTGGTAATATTGACACATGGCCAAATCATGTGTCAAAAAGGGGGATGGTTGGATTAAATATTAAATATATACGAAGGAGAGGACAAAATACTTAAAAACAAAAAAAAAACATGTATGATAGTTTATTAACCACACCTGTATGTCAGAGGTTTTGTGCCCCACAGGTGAACTAAAGGAGAAGGTGACCCACTCTATCTAACCAGGAGACTGAATCAGGCCTGGCGGGAAGGGCCCTACCAAGTACTGCCTTTGCCAGCAGAACAGCTGAGAGATCCATCTGGGTGCATGTCACACACTGTAAAAAGGCAAAACCAGCTACACCTGACGAACAAACACAGAGTTAGGAGAAAGATCCGATAACCACAAGGGTCCGGGGGTTGGCTCCTTAACGAAGATTCCCTTACCCTGTCTGATCATCCCTGTGTGAGTTCGGTAGAAGGTGAAGCAATGGGTTGGCCTCTGGCATCTGACATGTTCTCAGGGCAAGGGTGGGGATTCACAGGTGTCCCGACGGTAGGTAGCTGTCTGATTGTGGGGGCCATATTCCTAACACACACGGACCCTCCTGTTTCAGCCAGAAGTGATAGTTAACCTAACACAAGTTGAAAAAGCATAGGAGACAGCTAGACGTAGGGAAAGGGGAAATTCTAGAGTAAACCTCTCTGAGGGAGGTAGTGAGACCGGGGCTGTGATAAAGATAGTGCAAAACTATAGACCTGGAGGAAGTAGTACAGGTGGAAACGGGGTATAGAAATCTTAACCTGTGGTTGGAATGGATTCAGTATACGGCAACAACTATGTCTAAAGAAGACTGTTTTGCCTGTGGGACAGCCAAACCAGGGTTAACAACTACTCCGTTCCCCTTGACAGGCTTTAACTCTCTGTCAGGTTTTTCCTCCATGCAAGCCACCTGGGAATGTGGTGAAAGAGTCTTATGGTAACTTGCACTATCTGTTTCCCCCGATAACAAAGTCATCCCGACCTGGGTTGCCTCAGTTTGAAGTCACAGGGGATTCTAAATTGTTTTTCTAGTCTAATCTCTCCTCTTTGTTGCAGCAAGAGGATTATAGGAGCCAAAACCAGGCCCGTGCTGACATCTGATGGATGTGTGGTGATAACTGATTGTGAACTCACCTACATACGCAAACAATCAAACGTGTCAGAGACTGGTGAGTTGTCACATAGAAAGTAGGACCTCCTCCCGGGATCCTTTGATGAAAGGATATATATTGATGGGATCCACAATCAGATCGCAGCTGGGTTTGAATCAAGTATTTTCTGGTGGTCAACAATTAATAAAAATGTAGATTGGATAAATTATATTTAATATAACCAGCAAAGTATTTATAAACCACACTCGTGATGCAATAAAGGGATTAGCTGAGCAGACAGCGGCAACTAGCTTAATGACATGGCAGAATAGAATAGCTTTAGATATGCTTTTGGCTGAGCAGGACGGGGTTTGTGTTCTGTTTGGATATATGTGTTGTACTTTCATCTCCAACAATATAGCACCGGACGGGCCCGTGACCAAAGCGCTTGAGTGACCATCACCACGCTGGCGAACGAACTGGTTGAGAACTCTGGTATTGATAGCTCCATAAACGGTTGGTTTGATAACATATTTGGTAAATGGAAAACTATTGTTGTGACTATTCTGGGTGAAGTTATAGCTTCTATGGGTATACTTGTTCTTTGTGGATGTTGTCTTATTTCCTGGCTGAGTGACTGGTTTGGTGAGTACTCTTCTATGGTGGTTACTGGATTTCTGACCCTAGTAATTGTGTTTTTGCTGTTAATGTGTTGTGCTGCTTGCATCGTCCCCTGTCTCAGGAGGTCAGTGGTAGGAGTGGTGCAGGCGTCGGGTATGATGCTGTTGTTACCGGCCCAGGATGATGCAGGTGACTCTGCTACTGACTCTGAGACCAAGCTGGATGATCCATGTTTTGCCTAGTAAAATACATACACGCATTTATTTTCAGTTCTTGCTCATTTATTACCTTATGTTTTTACTAACCACTGTGATTGTTTATTCTTCCTGATGTGAAGGTAAAGGATTCCTGGGTGGCTGGTAGCCAACTCAGTACATGTTAGGTGTAGGGGAGGAATAGAGGGTTAAAATTATAATTTTTTATTTTTTATTAACATTAAATGTTGTGATTTAATTTCCATATCCTGTTATTCTTAAGGGTGATTATACTCTGTTTAGAGTGACACCATAAATGGTGTCAAAAGAGGGAATTCAAAAATTTCCCTTTAAAAATCTTTAATCACACCCTAGAGTTTTAATAATCTTGTGTTTTGTGTTCTATTAATCCTGTGTTTTATGCTTTATTAATCAAGTTAGCCATGTGAATGTTTGTCTTTCCTTATGTGATGGTTTGAACTTCTTTGATGACTGGTAACAGTTTGCAAGTTGGGTGTCGATGGAAGGACTGAAGGACTTTTATTATCAAATTGTCTATTAATAAAAGTGTTTATTTTTGTTTGTATTGTATTTTAATGAGTGACACCCTAGAGGGTGTCAAAAGAGGGAATTGTTGGGTTTTATTTTTCTCATAATTGGATTTGTATGTGATGAATAGCTTAGAAGGAATGCATTAATGAGGAGCATAGGTTTGTACTATACTGATATAAATTGTTTCACATAACAGGCTGTGATTCATGTGTGGAACGTTAGGGGAAGGACAGATAAGACTTGTATTTCTTACAGATACGAACACTGCCTCTTTGTTGTCTGTGAACCGTTGTCTGTGAACCGTCCTTGGATGTAGGAACTGTGGGGATTTGTTTTCTCATAGCTGGATGAGATGACTACCTTGGAAGGAATGCATTGATGATTAAGCATGAAGGGTTTGTACTGTACTGATATAAATTGTTTCACCTAACAAGCTGTGATTAATGTGAGGAGCTGTTTTAGGGAGTAGGGGGAGATAAGAACTTGTGTCTCAAAATACTAGACCTCACTGCCTCTTTGTGATCTGTGAACCGTCCTTGAACGTAGGTACATAGAGTACAGTGGAACGGTGTCTTTTCGGTGCTGACTCTGCAGGTTATTATCATAGCAACTATGCCTGGCAACAAATGGAGTGCCAAGGAGTTGAGACCAACCCCCGCGCCAACGGATTGGCTGAAATGGAGTCTGGACCACACTCAGTCCTTTGCTCTGGTTGGCCAACAGAAGAGGTGGAGGCTTTCTGTCAGAGTATTTGAGAAAGAATCTGTAAACAATAATTCTAGTTCTCTGTCGGCCCTGCGTGGTTTGTCAGTGAGCCCGTATACGAACTTTCATACTTATCATACATACATTTTGCATATAATAAATTAAGCTTGGATTGAAGATCTCTTGATTCTTATTCCAATACCAGATTTGAATTACGCAATTTCTAACACTCCATCTTTAAAAATGTGACTTTCTGCTTGAGGTTCATGGCCAGAAAGCCCACTCTTCCCAGGATGGTCTCTGCTCTCTCTGATGAAACCGTCCCATTGGAGCTCTTGGAATGGGCACGGTCCGCCTCACTCTTCAAACCCTCCCTCGGGCTCACCTCCTCCTTGACGCTCCTCTCTTCACTCTCAATGTCAATGCCTGTCCAATAATCCTAACAGGAAGACATTGACTCTAGATGTAATATTGTTCCAATGTGGCACATTCAATACACATTTGAGTGATCAACATACATTGATGGCCTCATGGGGCACACAATTTAGAGGACAGTAATTGAGGTAACTTGTTTATTTGTATCCCAAACCGATTTTGTAATAGCCATAGATGTTCTTCCTAGGTCCACACCAAACGTAATACAAATGTTAACCCTAGTAAGGGGTGATGTTTTATACTATGAGCATAGATTAGCAGGGTTGGGGTCAATTCAATTTCAATTCCAGTCAATTCAGGAAGTACTTAATTCAATGCTTTGAATTGAAATGGAACAGACCCCCAACCCTGTAGAGTAGAAGTGTAAAATAGGACACCTACCTTTGCCTTTTTCAGCGTCCAGGGCCTGGGTTCCTCATCCTCTGACCTGCATATGGAGGCTCTCACTCTAACAGGCGTCTTAGTGGCCATGCAGAGCAGAGGGGTTGCCAGAGTTAAGTTAGCATCTGGGACCAGCTGGTGAGCATGAGGGCAGCGATCCACCTCTTCACTAGTGCCCTTCCCTTTCTGCTCTGGCTGCTTGTGGTCCTTGTCATGGATGCATGCCAGGCTTGGAGGAAGTGCTAGGACAGGGCTTTTATCACTCATCAGTTCCTCTCTCTTGACAGTGGATGCAACTGCACTTGCCTCTGTGTTAACTGAGCACTATGTGGTGTCCTCAACTGTCTCCTCTGGCTGCTTGTGGTCATTGTTGTTGTGAATGCATTGCAGACCTGGAGGACTTTTATCATCCCAGGTGTAAATAGCAACAGTTGCCTCTGTGTCGACTGAGCACTTTGTAGTGCACTCAACTGTCTTCCATAGCGGTTTGTGGTCATTGTTGTGGGTGCAGGTCAGGATTAGAGGCAGTGTTGCAGGTGCAGGAGGACTTTTATCAGCCAAACACTCCTCCGTGTGGACAGTGGACACAGAAACGGCTGCTTCCCTGGCAACTGGACACTTGTTGGTGTCCTCTACTGCCTCCCCTGGCAGAGTGTGGACAGTGGAGACGGAAACGGCCGCTTCCCTGGACACTTGACTCTTGGTGGTGTCCTCTACTGCCTCCTCTGGCTGCTTGTGGCCATTGTCTAGAATGTGTGGCAACTTTGAAGGCAGCATTGGAGCCGGGCTTTTATCACCCAACAGGTTCTCTCCCTGGACAATGGATGTGCCTGCAGTGATCGCTGTGGTAACGGAGGACTCGGTGGCATCCTCTTTTGTCTCCTCTGTCAGTTTGTGGTCAGAGTCTCGGATACATGGCGAGCTTGGAGGCAGTGCTGCAGGGTCAGGAGGGCTTTGATCAGCTGCCATGTCCTCTTTGAGGTGAGTGGACACATCATTGTTTGTTTCACTGATAACTGGACACTTGGTGGTGTCCTCTACTGCCTCCCCTGGCAGTTTGTAGTCAACTTCAAAGACAAGTGGCAGACTTGGAGGCAGCATTGGGACAGGGCATTTAGCTGCTGATCTGTACACTCCAAAATCAACAGTAGCTGTGCCTGCAGTGGTCTCTGTAGCAACTGAGACCTCATAGGTATCCTCTACTGTCTGCTCTGATGGCATGAAGTCATCGTCAAAGACTGTTGGCAGGCATGTAGGCAGCACTGAAGGAAGACTTCTAGCTGCCCATCGATTCTCTCCCTTGACAGTGGCTGTGGTAGCAGTGGTCTCTGTGGCAACTGGGCACTCTGTGGCTGAAACAGCAGGCTTAGAGGTTTCGAGGAAATTGAATGAATTGCCAATGAACCGCTGAGCCAGGGGTGGGAGGGAGTAATGATAGAATCTGTCCTCTTCCTCAACATTAGATATTGCCACTGGAGCAACTGAGACCTCAGTGGTGCCCTCTACTGCCTGATGTGGCTGCATGGAGTCTTCGTCAAAGAAGTGTGGCAGGTATCGATGCAGCATTGAGGAAAGATGTATATCTGTCCATAGGTCCTCTCGTATACCTGTAGATACGTCTGCAGTGGCCTCTGTGGCAACTGGGCATTCAGCAGACTGGCAGGTTTCAGGGACAAAGTATGAAAATACAATGAACCGCTGTGCATCCTGAGCGCGTATGGCAAATGGAGAGGGGGGATGCAACATGGTAGGTATAGGCCTCTGATTGGTGAAAGCCAGTGGTGGGAGGGAGTCAATACAGGGAGCCATGAACTCAGTGAGAGGACAGTTGCTCACATCTCACACATTCTGCGTGAGAAAAGAAACAGACATGATGAAAGTGATCACATTCAGTACATACATACATACATACTGTATGAGTCAGCACTACTTACTTATACATCATATATATATATATATATATATATATATATATATATATATATATATATATATAGTGTCCTCTAAGATGCTCTGCACCAGTCTGTCCCAACCCTTGGTCCCCTAGCCAATGGGCCAGCTAAGTGTAAAAATACATGCCCCACACCCAGCATAACATTTGACATTTTAGCCATTTATCAGACGCTTTTATCCAGAACGACTTATAGTTAGTTAGTGCATTCAACTTAAGGTAGCTAGGTGAGATAACCACATAATCCTGATATGAGCGTCTATGATAGAACGGTTGTTTGTTTTTTATGACCAGACAACCATAAGAACTGAGGACATAAATTCACTGAAACAGACAGACACGATACAACACATTTAGACAAGAACAGTTATAAGCATTGCCATGGTGTAGCCTAATACAAAAAGAAATAAGGACAAAACATTGTTAGCTTACATTCCATGGCATATGGAACATTTTGCCCTTACAATAACTTATATTTGCTTTAATTAATATTGTTAAACAGAACTCTTGTCGACTTTGTCAAAGTTGGTCTTGTTACCTCCTCAATCAGTCTTGGCATTTTCCTCGTCTTGAACCAAATCCTCTTCATCTTCTTCTCCTGATCCTTCTGGATCTGCAAAACCAGAGCCAACCTGGCTCCCAGCTCCATCACGTAGTCTGTCTAGATCGCCCTTTCCTCCAACCGACACTCACCCCTCCTCTGTGTCAGCGTTGAACCCTCCATGTCTTCCTCTTAGCTAACAATAACTCTGGAAAATACACAACGTTGTAGTAAGTGGGTGTTGCTAACCAAATAATAATGCATCTCTTTACAATGTGCATACGTTTTCTTCCCAGCTACTTACAATTAATCAAGTGAGAATCCTGATCCAGATATGTTTAGGCAATAGGCCTATCTGAATTACTAGTAAAAAGTTGGCTACTGGAAAAGCGACCAAGTTCAAATGAATCGATTTTGGCTGTTCTTATCATTTCGTGAACAATATCCTTCATGACATCATCATTGTGATGCAAGGCGTTGCCATGGCAGATGAAAAAGCACAACACAGACTTTAAAAAGCAAACTTCAGGGTCTTTCTGTACCTTACTATTGAGCCTTATTCAACCCCTCATGTAGCTCTACTCCATATTGGGCCTGGTTCTCACAAACCACACTAATCACTTCCATCATATCATTGAAAACACTGTGTTTTGGGTAGAAAATGACTCTATATCCATGCAGGACCTAACTTGTACAGTTTCATCTATTTTAAAAACCAAGGAGGTAAAAATGCCAGTCTTCTCTTTGAGTGCCCTTGAGTGCACCTCAATTTAAAGAGGTCTATCAATTCAACCATTTGAAATGGATGTCCATTCAATTAAGAACATATTATTCTTATTAGAAATGAATCAGCTACAAATTAGGTAGGCGTACTTGTTTTTTTACACAACCTACTCTTTTGGTACATATTTATTGAGATAATTGATTACAACATATGTTGGTGATTAACACAGAGAGAGGTTTTTTTTCTGTCATCAATAGAATGCATTAGCCATTAGGCTGGCTCACTACAATTGTAACATGACATCTCAGGTGTCAGGATGAAGCATTTTCTCACAAAAAGAGGACTCAAGCAAACTATCTCTCTTCAACAGTTTCACTAGTCATGTTAGGTCTACTTAAAATGTCACATTCATACACAAGTAATTTGAAAATAAGTTATACTACTGAAACACATTCACAATAAGTTATATTACAACCTACCTCTGAAGTAAGCAGTGTGTTCTCTCACTAATGAAATAGGACATTAATAATTTGTCAGTGGTTAGTTGAATCAGTCTCTTTGCACTGTTCAGTTTGTCTGTGCAACAGGTAACCTTCCAGAATCGGAATCTTGTGATGTCACAATGGAGTCCCCATTGCCATGGTTACCCACAGCAGCTTTCATGTGTTATCAAATGCTGGCACAATTTAGTTTATTTATTTTAGATTTTTTGTACCAATGCAGCACAGTCATACCTAATATATACAATGAATCCATATAACCTAATTTTTTATTAAAATAAAATGCTGTAACTCATGTAAAATGGTTGACCATTCAAACGACATTTGTTTTGCCTAATTAAAAGTCTATATGTTTTAGATATCATAAATAGCAGCCAGGCTTACTTAGGTTGTTTGTTCGATCTCAGCCTACCACTAATGCCAATATTTTTCATCATCATCATCATCATCATCAATGAAATACATAGGCTACCTTACTACAGTAAAACAAGTCTTCCATAGTCTATGTCACCTCAGTAACAAAGTTCCAAAAAAGAAATGAGGGTTCAAGAAAACATCTCTCTTCAATGGCCTCAGCTATTAGCCATATGATCAACAAGGTCAACTGCAGCACTAAAATCAAGAAGCAGCTCATCCACAAGTTTATCTTGGTCAAGTGATCTGAGCCATTGATCGATTAAATCAACGAGAGCTGTTGCAGTCGAGTGATCCTTACGGTATCTTTACGGTACGCATGCTCATAGAGGGATAAAATTAGCTGGATGTGTAATTATATAGGCCCAAAAAATGTAATTGAAGAGTAGGTGTCATTGATGTTTAGCATTTAAGTTTAATAAATAATTAAATAAAGAAATCAATATCAGCTGACTATAGAAAAGTATTGTTTAAAATTATGTTTGAACATTTTCTTATCCGTGTCTTTCCAGTTGATATAACCAAACAGACAACCTTTGTTGCTCAAGAGCGTCACACATTCCTCCATTCATTCTCTATCATATTCCCCTCCATCAAATTACTCTATCATATTCCCTCCATCATATTCTCTCTATTATATTTCTCTCCATCATATTCCACTCCATCATAATACTCGCTATCATATTCCCTCTATCATATTCCTCTTTATTTTTTACAGGGAATCCCAATTGAGACCAGTGTCTCTTTTTCAATGGTGCCCTGTGTTATATCAATTAACAATCCAAACAGCTTAAACAGATAAAATTACATACAGAGTAGAAAATATATAGAGCAAAATTATTAGACTTGAACACATACATTCCACAATGAACAGGTCTTGTATTTAACCAGTTGAGCTGACAACCATTTTGCACTGTTTCACTAGGGCTTTAGTCATCAATCTAGCAAGAGGGAAATATTTTATTAATGTAGTGGTGTCCCTCCCCCCAGGAAGCTACGACCTTTAGCTTTCACCTGGAATTGTTCATTTATGTCTGAGAAAAAAAACACTTTCCAAACCATATGATCTAGTACACAAGTAAAGTATAATACAACTTTCTTTACTACTTTACCAAACATTTCATGACATTAGTGAGAGTCAAAATTTGTAAAAATTTGTGAATGTCTAAATTAACATTTGGGCAATTTGACCAGTGTACATCACTCCTATAGACAATGAGAGATGGGCTATGTAAAGGTCTCGGTTTTGTCGTTCTGAACAAATGTTTGACTTCCACACAAAATTACTTCTTGACTTATTTTAGGTTTAAGGAAGTGTGTAGGTTTAAACTATTGCTTTAAAGGGAAGAGAGGGGGAGGAGGAGAGAGCGCGAGAGATGGGTGGAGTGGGAGAAAGAGGGAAGGAGGGGGAGGAGGTGGAGGGCAGCTGTGTCCGACACACCATACTTACACCTGCAACAGGTAGGCCAGGGGGCGGGACCTGTAGGTGAGACTCATAACATGATAAGGGGGGCAGGTGAAGAAGGGGTGTTGCTGGAGTCAAGGAAGGGAGGGTGTTCCTACGAGCCCCCTGCCAGCGAGACGGGGAGCAGGGAGGAAGTCTGTCCATGGAGCATTTCTGGGTCATTGGGTCGCCTCCAATGAGATTAGATCACCCTCTACAATGTAAAGCAGTTTGAGTACTGGGGGGTTCTCTGTATAAATCCAAGGTGAAACCTCCAGGGGCTAGCCTTCTCTCAGCGGAGAGTCTGCTCTGGGCTGCCTGCGAAAGGTGCTCCTCTGTGGGAAAGAGGAGAGAACAAGAGGCCCCAGAAGAGATCTCCTTATGGTAGTGATGGACAGATCAACTCTCCTTGTTATCTTCCACCTCTTCCTCTTCCTCTTGCTCGGCCTTCTCCCTCCTTTCCTTCTTACAGTCTTACAGTCCTTCTTACAGTCATTTTCTCCCTTTCCTCCTTCCTCTCCTCCCTCTTTCTCTTCCTCTACCTTCCTCTCCCTCCTTCCCTCTTGGTAAACCTTGTTTAGTCGAGCCAGATTGTGGATAGCTAGCCATGGTTTAGACCACTGTCGCTGTCTGGGTGGGGGGATACAGGACTGGTCCACTGGACTCAGCTCACATGGGGAGAACCTGCTGCTGCTGCCACTCCCCCTCTTACCTGGGATGAGATCACGTTTGGAGGAAACCTGGCACCATCCCTACGGTGAAGCATGGTGGTGGCAGCATCATGCTCCGGGGAGGATTTTCAGGGACAGGGACTGGGAACACGCCCCATTCACATCGACGGGGCTGTAGTGGAGCAGGTCGAGAGTTTCAAGTTCCTTGGTGTCCACATCACCAACAAACTATCATGGTTCAAACACACCAAGACAGTCGTGAAGAGGGCACGACAACGCCTTTTCCACCTCAGGAGACTGAAAAGATTTGGCATTGGTCCCAAGATCCTCAAAAAGTTCTACAGCTGCACCATCGAGAGCTTCCTGACCAGTTGCATCACCGCCTGGTATGGCAACTGCTCGGCATCCGACCGTAAGGCGCTACAGAGGGTAGTGCGTACGGCCCAGTACATCACTGGAGCCAAGCTTCCTGCCATCCAGGACCTATATACTTGGAGGTGTAAGAGGGAGGCCCAAAAAATTGACAAAGACTCCAGTCACCCAAGTCATAGACTGTTCTCTCTGCTACCGCACAGCAAGCGGTACCAGAGTGCCAAGTCTAGGTCCAAAAGGCTCCTTAACAGCTTCTATCCCCAATTCATAAGACTGCTGAACAATTACTCAAATGGCCACCCGGACTATTTACAGTGACACCTCCCCCCTTTGTTTTTACACTGGTAATAGGAATCTGGATCGGTTTCCTTTTCTTTTTACCTTGCTTTTGTTATTATTATTATTTTTTAAACTTTTCTTTTTACATTTCGTAAAATGTTATAATTACAAAAACATTTCATTTTAATTTCAATTTAGTAACATACTGTATCATTCAAATAAATATTATTATTTGTCTAATCATATTTTGCCAGCTAACTGGGTGGCAGGCTGCAATCAGTAGCTGTAATTAAGTACAGCAGCCACCAACCATCTAACGTTAATGCCTCGGATAATGAGGTTAGAAGAACAGCTGAATGGTCGGTAGCTAGCTGGCTCAATTACAGGTACTCTTAAGCGTGAAATAACATTGGAAACAACTAACCACAGTTGCTAAAAGTTACCAGTAGCAGTTACTAGCTAGCTAGCTTTGTTGGTCCAAGTGGTGGGTTAGCTAGCACTCGTGCTTCACCGGGGTCCACCAAATAGAATACTTACCTACAATAATTACCTACAATAACCTACAATAACTACCTAAGTAAACTACCTATAATACCTGACTACAATACCTACATACAATCTAAATACATGGTTTAAGCTTTACTCAACAACATATAAGAAGCCAGCTTATCTCCTGCTAGAGAAAACACAACCTCTCCCGACAACCTCGAGGCAAGAGACCTTTCTCTCTTTCTCGTCATCTTTCAACTTCTTATTCAGTTCCTTATTTTTCTCTTTTTCCTCCATCTTTAAAAATGTGACTTTCTGCTTGAGGTTCATGGCCAGAAAGCCCACTCTTCCCAGGATGGTATCTGCTCTCTCTGATGAAACCGTCCCATTGGAGCTCTTGGAATGGGCACGGTCCGCCTCACTCTTCAAACCCTCCCTCGGGATCACCTCCTCCTTGACGCTCCTCTCTTCACTCTCAATGTCAATGCCTGTCCAATAATCCTAACAGGAAGACATTGACTCTAGATGTAATATTGTTCCAATGTGGCACATTCAATACACATTTGAGTGATCAACATACATTGATGGCCTCATGGGGCACACAATTTAGAGGACAGTAATTGAGGTAACTTGTTTATTTGTATCCCAAACCGATTTTGTAATAGCCATAGATGTTCTTCCTGGGTCCACACCAAACGTAATACAAATGTTAACCCTAGTAAGGGGTGATGTTTTATACTATGAGCATAGATTAGCAGGGTTGGGGTCAATTCAATTTCAATTCCAGTCAATTCAGGAAGTACTTAATTCAATGCTTTGAATTGAAATGGAACAGACCCCCAACCCTGTAGAGTAGAAGTGTAAAATAGGACACCTACCTTTGCCTTTTTCAGCGTCCAGGGCCTGGGTTCCTCATCCTCTGACCTGCATATGGAGGCTCTCACTCTAACAGGCGTCTTAGTGGCCATGCAGAGCAGAGGGGTTGCCAGAGTTAAGTTAGCATCTGGGACCAGCTGGTGAGCATGAGGGCAGCGATCCACCTCTTCACTAGTGCCCTTCCCTTTCTGCTCTGGCTGCTTGTGGTCCTTGTCATGGATGCATGCCAGGCTTGGAGGAAGTGGTAGGACAGGGCTTTTATCACTCATCAGTTCCTCTCTCTTGACAGTGGATGCAACTGCACGTGCCTCTGTGTTAACTGAGCACTATGTGGTGTCCTCAACTGTCTCCTCTGGCTGCTTGTGGTCATTGTTGTTGTGAATGCATTGCAGACCTGGAGGACTTTTATCATCCCAGGTGTAAATAGCAACAGTTGCCTCTGTGTCGACTGAGCACTTTGTAGTGCACTCAACTGTCTTCCATAGCGGTTTGTGGTCATTGTTGTGGGTGCAGGTCAGGATTAGAGGCAGTGTTGCAGGTGCTGGAGGACTTTTATCAGCCAAACACTCCTCCGTGTGGACGGCTGCTTCGCTGGCAACTGGACACTTGTTGGTGTCCTCTACTGCCTCCCCTGGCAGAGTGTGGACAGTGGAGACGGAAACGGCCGCTTCCCTGGACACTTGACTCTTGGTGGTGTCCTCTACTGCCTCCTCTGGCTGCTTGTGGCCATTGTCTAGAATGTGTGGCAACTTTGAAGGCAGCATTGGAGCCGGGCTTTTATCACCCAACAGGTTCTCTCCCTGGACAATGGATGTGCCTGCAGTGATCGCTGTGGTAACGGAGGACTCGGTGGCATCCTCTTTTGTCTCCTCTGTCAGTTTGTGGTCAGAGTCTTGGATACATGGCGAGCTTGGAGGCAGTGCTGCAGGGTCAGGAGGGCTTTGATCAGCTGCCATGTCCTCTTTGAGGTGAGTGGACACATCATTGTTTGTTTCACTGATAACTGGACACTTGGTGGTGTCCTCTACTGCCTCCCCTGGCAGTTTGTAGTCAACTTCAAAGACAAGTGGCAGACTTGGAGGCAGCATTGGGACAGGGCATTTAGCTGCTGATCTGTACACTCCAAAATCAACAGTAGCTGTGCCTGCAGTGGTCTCTGTAGCAACTGAGACCTCATAGGTATCCTCTACTGTCTGCTCTGATGGCATGAAGTCATCGTCAAAGACTGTTGGCAGGCATGTAGGCAGCACTGAAGGAAGACTTCTAGCTGCCCATCGATTCTCTCCCTTGACAGTGGCTGTGGTAGCTGTGGTCTCTGTGGCAACTGGGCACTCTGTGGCTGAAACAGCAGGCTTAGAGGTTTCGAGGAAATTGAATGAATGGCCAATGAACCGCTGAGCCAGGGGTGGGAGGGAGTAATGATAGAATCTGTCCTCTTCCTCAACATTAGATATTGCCACTGGAGCAACTGAGACCTCAGTGGTGCCCTCTACTGCCTGATGTGGCTGCATGGAGTCTTCGTCAAAGAAGTGTGGCAGGTATCGATGCAGCATTGAGGAAAGATGTATATCTGTCCATAGGTCCTCTCGTATACCTGTAGATACATCTGCAGTGGCCTCTGTGGCAACTGGGCATTCAGCAGACTGGCAGGTTTCAGGGACAAAGTATGAAAATACAATGAACCGCTGTGCATCCTGAGCGCATATGGCAAATGGAGAGGGGGGATGCAACATGGTAGGTATAGGCCTCTGATTGGTGAAAGCCAGTGGTGGGAGGGAGTCAATACAGGGAGCCATGAACTCAGTGAGAGGACAGTTGCTCACATCTCACACATTCTGCGTGAGAAAAGAAACAGACATGATGAAAGTGATCACATTCAGTACATACATACATACTGTATGAGTCAGCACTACTTACTTATACATCACATATATATATATATATATATATATATATATATATATATATATAGTGTCCTCTAAGATGCTCTGCACCAGTCTGTCCCAACCCTTGGTCCCCTAGCCAATGGGCCAGCTAAGTGTAAAAATACATGCCCCACACCCAGCATAACATTTGACATTTTAGCCATTTATCAGACGCTTTTATCCAGAACGACTTATAGTTAGTTAGTGCATTCAACTTAAGGTAGCTAGGTGAGACAACCACATAATCCTGATATGAGCGTCTATGATAGAACGGTTGTTTATTTTTTATGACCAGACAACCATAAGAACTGAGGACATAAATTCACTGAAACAGACAGACACGATACAACACATTTAGACAAGAACAGTTATAAGCATTGCCATGGTGTAGCCTAATACAAAAAGAAATAAGGACAAAACATTGTTAGCTTACATTCCATGGCATATGGAACATTTTGCCCTTACAATAACTTATATTTGCTTTAATTAATATTGTTAAACAGAACTCTTGTCGACTTTGTCAAAGTTGGTCTTGTTACCTCCTCAATCAGTCTTGGCATTTTCCTCGTCTTGAACCAAATCCTCTTCATCTTCTTCTCCTGATCCATCTGGATCTGCAAAACCAGAGCCAACCTGGCTCCCAGCTCCATCACGTAGTCTGTCTAGATCGCCCTTTCCTCCAACCGACACTCACCCCTCCTCTGTGTCAGCGTTGAACCCTCCATGTCTTCCTCTTAGCTAACAATAACTCTGGAAAATACACAACGTTGTAGTAAGTGGGTGTTGCTAACCAAATAATAATGCATCTCTTTACAATGTGCACACGTTTTCTTCCCAGCTACTTACAATTAATCAAGTGAGAATCCTGATCCAGATATGTTTAGGCAATAGGCCTATCTGAATTACTAGTAAAAAGTTGGCTACTGGAAAAGCGACCAAGTTCAAATGAATCGATTTTGGCTGTTCTTATCATTTCGTGAACAATATCCTTCATGACATCATCATTGTGATGCAAGGCGTTGCCATGGCAGATGAAAAACCACAACACAGACTTTAAAAAGCAAACTTCAGGGTCTTTCTGTACCTTACTATTGAGCCTTATTCAACCCCTCATGTAGCTCTACTCCATATTGGGCCTGGTTCTCACAAACCACACTAATCACTTCCATCATATCATTGAAAACACTGTGTTTTGGGTAGAAAATGACTCTATATCCATGCAGGACCTAACTTGTACAGTTTCATCTATTTTAAAAACCAAGGAGGTAAAAATGCCAGTCTTCTCTTTGAGTGCCCTTGAGTGCACCTCAATTTAAAGAGGTCTATCAATTCAACCATTTGAAATGGATGTCCATTCAATTAAGAACATATTATTCTTATTAGAAATGAATCAGCTACAAATTAGGTAGGCGTACTTGTTTTTTTACACAACCTACTCTTTTGGTACATATTTATTGAGATAATTGATTACAACATATGTTGGTGATTAACACAGAGAGAGTTTTTTTTTTCTGTCATCAATAGAATGCATTAGCCATTAGGCTGGCTCACTACAATTGTAACATTACATTTACATTTTACATTTTAGTCATTTAGCAGACGCTCTTATCCAGAGCGACCTACAGGAGCAATTAGGGTTAAGTGCCTTGCTCAAGGGCACATTTACCCCATTTAGCAGACGCTCTTATCCAGAGTGACTTACAAATTGGTGCATTCACCCTATAGCTAGTGGGATAACCACTTTACAATTTTTTTTTTTTTTTTTTTTTCTTTTTTTTTTTTTTTTTGGGGGGGGGGGGGTGGGTTGGGGTACGGGGGGTAGAAGGATTACATTATCCTATCCCAGGTATTCCTTAAAGAGGTGGGGTTTCAAATGTCTCCGGAAGGTGGTGAGTGACTCCGCTGTCCTGGCGTCGTGAGGGAGCTTGTTCCACCATTGGGGTGCCAGAGCAGCGAACAGTTTTGACTGGGCTGAGCGGGAGCTATGCTTCCGCAGAGGAAGGGGAGCCAGCAGGCCAGAGGTGGATGAACGCAATGCCCTCGTTTGGGTGTAGGGACTGATCAGAGCCTGAAGGTACGGCGGTGCCGTTCCCCTCACGGCTCCATAAGCAAGCACCATGGTCTTGTAACGGATGCGAGCTTCAACTGGAAGCCAGTGGAGTGTGCGGAGGAGGGGGGTGACGTGAGAGAACTTGGGAAGGTTGAACACCAGACGGGCGGCGGCATTCTGGATGAGTTGTAGGGGTTTAATGGCACAGGCAGGGAGCCCAGCCAACAGCGAGTTGCAGTAATCCAGACGGGAAATGACAAGTGCCTGGATTAGGACCTGTGCCGCTTCCTGTGTAAGGCAGGGTCGTACTCTCCGAATGTTGTAGAGCGTGGATCTGCAGGATCGGGTCACCGCCTTGATGTTAGCGGAGAACGACAGGGTGTTGTCCAGGGTCACGCCAAGGCTCTTCGCACTCTGGGAGGAGGACACAACGGAGTTCTCAATCGTGATGGCGAGGTCATGGAACGGGCAGTCCTTCCCCGGGAGGAAGAGCAGCTCCGTCTTGCCAGGGTTCAGCTTGAGGTGGTGATCCGACATCCATACTGATATGTCTGCCAGACATGCAGAGATGCGATTCGCCACCTGGTTATCAGAAGGGGGAAAGGAGAAGATTAGTTGTGTATCGTCAGCGTAGCAATGATAGGAGAGGCCATGTGAGGATATGACAGAGCCAAGTGACTTGGTGTATAGGGAGAATAGGAGAGGGCCTAGAACTGAGCCCTGGGGGACACCAGTGGTGAGAGCACGTGGTGCGGAGACAGCTTCTCGCCACGCCACTTGGTAGGAGCGACCGGTCAGGTAGGACGCAATCCAGGAGTGAGCCGCGCCGGAGATGCCCAGCTCGGAGAGGGTGGAGAGGAGGATCTGATGGTTCACAGTATCAAAGGCAGCAGACAGGTCTAGAAGGACAAGAGCAGAGGAGAGAGAGTTAGCTTTAGCAGTGCGGAGAGCCTCCGTGACACAGAGAAGAGCAGTCTCAGTTGAATGACCAGTCCTGAAACCTGACTGGTTTGGATCAAGAAGGTCATTCTGAGAGAGATAGCAAGAGAGTTGGCTAAAGACGGCACGCTCAATAGTTTTGGAAAGAAAAGAAAGAAGGGATACTGGTCTGTAGTTGTTGACGTCAGTGGGATCGAGTGTTGGTTTTTTGAGAAGGGGTGCAACTCTCGCTCTCTTGAAGACGGAAGGGACATAGCCAGCGGTCAAGGATGAGTTGATCAGCGAGGTGAGGTAGGGGAGAAGGTCACCGGAGATGGTCTGGAGAAGAGAGGAGGGGATGGGGTCAAGCGGGCAGGTTGTTGGGCGGCCTGCAGTCACAAGTCGCAGGATTTTATCTGGAGAGAGAGGGGAGAAAGAAGTCAAAGCATAGGGTAGGGCAGTGTGAGTAGGACCAGCTGTGTCATTAGACTTAACAAACGAGGATCGGATGTCGTCAACCTTCTTTTCAAAGTGGTTGACGAAGTCATCCACCGAGAGAGAGGAGGGGGGGAGGGGGGGGGGATTCAGCAGGGAGGAGAATGTGGCAAAGAGCTTCCTAGGGTTAGAGGCAGATGCTTGGAATTTAGAGTGGTAGAAAGTGCCTTAGCAGCAGAAACAGATGAAGAAAATGTAGAGAGGAGGGAGTGAAAAGATGCCAGGTCGGCAGGGAGTTTAGTTTTCTTCCATTTCCGCTCCGCTGCCCGGAGCTCTGTTCTGTGAGCTCGCAATGAGTCATCAAGCCACGAAGCTGGAGGGGAGGACCGAGCCGGCCGGGAGGATAGGGGACACAGAGAGTCAAAGGATGCAGAAAGGGAGGAGAGGAGGGTTGAGGAGGCAGAATCAGGAGATTGGAGGGAGAAGGATTGAGCAGAGGGAAGTGATGATAGGATGGAAGAGGAGAGAGTAGTGGGAGAGAGAGAGCGAAGGTTGCGGCGGCGCATTACCATCTGTGTAGGGGCAGAGTGAGTAGTGTTGGAGGAGAGCGAGAGAGAAAAGGACACAAAGTAGTGGTCGGAGACATGGAGGGGAGTTGCAGTGAGATTAGTAGAAGAGCAGCATCTAGTAAAGATGAGGTCAAGCGTATTGCCTGCCTTGTGAGTAGGGAGGGACGGTGAGAGGGTGAGGTCAAAAGAGGAGAGGAGTGGAAAGAAGGAGGCAGAGAGAAATGAGTCAAATGTAGACGTAGGGAGGTTGAAATCCCCCAAAACTGTGAGGGGTGAGCCATCCTCAGGAAAGGAGCTTATCAAGGCGTCAAGCTCATTGATGAACTCTCCAAGGGAACCTGGAGGGCGATAGATGACAAGGATATTAAGCTTAGATGGGCTAGTGACTGTGACAGCATGGAATTCAAATGAGGAGATAGACAGATGGGTTAGGGGAAAAATTGAGAATGTCCACTTGGGAGAGATGAGGATTCCTGTGCCACCACCCCTCTGACCAGATGCTCTCGGGGTATGCGAGAACACATGGTCAGACGAGGAGAGAGCAGTAGGAGTAGCAGTGTTTTCAGTGGTAATCCATGTTTCCGTCAGCGCCAGGAAGTCGAGGGAATGGAGGTTAGCATAGGCTGGGATGAAGTCAGCTTTGTTGGCAGCAGAACGGCAGTTCCAGAGGCTGCCTGAGACCTGGAACTCCAGGTGTGGGGTGCGTGCAGGGACCACCAGGTTAGAGGCAGCAGCCACGCGGTGTGAGGCGTTTGTGTGGCCTGTGCGGAGAGGAGAGAACAGGGATAGGCAGAGGCATAGTTGACAGGCTGTAGCAAATGGCTACAATAATGCAGAGGAGATCGGAATGAAATGAATTAAACATCAGGAAAAGGAGTGAGTAGGGCCTCCCTCGCCAAAACTTACACCTCAGAAACTATAATTGTTTCACTGAACCATCCAGATAAAAACTCTCCCAACTTCCACTTTTAGAAATTAGAATTGTTGTGAACTACAGCAGTTCAATGTTTCAAGGAATAGACTCAACTTGCTTTGTTCAGCTAGCTAAATATGACACCATGGCTGACTAGCATGCTAGCATCCAATAACACACAGTTTAGCACCAATGGCACCATTGCTGACTAGCATGCTAGCATCCAATAACACACAGTTTAGCACAAATGGCACCATGGCTGACCAGCATGCTAGCATCCAATAACACACAGTTTAGCACCAATACTTGGTTACAACAAACTAACAGTAGTGAGCTAACACACTAAACAGATAATTTGTGTGTTAACGAATTACGTTGGCTAGCTAGCACAAATATATTGTATTTAGCAGCTACAGTACAGTTGGCTGGTCATGTTGGCTAACTAGCAATGGCTACTGTGTTGACTTTGTTTGGAAAACGGCTAGCTAGCTACGTGCTACCTACAATAGCCACCCACAACAGCCCACGGTGCCTAGCTATGACGCTTTAGCCAACAAGCATGCTAGCATCCAATAACACACCGTTTAGCACCAATACTTGGTAACAACAAACGACCGATAGTGTTTTAACACGCTAAACAGATAATTTGTGTCTGTGTCTAGTTCCTATCATAACGCAGCAATAATTAAACGTTGGCTAGCTAGTACAAATATATTTTATTTAGCTGCTGCGGTACAGTTAGCTAGTCGTGATTGGCTACTGTGTTGACTTTGTATGAGACACGGCTAGCTAGCTGGCTAGCTTCGTGCTAATCCCTGGCATAGCCGAATATAATGCTAACCTACAATAACTATCCACAACAGCCCGCGATGCCTACTTACAATAACCAACTACGTTCTAAATACATAATTAAGCCTTACTCGACAAAGCCCAAGCTATGTACAAAGCCAAACTTACCCGACGCCAGCTGATATTTGTCTTCTGCAATCAGTAGGTGTAATTAAGTACAGTAGGTACTAACTACCTAACGCTGATGCCTCAGATAATGAAGTTAGAAAAACGGCTGAAATGGTAGAAAGCTAGCTGGCTTAATTACAGGTACACTTAAGCGTGAATAACATTGGAAACAGCTATCCACCGTGGCATGACATCTCAGGTGTCAGGATGAAGCATTTTCTCACAAAAAGAGGACTCAAGCAAACTATCTCTCTTCAACAGTTTCACTAGTCATGTTAGGTCTACTTAAAATGTCACATTCATACACAAGTAATTTGAAAATAAGTTATACTACTGAAACACATTCACAATAAGTTATATTACAACCTACCTCTGAAGTAAGCAGTGTGTTCTCTCACTAATGAAATAGGACATTAATAATTTGTCAGTGGTTAGTTGAATCAGTCTCTTTGCACTGTTCAGTTTGTCTGTGCAACAGGTAACCTTCCAGAATCGGAATCTTGTGATGTCACAATGGAGTCCTCATTGCCATGGTTACCCACAGCAGCTTTCATGTGTTATCAAATGCTGGCACAATTTAGTTTATTTATTTTAGATTTTTTTGTACCTATGCAGCACAGTCATACCTAATATATACAATGAATCCATATAACCTAATTTTTTATTAAAATAAAATGCTGTAACTCATGTAAAATGGTTGACCATTCAAACGACATGTGTTTTGCCTAATTAAAAGTCTATATGTTTTAGATATCATAAATAGCAGCCAGGCTTACTTAGGTTGTTTGTTCGATCCCAGCCTACCACTAATGCCAATATTTTTCATCATCATCATCATCATCAATGAAATACATAGGCTACCTTACTACAGTAAAACAAGTCTTCCATAGTCTATGTCACCTCAGTAACAAAGTTCCAAAAAAGAAATGAGGGTTCAAGAAAACATCTCTCTTCAATGGCCTCAGCTATTAGCCATATGATCAACAAGGTCAACTGCAGCACTAAAATCAAGAAGCAGCTCATCCACAAGTTTATCTTGGTCAAGTGATCTGAGCCATTGATCGATTAAATCAACGAGAGCTGTTGCAGTCGAGTGATCCTTACGGTATCTTTACGGTACGCATGCTCATAGAGGGATAAAATTAGCTGGATGTGTAATTATATAGGCCCAAAAAATGTAATTGAAGAGTAGGTGTCATTGATGTTTAGCATTTAAGTTTAATAAATAATTAAATAAAGAAATCAATATCAGCTGACTATAGAAAAGTATTGTTTAAAATTATATTTGAACATTTTCTTATCCGTGTCTTTCCAGTTGATATAACCAAACAGACAACCTTTGTTGCTCAAGAGCGTCACACATTCCTCCATTCATTCTCTATCATATTCCCCTCCATCAAATTCCTCTATCATATTCCCTCCATCATATTCTCTCTATTATATTTCTCTCCATCATATTCCACTCCATCATAATACTCGCTATCATATTCCCTCTATCATATTCCTCTTTATTTTTACAGGGAATCCCAATTGAGACCAGTGTCTCTTTTTCAATGGTGCCCTGTGTTATATCAATTAACAATCCAAACAGCTTAAACAGATAAAATTACATACAGAGTAGAAAATATATAGAGCAAAATTATTAGACTTGAACACATACATTTCACAATGAACAGGTCTTGTATTTAACCAGTTGAGCTGACAACCATTTTGCACTGTTTCACTAGGGCTTTAGTCATCAATCTAGCAAGAGGGAAATATTTTATTAATGTAGTGGTGTCCCTCCCCCCAGGAAGCTACGACCTTTAGCTTTCACCTGGAATTGTTCATTTATGTCTGAGAAAAAAAAACACTTTCCAAACCATATGATCTAGTACACAAGAAAAGTATAATACAACCTTCTTTACTACTTTGCCAAACATTTCATGACATTAGTGAGAGTCAAAATCTGTAAAATTTGTGAATGTCTAAATTAACATTTGGGCAATTTGACCAGTGTACATCACTACTATAGACAATGAGAGATGGGCTATGTAAAGGTCTCGATTTTGTCGTTCTGAACAAATGTTTGACTTCCACACAAAATTACTTCTTGACTTATTTTAGGTTTAAGGAAGTGTGTAGGTTTAAACTATTGCTTTAAAGGGAAGAGAGGGGGAGGAGGAGAGAGCGCGAGAGATGGGGGGAGTGGGAGAAAGAGGGAAGGAGGGGGAGGAGGGGGAGGAGGTGGAGGGCAGCTGTGTCCGACACACCATACTTACACCTGCAACAGGTAGGCCAGGGGGCGGGACCTGTAGGTGAGACTCAAAACATGATAAGGGGGGCAGGTGAAGAAGGGGTGTTGCTGGAGTTAAGGAAGGGAGGGTGTTCCTACGAGCCCCCTGCCAGCGAGACGGGGAGCAGGGAGGAAGTCTGTCCATGGAGCATTTCTGGGTCATTGGGTCGCCTCCAATGAGATTAGATCACCCTCTACAATGTAAAGCAGTTTGAGTACTGGGGGGTTCTCTGTATAAATCCAAGGTGAAACCTCCAGGGGCTAGCCTTCTCTCAGCGGAGAGTCTGCTCTGGGCTGCCTGCGAAAGGTGCTCCTCTGTGGGAAAGAGGAGAGAACAAGAGGCCCCAGAAGAGATCTCCTTATGGTAGTGATGGACAGATCAACTCTCCTTGTTATCTTCCACCTCTTCCTCTTCCTCTTGCTCGGCCTTCTCCCTCCTTTCCTTCTTACAGTCTTACAGTCCTTCTTACAGTCATTTTCTCCCTTTCCTCCTTCCTCTCCTCCCTCTTTCTCTTCCTCTACCTTCCTCTCCCTCCTTCCCTCTTGGTAAACCTTGTTTAGTCGAGCCAGATTGTGGATAGCTAGCCATGGTTTAGACCACTGTCGCTGTCTGGGTGGGGGGATACAGGACTGGTCCACTGGACTCAGCTCACATGGGGAGAACCTGCTGCTGCTGCCACTCCCCCTCTTACCTGGGATGAGATCACGTTTGGAGGAAACCTGGCACCATCCCTACGGTGAAGCATGGTGGTGGCAGCATCATGCTCCGGGGAGGATTTTCAGGGACAGGGACTGGGAACACGCCCCATTCACATCGACGGGGCTGTGGTGGAGCAGGTCGAGAGTTTCAAGTTCCTTGGTGTCCACATCACCAACAAACTATCATGGTTCAAACACACCAAGACAGTCGTGAAGAGGGCACGACAACGCCTTTTCCACCACAGGAGACTGAAAAGATTTGGCATTGGTCCCAAGATCCTCAAAAAGTTCTACAGCTGCAACATCGAGAGCTTCCTGACCAGTTGCATCACCGCCTGGTATGGCAACTGCTCGGCATCCGACCGTAAGGCGCTACAGAGGGTAGTGCGTACGGCCCAGTACATCACTGGAGCCAAGCTTCCTGCCATCCAGGACCTATATACTTGGAGGTGTAAGAGGGAGGCCCAAAAAATTGACAAAGACTCCAGTCACCCAAGTCATAGACTGTTCTCTCTGCTACCGCACAGCAAGCGGTACCAGAGTGCCAAGTCTAGGTCCAAAAGGCCCCTTAACAGCTTCTATCCCCAATTCATAAGACTGCTGAACAATTAATCAAATGGCCACCCGGACTATTTACATTGACACCTCCCCCCTTTGTTTTTACACTGGTAATAGGAATCTGGATCGGTTTCCTTTTCTTTTTACCTTGCTTTTGTTATTATTATTATTTTTTAAAGTTTTATTTTTACATTTCGTAAAATGTTATAATTACAAAAACATTTCATTTTAATTTCAATTTAGTAACATACTGTATCATTCAAATAAATATTATTATTTGTCTAATCATATTTTGCCAGCTAACTGGGTGGCAGGCTGCAATCAGTAGCTGTAATTAAGTACAGCAGCCACCAACCATCTAACGTTAATGCCTCGGATAATGAGGTTAGAAGAACAGCTGAATGGTCGGTAGCTAGCTGGCTCAATTACAGGTACTCTTAAGCGTGAAATAACATTGGAAACAACTAACCACAGTTGCTAAAAGTTACCAGTAGCTACCCACTAGCTAGCTAGCTTTGTTGGTCCAAGTGGTGGGTTAGCTAGCACTCGTGCTTCGCCGGGGTCCACCGAATAGAATACTTACCTACAATAATTACCTACAATAACCTACAATAACTACCTAAGTAAACTACCTAAAATACCTGACTACAATACCTACATACAATCTAAATACATGGTTTAAGCTTTACTCAACAACATATAAGAAGCCAGCTTATCTCCTGCTAGAGAAAACACAACCTCTCCCGACAACCTCGAGGCAAGAGACCTTTCTCTCTTTCTCGTCATCTTTCAACTTCTTATTCAGTTCCTTATTTTTCTCTTTTTCCTCCATCTTTAAAAATGTGACTTTCTGCTTGAGGTTCATGGCCAGAAAGCCCACTCTTCCCAGGATGGTCTCTGCTCTCTCTGATGAAACCGTCCCATTGGAGCTCTTGGAATGGGCACGGTCCGCCTCACTCTTCAAACCCTCCCTCGGGCTCACCTCCTCCTTGACGCTCCTCTCTTCACTCTCAATGTCAATGCCTGTCCAATAATCCTAACAGGAAGACATTGACTCTAGATGTAATATTGTTCCAATGTGGCACATTCAATACACATTTGAGTGATCAACATACATTAATGGCCTCATGGGGCACACAATTTAGAGGACAGTAATTGAGGTAACTTGTTTATTTGTATCCCAAACTGATTTTGTAATAGCCATAGATGTTCTTCCTGGGTCCACACCAAACGTAATACAAATGTTAACCCTAGTAAGGGGTGATGTTTTATACTATGAGCATAGATTAGCAGGGTTGGGTTCAATTCAATTTCAATTCCAGTCAATTCAGGAAGTACTTAATTCAATGCTTTGAATTGAAATGGAACAGACCCCCAACCCTGTAGAGTAGAAGTGTAAAATAGGACACCTACCTTTGCCTTTTTCAGCGTCCAGGGCCTGGGTTCCTCATCCTCTGACCTGCATATGGAGGCTCTCACTCTAACAGGCGTCTTAGTGGCCATGCAGAGCAGAGGGGTTGCCAGAGTTAAGTTAGCATCTGGGACCAGCTGGTGAGCATGAGGGCAGCGATCCACCTCTTCACTAGTGCCCTTCCCTTTCTGCTCTGGCTGCTTGTGGTCCTTGTCATGGATGCATGCCAGGCTTGGAGGAAGTGCTAGGACAGGGCTTTTATCACTCATCAGTTCCTCTCTCTTGACAGTGGATGCAACTGCACTTGCCTCTGTGTTAACTGAGCACTATGTGGTGTCCTCAACTGTCTCCTCTGGCTGCTTGTGGTCATTGTTGTTGTGAATGCATTGCAGACCTGGAGGACTTTTATCATCCCAGGTGTAAATAGCAACAGTTGCCTCTGTGTCGACTGAGCACTTTGTAGTGCACTCAACTGTCTTCCATAGCGGTTTGTGGTCATTGTTGTGGGTGCAGGTCAGGATTAGAGGCAGTGTTGCAGGTGCAGGAGGACTTTTATCAGCCAAACACTCCTCCGTGTGGACAGTGGACACAGAAACGGCTGCTTCCCTGGCAACTGGACACTTGTTGGTGTCCTCTACTGCCTCCCCTGGCAGAGTGTGGACAGTTGAGACGGAAACGGCCGCTTCCCTGGACACTTGACTCTTGGTGGTGTCCTCTACTGCCTCCTCTGGCTGCTTGTGGCCATTGTCTAGAATGTGTGGCAACTTTGAAGGCAGCATTGGAGCCGGGCTTTTATCACCCAACAGGTTCTCTCCCTGGACAATGGATGTGCCTGCAGTGATCGCTGTGGTAACGGAGGACTCGGTGGCATCCTCTTTTGTCTCCTCTGTCAGTTTGTGGTCAGAGTCTCGGATACATGGCGAGCTTGGAGGCAGTGCTGCAGGGTCAGGAGGGCTTTGATCAGCTGCCATGTCCTCTTTGAGGTGAGTGGACACATCATTGTTTGTTTCACTGATAACTGGACACTTGGTGGTGTCCTCTACTGCCTCCCCTGGCAGTTTGTAGTCAACTTCAAAGACAAGTGGCAGACTTGGAGGCAGCATTGGGACAGGGCATTTAGCTGCTGATCTGTACACTCCAAAATCAACAGTAGCTGTGCCTGCAGTGGTCTCTGTAGCAACTGAGACCTCATAGGTATCCTCTACTGTCTGCTCTGGTGGCATGAAGTCATCGTCAAAGACTGTTGGCAGGCATGTAGGCAGCACTGAAGGAAGACTTCTAGCTGCCCATCGATTCTCTCCCTTGACAGTGGCTGTGGTAGCAGTGGTCTCTGTGGCAACTGGGCACTCTGTGGCTGAAACAGCAGGCTTAGAGGTTTCGAGGAAATTGAATGAATTGCCAATGAACCGCTGAGCCAGGGGTGGGAGGGAGTAATGATAGAATCTGTCCTCTTCCTCAACATTAGATATTGCCACTGGAGCAACTGAGACCTCAGTGGTGCCCTCTACTGCCTGATGTGGCTGCATGGAGTCTTCGTCAAAGAAGTGTGGCAGGTATCGATGCAGCATTGAGGAAAGATGTATATCTGTCCATAGGTCCTCTCGTATACCTGTAGATACGTCTGCAGTGGCCTCTGTGGCAACTGGGCATTCAGCAGACTGGCAGGTTTCAGGGACAAAGTATGAAAATACAATGAACCGCTGTGCATCCTGAGCGCGTATGGCAAATGGAGAGGGGGGATGCAACATGGTAGGTATAGGCCTCTGATTGGGGAAAGCCAGTGGTGGGAGGGAGTCAATACAGGGAGCCATGAACTCAGTGAGAGGACAGTTGCTCACATCTCACACATTCTGCGTGAGAAAAGAAACAGACATGATGAAAGTGATCACATTCAGTACATACATACATACTGTATGAGTCAGCACTACTTACTTATACATCACATATATATATATATATATATATATAGTGTCCTCTAAGATGCTCTGCACCAGTCTGTCCCAACCCTTGGTCCCCTAGCCAATGGGCCAGCTAAGTGTAAAAATACATGCCCCACACCCAGCATAACATTTGACATTTTAGCCATTTATCAGACGCTTTTATCCAGAACGACTTATAGTTAGTTAGTGCATTCAACTTAAGGTAGCTAGATGAGACAACCACATAATCCTGATATGAGCGTCTATGATAGAACGGCTGTTTATTTTTTATGACCAGACAACCATAAGAACTGAGGACATAAATTCACTGAAACAGACAGACACGATACAACACATTTAGACAAGAACAGTTATAAGCATTGCCATGGTGTAGCCTAATACAAAAAGAAATAAGGACAAAACATTGTTAGCTTACATTCCATGGCATATGGAACATTTTGCCCTTACAATAACTTATATTTGCTTTAATTAATATTGTTAAACAGAACTCTTGTCGACTTTGTCAAAGTTGGTCTTGTTACCTCCTCAATCAGTCTTGGCATTTTCCTCGTCTTGAACCAAATCCTCTTCATCTTCTTCTCCTGATCCTTCTGGATCTGCAAAACCAGAGCCAACCTGGCTCCCAGCTCCATCACGTAGTCTGTCTAGATCGCCCTTTCCTCCAACCGACACTCACCCCTCCTCTGTGTCAGCGTTGAACCCTCCATGTCTTCCTCTTAGCTAACAATAACTCTGGAAAATACACAACGTTGTAGTAAGTGGGTGTTGCTAACCAAATAATAATGCATCTCTTTACAATGTGCACACGTTTTCTTCCCAGCTACTTACAATTAATCAAGTGAGAATCCTGATCCAGATATGTTTAGGCAATAGGCCTATCTGAATTACTAGTAAAAAGTTGGCTACTGGAA
Organism: Coregonus lavaretus; assembly: GCF_964263955.1. NCBI lineage: Eukaryota > Metazoa > Chordata > Actinopteri > Salmoniformes > Salmonidae > Coregonus > Coregonus lavaretus. The sequence continues at coordinate 13,740,102 of NC_140025.1, forward strand.
AAGCGACCAAGTTCAAATGAATCGATTTTGGCTGTTCTTATCATTTCGTGAACAATATCCTTCATGACATCATCATTGTGATGCAAGGCGTTGCCATGGCAGATGAAAAAGCACAACACAGACTTTAAAAAGCAAACTTCAGGGTCTTTCTGTACCTTACTATTGAGCCTTATTCAACCCCTCATGTAGCTCTACTCCATATTGGGCCTGGTTCTCACAAACCACACTAATCACTTCCATCATATCATTGAAAACACTGTGTTTTGGGTAGAAAATGACTCTATATCCATGCAGGACCTAACTTGTACAGTTTCATCTATTTTAAAAACCAAGGAGGTAAAAATGCCAGTCTTCTCTTTGAGTGCCCTTGAGTGCACCTCAATTTAAAGAGGTCTATCAATTCAACCATTTGAAATGGATGTCCATTCAATTAAGAACATATTATTCTTATTAGAAATGAATCAGCTACAAATTAGGTAGGCGTACTTGTTTTTTTACACAACCTACTCTTTTGGTACATATTTATTGAGATAATTGATTACAACATATGTTGGTGATTAACACAGAGAGAGGTTTTTTTTCTGTCATCAATAGAATGCATTAGCCATTAGGCTGGCTCACTACAATTGTAACATTACATTTACATTTTACATTTTAGTCATTTAGCAGACGCTCTTATCCAGAGCGACTTACAGGAGCAATTAGGGTTAAGTGCCTTGCTCAAGGGCACATTTACCCCATTTAGCAGACGCTCTTATCCAGAGTGACTTAGAAATTGGTGCATTCACCCTATAGCTAGTGGGATAACCACTTTACAATTTTATTTTATTTTCTCTTTTTTTTTTTTTTTTTGGGGGGGGGGGGGGGGGGGGGGGGGGGGTGGGTTGGGGTACGGGGGGTAGAAGGATTACATTATCCTATCCCAGGTATTCCTTAAAGAGGTGGGGTTTCAAATGTCTCCGGAAGGTGGTGAGTGACTCCGCTGTCCTGGCGTCGTGAGGGAGCTTGTTCCACCATTGGGGTGCCAGAGCAGCGAACAGTTTTGACTGGGCTGAGCGGGAGCTATGCTTCCGCAGAGGAAGGGGAGCCAGCAGGCCAGAGGTGGATGAACGCAATGCCCTCGTTTGGGTGTAGGGACTGATCAGAGCCTGAAGGTACGGCGGTGCCGTTCCCCTCACTGCTCCATAAGCAAGCACCATGGTCTTGTAACGGATGCGAGCTTCAACTGGAAGCCAGTGGAGTGTGCGGAGAAGGGGGGTGACGTGAGAGAACTTGGGAAGGTTGAACACCAGACGGGCGGCGGCATTCTGGATGAGTTGTAGGGGTTTAATGGCACAGGCAGGGAGCCCAGCCAACAGCGAGTTGCAGTAATCCAGACGGGAGATGACAAGTGCCTGGATTAGGACCTGTGCCGCTTCCTGTGTAAGGCAGGGTCGTACTCTCCGAATGTTGTAGAGCGTGGATCTGCAGGATCGGGTCACCGCCTTGATGTTAGCGGAGAACGACAGGGTGTTGTCCAGGGTCACGCCAAGGCTCTTCGCACTCTGGGAGGAGGACACAACGGAGTTCTCAATCGTGATGGCGAGGTCATGGAACGGGCAGTCCTTCCCCAGGAGGAAGAGCAGCTCCGTCTTGCCAGGGTTCAGCTTGAGGTGGTGATCCGACATCCATACTGATATGTCTGCCAGACATGCAGAGATGCGATTCGCCACCTGGTTATCAGAAGGGGGAAAGGAGAAGATTAGTTGTGTATCGTCAGCGTAGCAATGATAGGAGAGGCCATGTGAGTATATGACAGAGCCAAGTGACTTGGTGTATAGGGAGAATAGGAGAGGGCCTAGAACTGAGCCCTGGGGGACACCAGTGGTGAGAGCACGTGGTGCGGAGACAGCTTCTCGCCACGCCACTTGGTAGGAGCGACCGGTCAGGTAGGACGCAATCCAGGAGTGAGCCGCGCCGGAGATGCCCAGCTCGGAGAGGGTGGAGAGGAGGATCTGATGGTTCACAGTATCAAAGGCAGCAGACAGGTCTAGAAGGACAAGAGCAGAGGAGAGAGAGTTAGCTTTAGCAGTGCGGAGAGCCTCCGTGACACAGAGAAGAGCAGTCTCAGTTGAATGACCAGTCCTGAAACCTGACTGGTTTGGATCAAGAAGGTCATTCTGAGAGAGACAGCAAGAGAGTTGGCTAAAGACGGCACGCTCAATAGTTTTGGAAAGAAAAGAAAGAAGGGATACTGGTCTGTAGTTGTTGACGTCAGTGGGATCGAGTGTTGGTTTTTTGAGAAGGGGTGCAACTCTCGCTCTCTTGAAGACGGAAGGGACATAGCCAGCGGTCAAGGATGAGTTGATCAGCGAGGTGAGGTAGGGGAGAAGGTCACCGGAGATGGTCTGGAGAAGAGAGGAGGGGATGGGGTCAAGCGGGCAGGTTGTTGGGCGGCCTGCAGTCACAAGTCGCAGGATTTTATCTGGAGAGAGAGGGGAGAAAGAAGTCAAAGCATAGGGTAGGGCAGTGTGAGTAGGACCAGCAGTGTCATTAGACTTAACAAACGAGGATCGGATGTCGTCAACCTTCTTTTCAAAGTGGTTGACGAAGTCATCCACCGAGAGAGAGGAGGGGGGGAGGGGATTCAGCAGGGAGGAGAATGTGGCAAAGAGCTTCCTAGGTGTTAGAGGCAGATGCTTGGAATTTAGAGTGGTAGAAAGTGCCTTAGCAGCAGAAACAGATGAAGAAAATGTAGAGAGGAGGGAGTGAAAATATGCCAGGTCGGCAGGGAGTTTAGTTTTCTTCCATTTCCGCTCCGCTGCCCGGAGCTCTGTTCTGTGAGCTCGCAATGAGTCATCAAGCCACGGAGCTGGAGGGGAGGACCGAGCCGGCCGGGAGGATAGGGGACACAGAGAGTCAAAGGATGCAGAAAGGGAGGAGAGGAGGGTTGAGGAGGCAGAATCAGGAGATTGGAGGGAGAAGGATTGAGCAGAGGGAAGTGATGATAGGATGGAAGAGGAGAGAGTAGTGGGAGAGAGAGAGCGAAGGTTGCGGCGGCGCATTACCATCTGTGTAGGGGCAGAGTGAGTAGTGTTGGAGGAGAGCGAGAGAGAAAAGGACACAAAGTAGTGGTCGGAGACATGGAGGGGAGTTGCAGTGAGATTAGTAGAAGAGCAGCATCTAGTAAAGATGAGGTCAAGCGTATTGCCTGCCTTGTGAGTAGGGAGGGACGGTGAGAGGGTGAGGTCAAAAGAGGAGAGGAGTGGAAAGAAGGAGGCAGAGAGAAATGAGTCAAATGTAGACGTAGGGAGGTTGAAATCCCCCAAAACTGTGAGGGGTGAGCCATCCTCAGGAAAGGAGCTTATCAAGGCGTCAAGCTCATTGATGAACTCCCCAAGGGAACCTGGAGGGCGATAGATGACAAGGATATTAAGCTTAGATGGGCTAGTGACTGTGACAGCATGGAATTCAAATGAGGAGATAGACAGATGGGTTAGGGGAAAAATTGAGAATGTCCACTTGGGAGAGATGAGGATTCCTGTGCCACCACCCCTCTGACCAGATGCTCTCGGGGTATGCGAGAACACATGGTCAGACGAGGAGAGAGCAGTAGGAGTAGCAGTGTTTTCAGTGGTAATCCATGTTTCCGTCAGCGCCAGGAAGTCGAGGGAATGGAGGTTAGCATAGGCTGGGATGAAGTCAGCTTTGTTGGCAGCAGAACGGCAGTTCCAGAGGCTGCCTGAGACCTGGAACTCCAGGTGTGGGGTGCGTGCAGGGACTACCAGGTTAGAGAGGCAGCAGCCACGCGGTGTGAGGCGTTTGTGTGGCCTGTGCGGAGAGGAGAGAACAGGGATAGGCAGAGGCATAGTTGACAGGCTGTAGCAAATGGCTACAATAATGCAGAGGAGATCGGAATGAAATGAATTAAACATCAGGAAAAGGAGTGAGTAGGGCCTCCCTCGCCAAAACTTACACCTCAGAAACTATAATTGTTTCACTGAACCATCCAGATAAAAACTCTCCCAACTTCCACTTTTAGAAATTAGAATTGTTGTGAACTACAGCAGTTCAATGTTTCAAGGAATAGACTCAACTTGCTTTGTTCAGCTAGCTAAATATGACACCATGGCTGACTAGCATGCTAGCATCCAATAACACACAGTTTAGCACCAATGGCACCATTGCTGACTAGCATGCTAGCATCAAATAACACACAGTTTAGCACAAATGGCACCATGGCTGACCAGCATGCTAGCATCCAATAACACACAGTTTAGCACCAATACTTGGTTACAACAAACTAACAGTAGTGAGCTAACACACTAAACAGATAATTTGTGTGTTAACGAATTACGTTGGCTAGCTAGCACAAATATATTGTATTTAGCAGCTACAGTACAGTTGGCTGGTCATGTTGGCTAACTAGCAATGGCTACTGTGTTGACTTTGTTTGGAAAACGGCTAGCTAGCTACGTGCTACCTACAATAGCCACCCACAACAGCCCACGGTGCCTAGCTATGACGCTTTAGCCAACAAGCATGCTAGCATCCAATAACACACAGTTTAGCACCAATACTTGGTAAAAACAAACGACCGATAGTGTTTTAACACGCTAAACAGATAATTCGTGTCTGTGTCTAGTTCCTATCATAACGCAGCAATAACTAAACGTTGGCTAGCTAGTACAAATATATTGTATTTAGCTGCTGCGGTACAGTTAGCTAGTCGTGATTGGCTACTGTGTTGACTTTGTATGAGACACGGCTAGCTAGCTGGCTAGCTTCGTGCTAATCCCCGGCATAGCCGAATATAATGCTAACCTACAATAACTATCCACAACAGCCCGCGATGCCTACTTACAATAACCAACTACGTTCTAAATACATAATTAAGCCTTACTCGACAAAGCCCAAGCTATGTACAAAGCCAAACTTACCCGACGCCAGCTGATATTTGTCTTCTGCAATCAGTAGGTGTAATTAAGTACAGTAGGTACTAACTACCTAACGCTGATGCCTCAGATAATGAAGTTAGAAAAACGGCTGAAATGGTAGAAAGCTAGCTGGCTTAATTACAGGTACTCTTAAGCGTGAATAACATTGGAAACAGCTATCCACCGTGGCATGACATCTCAGGTGTCAGGATGAAGCATTTTCTCACAAAAAGAGGACTCAAGCAAACTATCTCTCTTCAACAGTTTCACTAGTCATGTTAGGTCTACTTAAAATGTCACATTCATACACAAGTAATTTGAAAATAAGTTATACTACTGAAACACATTCACAATAAGTTATATTACAACCTACCTCTGAAGTAAGCAGTGTGTTCTCTCACTAATGAAATAGGACATTAATAATTTGTCAGTGGTTAGTTGAATCAGTCTCTTTGCACTGTTCAGTTTGTCTGTGCAACAGGTAACCTTCCAGAATCGGACTCTTGTGATGTCACAATGGAGTCCCCATTGCCATGGTTACCCACAGCAGCTTTCATGTGTTATCAAATGCTGGCACAATTTAGTTTATTTATTTTAGATTTTTTGTACCTATGCAGCACAGTCATACCTAATATATACAATGAATCCATATAACCTAATTTTTTATTAAAATAAAATGCTGTAACTCATGTAAAATGGTTGACCATTCAAACGACATGTGTTTTGCCTAATTAAAAGTCTATATGTTTTAGATATCATAAATAGCAGCCAGGCTTACTTAGGTTGTTTGTTCGATCTCAGCCTACCACTAATGCCAATATTTTTCATCATCATCATCAATGAAATACATAGGCTACCTTACTACAGTAAAACAAGTCTTCCATAGTCTATGTCACCTCAGTAACAAAGTTCCAAAAAAGAAATGAGGGTTCAAGAAAACATCTCTCTTCAATGGCCTCAGCTATTAGCCATATGATCAACAAGGTCAACTGCAGCACTAAAATCAAGAAGCAGCTCATCCACAAGTTTATCTTGGTCAAGTGATCTGAGCCATTGATCGATTAAATCAACGAGAGCTGTTGCAGTCGAGTGATCCTTACGGTATCTTTACGGTACGCATGCTCATAGAGGGATAAAATTAGCTGGATGTGTAATTATATAGGCCCAAAAAATGTAATTGAAGAGTAGGTGTCATTGATGTTTAGCATTTAAGTTTAATAAATAATTAAATAAAGAAATCAATATCAGCTGACTATAGAAAAGTATTGTTTAAAATTATGTTTGAACATTTTCTTATCCGTGTCTTTCCAGTTGATATAACCAAACAGACAACCTTTGTTGCTCAAGAGCGTCACACATTCCTCCATTCATTCTCTATCATATTCCCCTCCATCAAATTCCTCTATCATATTCCCTCCATCATATTCTCTCTATTATATTTCTCTCCATCATATTCCACTCCATCATAATACTCGCTATCATATTCCCTCTATCATATTCCTCTTTATTTTTACAGGGAATCCCAATTGAGACCAGTGTCTCTTTTTCAATGGTGCCCTGTGTTATATCAATTAACAATCCAAACAGCTTAAACAGATACAATTACATACAGAGTAGAAAATATATAGAGCAAAATTATTAGACTTGAACACATACATTTCACAATGAACAGGTCTTGTATTTAACCAGTTGAGCTGACAACCATTTTGCACTGTTTCACTAGGGCTTTAGTCATCAATCTAGCAAGAGGGAAATATTTTATTAATGTAGTGGTGTCCCTCCCCCCAGGAAGCTACGACCTTTAGCTTTCACCTGGAATTGTTCATTTATGTCTGAGAAAAAAAACACTTTCCAAACCATATGATCTGGTACACAAGAGAAGTATAATACAACCTTCTTTACTACTTTGCCAAACATTTCATGACATTAGTGAGAGTCAAAATCTGTAAAATTTGTGAATGTCTAAATTAACATTTGGGCAATTTGACCAGTGTACATCACTCCTATAGACAATGAGAGATGGGCTATGTAAAGGTCTCGATTTTGTCGTTCTGAACAAATGTTTGACTTCCACACAAAATTACTTCTTGACTTATTTTAGGTTTAAGGAAGTGTGTAGGTTTAAACTATTGCTTTAAAGGGAAGAGAGGGGGAGGAGGAGAGAGCGCGAGAGATGGGGGGAGTGGGAGAAAGAGGGAAGGAGGGGGAGGAGGGGGAGGAGGGGGAGGAGGTGGAGGGCAGCTGTGTCCGACACACCATACTTACACCTGCAACAGGTAGGCCAGGGGGCGGGACCTGTAGGTGAGACTCATAACATGATAAGGGGGGCAGGTGAAGAAGGGGTGTTGCTGGAGTCAAGGAAGGGAGGGTGTTCCTACGAGCCCCCTGCCAGCGAGACGGGGAGCAGGGAGGAAGTCTGTCCATGGAGCATTTCTGGGTCATTGGGTCGCCTCCAATGAGATTAGATCACCCTCTACAATGTAAAGCAGTTTGAGTACTGGGGGGTTCTCTGTATAAATCCAAGGTGAAACCTCCAGGGGCTAGCCTTCTCTCAGCGGAGAGTCTGCTCTGGGCTGCCTGCGAAAGGTGCTCCTCTGTGGGAAAGAGGAGAGAACAAGAGGCCCCAGAAGAGATCTCCTTATGGTAGTGATGGACAGATCAACTCTCCTTGTTATCTTCCACCTCTTCCTCTTCCTCTTGCTCGGCCTTCTCCCTCCTTTCCTTCTTACAGTCTTACAGTCCTTCTTACAGTCATTTTCTCCCTTTCCTCCTTCCTCTCCTCCCTCTTTCTCTTCCTCTACGTTCCTCTCCCTCCTTCCCTCTTGGTAAACCTTGTTTAGTCGAGCCAGATTGTGGATAGCTAGCCATGGTTTAGACCACTGTCGCTGTCTGGGTGGGGGGATACAGGACTGGTCCACTGGACTCAGCTCACATGGGGAGAACCTGCTGCTGCTGCCACTCCCCCTCTTACCTGGGATGAGATCACGTTTGGAGGAAACCTGGCACCATCCCTACGGTGAAGCATGGTGGTGGCAGCATCATGCTCCGGGGAGGATTTTCAGGGACAGGGACTGGGAACACGCCCCATTCACATCGACGGGGCTGTAGTGGAGCAGGTCGAGAGTTTCAAGTTCCTTGGTGTCCACATCACCAACAAACTATCATGGTTCAAACACACCAAGACAGTCGTGAAGAGGGCACGACAACGCCTTTTCCACCTCAGGAGACTGAAAAGATTTGGCATTGGTCCCAAGATCCTCAAAAAGTTCTACAGCTGCACCATCGAGAGCTTCCTGACCAGTTGCATCACCGCCTGGTATGGCAACTGCTCGGCATCCGACCGTAAGGCGCTACAGAGGGTAGTGCGTACGGCCCAGTACATCACTGGAGCCAAGCTTCCTGCCATCCAGGACCTATATACTTGGAGGTGTAAGAGGGAGGCCCAAAAAATTGACAAAGACTCCAGTCACCCAAGTCATAGACTGTTCTCTCTGCTACCGCACAGCAAGCGGTACCAGAGTGCCAAGTCTAGGTCCAAAAGGCTCCTTAACAGCTTCTATCCCCAATTCATAAGACTGCTGAACAATTAATCAAATGGCCACCCGGACTATTTACATTGACACCTCCCCCCTTTGTTTTTACACTGGTAATAGGAATCTGGATCGGTTTCCTTTTCTTTTTACCTTGCTTTTGTTATTATTATTATTTTTTAAACTTTTCTTTTTACATTTCGTAAAATGTTATAATTACAAAAACATTTCATTTTAATTTCAATTTAGTAACATACTGTATCATTCAAATAAATATTATTATTTGTCTAATCATATTTTGCCAGCTAACTGGGTGGCAGGCTGCAATCAGTAGCTGTAATTAAGTACAGCAGCCACCAACCATCTAACGTTAATGCCTCGGATAATGAGGTTAGAAGAACAGCTGAATGGTCGGTAGCTAGCTGGCTCAATTACAGGTACTCTTAAGCGTGAAATAACATTGGAAACAACTAAACACAGTTGCTAAAAGTTACCAGTAGCTACCCACTAGCTAGCTAGCTTTGTTGGTCCAAGTGGTGGGTTAGCTAGCACTCGTGCTTCGCCGGGGTCCACCGAATAGAATACTTACCTACAATAATTACCTACAATAACCTACAATAACTACCTAAGTAAACTACCTATAATACCTGACTACAATACCTACATACAATCTAAATACATGGTTTAAGCTTTACTCAACAACATATAAGAAGCCAGCTTATCTCCAGCTAGAGAAAACACAACCTCTCCCGACAACCTCGAGGCAAGAGACCTTTCTCTCTTTCTCGTCATCTTTCAACTTCTTATTCAGTTCCTTATTTTTCTCTTTTTCCTCCATCTTTAAAAATGTGACTTTCTGCTTGAGGTTCATGGCCAGAAAGCCCACTCTTCCCAGGATGGTCTCTGCTCTCTCTGATGAAACCGTCCCATTGGAGCTCTTGGAATGGGCACGGTCCGCCTCACTCTTCAAACCCTCCCTCGGGCTCACCTCCTCCTTGACGCTCCTCTCTTCACTCTCAATGTCAATGCCTGTCCAATAATCCTAACAGGAAGACATTGACTCTAGATGTAATATTGTTCCAATGTGGCACATTCAATACACATTTGAGTGATCAACATACATTGATGGCCTCATGGGGCACACAATTTAGAGGACAGTAATTGAGGTAACTTGTTTATTTGTATCCCAAACCGATTTTGTAATAGCCATAGATGTTCTTCCTGGGTCCACACCAAACGTAATACAAATGTTAACCCTAGTAAGGGGTGATGTTTTATACTATGAGCATAGATTAGCAGGGTTGGGGTCAATTCAATTTCAATTCCAGTCAATTCAGGAAGTACTTAATTCAATGCTTTGAATTGAAATGGAACAGACCCCAACCCTGTAGAGTAGAAGTGTAAAATAGGACACCTACCTTTGCCTTTTTCAGCGTCCAGGGCCTGGGTTCCTCATCCTCTGACCTGCATATGGAGGCTCTCACTCTAACAGGCGTCTTAGTGGCCATGCAGAGCAGAGGGGTTGCCAGAGTTAAGTTAGCATCTGGGACCAGCTGGTGAGCATGAGGGCAGCGATCCACCTCTTCACTAGTGCCCTTCCCTTTCTGCTCTGGCTGCTTGTGGTCCTTGTCATGGATGCATGCCAGGCTTGGAGGAAGTGCTAGGACAGGGCTTTTATCACTCATCAGTTCCTCTCTCTTGACAGTGGATGCAACTGCACTTGCCTCTGTGTTAACTGAGCACTATGTGGTGTCCTCAACTGTCTCCTCTGGCTGCTTGTGGTCATTGTTGTTGTGAATGCATTGCAGACCTGGAGGACTTTTATCATCCCAGGTGTAAATAGCAACAGTTGCCTCTGTGTCGACTGAGCACTTTGTAGTGCACTCAACTGTCTTCCATAGCGGTTTGTGGTCATTGTTGTGGGTGCAGGTCAGGATTAGAGGCAGTGTTGCAGGTGCAGGAGGACTTGTATCAGCCAAACACTCCTCCGTGTGGACAGTGGACACAGAAACGGCTGCTTCCCTGGCAACTGGATACTTGTTGGTGTCCTCTACTGCCTCCCCTGGCAGAGTGTGGACAGTGGAGACGGAAACGGCCGCTTCCCTGGACACTTGACTCTTGGTGGTGTCCTCTACTGCCTCCTCTGGCTGCTTGTGGCCATTGTCTAGAACAGGGGTGTCAAACTCATTTTAGCTCAGGGGCCACATGGAGGAAAATCTATTCCCAAGTGGGCCGGACCGGAAAAATCATGGTATATATAACTTAAAAACAATAACTTCAGATTGTTTTCTTTGTTTTAATATGATCAACATACAACATAAAGCTGGAGCCTGAGGACAGTGTGTCCAAAATAGTACAAGCACAACATCACTATTAATCATAAAACACGTCAAGTTTATTTGAAAATTCTAAAGAAAAAGAACACACAAACACACAATGCCTCAGTGATTAACAGAACCGTTTCACAGATCACAGAACTATATCAGGGTGTCATTTCTCAGGCAGAAATGTAGATAAAAAGAATGAAATCCTGTTCCCCAAACAAGTGCAAGAACCACAGAGTCAAGAATAGGTTAAATATACAAATAAAATAAAATCAATTAAAAACAATAGCACATCAACATAAAAACATATAAACATAAAGCTGGAGCCTGAGGACAGTGTCCAAAAGCACAACATCACTATTAATCATAAAACACCTCAAGTTATTTGAAAGTTCTGAGGACAAAGAACACACAAACACACAATGCCTCAGTGATTCACAGAAGTATATCACAGATCACAGAACTATATCAGGGTGTCATTTCTCAGGCAGAAATGTAGATAAAAATAATGAAATCCTGTTCCCCAAACAAGTGCAAGAACCACAGAGTCAAGAATAGGTTAAATATACAAATAAAATAAAATCAATTAAAAACAATAGCACATCAACATAAAAACATATAAACATAAATCTGAAAGCGTTGCTCAAACTCCCGTAACAGTCCAGTTATTTTATCTTTGAACCGCTTCATGTCTGCCAGATGTTGGGTCGCGCACACATTTTTCAGACAGGGGAAGTGAGCTGCATCACCACCGGCAAGTTGCGTCTCCCACAATGACAGCTTCAACTTGAAAGAACGTATGCTGTCATAATACTGCGTGACAACATTGTTGCGCCCTTGCAGCTGTTTGTTCAAGTTATTCAGGTGCTCTGTAACATCCACCATAAATGCAAGGTCCGGCATCCATTCTGCGGAATGAAATTCTAACACTGGTTTGCCCTTTTCTTCCATGAACTGTTCAATTTCTTCTCGTAAATCAAAGAAACGCCTCAGCACAGCACCTCGGCTTAACCATCTTACCTCAGTGTGGTATGGCAGGCCATAGATGTGGTCTTTCTCTCTGAGAAGGCTGTCAAACTGACGGTGATTCAGGCTTCTGGATCGGATGAAATTAACAGTTTGGATGACCACCTTCATGACGTTATCCATCTTTAATGACTTGCAACACAAAGCCTCCTGGTGCAAAATACAGTGAAAAGTCAAAAAATCACGTCCTCCATTTGCAGATTGCACTTTCTCTCTGAACTTTGTCACAACGCCTGCTTTTTTCCCGATCATTGAGGGCGCACCATCTGTAGCCAGGCTGACAGCGCGGGACCAGTCCACTCCGACCCTGTCCAGCGCGCCGACGAGTGCGGTAAAAATATCAGCTGCTGTCGTTGTATCTGTCATCGGCACCAACTCCACGAACTCCTCGGTGACGGTCAATGTGTCATCAACTCCGCGGATGAAAAAATGGCCAGTTGTGCAACATCTGTAATGTCCGTGCTTTCATCAATTGCAACCGAAAACGCAATAAATGACTTTACTTTTTGCTTCAACTGGCTGTCCAAATCCACTGAAAGATCAGAAATCCTGTCTGCAACTGTGTTTCTTGTCAGGCTGATATTTGCAAAAGCCTGCCGCTTTTCAGGGCACACAATCTCCGCTGCCTTCATCATGCATGTTTTTACAAATTCACCCTCACTAAATGGTTTTGAAGCCACTGCGATTTCATTAGCAATGAGGTAGCTAGCTTTCACTGCAGCGTCACTGATGTCTCGGCTGTGAGTAAACACAGACTGCTGTTTCTTCAGACCCGCCAACAGTTCATTCACCTTCTCTCATCTCCGCTGTCCTTGAAAGTTGTCATATTTGTCGGCATGAAGACTCACATAGTGGCGACGAAGGTTATATTCTTTCAGCACTGCAACATGCTCTGAACACACCAAACATACAGCTTTCCCATTCAATTCCGTGATTAAATAGGATGACCATTTTTCTTGGAACACTCTGCACTCTGCGTCCACTTTTCTCTTTTTTGACAGAGACATATTGGGGCAATGAGGGTGCCAAAGCACATAATGTTAAAAGTAGAAGCCGTAATAAATATTGCGGGCAAAACAAAGTAGCTCATTGGCTGCACGTGCTTGACCTACTTGCTCTGCCCCGGTATAAACAGTTTACTTGCTTAACACAATTGCTATTGCGCCATCCAGTGGACGCAATTGGAACAGCAGTTTATTTTATTGAAAAATTGCAGCGCCTTTTTATACTTAAATTTTTTTTTTTTTTTTTTTATATATATATTTTTTTTATCATCTCGCGGGCCGGATTAAACCCGTTTGCGGGCCTGATCCGGCCCGCGGGCCGTAAGTTTGACACCCCTGGTCTAGAATGTGTGGCAACTTTGAAGGCAGCATTGGAGCCGGGCTTTTATCACCCAACAGGTTCTCTCCCTGGACAATGGATGTGCCTGCAGTGATCGCTGTGGTAACGGAGGACTCGGTGGCATCCTCTTTTGTCTCCTCTGTCAGTTTGTGGTCAGAGTCTCGGATACATGGCGAGCTTGGAGGCAGTGCTGCAGGGTCAGGAGGGCTTTGATCAGCTGCCATGTCCTCTTTGAGGTGAGTGGACACATCATTGTTTGTTTCACTGATAACTGGACACTTGGTGGTGTCCTCTACTGCCTCCCCTGGCAGTTTGTAGTCAACTTCAAAGACAAGTGGCAGACTTGGAGGCAGCATTGGGACAGGGCATTTAGCTGCTGATCTGTACACTCCAAAATCAACAGTAGCTGTGCCTGCAGTGGTCTCTGTAGCAACTGAGACCTCATAGGTATCCTCTACTGTCTGCTCTGATGGCATGAAGTCATCGTCAAAGACTGTTGGCAGGCATGTAGGCAGCACTGAAGGAAGACTTCTAGCTGCCCATCGATTCTCTCCCTTGACAGTGGCTGGTTAGTTGTTTCCAATGTTATTTCACGCTTAAGAGTACCTGTAATTGAGCCAGCTAGCTACCGACTATTCAGCTGTTCTTCTAACCTCATTATCCGAGGCATTAACGTTATATGGTTGGTGGCTGCTGTACTTAATTACAGCTACTGATTGCAGCCTGCCACCCAGTTAGCTGGCAAAATATGATTAGACAAATAATAATATTTATTTGAATGATACAGTATGTTACTAAATTGAAATTAAAATGAAATGTTTTTGTAATTATAACATTTTACGAAATGTAAAAAGAAAAGTTTAAAAAATAATAATAATAACAAAAGCAAGGTAAAAAGAAAAGGAAACCGATACAGATTCCTATTACCAGTGTAAAAACAAAGGGCGGAGGTGTCAATGTAAATAGTCCGGGTGGCCATTTGATTAATTGTTCAGCAGTCTTATGAATTGGGGATAGAAGCTGTTAAGGAGCCTTTTGGACCTAGACTTGGCACTCTGGTACCGCTTGCTGTGCGGTAGCAGAGAGAACAGTCTATGACTTGGGTGACTGGAGTCTTTGTCAATTTTTTGGGCCTCCCTCTTACACCTCCAAGTATATAGGTCCTGGATGGCAGGAAGCTTGGCTCCAGTGATGTACTGGGCCGTACGCACTATCCTCTGTAGCGCCTTACGGTCGGATGCCGAGCAGTTGCCATACCAGGCGGTGATGCAACTGGTCAGGAAGCTCTCGATGGTGCAGCTGTAGAACTTTTTGAGGATCTTGGGACCAATGCCAAATCTTTTCAGTCTCCTGAGGTGGAAAAGGCGTTGTCGTGCCCTCTTCACGACTGTCTTGGTGTGTTTGAACCATGATAGTTTGTTGGTGATGTGGACACCAAGGAACTTGAAACTCTCGACCTGCTCCACTACAGCCCCGTCGATGTGAATGGGGCGTGTTCCCAGTCCCTGTCCCTGAAAATCCTCCCCGGAGCATGATGCTGCCACCACCATGCTTCACCGTAGGGATGGTGCCAGGTTTCCTCCAAACATGATCTCATCCCAGGTAAGAGGGGGAGTGGCAGCAGCAGCAGGTTCTCCCCATGTTAGCTGAGTCCAGTGGACCAGTCCTGTATCCCCCCACCCAGACAGCGACAGTGGTCTAAACCATGGCTAGCTATCCACAATCTGGCTCGACTAAACAAGGTTTACCAAGAGGGAAGGAGGGAGAGGAAGGTAGAGGAAGAGAAGGAGGAAAGGGAGAAAATGACTGTAAGAAGGACTGTAAGACTGTAAGAAGGAAAGGAGGGAGAAGGCCGAGCAAGAGGAAGAGGAAGAGGTGGAAGATAACAAGGAGAGTTGATCTGTCCATCACTACCATAAGGAGATCTCTTCTGGGGCCTCTTGTTCTCTCCTCTTTCCCACAGAGGAGCACCTTTCGCAGGCAGCCCAGAGCAGACTCTCCGCTGAGAGAAGGCTAGCCCCTGGAGGTTTCACCTTGGATTTATACAGAGAACCCCCCAGTACTCAAACTGCTTTACATTGTAGAGGGTGATCTAATCTCATTGGAGGCGACCCAATGACCCAGAAATGCTCCATGGACAGACTTCCTCCCTGCTCCCCGTCTCGCTGGCAGGGGGCTCGTAGGAACACCCTCCCTTCCTTGACTCCATCAACACCCCTTCTTCACCTGCCCCCCTTATCATGTTATGAGTCTCACCTACAGGTCCCGCCCCCTGGCCTACCTGTTGCAGGTGTAAGTATGGTGTGTCGGACACAGCTGCCCTCCACCTCCTCCCCCTCCTCCCCCTCCTCCCCCTCCTTCCCTCTTTCTCCCACTCCCCCCATCTCTCGCGCTCTCTCCTCCTCCCCCTCTCTTCCCTTTAAAGCAATAGTTTAAACCTACACACTTCCTTAAACCTAAAATAAGTCAAGAAGTAATTTTGTGTGGAAGTCAAACATTTGTTCAGAACGACAAAATCGAGACCTTTACATAGCCCATCTCTCATTGTCTATAGGAGTGATGTACACTGGTCAAATTGCCCAAATGTTAATTTAGACATTCACAAATTTTACAGATTTTGACTCTCACTAATGTCATGAAATGTTTGGCAAAGTAGTAAAGAAGGTTGTATTATACTTTTCTTGTGTACTAGATCATATGGTTTGGAAAGTGTTTTTTTTCTCAGACATAAATGAACAATTCCAGGTGAAAGCTAAAGGTCGTAGCTTCCTGGGGGGAGGGACACCACTACATTAATAAAATATTTCCCTCTTGCTAGATTGATGACTAAAGCCCTAGTGAAACAGTGCAACATGGTTGTCAGCTCAACTGGTTAAATTCAAGACCTGTTCATTGTGAAATGTATGTGTTCAAGTCTAATAATTTTGCTCTATATATTTTCTACTCTGTATGTAATTTTATCTGTTTAAGCTGTTTGGATTGTTAATTGATATAACACAGGGCACCATTGAAAAAGAGACACTGGTCTCAATTGGGATTCCCTGTAAAAATAAAGAGGAATTGTCACGACCGTCTGAAGGATTGGACCAATGCGCAGCGTTGCGAGTGAACATGATTACTTTATTAATCAAAGCAACCACGAAAAAACAACAAAAGACGATACGTGAAGTTCTATACTGAAAATACGACAAACAGCAACAAAGAAACAATAACCCACAACACAAAGGAGAAAACATACAGAATATATATGGCTCCCAATCAGAGATAACGAGCCGACAGCTGACACTCGTTACCTCCGATTGGGAGTCATCGACCAATCACCACATGACACAAACAAAATGAAACTCACCCATCCCCAACACCACCAAATGAAATACACCCAAACACATGAAAATGAACAACCCTGGCTCAATATAAACGTCCATAGAGCCAGAGTGTCACAGTACCCCCCCCTAAAGGTGCGAACTCCGGGCGCACCAACATCAGGACTAGGGGAGGGTCTGGGTGGGCGTCTGTCCATGGTGGCGGCTCTGGCCCCGGTCGTGATCCCCACCCCACCACAGTCACAACCTGCTTCGGTAGCCTCCTCCTAATGACCACCCTCCACCTAACCCCACCTGGACTAAGGGGCAACCCCGGACTAAGGGGCAGCATCGGCCTAAGGGGCAGCACCGGGATAAGGGGCAGCACCGGGATAAGGGGCAGCACCGGACTACGGGGCAGTACCGGACTAAAGGGCAGTACAGGACTAAGGGGCAGCACCGGGCTAAGGGGCAGTACCGGACTCAGGGGCAGCACCGGACTAAGGGGCAGCACCGGGCTAAAGGGCAGCACCGGACTAAGGGGCAGCACCGGACTAAGGGGCAGTACCTGACTAGATGGCGGATCCTGGCTGGCTGGCTCTGGCGGATCCTGGCGGGACGGCTCTGGCGGATCCTGGCGAGACGGCTCTGGCGGATCCTGGCGGGACGGCTCTGGCGGATCCTGGCGGGACGGCTCTGGCGGATCCAGGCTGGACGGCTCTGGCGGATCCTGGCGGGACGGCTCTGGCGGATCCTGGCTGGACGGCTCTGGCGGATCCTGGCTGGACGGCTCTGGCGGATCCTGGCTGGACGGCTCTGGCGGATCCTGGCTGGACGGCTCTGGCGGATCCTGGCTGGACGGCTCTGGCGGATCCTGGCTGGACGGCTCTGGCGGATCCTGGCTGGACGGCTCTGGCAGATCCTGGCTGGACGGCTCTGGCGGATCCTGGCTGGACGGCTCTGGCGGATCCTGGCTGGACGGCTCTGGTGGATCCTGGCTAGACGGTTCTGGCGGATCCTGGCTGGACAGCTCTGGCGGATCCTGGCTGGACGGCTCTGGCGGATCCTGGCTGGACGGCTCTGGCGGATCCTGGCTGGCTGACGGATTTGGCGGATCCTGGCGGGCTGACGGATCTGGCTGCTCATGGCTGGCTGACGGATCTGGCTGCTCATGGCTGGCTGACGGATCTGGCTGCTCATGGCTGGCTGACGGATCTGGCTGCTCATGGCTGGCTGACGGATCTGGCTGCTCATGGCTGGCTGACGGGTCTGGCTGCTCATGGCTGGCTGACGGATCTGGCTGCTCATGGCTGGCTGACGGATCTGGCTGCTCATGGCTGGCTGACGGATCTGGCTGCTCATGGCTGGTTGACAGATCTGGCTGCTCATGGCTGGCTGATGGTGCTGGCTGGGAGGCTGGCGGTGGAGGCGGACCCCAGCCTCGGATTGCAGTCATCACCTCCAGCAGGGCGGCTCCCATCTGCAGGAGCTGCTCTTTCTGGTTCCGAACCTGAGCTTCCAGTCTGATATGGGCTGCGTCGGCTCCTGCTGATTCCATAGCAGGTGTATGATTCTGTCTGGCGGAAGGCTCTAGCGGCTCCTGTCTGGCGGAAGGCACTAGCGGCTCCGATCTGGCGGACGGCTCTGAAGGCTCATGGCAGACGGGCGGCTTTGCAGGCTCAGTACAGACGGGCGGCTTATGCAGCGCTTGACAGACGGGCAGTTCAGACGCCATAGGGCCGACAGGCAGTTCAGGCGCCGTTGGGCAGACGGCCAGTTCAGGCGCCGTTGGGCAGACGGCAGACTCTGGCCGACTGGTGACGCACCCCGTAGGATTCGTGCGTGGAGCAGGAACAGGCCGGGCTGGGCTGGCGACGCGCACCTTATCCCTGGTGCGAGTGACCGGAACAGGCCGGGCCGGGCTGGCGACGCACATCGTGGACCTGGTGCGTGGAGTAGGAACAGACCGGTCCGTACCGGGAACACCCACCACTGGCCTTAACTGGGGATCAAGAACGGACCGGACCAGACTGGGAACACACTTCAGTCTCTCATGCCGTGCCACAACAACTTCCCTCCCTCTACTCGCCAATGGCTCCCGTAATCCGATAGCCTTCTCTCCAGCTCTACCTGTGGCAGCCTCCTGCTGCCCAGGCGCCCAAGCCATGTGCCCCCCCCCAAAAATTTTTTGGGGAGTAACCACGGGCTTCCAGCCTCGACTCCGCGCTTCCTCTTCATACCACCTCCTCTCGGCTGCAGCTGCCTCCAGCTCTTCACGAGGGCGGTGATATTCCTCCTCATACCACCTCCTCTCGGCTGCAGCTGCCTCCAGCTCTTCACGAGGGCGGTGATATTCCTCCGGTTGTGCCCAAGGACCCTTTCCAGCCCGAATCTCCTCCCATGTCCAAAAGTCCTTAGGAGGCTTCCATAAATCCTGCGTAGGTAGGTCCTGTTGCCGCTTGTTACGCCGCTTGGTCCTCTTGTGGTGGGTTATTCTGTCACGACCGTCTGAAGGATTGGACCAATGCGCAGCGTTGCGAGTGAACATGATTACTTTATTAATCAAAGCAACCACGAAAAAACAACAAAAGACGATACGTGAAGTTCTATACTGAAAATACGACAAACAGCAACAAAGAAACAATAACCCACAACACAAAGGAGAAAACATACAGAATATATATGGCTCCCAATCAGAGATAACGAGCCGACAGCTGACACTCGTTACCTCCGATTGGGAGTCATCGACCAATCACCACATGACACAAACAAAATGAAACTCACCCATCCCCAACACCACCAAATGAAATACACCCAAACACATGAAAATGAACAACCCTGGCTCAATATAAACGTCCATAGAGCCAGAGTGTCACAGGAATATGATAGAGGGAATATGATATCGAGTATTATGATGGAGTGGAATATGATGGAGAGAAATATAATAGAGAGAATATGATGGAGGGAATATGATAGAGAATGAATGGAGGAATGTGTGACGCTCTTGAGCAACAAAGGTTGTCTGTTTGGTTATATCAACTGGAAAGACACGGATAAGAAAATGTTCAAACATAATTTTAAACAATACTTTTCTATAGTCAGCTGATATTGATTTCTTTATTTAATTATTTATTAAACTTAAATGCTAAACATCAATGACACCTACTCTTCAATTACATTTTTTGGGCCTATATAATTACACATCCAGCTAATTTTATCCCTCTATGAGCATGCGTACCGTAAAGATACCGTAAGGATCACTCGACTGCAACAGCTCTCGTTGATTTAATCGATCAATGGCTCAGATCACTTGACCAAGATAAACTTGTGGATGAGCTGCTTCTTGATTTTAGTGCTGCAGTTGACCTTGTTGATCATATGGCTAATAGCTGAGGCCATTGAAGAGAGATGTTTTCTTGAACCCTCATTTCTTTTTTGGAACTTTGTTACTGAGGTGACATAGACTATGGAAGACTTGTTTTACTGTAGTAAGGTAGCCTATGTATTTCATTGATGATGATGATGATGATGATGAAAAATATTGGCATTAGTGGTAGGCTGAGATCGAACAAACAACCTAAGTAAGCCTGGCTGCTATTTATGATATCTAAAACATATAGACTTTTAATTAGGCAAAACACATGTCGTTTGAATGGTCAACCATTTTACATGAGTTACAGCATTTTATTTTAATAAAAAATTAGGTTATATGGATTCATTGTATATATTAGGTATGACTGTGCTGCATAGGTACAAAAAAATCTAAAATAAATAAACTAAATTGTGCCAGCATTTGATAACACATGAAAGCTGCTGAGGGTAACCATGGCAATGGGGACTCCATTCTGACATCACAAGATTCCGATTCTGGAAGGTTACCTGTTGCACAGACAAACTGAACAGTGCAAAGAGACTGATTCAACTAACCACTGACAAATTATTAATGTCCTATTTCATTAGTGAGAGAACACACTGCTTACTTCAGAGGTAGGTTGTAATATAACTTATTGTGAATGTGTTTCAGTAGTATAACTTATTTTCAAATTACTTGTGTATGAATGTGACATTTTAAGTAGACCTAACATGACTAGTGAAACTGTTGAAGAGAGATAGTTTGCTTGAGTCCTCTTTTTGTGAGAAAATGCTTCATCCTGACACCTGAGATGTCATGTTACAATTGTAGTGAGCCAGCCTAATGGCTAATGCATTCTATTGATGACAGAAAAAAAACCTCTCTCTGTGTTAATCACCAACATATGTTGTAATCAATTATCTCAATAAATATGTACCAAAAGAGTAGGTTGTGTAAAAAAACAAGTACGCCTACCTAATTTGTAGCTGATTCATTTCTAATAAGAATAATATGTTCTTAATTGAATGGACATCCATTTCAAATGGTTGAATTGATAGACCTCTTTAAATTGAGGTGCACTCAAGGGCACTCAAAGAGAAGACTGGCAATTTTACCTCCTTGGTTTTTAAAATAGATGAAACTGTACAAGTTAGGTCCTGCATGGATATAGAGTCATTTTCTACCCAAAACACAGTGTTTTCAATGATATAATGGAAGTGATTAGTGTGGTTTGTGAGAACCAGGCCCAATATGGAGTAGAGCTACATGAGGGGTTGAATAAGGCTCAATAGTAAGGTACAGAAAGAGCCTGAAGTTTGCTTTTTAAAGTCTGTGTTGTGCTTTTTCATCTGCCATGGCAACGCCTTGCATCACAATGATGATGTCATGAAGGATATTGTTCACGAAATGATAAGAACAGCCAAAATCGATTCATTTGAACTTGGTCGCTTTTCCAGTAGCCAACTTTTTACTAGTAATTCAGATAGGCCTATTGCCTAAACATATCTGGATCAGGATTCTCACTTGATTAATTGTAAGTAGCTGGGAAGAAAACGTGTGCACATTGTAAAGAGATGCATTATTATTTGGTTAGCAACACCCACTTACTACAACGTTGTGTATTTTCCAGAGTTATTGTTAGCTAAGAGGAAGACATGGAGGGTTCAACGCTGACACAGAGGAGGGGTGAGTGTCGGTTGGAGGAAAGGGCGATCTAGACAGACTACGTGATGGAGCTGGGAGCCAGGTTGGCTCTGGTTTTGCAGATCCAGAAGGATCAGGAGAAGAAGATGAAGAGGATTTGGTTCAAGACGAGGAAAATGCCAAGACTGATTGAGGAGGTAACAAGACCAACTTTGACAAAGTCGACAAGAGTTCTGTTTAACAATATTAATTAAAGCAAATATAAGTTATTGTAAGGGCAAAATGTTCCATATGCCATGGAATGTAAGCTAACAATGTTTTGTCCTTATTTCTTTTTGTATTAGGCTACACCATGGCAATGCTTATAACTGTTCTTGTCTAAATGTGTTGTATCGTGTCTGTCTGTTTCAGTGAATTTATGTCCTCAGTTCTTATGGTTGTCTGGTCATAAAAAATAAACAACCGTTCTATCATAGACGCTCATATCAGGATTATGTGGTTGTCTCACCTAGCTACCTTAAGTTGAATGCACTAACTAACTATAAGTCGTTCTGGATAATAGCGTCTGATAAATGGCTAAAATGTCAAATGTTATGCTGGGTGTGGGGCATGTATTTTTACACTTAGCTGGCCCATTGGCTAGGGGACCAAGGGTTGGGACAGACTGGTGCAGAGCATCTTAGAGGACACTATATATATATATATATATATATATATATATATATATATATATATGTGATGTATAAGTAAGTAGTGCTGACTCATACAGTATGTATGTATGTACTGAATGTGATCACTTTCATCATGTCTGTTTCTTTTCTCACGCAGAATGTGTGAGATGTGAGCAACTGTCCTCTCACTGAGTTCATGGCTCCCTGTATTGACTCCCTCCCACCACTGGCTTTCACCAATCAGAGGCCTATACCTACCATGTTGCATCCCCCCTCTCCATTTGCCATACGCGCTCAGGATGCACAGCGGTTCATTGTATTTTCATACTTTGTCCCTGAAACCTGCCAGTCTGCTGAATGCCCAGTTGCCACAGAGGCCACTGCAGATGTATCTACAGGTATACGAGAGGACCTATGGACAGATATACATCTTTCCTCAATGCTGCATCGATACCTGCCACACTTCTTTGACGAAGACTCCATGCAGCCACATCAGGCAGTAGAGGGCACCACTGAGGTCTCAGTTGCTCCAGTGGCAATATCTAATGTTGAGGAAGAGGACAGATTCTATCATTACTCCCTCCCACCCCTGGCTCAGCGGTTCATTGGCAATTCATTCAATTTCCTCGAAACCTCTAAGCCTGCTGTTTCAGCCACAGAGTGCCCAGTTGCCACAGAGACCACTGCTACCACAGCCACTGTCAAGGGAGAGAATCGATGGGCAGCTAGAAGTCTTCCTTCAGTGCTGCCTACATGCCTGCCAACAGTCTTTGACGATGACTTCATGCCATCAGAGCAGACAGTAGAGGATACCTATGAGGTCTCAGTTGCTACAGAGACCACTGCAGGCACAGCTACTGTTGATTTTGGAGTGTACAGATCAGCAGCTAAATGCCCTGTCCCAATGCTGCCTCCAAGTCTGCAACTTGTCTTTGAAGTTGACTACAAACTGCCAGGGGAGGCAGTAGAGGACACCACCAAGTGTCCAGTTATCAGTGAAACAAACAATGATGTGTCCACTCACCTCAAAGAGGACATGGCAGCTGATCAAAGCCCTCCTGACCCTGCAGCACTGCCTCCAAGCTCTCCATGTATCCGAGACTCTGACCACAAACTGACAGAGGAGACAAAAGAGGATGCCACCGAATCCTCCGTTACCACAGCGATCACTGCAGGCACATCCATTGTCCAGGGAGAGAACCTGTTGGGTGATAAAAGCCCGGCTCCAATGCTGCCTTCAAAGTTGCCACACATTCTAGACAATGGCCACACGCATGCCCTCATGCTCACCAGCTGGTCCCAGATGCTAACTTAACTCTGGCAACCCCTCTGCTCTGCATGGCCACTAAGACGCCTGTTAGAGTGAGAGCCTCCATATGCAGGTCAGAGGATGGGAACCCAGGCCCTGGACGCTGAAAAAGGCAAAAGTAGGTGTCCTATTTTACACTTCTACTCTACAGGGTTGGGGGTCTGTTCCATTTCAATTCAAAGCATTGAATTAAGTACTTCCTGAATTGACTGGAATTGAAATTGAATTGACCCCAACCCTGCTAATCTATGCTCATAGTATAAAACATCACCCCTTACTAGGGTTAACATTTGTATTACGTTTGGTGTGGACCCAGGAAGAACATCTATGGCTATTACAAAATTGGTTTGGGATACAAATAAACAAGTTACCTCAATTACTGTCCTCTTAATTGTGTGCCCCATGAGGCCATCAATGTATGTTGATCACTCAAATGTGTATTGAATGTGCCACATTGGAACAATATTACATCTAGAGTCAATGTCTTCCTGTTAGGATTATTGGACAGGCATTGACATTGAGAGTGAAGAGAGGAGCGTCAAGGAGGAGGTGAGCCCGAGGGAGGGTTTGAAGAGTGAGGCGGACCGTGCCCATTCCAAGAGCTCCAATGGGACGGTTTCATCAAAGAGAGCAGAGACCATCCTGGGAAGAGTGGGCTTTCTGGCCATGAACCTCAAGCAGAAAGTCACATTTTTAAAGATGGAGGAAAAATAGAAAAATAAGGAACTGAATAAGAAGTTGAAAGATGACGAGAAAGAGAGAAAGGTCTCTTGCCTCGAGGTTGTCGGGAGAGGTTGTGTTTTCTCTAGCAGGAGATAAGCTGGCTTCTTATATGTTGTTGAGTAAAGCTTAAACCATGTATTTAGATTGTATGTAGGTATTGTAGTCAGGTATTATAGGTAGTTTACTTAGGTAGTTATTGTAGGTTATTGTAGGTAATTATTGTAGGTAAGTATTCTATTCGGTGGACCCCGGCGAAGCACGAGTGCTAGCTAACCCACCACTTGGACCAACAAAGCTAGCTAGCTAGCGGGTAGCTACTGGTAAATTTTAGCAACTGTAGTTAGTTGTTTCCAATGTTATTTCACGCTTAAGAGTACCTGTAATTGAGCCAGCTAGCTACTGACCATTCAGCTGTTCTTCTAACCTCATTATCCGAGGCATTAACGTTAGATGGTTGGTGGCTGCTGTACTTAATTACAGCTACTGATTGCAGCCTGCCACCCAGTTAGCTGGCGTTGGGTAAGTTTGGCTTTATACATAGCTTGGGCTTTGTCGATTAAGGCTTAAACTATGTATTTAGATTGTAGTTAGGTATTATAGGTAGGCATCGTGGGCTGTATATTATTAGGTATTATAGGTAGGCATCGTGGGCTGTTGTGGGTAGTTTTTGTTTGTAGTTATTGTAGGTTACTTTTGTATTCGGCGGTGCCGGGTCTAGCACGAAGCTAGCTAGCTAACTCACCTCCTGGACTAGCTGGCTAGTAGCTATTAGCAACGGTAGCAACTAAATATAATAACCTTTTAGCCAGCTACATTCGTTCGCAGCGACGCCGTTTTTCAAACAAAGTCAACACAGCAGCCATTGCTAGCTAGCCAACACTATCAGCTGGCTGTACTGTGGTAGCTAAATACAATATCTTTGTGCTAGCTAGCCAACGTTTAATCATTGCTGCGTTATGCGTTATGGTAACTTTGGCTTCATACATAGCTTGGGCTCTGTCGAGTAAGGCTTAAACTATGTATTTAGATTGTAGTTAGGTATTATAGGTAGGCATCGTGGGCTGTATATTATTAGGTATAATAGGTAGGCATCGTGGGCTGTTGTGGGTAGTTGTTTTATGTAGTTACTGTAGGTTACTTTTGTATTCGGCGGTGCCGGGTGTAGCACGAAGCTAGCTAGCTAACTCACCTCCTGGACTAGCTGGCTAGTAGCTAGCTAGCCAACACTACCAGCTGGCTGTACTGTGGTAGCTAAATACAATATATCTGTGCTAGCTAGCCAACGTTTAATCATTGCTGCGTTATGACGAACTAGACACGGACACGAATTATCTGTTTAGTGTGTTAACACACTATTGGTAGTCCGTGTAACCAAGTATTGGTGCTAAACTGTGTGTTGTTGGATGCTACCATGCTAGTTAGCTATGGCGTCATAGTTAGCTAGCTGAATAAAGTAAGTTGAGTCTAGTCCTTGAAACATTGAACCATTGTAGTTTACAACAATTCTAACTTCTAAAGTGGAAGTTGGGAGAGTTTTATTCGGGTGGTTCAGTGAAACAATTATAGTTTCCGAGGTGGAAGTTGGGAGAGTTATATTTTTTTGGTGAGGGAGGCCTTGCTCTCTCCTTTCCCAGATGTTTAGTTCATTTCATTCCGATCTCCTCTGCATTATATTGTAGCCATCTGCTACAGCCTGTCAACTATGATGAAAGCTTGAAGATGAATGAGTAGACTGGGTAAGAGAGAGAGAGAGAGAAAAGAGAGATACTGTATTTTTGCATGCAATGAAAAACAAAGAATAAAAAAAAAAAGATTTACTCTGTTTGTTTTTTGTCAAGGCATATCGAACAAAACATTATAAACACAAAATGTTTACTTTTCGCAAATTTGGGGAGTGTTGCACAGTTTAAAAGTTGAATCCTAAATCGACACAAAGCACTCCTACATGTTGAAAGGATTGGATAGGTGTACATATACTTTAGGTGTAATATGGCAAACAAAGCCTATCAGAGGGAAATCTATCTCCTGAGTGGCGCAGTGGTCTAAGGCACTGTATCGCAGTGCTGACTGTGCCACTAGAGATCCTGGTTCGAATCCAGGCTCTGTCGCAGCCGGCCGCGACCGGGAGACTCATGGGCGGCGCACAATTGGCCCAGCGTTGTCCAGGGTAGGGGAGGGAATGGCTGGCAGGGATGTAGCTCAGTTGATAGAGCATGGCGTTTGCAACGCCAGGGTTGTGGGTTTGATTCCCACGGGGGGCCAGTATAAAAAAATATATATATGTATTCACTAACTGTAAGTCGCTCTGGATAAGAGCGTCTGCTAAATGACTAAAATGTAATGTAAATGGAAAGGTAGAGCCATTACCAGTGTTTATACCTATGGGATAGGTAGAGAAAATTCTAAAACCAAGCTCTCATACATAGTCAAATGACCTACTGTTGTCTGGAGTAATGCAGGTGTTGGTGACCTAAAGAGACTGCAAATAGCACAAAATTGTTAGGCCTACTGCTGCTAGGTAGCTCTCTCTCTGCTCTCCCCCTCCCCTCTGTATGTTCTTGATTGCAGGAGTGAAGTCTGGTGTGCGGGAGTCAGGGTTCCAGCTACAGCTCATTCACCATAATCACCTCAGCCTTAAAGACCCGGTCAAACTTGCCACTCATCGTCAGATCATAGTCAAGACAACCATGTTAGTCTCGCTGCTGATTCAACCTGCTTGTTTTCGCTCTTTGTGGTTTTTTTTGCCTATTCTATTTACATTTTTCCTGTGTCACAGATTATTGGAACCTGACTCCTGCCTCCACTTCACTCCTGCCACCACCATCCCGTTTACCACTACTGGACTTCCCTTTTGGACTCACCCCGGACACTAGGATGTTACGGTACCACTCCTGCTCAGAACCTGGATCTGTTACCCTCCCTGTAGACCTGGACTTGCTCTTCCCCCTTTTTGGAAACCTGGACAATTTTACTTTGCAATAAACTTGTTAAACTTTCTCTGGCTCGGTGTAGTTGTCTACATTTGGGTTCATATCCAGTTAAATCATGACAAAAATAAGGCAGCAAGAAAGGGTCTGCAATGTGGTTATGAGATGTTCTCCATAGAATTATATAATGCACTCGAATGGCCGACTGTCAAGGAAATGATAAAAAAAAACACACAAAAAAACATTTTTCATAAATGTACTGAAAGACCAACCGCTATATGTGATTAACTGGATATGATCAAAGACGACTTGTAAAGGTAATAGGAATCTGGATCTGTTTCCTTTTCTTTTTACCTTGCTTTTGATATTATTATTATTTTTTAAAGTTTTCTTTTTACATTTCGTAAAATGTTATAATTACAAAAATATTTCATTTTAATTTCAATTTAGTAACATACTGTATCATTCAAATAAATATTATTATTTGTCTAATCATATTTTTTGCCTTTGAAGCTTAATATTTTGTGATATAATGTATGACTGACATGAGGGTAATCAAAGGGAGAGAGATAAGGGTAACAATGAAGACACTCTTCCATTACTAAGTGTACAGTGCCCTCCTGAATTATTGGCACCAGAAAGAAATATGAACAAAAAAGGCTGTGAAAACATGTCATTGTGGTCTATCAGCTTGATCTTACACTCAAAAGATCATATGAATCTACCCTTTAATTGAGTAAAAATTGTTCAAATAAAAAAAAAATCGTCATCAACAAATCATTATTTTATTCAAAAACATGCGTGTCACAATTATTGGCTGCCCTATAAATTATTTTGAACAAAATCTATTTGAGTGCATTTGTAAAGTATTCAGACCCCTTGACTTTTTCCCCACTTTGTCTTATTCTAAAATTGATTAAATTGTTTTTTTTCCCTCATCAATCTACACACAATACCCCATAATGACAAAGTGAGAACAGGTTTTTAGACTTTTTTATAAAATGTATTAAAAATAACAAATGGAAATATTACATTTACGTAAGTATTCAGACCCTTTACTCAGTACTTTGTTGAAGCACCTTTTGGCAGCGATTACAGCCTCGAGTCTTCTTGGTGTATGACGCTACAAGCTTGGCACACCTGTATTTGAGGAGTTTCTCCCATTCTTCTCTGCAGATCCTCTCAAGATCTGTCAGGTTGGATAGGGCGTGTCGCTGCACAGCTATTTTCCGGTCTCTCCAGAGATGTTAGATCGGGTTCAAGTCCGGTTTCTGGCTGGGCCACTCAAGGACATTCAGAGACTTGTCCCGAAGCCACTCCTGCGTTGTCTTGGCTGTGTGCTTAGGGTCGTTGTCCTGTTGAAAGGTGAACCTTAGCCCCAGTCTGAGGTCCTGAGCGCTCCGGAGCAGGTTTTCATCAAGGATTTCTCTGTACATTGCTCTGTTCATCTTTCCCTTGATCCTGACTAGTCTACAAATCAAATCAAATCAAATTGTATTTGTTATGTGCCGAATACAACAGGTGTAGACCTTACCGTGAAATGCTTACTTACAAGCCCTTAACCAACAATGCAGTCCAAGAAATAGAGTTAAGAAAATATTTACTAAATACACTAAAGTAAAAAATAAAATAAAAAGTAACACAATAAAATAATAATGAGGCTATATACAAGGGGTACCGGTACCGAGTCAATGTGTGGGGGTACAGGTTAGTTGAGGTAATTTGTACATGTAGGTCGGGGTAAAGTAACTATGCATAGTTAATAAACAGTGAGTAGCAGCAGTGTAAAAACAAAGGGTGGAGGTGTAATTTTAAATAGTCCGGGTGCCCATTTGATTAATTGTTCAGCAGTCTTATGAATTGGGGATAGAAGCTGTTAAGGAGCCTTTTGGACCTAGACTTGGCACTCTGGTACCGCTTGCTGTGCGGTAGCAGAGAGAACAGTCTATGACTTGGGTGACTGGAGTCTTTGTCAATTTTTTGGGCCTCCCTCTTACACCTCCTAGTATATAGGTCCTGGATAGCAAGAAGCTTGGCTCCAGTGATGTACTGGGCCGTACGCACTACCCTCTGTAGCGCCTTACGGTTGGATGCCGAGCAGTTGCCATACCAGGCGGTGATGCAACTGGTCAGGAAGCTCTCGATGGTGCAGCTGTAGAACTTTTTGAGGATCTTGGGACCAATGCCAAATCTTTTCAGTCTCCTGAGGTGGAAAAGGCGTTGTCGTGCCCTCTTCACGACTGTCTTGGTGTGTTTGAACCATGATAGTTTGTTGGTGATGTGGACACCAAGGAACTTGAAACTCTCGCCCTGCTCCACTACAGCCCCGTCGATGTGAATGGGGCGTGTTCCCAGTCCCTGTCCCTGAAAATCCTCCCTGGAGAATGGTGCCAGGTTTCCTCCAAACGTGATCTCATCCCAGGTAAGAGGGGGAGTGGCAGCAGCAGCAGGTTCTCCCCATGTGAGCTGAGTCCAGTGGACCAGTCCTGTATGCCCCCACCCAGACAGCGACAGTGGTCTAAACCATGGCTAGCTATCCACAATCTGGCTCGACTAAACAAGGTTTACCAAGAGGGAAGGAGGGAGAGGAAGGTAGAGGAAGAGAAAGAGGGAGGAGAGGAAGGAGGAAAGGGAGAAAAGGGTTCTCTCCATCATGACTGTAAGAAGGAAAGGAGGGAGAAGGCCGAGCAAGAGGAAGAGGAAGAGGTGGAAGATGACAAGGAGAGTTGATCTGTCCATCACTACCATAAGGAGATCTCTTCTGGTGGCTCTTGTTCTCTCCTCTTTCCCACAGAGGAGCACCTTTTGCAGGCAGCCCAGAACAGACTCTCCGCTGAGAAAAGGCTAGCCCCTGGAGGTTCCACCTTGGATTTATACAGAGAACCCCCCAGTATTCAAACTGCTTTACATTGTAGAGGGGGATCTAATCTCATTGGATTCGCTGGTCTCGCTGGCAGGGGGCTCGTAGGAACACCCTCCCCTCCTTGACTCCAGCTCCACCCCTTCTTCACCTGCCCCCCTTATCATGTTATGAGTCTCACCTACAGGTCCCGACCCCTGGCCTACATGTTGCAGGTGTAAGTATGGTGTGTCGGACACAGCTGCCCTCCACCTCCTCATCCTCCTCCCCCTCCTCCCCCTCCTTCCCTCTTTCTCCCACTCCCCCCATCTCTCGCGCTCTCTCCTCCTCCCCCTCTCTTCCCTTTAAAGCAATACTTAGACCAGGCTTTCTGCCTCCTCTACCCCTCTCCACCTCCTCTTCCATTCCTACTCTCTGTCTCTCCACCTCCTCCTCCTCCTCTTTGTTCCCCCTCTCCCGCCCTCCAGTGAGAGAGGCAGGTCACCTCGCCGTCACTCTATCCAGCTGGAGCCACTCCACTGAGAGGGCGAGGAGGAGAGGATAGGTATAGAGGAAGACCAGAGGAGACAAGAGGGAGAGGAGGAGAGGGAGTGAGACACTATGTTAGCTGTTGTGGTGTGATATACAGTGGGGAGAACAAGTATTTGATACACTGCCGATTTTGCAGGTTTTCCTACTTACAAAGTATGTAGAGGTCTGACATTTTTATCATAGGTACACTTCAACTGTGAGAGACGGAATCTAAAAAAAAAATCCAGAAAATCACATTGTATGATTTTTAAGTAATTTATTTGCATTTTATTGCATGACATAAGTATTTGATACATCAGAAAGCAGAACTTAATATTTGGTACTGAAACCTTTGTTTGCAATTACAGAGATCATACGTTTCCTGTAGGTCTTGACCAGGTTTGCACACACTGCAGCAGGGATTTTGGCCCAATCCTCCATACAGACCTTCTCCAGATCCTTCAGATTTCGGGGCTGTCGCTGGGCAATACAGACTTTCAGCTCCCTCCAAAGATTTTCTATTGAGTTCAGGTCTGGAGACTGGCTAGGCCACTCCATGACCTTGAGATGCTTCTTACGGAGCCACTCCTTAGTTGCCCTGGCTGTGTGTTTCGGGTCGTTGTCATGCTGGAAGACCCAGCCACGACCCATCTTCAATGCTCTTACTGAGGGAAGGAGGTTGTTGGCCAAGATCTCGCGATACATGGCCCCATCCATCCTCCCCTCAATACGGTGCAGTCGTCCTGTCCCCTTTGCAGTAAAGCATCCCCAAAGAATAATGTTTCCACCTCCATGCTTCACGGTTGGGATGGTGTTCTTGGGGTTGTACTCATCCTTCTTCTTCCTCCAAGCACGGCGAGTGGAGTTTAGACCAAAAAGCTCTATTTTTGTCTCATCAGACCACATGACCTTCTCCCATTCCTCCTCTGGATCATCCAGATGGTCATTGGCAAACTTCAGACGGGCCTGGACATGCGCTGGCTTGAGCAGGGGGACCTTGTGTATACTGCAGGATTTTAATCCATGACGGCGTAGTGTGTTACTAATGGTTTTCTTTGAGACTGTGGTCCCAGCTCTCTTCAGGTCATTGACCAGGTCCTGCCGTGTAGTTCTGGGCTGATCCCTCACCTTCCTCATGATCATTGATGCCCCACGAGGTGAGATCTTGCATGGAGTCCCAGACCGAGGATGATTGACCGTCATCTTGAACTTCTTCCATTTTCTAATAATTGCGCCAACAGTTGTTGCCTTCTCACCAAGCTGCTTGCCTATTGTCCTGTAGCCCATCCCAGCCTTGTGCAGGTCTACAATTTTATCCCTGATGTCCTTACACAGCTCTCTGGTCTTGGCCATTGTGGAGAGGTTGGAGTCTGTTTGATTGAGTGTGTGGACAGGTGTCTTTTATACAGGTAACGAGTTCGAACAGGTGCAGTTAATACAGGTAATGAGTGGAGAACAGGAGGGCTATTTAAAGAAAACTAACAGGTCTGTGAGAGCCGGAATTATTACTGGTTGGTAGGTGATCAAATACTTATGTCATGCAATAAAATGCAAATGAATTACTTAAAAATCATACAATGTGATTTTCTGGATTTTTGTTTTAGATTCCGTCTCTCACAGTTGAAGTGTACCTATGATAAAAATTACAGACCTCTACATGCTTTGTAAGTAGGAAAACCTGCAAAATCGGCAGTGTATCAAATACTTGTTCTCCCCACTGTATGTAGTTACTTGTAATAACCACTAGAGCAGGGGTGTCAAACTCATTTTGGTTCAGGGGCCACATACAGCGTAATCTGATCTCAAGTGGGCCGGGCCAGTCAAAAATAATAGCAAAATAACCTATAAATAACGTCAACAAATCTTTACCTTTGTTTTTCAAGATTATGCCTTAATTTATCATTTAGCCTACATACGTGCATTATAACTCACAGATCACAGTGGATCTACAAAGGCACAAAACATTTATTCACAGATAGGCCTATGGAACTGAAAAAAATGCATTTCACTTTGATTAAAACAACTTGTTTTATTAACTTAACTTATTTTAATGTACAGTATACATTCTGACCACCTGAACTGACTCACCACACTATGCACAAACTAAAGTCGGAGCAATGAAGAACGTTATCACAATGTTCATGGTCTTTAAATATTACATTACCACAGTAAATGTTATTTTTTCACAGAACTGTATTCTTCAGAGTGAAAAAAGTCTCTTAAAGAGCATTACAAGTCTTACAATTAGACTTGACCTACTCGCTGTTTAACCCCCTCCCCTCTCTTTCTCTCACTGCGGCCTACCGGCTGCTCCTGAAACTTGGCATCTTTTAGCCTTCACGATTACATCAATATCAGGTGTCAAATCCTGAGTAGCAGCCAATTTCATAATGTCATTTAAGTGCTTGTGTGTTAGCCTTGAGCGCAGCTTTGTTTTATTAATGTTCATTACAGAGAAAACCTGTTCACAAAGATAGGTAGTCCCAAACATGCATAAAACCTTTGCAGCCAGGGCTGTTAATTTGGGGCACCCTGGCAAGAGATACTGATAAAATGTGTCCAAGCCCACAGAGGCAAATTTGTCCTTCATACCTGAATCACACTGCAAGTCAATTATTTCGAGTTGGATGTCAGCGGGCAGATCAGAAGCCTTGACTGTGAATGGCGAGCAAAAAACGGCAAATTCTGTCTCAAGTTCACCGAAGACCTGAAACCGTCGCTCAAACTCCCGCAGCAATCCTGTAATCTTGTCTTTGTATTGAGCCATGTCAGCATTAAGTCCGGTCGCAAGCACATCTCTTAGACAAGGGAAATGAGCGGTGTCACCGCTAGATAGTTGTGTCTCCCAGAGTGACAGTTTCAACTTGAATGCGCGTATGCTGTCATAATACTGAGTGACAACTTTTTTGCGGCCCTGCAACATTTTGTTAAGATTATTCAGGTGCTCTGTAATATCCACCAGAAAGGCAAGATCCTGCACCCATTATGGGCATTTAAGTTCCTTCACTGGTATGCCTTTTTTCTCCATGAACTGTTCAATTTGCTCTCGTAGCTCAAAGAAACGCTTCAGCACGGCACCTCGGCTTAACCACCGTACTTCAGTGTGGTATGGCAAGCCATGCGTAATGTCTTTATCACTGAGAAGACTGTCAAACTGATGGTGATTCAAACCTCTTGCTCGGATGAAATTAACAGTGCGGACAACCACCTCCATGACATGATCCATTTTTAATGATTTGCAACACAATGCTTCCTGGTGCAATATACAGTGAAATGTCCAAAACTCTTGTCCTCCATTTGCGGCCTGTACTTTATCTCTGAAATTTGTCACAACGCCTGCTTTTCTCCCAATCATTGATGGCGCACCATCTGTAGCCAGGCTGACGGCACGGGACCAGTCCACTCCGACTCTGTCCAGCGCTCCAACGAGAGAGGTCATAATTTCATCCGCTGTTGTAGTATCCGTCATAGGTACCAACCCAAGGAACTCCTCGGTGACTGTCAAAGTCGCATCAACACCACGAATGAATATGGCCAGTTGAGCAACATCTGTAATATCAGTGCTCTCATCAATTGCAACCGAAAATGCAACAAATAACTTGCCTTTGTGATTCATTTGGCTCTCCAAGTCTGCCGAGAGATCTGAAATTCTATCTGCGACAGTGTTTCTCGTTAGGCTAATGTTGGCAAAGGCCTGTCGCTTTTCGGGGCACACGATTTCTGCAGCCTTTAGCATGCATGTTTTCACGAACTCACCCTCAGAAAATGGCTTGGATCCTAACGCTATCTCATTAGCAATAAGGTAGCTAGCTTTCACCGCTGCATCACTGACCTCTTGGCTACGGGTAAAAACAGACTGCTGTTTCTTCAGACCCACTTTCAATTAAATTATCTTCTCTATTCTCAGTTGTCCTCGCAAATGGTTGTGTATTTTTCACCATGATGAGTCTCATAGTGGCGCCGAATATTATATTCCTTGAGCACTGAAACTTGCTGATTACACACCAAGCACACAGATTTCCCATTCACTTCTGTGAATAAATGTGAATCAGTCCCTTTTTCTTGGAAAACTCTGCACTCTGTGTCAACTTTTCTCCTTTTTGATAAAGACATTTTGGTAATGTGGGTAATTTTGACAACAAGAGCTTAATAACGATAAGGCAAGATCGGCAGATGGCGCATTCTGGGCGCGTTGCTGTCACGTGCTGTTTATTTCAGGATCTTTCGTTATTTCAGTGACACCTCTGCTGGACAAATTTGGAATATCTGTTCCTTTAAAAAAAAAAAAGTGGACGTCGTCTCGCGGGCCAGATTGAACCATCTGGCGGGCCGGTTCTGGCCCGCGGGCCGTATGATTGACATCCCTGCACTAGAGCATGCTGGACAATTATTTGGTGCTTGCTGACCTCAATGTGTGCATGCATATCAACAGTCTAAAGCAGTCATCTCCAATCCAAAGAATTAGTTGGAATCATTTGTTTATTAGACATTTCCTATTTATACTGTATGGATAATAAAACCCATCCTTTATTCACTTGTGTTTTAGCTTTTTCCCCACACCCACACTGAAAGATGTTACTATTACTTTAGTCTGTCTTGCTTTATGATAGTCACATGCCTCTACCTTTACAAGATGTCTGTCAGTATTCTTCATGAGGGCTTTAAAGCTAATGTTAATTTGACTGTTTACTTCAAGAACATACATGTATTTTCCAAGACAGACCTGTTACTGGCTGTGTCTAAAAATCCATTCTAGCGTAATACATACTTAAACTGCATACTAAATTAGCCTTTGATCTAGTAGAATTCACTCTTCTTTTCTGACTCAATTGTTTGGCAACAGCTGATAGTCAGATAAATTGACGCGCTGTACCGAAATGAACGAATGACGGGAGTCAATGCAATCGCGCATTAGATGACAAATTCTGAGTACTATTGCCGCATTCAAATGCTAGTCGGAACTTGGAACCCCGGAAATGTCAGACTTGCTTACTGGTTGTAGTTATACACGTGCCGCATTCTAAGAACAGCAAGTCGGACATTTCAGAGTTTCATAGGTCCGACTAGAATGTGAACGAGGCATAGTTTCTAAATTTCACATACTATAAAGCTACATGTTTTTACATTCTATTTATTACTCTAATATGGGTATTTGGACACTGCCTCTTTGTCTCTCACACACTGAGCACGAGCACAGTCATTATGGCCACAGCTTCCTCTGACCTGGCAGACCACCTGTGCTGTTCCATCAGCACAGACATCTACACTGAGCCTGTGTCTCTAAGCTATCAGCACACCTTCTGCAAGAGATGCCTCCAAGACAGCCTGAATGCTGGACACAAACTCTGTCAAGTGGGAAGGGCTCTGGTCAGAGACAGAATCTTCCAGATCAACAGACTGATCAGGAACGTGGCCTACCAGCTGAAACTGGAGGAAAATGCTAATAGACAGAGAGCTACAGCCGAGAGAGGAAACAGTAGAGAGATGAATGTCATGAACATGGAGAGCCTCTGAAGCTGTTCTGTGAGACGGACAGTAAGCTGATCTCTGTGATCTGCAGAGATGGGTGAGACGACAGAGGACACACATTCAAACCTATAAGAGAAGCACATGAGGATCTGAAAAAAGAGGTAGCCTCAGATTTATGCTACTTCAAGAAGGATATTCGTGTGCTGGAATAATCAAGAGATGAGCAGCAAAGAGAAATGTCTCAAGCAAACGAGACGTCAGATCATCTCAAAGTCCAGATCAGGTTGCTTGGTTGACAAGGAGATAGTACTTGCCAGGCTGGAAGAACAGCTAAAGGAGAAGACAGTTAAAACGGCCTCTCTTCAGTCTGAGCTGGACCTCACTGAGCCCAGAGACTTCCTGCTCTAGTGGATGGAGAGGGGCTGCACTGAGATTAGGGAGAGGAGGAAGGAGGAGGAGTGGGTGAAGAGGAATATGATAGAGGGATTAGGATAGAGGGGAATATGATAGAGGGAATATATTGAGAGGAATGTGACAGAGAGGATTTGTTTCATTAGATCACTTTAAGACTTAAAATCTCTTAGGCTGACAGTCCCCGGAATCGGGCGCTAGAATTTCATTAAAAAATATGTAAATGTTTACATTACTTATTTGATTGATTTCCCACCGTTTTATATTTCAGAAGACATCCATCCAGACATTCCTAGAACCACGTAAACGTTCTCTGTCGAATAAACTTGTATTTGTCTCCCTCTGGTGTTCGGATGCATCAATACATCCATTTATCACTTAACTGCAACATTAAGTCAAAGGTGCGTTCCAGGAAAAACATTTATCCATCCTTGACTGCTTCACGGCACAGACATGGCAAAGCAATCACTGAATTTGTCTCGAGCAGGCAGAGCTAAATACATAACTTTCATAGCTCTACTATAAATAATGCGACCTACACACTTCCTTAAACCTAAAATAAGTCAAGAAGTAATTTTGTGTGGAAGTCAAACATTTGTTCAGAACGACAAAATCGAGACCTTTACATAGCCCATCTCTCATTGTCTATAGGAGTGATGTACACTGATCAAATTGCCCAAATGTTAATTTAGACATTCACAAATTTTACAGATTTTGACTCTCACTAATGTCATGAAATGTTTGGCAAAGTAGTAAAGAAGGTTGTATTATACTTTTCTTGTGTACTAGATCATATGGTTTGAAAAGTGATTTTTTTCTCAGACATAAATGAACAATTCCAGGTGAAAGCTAAAGGTCATAGCTTCCTGGGGGGAGGGACACCACTACATTAATAAAATGTTTCCCTCTTGCTAGATTGATGACTAAAGCCCTAGTGAAACAGTGCAAAATGGTTGTCAGCTCAACTGGTTAAATACAAGACCTGTTCATTGTGAAATGTATGTGTTCAAGTCTAATAATTTTGCTCTATATATTTTCTGCTCTGTATGTAATTTTATCTGTTTAAGCTGTTTGGATTGTTAATTGATATAACACAGGGCACCATTGAAAAAGAGACACTGGTCTCAATTGGGATTCCCTGTAAAAATAAAGAGGAATATGATAGAGGGAATATGATAGCGAGTATTATGATGGAGTGGAATATGATGGAGAGAAATATAATAGAGAGAATATGATGGAGGGAATATAATAGAGGGAATATGATAGAGGGAATATGATGGAGGGAATATGATAGAGGAATATGATGGAGGGGAATATGATAGAGAATGAATGGAGGAATGTGTGACGCTCTTGAGCAACAAAGGTTGTCTGTTTGGTTATATCAACTGGAAAGACATGGATAAGAAAATGTTCAAACAATTTTAAACAATACTGTTCTATAGTCAGCTGATATTGATTTCTTTATTTAATTATTTATTAAACTTAAATGCTAAACATCAATGACACCTACTCTTCAATTACATTTTTTGGGCCTATATAATTACACATCCAGCTAATTTTATCCCTCTATGAGCATGTGTACCGTAAAGATACCGTAAGGATCACTAGACTGCAACAGCTCTCGTTGATTTAATCGATCAATGGCTCAGGTCACTTGACAAAGATAAACTTGTGGATGAGCTGCTTCTTGATTTTAGTGCTGCATTTGACCTTGTTGATCATATGGCTAATAGCTGAGGCCATTGAAGAGAGATGTTTTCTTGAACCCTCATTTCTTTTTTGGAACTTTGTTACTGAGGTGACATAGACTATGGAAGACTTGTTTTACTGTAGTAAGGTCGCCTATGTATTTCATTGATGATGATGATGATGATGATGATGATGATGATGAATATTGACATTATTGGTAGGCTGAGATCGAACAAACAACCTAAGTAAGCCTGGCTGCTATTTATGATATCTAAAACATATTGACTTGTAATTAGGCAAAACACATGTAGTTTGAATGGTCAACCATTTTATATGAGTTACAGCATTTTATTTTAATAAAAAATTAGGTTATATGGATTCATTGTATATATTAGGTATGACTGTGCTGCATAGGTACAAAAAATCTAAAATAAATAAACAAAATTGTGCCAGCATTTGATAACACATGAAAGCTGCTGTGGGTAACCATGGCAATGGGGACTCCATTGTGACATCACAAGATTCCGATTCTGGAAGGTTACCTGTTGCACAGACAAACTGAACAGTGCAAAGAGACTGATTCAACTAACCACTGACAAATTATTAATGTCCTATTTCATTAGTGAGAGAACACACTGCTTACTTCAGAGGTAGGTTGTAATATAACTTATTGTGAATGTGTTTCAGTAGTATAACTTATTTTCAAATTACTTGTGTATGAATGTGACATTTTAAGTACACCTAACATGACTAGTGAAACTGTTGAAGAGAGATAGTTTGCTTGAGTCCTCTTTTTGTGAGAAAATGCTTCATCCTGACACCTGAGATGTCATGTTACAATTGTAGTGAGCCAGCCTAATGGCTAATGCATTCTATTGATGACAGAAAAAAAACCTCTCTCTGTGTTAATCACCAACATATGTTGTAATCAATTATCTCAATAAATATGTACCAAAAGAGTAGGTTGTGTAAAAAAACAAGTACGCCTACCTAATTTGTAGCTGATTCATTTCTAATAAGAATAATATGTTCTTAATTGAATGGACATCCATTTCAAATGGTTGAATTGATAGACCTCTTTAAATTGAGGTGCACTCAAGGGCACTCAAAGAGAAGACTGGCATTTTTACCTCCTTGGTTTTTAAAATAGATGAAACTGTACAAGTTAGGTCCTGCATGGATACAGAGTCATTTTCTACCCAAAACACAGTGTTTTCAATGATATAATGGAACTGATTAGTGTGGTTTGTGAGAACCAGGCCCAATATGGAGTAGAGCTACATGAGGGGTTGAATAAGGCTCAATAGTAAGGTACAGAAAGAGCCTGAAGTTTGCTTTTTAAAGTCTGTGTTGTGCTTTTTCATCTGCCATGGCAACGCCTTCGATCACAATGATGATGTCATGAAGGACATTGTTCACGAAATGATAAGAACAGCCAAAATCGATTCATTTGAAATTGGTCGCTTTTCCAGTAGCCAACTTTTTACTAGTAATTCAGATAGGCCTATTGCCTAAACATATCTGGATCAGGATTCTCACTTGCTTAATTGTAAGTAGCTGGGAAGAAAACGTGTGCACATTGTAAAGAGATGCATTATTATTTGGTTAGCAACA
This sequence comes from Coregonus lavaretus, assembly GCF_964263955.1. Taxonomy (NCBI): domain Eukaryota; kingdom Metazoa; phylum Chordata; class Actinopteri; order Salmoniformes; family Salmonidae; genus Coregonus; species Coregonus lavaretus. Next base: position 13,779,723 of record NC_140025.1, read on the forward strand.
CCCACTTACTACAACGTTGTGTATTTTCCAGAGTTATTGTTAGCTAAGAGGAAGACATGGAGGGTTCAACGCTGACACAGAGGAGGGGTGAGTGTCGGTTGGAGGAAAGGGCGATCTAGACAGACTACGTGATGGAGCTGAGAGCCAGGTTGGCTCTGGTGTTGCAGATCCAGAAGGATCAGGAGAAGAAGATGAAGAGGATTTGGTTCAAGACGAGGAAAATGCCAAAACTGATTGAGGAGGTAACAAGACCAACTTTGACAAAGTCGACTAGAGTTCTATTTAACAATATTAATTAAAGCAAATATAAGTTATTGTAAGGGCAAAATGTTTCATATGCCATGGAATGTAAGCTAACAATGTTTTGTCCTTATTTCTTTTTGTATTAGGCTACACCATGGCAATGCTTATAACTGTTCTTGTCTAAAAGTGTTGTATCATGTCTGTCTGTTTCAGTGTATTTATGTCCTCAGTTCTTATGGTTGTCTTGTCATAAAAAATAAACAACCGTTCTATCATAGACGCTCATATCAGGATTATGTGGTTGTCTCACCTAGCTACCTTAAGTTGAATGCACTAACTAACTATAAGTCGTTCTGGATAAAAGCGTCTGATAAATGGCTAAAATGTCAAATGTTATGCTGGGTGTGGGGCATGTATTTTTACACTTAGCTGGCCCATTGGTAAGGGGACCCAGGGTTGGGACAGACTGGTGCAGAGCATCTGAGAGGACACACATATATATATATATATATATATAGGTATCCTCTACTGTCTGATCTGGTGGCATGAAGTCATTGTCAAAGACTGTTGACAATGACTTCATTGTCAACAGTCAAACGAGAGGACCTATGGACAGATACACATCTTTCCTCAATGCTGCATCGATACCTGCCACACTTCTTTGACGAAGACTCCATGCAGCCACATCAGGCAGTAGAGGGCACCACTGAGGTCTCAGTTGCTCCAGTGGCAATATCTAATGTCGAGGAAGAGGACAGATTCTATCCTTACTCCCTCCCACCCCTGGCTCAGCGGTTCATTGGCAATTCATTCAATTTCCTCGAAACCTCCCAGCCTGCTGTTTCAGCCACAGAGTGCCCAGTTGCCACAGAGGCCACTGCTACCACAGCCACTGTCAAGTGAGAGAATCGATGGGCAGCTAGAAGTCTTCCTTCAGTGCTGCCTCCATGCCTGCCAACAGTCTTTGACAATGACTTCATGCCACCAGATCAGACAGTAGAGGATACCTATGAGGTCTCAGTTGCTACAGAGACCACTGCAGGCACAGCTACTGTTGATTTTGGAGTGTAAAGATCAGCAGCTAAATGCCCTGTCCCAATGCTGCCTCCAGGTCTGCCACTTGTCTTTGAAGTTGACTACAAACTGCCAGGGGAGGCAGTAGAGGACACCACCAAGTGTCCAGTTATCAGTGAAACAAACAATGATGTGTCCACTCACCTCAAAGAGGACATGGCAGCTGATCAAAGCCATCCTGACCCTGCAGCACTGCCTCCAAGCTCGCCATGTATCCGAGACTCTGACCACAAACTGACCAAGGAGACGAAAGAGGATGCCACCGAGTCCTCCGTTACCACAGCGATCACTGCAGGCACATCCATTGTCCAGGGAGAGGACCTGTTGGGTGATAAAAGCAAGGCTCCAATGCTGCCTTTAAAGTTGCCACACATTCTAGACAATGACCACAAGCAGCCAGAGGAGGCAGTAGAGGACACCACCAAGAGTCAAGTGTCCAGGGAAGCAGCCGTTTCCGTGTCCACTGTCCACACAGAGGAGTTTTTGGCTGATAAAAGTCCTCCTGCACCTGCAACACTGCCTCTAATCCTGACCTGCACCCACAACAATGACCACAAACAGCTATGGAAGACAGTTGAGTGCACTACAAAGTGCTCAGTCGACACAGAGGCAACTGTTGCCATTTACACCTGGGATGATAAAAGTCCTCCAGGTCTGCAATGCATTCACAACAACAATGACCACAAGCAGCCAGAGGAGACAGTTGAGGACACAACAGAGTGCTCAGTTAACACAGAGGCAAGTGCAGTTGCATCCACTGTCAAGAGAGAGTAACTGATGAGTGATAAAAGCCCTGTCCTAGCACTAGTGAAGAGGTGGATCGCTGCCCTCATGCTCACCAGCTGGTCCCAGATGCTAACTTAACTCTGGCAACCCCTCTGCTCTGCTTGGCCACTAAGACGCCTGTTAGAGTGAGAGCCTCCATATGCAGGTCAGAGGATGAGGAACCCAGGCCCTGGGCGCTGGAAGAGGCAAAGGTAGGTGTCCTATTTTAAACTACCGTAATTTCCGCACTATAAGGCGCACCGGAGTATAAGCCGCAGCAGCTAAATTGAATGATGTGTACATATATAAGCCGCACTGGACTATAAACCGCAGGTGTTTTAATGTTTAATTACCATATGTAAGGGTTCGTGCACAGAGGGGATTGTCGGGAAAGAGATGGCTGCTTGAGGAAGCTCCCATTTATTAACATTTCAACAAACAAGTTGCATATTTGCATAACGTATTCAAGTGTTACCATTTAGTGCAATAGTAGCTACAGAACATATACTGTGCTGTGTAAACTGTACTGTATCACATAACGTTTCAGACACATTCAACTTTCAAACTTAAACCGTGCGCTCCCATCGCACATACCGGCAGTGATCTACAGCAGTGGTTTTCAACCAGTGGTCCTTGAGGGAGTGCTAGGGGTTCACCAGCAAAATGTGTTAATAGCGTCACAATCATTTAACAATTTAACTTTGGTTATTTTGGAAAAACCTTGAAAAAGTGTGCACATCTTTGAATATTTATCTACATTATAGCCTACAGTAGTACCATAACAAAAAACAAAGCTTACAGCGCTTGACTAGGCAATATCAATGGCTAAATTAAATGTTGTTGTTTTTTAAGTGCATAAACCTAAAGTTGCAGCAACACGGCTGCTTAAAATATACGGTAATCAACCTACCATTAATCCTCGTCTTCATCTTTTAGGCTAAGGTGCAGTACACGGCTGTAACCAGAAAAGTCAAGTCATTAATCCTCATCTCAGTCTTCTTCCTGCGTACTAAAACCACCAAAGTCATCATCTTCAGTGTCGGAAACGAACAGGCTCAGGGTAATGTTTGTCTGTCTTGCTCTTGTTCTGTCTCTCGTTCTGTCTCTCGTACCACTCTCGGTTCCACTTTTACTTTTGCGCGCTACCTGTGTCACTCTTTTCCGGCCTCCAGGTTTCCTGCTGGAGCCCGCCGCTTAAAGGTGGTCGGGCGCGGACCGGTCATAGAGCCCATAGAGTTAAAGTTGTTGGACTGTAACCTGTAAAATCCATAGATTTAGGAGGTCTTCTAGTGGCCGTTAGCTGTAAAAATACATAGATTAGCCGCACCGTTATAATATATATATTGGATAATATATAATATAATATAAAAATTGGAAAAAAGGCGCGGCTTATAGTCCGAAAATTACGGTACTACTCTACAGGGTTGAGGGTCTGTTCCATTTCAATTCAAAGCATTGAATTAAGTACTTCCTGAATTGACTGGAATTGAAATGGAATTGACCCCAACCCTGCTAATCTATGCTCATAGTATAAAACATCACCCCTTACTAGGGTTAACATTTGTATTACGTTTGGTGTGGACCCAGGAAGAACATCTATGGCTATTACAAAATTGGTTTGGGATACAAAAAAACAAGTTACCTCAATTACTGTCCTCTAAATTGTGTGCCCCATGAGGCCATCAATGTATGTTGATCACTCAAATGTGTATTGAATGTGCCACATTGGAACAATATTACATCTAGAGTCAATGTCTTCCTGTTAGGATTATTGGACAGGCATTGACATTGAGAGTGAAGAGAGGAGCGTCAAGGAGGAGGTGAGCCCGAGGGAGGGTTTGAAGGGTGAGGCGGACCGTGCCCATTCCAAGAGCTCCAATGGGACGGTTTCATCAGAGAGAGCAGAGACCATCCTGGGAAGAGTGGGCTTTCTGGCCATGAACCTCAAGCAGAAAGTCACATTTTTAAAGATGGAGGAAAAAGAGAAAAATAAGGAACTGAATAAGAAGTTGAAAGATGACGAGAAAGAGAGAAAGGTCTCTTGCCTCGAGGTTGTCGGGAGAGGTTGTGTTTTCTCTAGCAGGAGATAAGCTGGCTTCTTATATGTTGTTGAGTAAAGCTTAACCCTCCCGTTGTCCTAGGGTCAAAATGATCCGCCACTGTGTTGAACCAACTTTATTTAATTTTTACATTTTTGTAATCATTTGTGAGAAGGAGGCAGTGAGACTTTAAAGAAAGTATCACTGCCTCCTTCTCACAAATGATCCAAAAAATATAAAAATTAAATAAAGTTGGTTCAACACAGTGGCGGGTCATTTTGACCCTAGGACAACGGGAGGGTTAAACCATGTATTTAGATTTTATGTAGGTATTGTAGTCAGGCATTATAGGTAGTTTACTTAGGTAGTTATTGTAGGTAATTATTGTAGGTAAGTATTATATTCGGTGGACCCCGGCGAAGCACGAGTGCTAGCTAACCCACCACTTGGACCAACAAAGCTAGCTAGCTAGCGGGTAGCTACTGGTAAATTTTAGCAACTGTGGTTAGTTGTTTCCAATGTTATTTCAAGCTTAAGAGTACCTGTAATTGAGCCAGCTAGCTACCGACCATTCAGCTGTTCTTCTAACCTCATTATCCGAGGCATTAACGTTAGATGGTTGGTGGCTGCTGTACTTAATTACAGCTACTGATTGCAGCCTGCCACCCAGTTAGTTGGCGTTGGGTAAGTTTGGCTTCATACATAGCTTGGGCTTTGTCGAGTAAGGCTTAAACTATGTATTTAGATTGTAGTTAGGTATTATAGGTAGGCATCGTGGGCTGTATATTATTAGGTATTATAGGTAGGCATCGTGGGCTGTTGTGGGTAGTTGTTGTTTGTAGTTATTGTAGGTTACTTTTGTATTCGGCGGTGCCGGGTCTAGCACGAAGCTAGCTAGCTAACTCACCTCCTGGACTAGCTGGCTAGTAGCTATTAGCAACGGTAGCAACTAAATATAATATCCTTTTAGCCAGCTACATTCGTTCGCAGCGACGCTGTTTTTCAAACAAAGTCAACACAGCAGCCATTGCTAGCTAGCCAACACTATCAGCTGGCTGTACTGTGGTAGCTAAATACAATATCTTTGTGCTAGCTAGCCAACGTTTAATCATTGCTGCGTTATGCGTTATGGTAAGTTTGGCTTCATACATAGCTTGGGATCTGTCGAGTAAGGCTTAAACTATGTATTTAGATTGTAGTTAGGTATTATAGGTAGGCATCGTGGGCTGTATATTTTTAGGTATTATAGGTAGGCATCGTGGGCTGTTGTGGGTAGTTGTTTTATGTAGTCACTGTAGGTTACTTTTGTATTCGGCGGTGCCGGGTGTAGCACGAAGCTAGCTAGCTAACTCACCTCCTGGACTAGCTGGCTAGTAGCTAGCTAGCCAACACTACCAGCTGGCTGTACTGTGGTAGCTAAATACAATATCTCTGTGCTAGCTAGCCAACGTTTAATCATTGCTGCGTTATGAAAGAACTAGACACGGACACGAATTATCTGTTTAGTGTGTTAACACACTATTGGTAGTCCGTGTAACCAAGTATTGGTGCTAAACTGTGTGTTGTTGGATGCTACCATGCTAGTTAGCTATGGCGTCATAGTTAGCTAGCTGAATAAAGTAAGTTGAGTCTAGTCCTTGAAACATTGAACCATTGTAGTTTACAACAATTCTAACTTCTAAAGTGGAAGTTGGGAGAGTTTTATTCGGGTGGTTCAGTGAAACAATTATAGTTTCCGAGGTGGAAGTTGGGAGAGTTATAAATAAATAAAATAATAAATTGGTCATTTAGCAGACACTCTTATCCAGAGCGACTTACAGGAGCAATTAGGGTTAAGTGCCTTGCTCAAGGGCACATCGACAGATTTTTCACCTAGTCGGCTTGGGGATTAGAACCAGCGACCTTTCGGTTACTGGTACAACGCTCTTAACCACTAAGCTACCTGCCACCAGTTATATTTTTTTGGTGAGGGAGGCCTTGCTCTCTCCTTTCCCAGATGTTTAGTTCATTTCATTCCGATCTCCTCTGCATTATTGTAGCCATCTGCTACAGCCTGTCAACTATGCCTCTGCCTATCCCTGTTCTCTCCTCTCCGCACAGGCTACACAAACGCCTCACACCGCGTGGCTGCTGCCTCTCTAACCTGGTGGTCCCTGCACGCACCACACACCTGGAGTTCCAGGTCTCAGGCAGCCTCTGGAACTGCCGTTCTGCTGCCAACAAGGCTGACTTCATCCCAGCCTATGCTACCCTCCAGTCCCTCGACTTTCTGGCGCTGACGGAAACATGGATTACCACCGAAAACACTGCTACTCCTACTGATCTCTCCTAGTCTGACCATGTGTTCTCGCATACCCCGAGAGCATCTGGTCAGAGGGGTGGTGGCACAGGAATCCTCATCTCTCCCAAGTGGTCATTCTCAATTTTTCCCCTAACCCATCTGTCTATCTCCTCATTTGAATTCCATGCTGTCACAGTCACTAGCCCATTTAAGCTTAATATCCTTGTCATCTATCGCCCTCCAGGTTCCCTTGGAGAGTTCATCAATGAGCTTGACGCCTTGATAAGTTCCTTTCCTGAGGATGGCTCACCCTTCACAGTTTTGGGGGATTTCAACCTCCCTACGTCTACATTTGACTCATTTCTCTCTGCCTCCTTCTTTCCACTCCTCTCCTCTTTTGACCTCACCCTCTCACCGCCCCCCCCCCCCTACTCACAAGGCAGGCAATACGCTTGACTTCATCTTTACTAGATGTTGCTCTTCTACTAATCTCACTGCAACTCCCCTCCATGTCTCCGACCACTACTTTGTATCCTTTTCTCTCTCGCTCTCCTCCAACACTACTCACTCTGCCCCTACACAGATGGTAACGCGCCGCCGCAACCTTCGCTCTCTCTCTCCCACTACTCTCTCCTCTTCCATCTGCTCAATCCTTCTCCCTCCAATCTCCTGATTCTGCCTCCTCAACCCTCCTCTCCTCCCTTTCTGCATCCTTTGACTCCCTGTGTCCCCTATCCTCCCGGCCGGCTCGGTCCTCCCCTCCAGCTCTGTGGCTTGACGATTCATTGCGAGCTCACAGAACAGAGCTCCGGGCAGCTGAGCGGAAATGGAAGAAAACTAAACTCCCTGCTGACCTGGCATCTTTTCACTCCCTCCTCTCTACATTTTCTTCATCTGTTTCTGCTGCTAAGGCCACTTTCTACCACTCTAAATTCCAAGCATCTGCCTCTAACCCTAGGAAGCTCTTTGCCACATTCTTCTCACTGCTGAATCCCCCCCCCCCCCCCAACACCCCCCACCTCCCTCTCTGTGGATGACTTCGTCAACCACTTTGAAAAGAAGGTTGACGACATCTGATCCTCGTTTGTTAAGTCTAATGTCACTGCTGGTCCTGCTCACACTGCCCTACCCTATGCTTTGAGTTCTTTCTCCCCTCTCTCTCCAGATAAAATCTTGCGACTAGTGACTGCAGGCCGCCCAACAACCTGCCCGCTTGACCCCATCCCCTCCTCTCTTCTCCAGACCATCTCCGGTGACCTTCTCCCCTACCTCACCTCGCTGATCAACTCATCCTTGACCGCTGGCTATGTCCCTTCCGTCTTCAAGGCTTTGCACCCCTTCTCAAAAAACCAACACTCGATCCCACTGATGTCAACAACTACAGACCAGTATCCCTTCTTTCTTTTCTTTCCAAAACTATTGAGCGCGCCGTCTTTAGCCAACTCTCTTGCTATCTCTCTCAGAATGACCTTCTTGATCCAAACCAGTCAGGTTTCAGGACTGGTCATTCAACTGAGACTGCTCTTCTCTGTGTCACGGAGGCTCTCCGCACTGCTAAAGCTAACTCTCTCTCCTCTGCTCTTGTCCTTCTAGACCTGTCTGCTGCCTTTGATACTGTGAACCATCAGATCCTCCTCTCCACCCTCTCCGAGCTGGGCATGTCCGGCGCGGCTCACTCCTGGATTGCGTCCTACCTGACCGGTCGCTCCTACCAAGTGGCGTGGCGAGAAGCTGTCTCCGCACCATGTGCTCTCACCACTGGTGTCCCCCAGGGCTCAGTTCTAGGCCCTCTCCTTTTCTCCCTATACACCAAGTCACTTGGCTCTGTCATATCCTCACATGGCCTCTCCTATCATTGATACACAACTAATCTTCTCCTTTCCCCCTTCTGATAACCAGGTGGCGAATCGCATCTCTGCATGTCTGGCAGACATATCAGTATGGATGACGGATCACCACCTCAAGCTGAACCCTGGCAAGACGGAGCTGCTCTTTCTCCCGGGGAAGGACTGCCCGTTCCATGATCTCGCCATCACGGTTGACAACTCTGTTGTGTCCTCCTCCCAGAGTGCGAAGAGCCTTGGCGTGACCCTGGACAACACCCTGTCGTTCTCCGCTAACATCAAGGCGTTGACCCGATCCTGCAGGTTCATGCTCTACAACATTCGGAGAGTACGACCCTGCCTTACACAAGAAGTGGCACAGGTCCTAATCCAGGCACTTGTCATCTCCCGTCTGGATTACTGCAACTCGCTGTTGGCTGGGCTCCCTGCCTGTGCCATTAAACCCCTACAACTCATCCAGAATGCCGCCGCCCGTCTGGCGTTCAACCTTCCCAAGTTCTCTCACGTCACCCCCCTCCTCCGCACACTCCACTGGCTTCCAGTTGAAGCTCGCATCCGTTACAAGACCATGGTGCTTGCCTATGGAGCAGTGAGGGGAACGGCACCTCCGTACCTTCAGGCTCTGATCAGACCCTACACCCAAACGAGGGCATTGCGTTCATCCACCTCTGGCCTGCTGGCTCCCCTTCCTCTGCGGAAGAATAGTTCCCGCTCAGCCCAGTCAAAACTGTTCGCTGCTCTGGCACACCAATGGTGGAACAAGCTCCCTCACGACGCCAGGACAGTGGAGTCACTCACCACCTTCCGGAGACATTTGAAACCCCACCTCTTTAAGGAATACCTGGGATAGGATAAAGTAATCCTTCTGAGGAGCTGAAAAAGAGAGAGAAAGCTCAAGCTGAGCTCCTGGAGATGGAGCAAAAGATTCAAAAAAAGGAGGGAATAAGAGAGAAAAGAGGAGGAAAGAGGAGAGGAAGAGACTGGAGAAGAGGAAAAAGAGGGAGCCAGCTGGAGGTGGAACTGAGAGGGTGATAGAAGAGCAGGGAAGGGATGAAAGCTTGAAGATGAATGAGTAGACTGGGTAAGAGAGAGAGAGAAAAGAGAGATACTGTATTTTTGCATGCAATGAAAAACAAAGAATAAAAAAATAAATGTTTACTCTGTTTGTTTTTTGTCAAGGCATACCGTACAAAACATTATAAACACAAAATGTTTACTTTTCGCAAATTTGGGGAGTGTTGCACAGTTTAAATGTTGAATCCTAAAACGACACTAAGCACTCCTACATGTTGAAAGGATTGGATAGGTGTACATATACATTAGGTGTAATATGGCAAACAAAGCCTATCAGAGGGAAATGTAGAGCCATTACCAGTGTTTATACCTATGGGATAGGTAGAGAAAATTCTAAAACAATCTCACAAGCTCTCATCCATGGTCAAATGAACTACTGTTGTCTGGAGTAATGCAGGTGTTGGTGACCTAAAGAGACTGCAAATAGCACTAAATAAGGCAGCAAGAAAGGTTCTGCAATGTGGTTATGAGATGTTCTCCATAGAATTACATAATGCACTCGAATGGCCGACTGTCAAGGAAATGATAAAAAAAACACACAAAAAAACATTTTTCATAAAATGTACTGAAAGACCAACCGCCAAATGTGATTAACTGGATATGATCAAAGACGACTCGTAAAGGTAATAGGAATCTGGATCTGTTTCCTTTTCTTTTTACTTTGCTTTTGTTATTATTATTATTTTTTAAAGTTTTCTTTTTACATTTCGTAAAATGTAATAATTACAAAAACATTTCATTTTAATTTCAATTTAGTAACATACTGTATCATTCAAATAAATATTATTTTTTGTCTAATCATGTTTTTTGCCTTTGAAGCTTAATATTTTGTAATATAATGTATGACTGACATGAGGGTAATCAAAGGGAGAGAGATAAGGGTAACAATGAAGACTTCTTCCATTACCAAGTGATGAGTGGAAGTGTACAGTGCCCTCCTTAATTATTGGCAACAGAAGGAAATATGAACAAAAAAGGCTGTGAAAACATGTCATTGTGGTCTATCAGCTTGATCTTACACTCAAAATATAATATGAATCTACCCTTTAATTGAGTAAACATTGTTCAAATAAAAAATAATCGTCATCAACAAATCATTATTTTATTCAAAAACATGCGTGTCACAATTATTGGCTGCCCTATAAATTATTTTGAACAAAATCTAATTGAGTGCATTTGTAAAGTATTCAGACCCCTTGACTTTTTCCACAATTTGTCTTATTCTAAAATTGATTAAATTGTTTTTTTTCCTCATCAATCTACACACAATACCCCATAATGACAAAGTGAGAACAGGTTTTTAGACTTTTTTATAAATGTATTAAAAATAACAAATGGAAATTTCACATTTACATAAGTATTCAGACCCTTTACTCAGTACTTTGATGAAGCACCTTTGGCAGCGATTACAGCCTCGAGTCTTCTTGGGTATGACGCTACAAGCTTGGCACACCTGTATTTGAGGAGTTTCTCCCATTCTTCTCTGCAGATCCTCTCAAGCTCTGTCAGGCTGGATAGGGCGTGTCGCTGCACAGCTATTTTCAGGTCTCTCCAGAGATGTTAGATCGGGTTCAAGTCCGGCTTCTGGCTGGGCCACTCAAGGACATTCAGAAACTTGTCCCGAAGCCACTCCTGCGTTGTCTTGGCTGTGTGCTTAGGGTCGTTGTCCTGTTGGAAGGTGAACCTTAGCCCCAGTCTGAGGTCCTGAGCGCTCTGGAGCAGGTTTTCATCAAGGATTTCTCTGTAAATTGCTCTGTTCATCTTTCTATTGATCCTGAGTAGTCTCCAAATCAAATCAAATCAAATTGTATTTGTCATGTGCCGAATACAACAGGTGTAGACCTTACCGTGAAATGCTTACTTACAAGCCCTTAACCAATAATGCAGTCCAAGAAATAGAGTTAAGAAAATATTTACTAAATACACTAAAGAAAAAAATAAAATAAAAAGTAACAGAATAAAATAATAACGAGGCTATATACAAGGGGTACCGGTACAGAGTCAATGTGTGGGGGTACAGGTTAGTTGAGGTAATTTGTACATTTAAGTAGGGGTAAAGTAACTATGCATAGATAATAAACAGCGAGTAGCAGAAGTGTAAAAACAAAGGGGGGAGGTGTCAATGTAAATAGTCTGGGTGGCCATTTTATTAATTGTTCAGCAGTCTTATGGCTTGGGGGTAGAAGCTGTTAAGGAGCCTTTTGGACCTAGACTTGGCACTCTGGTACCGCTTGCTGTGCGTAGCAGAGAGAACAGTCTATGACTTGGGTGACTGGAGTCTTTGACAATTTTTTGGGCCTCCCTTCTGACACCGCCTAGTATATAGGTCCTGGATGGCAGGAAGCTTGGCCCCAGTGATGTACTGGGCCGTACGTACTACCCTCTGTAGCGCCTTACGGTCGGATGCCGAGCAGTTGCCATACCCGGCGGTGATGCAACCGGTCAGGATGCTCTCGATGGTGCAGCTGTAGAACTTTTTGAGGATCTTGGGACCAATGTCAAATCTTTTCAGTCTCCTGAGGTGGAAAAGGCGTTGTCGTGCCCTCTTCACGACTGTCTTGGTGTGTTTGGACCATGATAGTTTGTTGGTGATGTGGACACCAAGGAACTTGAAATTCTCGACCCGCTCCACTACAGCCCCGTCGATGTGAATGGGGCGTGTTCACAGTCCCTGTCCTGAAAATCCTCCCCACAGCATGATGCTGCCACCACCATGCTTCACCGTAGGGATGGTGCCAGGTTTCCTCCAAACGTGATCTCATCCCAGGTAAGAGGGGGAGTGGCAGCAGCAGCAGGTTCTCCCCATGTGAGCTGAGTCCAGTGGACCAGTCCTGTATCCCCCCTCCCAGACAGCGACAGTGGTCTGAACCATGGCTAGCTATCCACAATCTGGCTTGACTAAACAAGGTCTACCAAGAGGGAAGGAGGGAGAGGAAGGTAGAGGAAGAGAAAGAGGGAGGAGAGGAAGGAGGAAAGGGAGAAAAGGGTTCTCTCCATCACGACTGTAAGAAGGAAAGGAGGGAGAAGGCCGAGCAAGAGGAAGAGGAAGAGGTGGAAGATGACAAGGAGAGTTGATCTGTCCATCACTACCATAAGGAGATCTCTTCTGGGGGCTCTTGTTCTCTCCTCTTTCCCACAGAGGAGCACCTTTTGCAGGCAGCCCAGAGCAGACTCTCCGCTGAGAGAAGGCTAGCCCCTGGAGGTTTCACTTTGGATTTATACAGAGAACCCCCCAGGACTCAAACTGCTTTACATTGTAGAGGGTGATCTAATCTCATTGGAGGTGAACCAATGACCCAGAAATGCTCCGTGGACAGACTTCCTCCCTGCTCCCCGTCTCGCTGGCAAGGGGCTCGTAGGAACACCCTCCCCTCCTTGACTCCAGCTCCACCCCTTCTTCACCTGCCCCCCTTATCATGTTATGAGTCTCACCTACAGGTCCCACCCCCTGGCCTACCTGTTGCAGGTGTAAGTATGGTGTGTCGGACACAGCTGCCCTCCACCTCCTCCCCCTCCTCCCCCTCCTCCCCCTCCTTCCCTCTTTCTCCCACTCCCCCCATCTCTCGCGCTCTCTCCTCCTCCCCCTCTCTTCCCTTTAAAGCAATACTTAGACCAGGCTTTCTGCCTCCTCTACCCCTCTCCACCTCATCTTCCATTCCTACTCTCTTTCTCTCCACCTCCTCCTCCTCCTCTTTGTTCCCCCTCTCCCGCCCTCCAGTGAGAGAGGCAGGTCACCTCGCCGTCACTCTATCCAGCTGGAGCAACTCCACTGAGAGGGCGAGGAGGAGAGGATAGGTATAGAGGAAGACCAGAGGAGACAAGAGGGAGAGGAGGAGAGGAGGAGAGGGAGTGAGACACTATGTTAGCTGTTGTGGTGTGATATATGTAGTTACTTGTAATAACCACTAGAGCAGGGGTGTCAAACTCATTTTGGTTCAGGGGCCACATACAGCGCAATCTGATCTCAAGTGGGCCGGGCCAGTAAAATAATAGCAAAATAACCTATAAATAACGTCAACAAATCTTTACCTTTGTTTTTCAATATTATGCCTTAATTTATCATTTAGCCTACATATGTGCATTATAACTCACAGATCACAGTGGATCTACAAAGGCACAAAACATTTATTCACAGATAGGCCTATGGAACTGAGAAAATTGCATTTCACTTTGATTAAAACAACTTGTTTTATTAACTTATTAACTTAACTTATTTTAATGTACAGTATACATTCTGACCACCTGAACTGACTCACCACACTATGCACAAACTAAAGTCGGAGCAATGAAGAACGTTATCACAATGTTCATGGTCTTTAAATATTACATTACCACAGTAAATGTTATTTTTTCACAGAACTGTATTCTTCAGAGTGAAAAAAGTATCTTAAAGAGCATTACAAGTCTTACAATTAGACTTGACCTACTCGCTGTTTAACCCCCTCCCCTCTCTTTCTCTCACTTCGGCCTACCGGCTGCTCCTGAAACTTGGCATCTTTTAGCCTTCACGACAGCATCAATATCAGGTGTCAAATCCTGAGTAGCAGCCAATTTCATAATGTCATTTAAGTGCTTGTGTGTTAGCCTTGAGCGCAGCTTTGTTTTATTAATGTTCATTACAGAGAAAACCTGTTCACAAAGATAGGTAGTCCCAAACATGCATAAAACCTTTGCAGCCAGGGCTGTTAATTTGGGGCACCCTGGCAAGAGATACTGATAAATGTGTCCAAGCCCACAGAGGCAAATTTGTCCTTCATGCCTGAATCACACTGCAAGTCAATTATTTCGAGTTGGATGTCAGCGGGCAGATCAGAAGCCTTGACTGTGAATGGCGAGCAAAAAACGGCAAATTCTGTCTCAAGTTCACAGAAGACCTGAAACCGTCGCTCAAACTCCCGCAGCAATCCTGTAATCTTGTCTTTGTATTGAGCCATGTCAGCATTAAGTCCGGTCGCACGCACATCTCTTAGACAAGGGAAATGAGCGGTGTCACCGCTAGATAGTTGTGTCTCCCAGAGTGACAGTTTCAACTTGAATGCGCGTATGCTGTCATAATACTGAGTGACAACTTTTTTGCGGCCCTGCAACATTTTGTTAAGATTATTCAGGTGCTCTGTAATATCCACCAGAAAGGCAAGATCCTGCACCCATTCTAGGCATTTAAGTTCCTTCACTGGTATGCCTTTTTTCTCCATGAACTGTTCAATTTGCTCTCGTAGCTCAAAGAAACGCTTCAGCACGGCACCTCGGCTTAACCACCGTACTTCAGTGTGGTATGGCAAGCCATGCGTAATGTCTTTATCACTGAGAAGACTGTGTCACGGTTTCGGCCGAGGCTGCCTCTCTCCCTTGCTCGGGCAGGCTTCGGCGTTCGTCGTCTCCGGAATACTAGCTGCCACCGTTGGATGTTTCTATGTTCGTTTGCTTTGGTCTGATTGTTGTACACCTGTTTCTCGTTTAGTGTAATTAGTGTCCTATAAGTTCTCGTTGTGTCTTGTCTAGTGTTGTGTGTTATTGTTTTCTCTTAGTGCGTTGTTGGACGTTACATTCGTATTTGCTCGGTAGAGCTGTTCTCCACTGTGTTGGAGCCTTATTGCGCACCTGTTTTGTGCGCCCGTTTTGTTTCTCGCCTGCGTGCGGAGTTTTCTTCTTCGGGCTAGTTGGGCATTTGACCCTGTTATTTCTTCACTAAAGTCTTTGGACTGTGCTTCTGCGTCCTGCGCCTGATTGCACCACCACACCCACCTACAGCCACACTGACAGAATAACACACCTTGAAAATGGAATCAGCAGGAGCCGCAGCAGCCCAGGCGACGCTGGAGGAAAAGGTCCGGGAACAGAGTGACCAGATCCTGCAGATGGGGTCCGCACTGCAGGAGGTGATCACCACCCTCTGAGGCTGGGGGACTCCTCCACCGCCATCCTCTCCGCCAGCACCATCGGCCAGTCAGCCCGTTCCTGCGCCGGAACCCGGGGGAGTTCGACTCTCGCTCCCGAGAGCCTACGACGGGACCGCGGCCGGGTGTCAGGGATTCCTGCTCCAGGTGGAGCTATACCTGGCCACCGTGCACCCGGCGCCCTCGGGACATGAGAGCGTGTCCGCCCTGATCTCCTGCCTGTCCGGGAAGGCGTTGGAATGGGCCAACGCGGAGTGGAGGAGGATTTACGCGGGCACCATTACCTACGCCGAGTTCTCCCGCCGCTTCAGGGCGGTGTTTGACCATCCCCCGGAGGGGAAAGCGGCGTGGGAGCGTCTGGTCTTCCTCCGGCAGGGGAGAAGGAGTGCCCAGGAGTTCGCCCTTGAATTCCGTACTCTAGCGGCGGATGCAGGGTGGAATGAGCGGGCGCTCATCGATCACTACAGATGTCTTCGCGAGGACGTCCGTCGGGAGCTGGCCTGTAGGGACACCAGCCTCTCGTTCGACCAGTTGGTCGACATGTCCATCAGGCTGGATAACCTACTAGCTACCCGCGGACGTTCCGAGAGGGGTCCGCCCATTTTACCCTCCAGCGTCCCTGAGCCATGCCCCATGGAGCTCGGGAGCGCTGGCGCTAGAGAGAGGAGGGGTCGGCTTACGAGGGGGTCCATCCCTTGCACCAACTGTGGTCGGGGAGGACACACCGCGGCTAGGTGCTGGGGATGGCCTCCTAGGGGAGAGGATGACAGGTCCCGCACTGGGGATTCCTTCCAGGTGAGTACGCGCCCCACTCACCCAGAGCTCTCTGTTGCACATTTCTGTATACCTGTGCGTTTTCCACAGGTAGCACCTCATTCCCAGCATAAGGCGCTGGTAGATTCAGGCGCGGCTGGGAACTTTGTGGATAAGAAGTTTTGTTTAGCCTTAGGGATTCCCCTTCTCCCTGTTGATGTTCCTTTCCCCGTTCATGCCCTAGATAGCCGTCCGTTTGGTGCGGGCTTGATCAGGGAGGTCACTGCGCCACTTAGGATGTGTGCGCAGGGGGGTCATCAGGAGATGATTCAGCTATTTCTAATCGACTCGCCTGTGTATCCGGTGGTGCTGGGCATGCCCTGGTTAAGTACCCACAACCCATCGATTTCGTGGCAGGAGAGAGCTCTGATGGAGTGGTCTGCTCAGTGTGTGGGTCGATGTCTGGGCGTTTCCGTAGGGGCTACCTCGGTGGAGAGTCCAAACCAGGTGCCCGCATTGCACGTTCCTCCTGAGTATGGGGATTTGGCTATTGCGTTTAGTAAGTCGAGGGCGACGCGGTTGCCGCCCCATAGGCAGGGAGATTGTGCGATAGACCTCCAGGCAGGAGCTGCGCTCCCACGGAGCCAAGTGTATCCTCTGTCTCAGGAGGAGAAGAAAGCCATGGAGACTTACATAGAGGAATCTCTGAGACAAGGTTACATACGGCCTTCCACTTCTCCTGCATCCTCGAGTTTATTTTTTGTGAAGAAAAAGGATGGTGGGTTGCGCCCGTGCATCGATTATCGTGGTCTCAATCAGATCACGGTGAAGTACAGCTATCCACTTCCGCTGATTGCGACCATGACTGAGTCATTGCATGGGGCGCGTTTCTTCACTAAACTAGATCTCAGGAGCGCGTACAACTTGGTGCGCATCAGGGAGGGCGATGAATGGAAGACAGCCTTTAGTACCACCTCGGGCCATTACGAGTATCTGGTCATGCCATACGGGTTGATGAACGCTCCGTCAGTTTTCCAATCATTTGTGGATGAGATCTTCAGGGACATGCAGGGGGTGGTTGTGTACATAGATTACATTCTCGTGTACTCGCCTACCCGTGTTGAGCATGTGGCCCTGGTACGCAGAGTGTTGCGGAGGCTGGTGGAGCACGACCTGTATGTTAAGGCAGAGAAGTGTCTGTTTTTCTAGGAGTCGGTCTCCTTTTTGGGTTATCAGTTGTCTGCGTCAGGGGTGAAGATGGAGGTCGGCCGGGTGTCAGCCGTGCGTAATTGGCAAACACCAACAACTGTGAAGGAGGTGCAACAGTTTTTGGGGTTTGCGAATTACTACCGGAGGTTTATCCGGGGTTTTGGACAGGTGGCAGCTCCCATCACGTCTCTTTTGAAGGGGGGTCCGGTGCGTCTGCAGTGGTTGGCCGAGGCGGACAGGGCGTTTGGGAGGCTGAAGGACCTGTTTACCTCGGCCCCGGTGCTGGCGCATCCGGATCCCTCTTTGCCATTTCAGGTAGAGGTGGACGCGTCTGAGGCCGGTATAGGAGCCGTACTGTCTCAACGGTCAGGCGTGCCACCTAAGCTCCGCCCTTGTGCATTTTATTCCAAGAAGCTCAGTCCGGCGGAGCGAAACTATGACGTGGGAGACAGGGAGTTGTTAGCCGTGGTACAGGCCCTCAAGGTGTGGAGGCACTGGCTTGAGGGGGCTCAACACCCTTTCCTCATTTTGACGGACCACCGTAACCTGGAGTACATCCGGGCAGCGAGGAGGCTGAACCCTCGCCAGGCGAGGTGGAATATGTTTTTGACCCGTTTCACATTAAAGATCACGTACATCCCTGGGTCACAGAACGGTAAGGCAGACGCGCT
Source organism: Coregonus lavaretus (assembly GCF_964263955.1). Classification (NCBI taxonomy): domain Eukaryota; kingdom Metazoa; phylum Chordata; class Actinopteri; order Salmoniformes; family Salmonidae; genus Coregonus; species Coregonus lavaretus. Next base: position 13,797,573 of record NC_140025.1, read on the forward strand.
GTCTCGGCGGTATGACACGGAGGAGAGGTCCGTGGAGCCTACTCCCATACTGCCGGAGTCTTGTCTGGTGGCACTGCTAGTGTGGGAGGTCGATGCTGAACTCGAGCGGGCGTTACGCACCGACCCTAGTCCACCTCAATGCCCGGAGGGTCGGAAGTACGTTCCGCTCGAGGTTCGGGATCGTTTGATCTATTGGGCTCACACGTCACCCTCCTCTGGACACCCTGGTATCGGCCGGACAATGCACTGTCTTAGTACCAAGTACTGGTGGCCCACATTGACGAGGGATGTGAGGGTTTATGTTTCCTCCTGCTTGGTGTGCGCCCAGTGTAAGGCGCCTAGACATCTGCCTAGGGATAAGTTGGTACCCCTGCCCGTTCCACAACGACCATGGTCTCACCTCTCGGTGGATTTCCTTACTGACCTTCCTCCTTCACAGGGTAATACCACTATACTGGTCGTTGTGGACCGGTTTTCTAAGGCCTGTCGTTTGCTCCCCATGCCGGGCCTTCCTACTGCCCTGCAAACTGCCGAAGCACTATTCACCCATGTGTTCCGGCACTACGGGGTACCCGAGGATATTGTGTCTGATCGAGGTCCCCAATTTACCTCCAGAGTCTGGAGAGCTTTTATGGAGCGGTTGGGGGTCTCGGTGAGCCTCACCTCGGGTTACCACCCGGAGAGTAATGGGCAGGTGGAACACGTGAACCAGGATGTGGGTAGGTTTCTCAGAACATACTGTCAGGACCGGCGGGAGGAGTGGGCAAGGTACGTTCCCTGGGCTGAGATGGCCCAGAATTCCCTACGCCATTCCTCCACTAACCTAACCCCTTTTCAATGTGTGTTAGGTTACCAGCCGGTTCTGGCACCTTGGCAGCAGAGCCAGATCGAGGCTCCTGCGGTGGATGAGTGGGCGCGGCGCTCGGAGGAGACATGGAACGCTGCACACGTCCACCTGCAGCGGGCCCTCCGACGTCATAAGGCGAGCGCTGATCTCCACCGCAGTGAGGGACCGGTGTACGCACCTGGTGATCGAGTCTGGCTCTCTACCAGAAACCTGCCCCTCCGCCTGCCCTGTCGGAAACTGGGTCGGCAGTTTGTAGGGCCATTTAAAGTCCTGAGAAGGTTGAACGAGGTATATTACAAATTACAACTACCTGTGGAGTATAAGAGTATTAACCCCTCGTTCCATGTGTCTCTTCTCAGGCCGGTGGTAGCTGGTCCACTCCAAGAAAATGAGATCATGGAGACTCCTCCGGCCCCATTGGACATCGAGGGGGTACCGGCGTACTCTGTACAGTCCATCTTGGATTCGAGACGTCGGATGGGGGGTCTCCAATATCTAGTGGAGTGGGAGGGGTACGGCCCGGAAGAACGGTGCTGGGTGCCGAGGAGAGACATTTTGGACCTGTCTCTCCTGACGGAATTCCATCAGGGGCACCCGACGCACCCTGCTCCGCGTCCTCCTGGTCGTCCCAGAGGCCGGAGTCGGCGCACGTCTGGAGCCGCGCGTCAAGGGGGGGGGGGGGTACTGTCACGGTTTCGGCCGAGGCTGCCTCTCTCCCTTGCTCGGGCAGGCTTCGGCATTCGTCGTCTCCGGAATACTAGCTGCCACCGTTGGATGTTTCTATGTTCGTTTGCTTTGGTCTGATTGTTGTACACCTGTTTCTCGTTTAGTGTAATTAGTGTCCTATAAGTTCTCGTTGTGTCTTGTCTAGTGTTGTGTGTTATTGTTTTCTCTTACTGCGTTGTTGGACGTTACATTCGTATTTGCTCGGTAGAGCTGTTCTCCACTGTGTTGGAGCCTTATTACGCACCTGTTTTGTGCGCCCGTTTTGTTTCTCGCCTGCGTGCGGAGTTGTCGCCTTCGGGCTAGTTGGGCATTTGACCCTGTTATTTCTTCACTAAAGTCTTTGGACTGTGCTTCTGCGTCCTGCGCCTGATTCCACCACCACACCCACCTACAGCCACACTGACAGACTGTCAAACTGATGGTGATTCAAACCTCTTGCTAGGATGAAATTAACAGTGCGGACAACCACCTCCATGACATGATCCATTTTTAATGATTTGCAACACAATGCTTCCTGGTGCAAAATACAGTGAAATGTCCAAAACTCTTGTCCTCCATTTGCGGCCTGTACTTTATCTCTGAATTTTGTCACAACACCTGCTTTTCTCCCAATCATTGATAGCGCACCATCTGTAGCCAGGCTGACGGCACGGGACCAGTCCACTCCGACTCTGTCCAGCGCTCCAACGAGAGAGGTCATAATTTCATCCGCTGTTGTAGTATCCGTCATAGGTACCAACCCAAGGAACTCCTCGGTGACTGTCAAAGTCGCATCAACACCACGAATGAATATGGCCAGTTGAGCAACATCTGTAATATCAGTGCTCTCATCAATTGCAACCGAAAATGCAACAAATAACTTGACTTTGTGATTCATTTGGCTCTCCAAGTCTGCCGAGAGATCTGAAATTCTATCTGCGACAGTGTTTCTCGTTAGGCTAATGTTGGCAAAGGCCTGTCGCTTTTCGGGGCACACGATTTCTGCAGCCTTTAGCATGCATGTTTTCACGAACTCACCCTCAGAAAATGGCTTGGATCCTAACGCTATCTCATTAGCAATAAGGTAGCTAGCTTTCACCGCTGCATCACTGACCTCTCGGCTACGGGTAAAAACAGACTGCTGTTTCTTCAGACCCACTAACAATTAATTTATCTTCTCTATTCTCAGTTGTCCTCGCAAATGGTTGTATTTTTCACCATGATGAGTCTCATAGTGGCGCCGAATATTATATTCCTTGAGCACTGAAACTTGCTGATTACACACCAAGCACACAGATTTCCCATTCACTTCTGTGAATAAATATGAATCAGTCCCTTTTTCTTGGAAAACTCTGCACTCTGTGTCAACTTTTCTCCTTTTTGATTAAGACATTTTGGTAATGTGGGTAATTTTGACAACAAGAGCTTAATAACGATAAGGCAAGATCGGCAGATGGCGCATTCTGGGCGCGTTAATGTCACGTGCTGTTTATTTCAGGATCTCTCGTTATTTAAGTGACACCTCTGCTGGACATATTTGGAATATCTGTTCCTTTAAAAAAAAAAAATGTGGACGCTCTAGTGCCGTATGATTGACATCCCTGCACTAGAGCATGCTGGACACTTATTTGGTGCTTGCTGACCTCAATGTGTGCATGCATATCAACAGTCTAAAGCAGTCATCTTCAATCCAAAGAATTAGTTGGAATCATTTGTTTATTAGACATTTCCTATTTATACTGTATGGATAATAAAACCCATCCTTTATTCACTTGTGTTTTAGCTTTTTCCCCACACCCACACTGAAAATGTTACTATTACTTTAGTCTGTCTTGCTTTATGATAGTCACATGCCTCTACCTTTACAAGATGTCTGTCAGTATTCTTCATGAGGGCTTTAAAGCTAATGTTAATTTGACTGTGTACTTCAAGAACATACATGTATTTTCCAAGACAGACCTGTTACTGGCTGTGTCTAAATATCCATTCTAGCGTAATACATACTTAAACTGCATACTAATTTCGCCTTTGATCTAGTAGAATTCACTCTTCTTTTCTGACTCACTTGTTTGGCAACAGCTGATAGTCAGATAAATTGACGCGCTGTACCGAAATGAACGAATGACGGGAGTCAATGCAATCGCGCATTAGATGACAAATTCTGAGTACTATTGCCGCATTCACATGCTAGTCGGAACTTGGAACCCCGGAAATGTCAGACTTGCTTACTGGTTGTAGTTATACACGTGCCGCATTCTAAGAACAGCAAGTTGGACATTTCAGAGTTTCATAGGTCCGACTAGAATGTGAACGCGGCATAGTTTCTAAATTTCACATAAAGCTAAATGTTTTTACATTCTATTTATTACTCTAATATGGGTATTTGGACACTGCCTCTTTGTCTCTCACACACTGAGCACGAGCACAGTCATTATGGCCACAGCTTCCTCTGACCTGGCAGACCACCTGTGCTGTTCCATCTGCACAGACATCTACACTGAGCCTGTGTCTCTAAGCTATCAGCACACCTTCTGCAAGAGATGCCTCCAAGACAGCCTGAATGCTGGACACCAACTTTGTCAAGTGGGAAGGGCTCTGGTCAGAGACATAATCTTCCAGATCAACAGACTGATCAGGAACGTGGGCTACCAGCTGAAACTGGAGGAAAATGCTAAAAGACAGAGAGCTACAGCCGAGAGAGGAAACAGTAGAGAGATGAATGTCGTGAACATGGAGAGCCTCTGAAGCTGTTCTGTGAGACGGACAGTAAGCTGATCTCTGTGATCTGCAGAGATGGGTGAGACGACAGAGGACACACATTCAAACCAATAAGAGAAGCACATGAGGATCTGAAATAAGAGGTAGCCTCAGATTTATGCTACTTCAAGAAGGATATTCGTGTGCTGGAACACTCAAGAGATGAGCAGCAAAGAGAAATGTCTCAAGCAAACGAGACGTCAGATCATCTCAAAGTCCAGATCAGGTTGCTTGGTTGACAAGGAGATAGTACTTGCCAGGCTGGAAGAACAGCTAAAGGAGAAGACAGTTAAAACGGCCTCTCTTCAGTCTGAGCTGGACCTCACTGAGCCCAGAGACTTCCTGCTCTAGTGGATGGAGAGGGGCTGCCCTGAGATTAGGGAGAGGAGGAAGGAGGAGGAGTGGGTGGAGAGGAATATGATAGAGGGATTAGGATAGAGGGGAATATGATAGAGGGAATATATTGAGAGGAATGTGACAGAGAGGATTTGTTTCATTAGATCACTTTAAGACTTAAAATCTCTTAGGCTGACAGTCCCCGGAATCGGGCGCTAGAATTTCTTTATAAAATATGTAATTGTTTGCATTACTTATTTGATTGATTTCCCACCGTTTTATATTTCAGAAGACATCCATCCAGACATTCCTAGAACCACGTAAATGTTCTCTGTCGAATAAACTTGTATTTGTCTCCCTCTGGTGTTCGGATGCATCAATACATCCATTTATCACTTAACTGCAACGTTAAGTCAAAGGGACGTTCCAGGAAAAAACATTTATCCATCCTTGACTGCTTCATGGCACAGACATGGCAAAGCAATCAATGAATTTGTTGCGAGCAGGCAGAGCTAAATACATAACTTTCATAGCTCTACTATAAAGAATGCGACCTACACACTTCCTTAAACCTAAAATAAGTCAAGAAGTAATTTTGTGTGGAAGTCAAACATTTGTTCAGAACGACAAAATCGAGACCTTTACATAGCCCATCTCTCATTGTCTATAGGAGTGATGTACACTGGTCAAATTGCCCAAATGTTAATTTAGACATTCACAAATTTTACAGATTTTTACTCTCACTAATGTCATGAAATGTTTGGCAAATTAGTAAAGAAGGTTGTATTATACTTTTCTTGTGTACTAGATCATATGGTTTGAAAAGTGTTTTTTTTTCTCAGACATAAATGAACAATTCCAGGTGAAAGCTAAAGGTCATAGCTTCCTGGGGGGAGGGACACCACTACATTAATAAAATATTTCCCTCTTGCTAGATTGATGACTAAAGCCCTAGTGAAACAGTGCAAAATGGTTGTCAGCTCAACGGATTAAATACAAGACCTGTTCATTGTGAAATGAAGTCTAATAATTTTGCTCTATATATTTTCTACTCTGTATGTAATTTTATCTGTTTAAGCTGTTTGGAATGTTAATTGATATAACACAGGGCACCATTGAAAAAGAGACACTGGTCTCAATTGGGATTCCCTGTAAAAAATAAAGAGGAATATGATAGAGGGAATATGATAGCGAGTATTATGATGGAGTGGAATATGATAGAGGAATATGATGGAGGGAATATAATAGAGGGAATATGATAGAGGGAATATGATGGAGGGAATATGATAGAGGAATATGATGGAGGGGAATATGATAGAGAATGAATGGAGGAATGTGTGACGCTCTTGAGCAACAAAGGTTGTCTGTTTGGTTATATCAACTGGAAAGACATGGATAAGAAAATGTTCAAACAATTTTAAACAATACTGTTCTATAGTCAGCTGATATTGATTTTTTTATTTAATTATTTATTAAACTTAAATGCTAAACATCAATGACACCTACTCTTCAATTACATTTTTTGGGCCTATATAATTACACATCCAGCTACTTTTATCCCTCTATGAGCATGCGTACCGTAAAGATACCGTAAGGATCACTCGACTGCAACAGCTCTCGTTGATTTAATCGATCAATGGCTCAGGTCACTTGACCAAGATAAACTTGTGGATGAGCTGCTTCTTGATTTTAGTGCTGCATTTGACCTTGTTGATCATATGGCTAATAGCTGAGGCCATTGAAGAGAGATGTTTTCTTGAACCCTCATTTCTTTTTTTGGAACTTTGTTACTGAGGTGACATATCCTATGGAAGACTTGTTTTACTGTAGTAAGGTAGCCTATGTATTTCATTGATGATGATGATGATGATGATGATGATGATGAATATTGACATTATTGGTAGGCTGAGATCGAACAAACAACCTAAGTAAGCCTGGCTGCTATTTATGATATCTAAAACATATAGACTTTTAATTAGGCAAAACACATGTCGTTTGAATGGTCAACCATTTTACATGAGTTACAGCATTTTATTTTAATAAAAAATTAGGTTATATGGATTCATTGTATATATTAGGTATGACTGTGCTGCATTGGTACAAAAAATCTAAAATAAATAAACTAAATTGTGCCAGCATTTGATAACACATGAAAGCTGCTGTGGGTAACCATGGCAATGGGGACTCCATTGTGACATCACAAGATTCCGATTCTGGAAGGTTACCTGTTGCACAGACAAACTGAACAGTGCAAAGAGACTGATTCAACTAACCACTGACAAATCATTAATGTCCTATTTCATTAGTGAGAGAACACACTGCTTACTTCAGAGGTAGGATGTAAAATAACTTATTGTGTGAATGTGTTTCAGTAGTATAACTTATTTTCAAATTACTTGTGTATGAATGTGACATTTTAAGTAGACCTAACATGACTAGTGAAACTGTTGAAGAGAGATAGTTTGCTTGAGTCCTCTTTTTGTGAGAAAATGCTTCATCCTGACACCTGAGATGCCATGTTACAATTGTAGTGAGCCAGCCTAATGGCTAATGCATTCTATTGATGACTGAAAAAAAACCTCTCTCTGTGTTAATCACCAACATATGTTGTAATCAATTATCTCAATAAATATGTACCAAAAGAGTATGTTATGTAAAAAAACAAGTATGCCTACCTAATTTGTAGCTGATTCATTTCTAATAAGAATAATATGTTCTTAATTGAATGGACATCCATTTCAAATGGTTGAATTGATAGACCTCTTTAAATTGAGGTGCACTCAGGGGCACTCAAAGAGAAGACTGGCGTTGGTTTTTTTAAATAGATGAAACTGTACAAGTTAGGTCCTGCATGGATATAGAGTCATTTTCTACCCAAAACACAGTGTTTTCAATGATATGATGGAACTGATTAGTGTGGTTTGTGAGAACCAAGCCCAATATGGAGTAGAGCTACATGAGGGGTTGAATAAGGCTCAATAGTAAGGTACAGAAAGAGCAAGAAGTTTGCTTTTTAAAGTCTGTGTTGTGCTTTTTCATCTGCCATAGCAACGCCTTGCATCACAATGATGATGCCAAAGAACAGCCAAAATCGATTCATTTGAACTTGGTCGCTTTTCCAGTAGCCAACTTTTTACTAGTAATTCAGATAGGCCTATTGCGTAAACATATCTGGAGCAGAATTCTCACTTGCTTAATTGTAAGTAGCTGTGAAGAAAACATGTGCACATTGTAAAGAGATGCATTATTATTTGGTTAGCAACACCCACTTACTACAACGTTATGTATTTTCCAGAGTTATTGTTAGCTAAGAGGAAGACATGGAGGGTTCAACGCTGACACAGAGGAGGGGTGAGTGTCGGTTGGAGGAAAGGGCGGTCCAGACAGACAACGTGATGGAGCTGGGAGCCAGGTTGGCTCTGGTTTTGCAGATCCAGAGGATCAGGAGAAGAAGATGAAGAGGATTGGTTCAAGACGAGGAAAATGCCAAGACTGATTGAGGAGATAACAAGACCAACTTTGACAAAGTTCTATTTAACAATATTAATTAAAGCAAATATAAGTTATTGTAAGGGCAAAATGTTCCATATGCCATGGAATGTAAGCTAACAATGTTTTGTCCTTATTTCTTTTTGTATTAGGCCACACCAAGGCAATGCTTATATCTGTTCTTGTCTAAATGTGTTGTATCATGTCTGTCTGTTTCACTGTATTTATGTCCTCAGTTCTTATGGTTGTCTTGTCATAAAAAATAAACAACCGTTCTATCATAGACGCTCATATCAGGATTATGTGGTTGTCTCACCTAGCTACCTTAAGTTGAATGCACTAACTAACTATAAGTCGTTCTGGATAAAAGCGTCTGATAAATGGCTAAAATGTCAAATGTTATGCTGGGTGTGGGACATGTATTTTTACACTTAGCTGGCCCATTGGCTAGGGGACCCAACTGGCTCCAATTCATTCAATTTCCTCGAAACCTCCCAGCCTGCTGTTTCAGCCACAGAGTGCCCAGTTGCCACAGAGGCCACTGCTACCACAGCCACTGTCAAGGGAGAGAATCGATGGGCAGCTAGAAGCCTTCCTTCAGTGCTGCCTCCATGCCTGCCAACAGTCTTTGACGATGACTTCATGCCACCAGAGCAGACAGTAGAGGATACCTATGAGGTCTCAGTTGCTACAGAGACCACTGCAGGCACAGTTACTGTTGATTTTGGAGAGTACAGATCAGCAGCTAAATGCCCTGTCCCAATGCTGCCTCCAAGTCTGCCACTTGTCTTTGAAGTTGACTACAAACTGCCAGGGGAGGCATTAGAGGGCACCACCAAGTGTCCAGTTATCAGTGAAACAAACAATGATGTGTCCACTCACCTCAAAAAGGACATGGCAGCTGATCAAAGCCCTCCTGACCCTGCAGCACTGCCTCCAAGCTCGCCATGTATCCGAGACTCTGACCACAAACTGACCGAGGAGACAAAAGAGGATGCCACCGAGTCCTCCATTACCACAGCGATCACTGCAGGCACATCTATTGTCCAGGGAGAGGACCTGTTGGGTGATAAAAGCCCGGCTCCAATGCTGCCTTCAAAGCTGCCACACATTCTAGACAATGACCACAAGCAGCTAGAGGAGGCAGTATAGGACACCACCAAGAGTCAAGTGTCCAGGGAAGCGGCCGTTTCCGTATCCACTGTCCACAATCTGCCAGGGGAGGCAGTAGAGGACACCAACAAGTGTCCAGTTGCCAGGGAAGCAGCCGTTTCCGTGTCCACTGTACACACAGATGAGTTTTTGGCTGATAAAAGTCCTCCTGCACCTGCAACACTGTCTCTAATCCTGACCTGCACCCACAACAATGCCCACAAATAGCTATGGAAGACAGTTGAGTGCACTACAAAGTGCTCAGTCAACAGAGAGGCAACTGTTGCCATTTACAACTGGGATGATAAAAGTCCCCCAGGTCTGCAATGCATTCACAACAACAATGACCACAAGCAGCCAAAGGAGACAGTTGAGGACACCACAGAGTGCTCTGTTAACACAGAGGCAAGTGCAGTTGCATCCACTGTCAAGAGAGAGGAACTGATGAGTTATAAAAGCCCTGTCCTAGCACTTCCTCCAAGCCTGGCATGCACCCATGACAAGGACCAAAAGCAGCCAGAGCAGAAAGGGAAGGGCACTAGTGAAGAGGTGGATCGCTGCCCTCATGCTCACCAGCTGGTCCCAGATGCTAACTTAACTCTGGCAACCCCTCTGCTCTGCCTGGCCACTAAGACGCCTGTTAGAGTGAGAGCCTCCATATGCAGGTCAGAGGATGAGGAACCCAGGCCCTGGACGCTGGAAGAGGCAAAGGTAGGTGTCCTATTTTACACTACTACTCTACAGGGTTGGGGGTCTGTTCCATTTCAATTCAAAGCATTGAATTAAGTACTTCCTGAATTGACTGGAATTGAAATGGAATTGACCCCAACCCTGCTACTCTATGCTCATAGTATAAAACATCACCCCTTACTAGGGTTAACATTTGTATTACGTTTGGTGTGGACCCAGGAAGAACATCTATGGCTATTATAAAATCGGTTTGGGATACAAATAAACAAGTTACCTCAATTACTGTCCTCCAAATTGTGTGCCCCATGAGGCCATCAATGTATGTTGATCACTCAAATGTGTATTGAATGTGCCACATTGGAACAATATTACATCTAGAGTCAATGTCTTCCTGTTAGGATTATTGGACAGGCATTGACATTGAGAGTGAAGAGAGGAGCGTCAAGGAGGAGGTGAGCCCGAGGGAGGGTTTGAAGCGTGAGGCGGACCGTGCCCATTCCAAGAGCTCCAATGGGACGGTTTCATCAGAGAGAGCAGAGACCATCCTGGGAAGAGTGGGTTTTCTGGCCATGAACCTCAAGCAGAAAGTCACATTTTTAAAGATGGAGGAAAAAGAGAAAAATAAGGAACTGAATAAGAAGTTGAAAGATGACGTGAAAGAGAGAAAGGAGATGAAGGCGAGAGAGAAAGAGCAAAAGAAAGCCATGAAAGCTGAGAAAAAGAGGGACAAGTTAGAACAGAAAAAGAGAGAAAGGGAAAGAAAAGAGAAGTAAAAGGCAGAGACAAAGAGGTTAGAGGGGCTGATTAAGATACACAATGCCATGATGAAAGACAGGATTAAGAAAGAGAAGAAGTGGTCTGAGGAGCTGAAAAAGAGAGAGAAAGCTCAAGCTGAGCTCCTGGAAATGGAGCGAAAAATTCAAAAAAAGGAGGAGAATAAGAGAGAAAAGAGGAGGAAAGAGGAGAGGAAGAGACTGGAGAAGAGGAAAAAGAGGGATCCAAGTGGAGGTGGAACTGAGAGGGTGATAGAAGAGCAGGGAAGGGATGAAAGCTTGAAGATGAATGAGTAGACTGGGTAAGAGAGAGAGAGAGAAAAGAGAGATACTGTATTTTAGCATGCAATAAGGCATACCGTACAAAACATTATAAATACAAAATGTTTACTTTTCGCAAATTTGGGGAGTGTTGCACAGTTTAAATGTTGAATCCTAAATCGACACTAAGCACTCCTACATGTTGAAAGGATTGGATAGGTGTACATATACATTAGGTGTAATATGGCAAACAAAGCCTATCAGAGGGAAAGGTAGAGCCATTACCAGTGTTTATACCTATGGGATAGGTAGAGAAAATTCTAAAACAAATCTCACAAGCTCTCATCAATAGTCAAATGAACTACTGTTGTCTGGAGTAATGCAGGTGTTGGTGACCTAAAGAGACTGCAAATAGCACAACATTTTTAGGCCTACTGCTGCTAGGTAGCTCTCTCTCTGCTCTCCCCCTCCCCTCTGTATGTTCTTGATAGCAAGAGTGAAGTCTGGTGTGCGGGAGTCAGTGTTCCAGCTACAGCTCATTCACCATAATCACCTCAGCCTTAAAGACCCGGTCAAACTCGTCACTCATCGTCAGATCATAGTCAAGACAACCATGTTAGTCTCGCTGCTGATTCAACCTGCTTGTTTTCGCTCTTTGTGTGTTTGGCCTATTCTATTTACAATTTTCCTGTGTCACAGATTATTGGAACCTGACTCCTGCCTCCACTTCACTCCTGCCACCACCATCCCGTTTACCACTACTGGACTTCCCTTTTGGACTCACCCCGGACACTAGGACGTTACGGTACCACTCCTGCTCAGAACCTGGATCTGTTACCCTCCCTGTAGACCTGGACTTGCTCTTCCCCCTTTTTGGAAACCTGGACAATTTTACTTTGCAATAAACTTGTTAAACTTTCTCTGGCTCGGTGTAGTTGTCTACATTTGGGTTCATATCCAGTTAAATCATGACAAAAATAAGGCAGCAAGAAAGGGTCTGCAATGTGGTTATGAGATGTTCTCCATAGAATTACATAATGCACTCGAATGGCCGACTGTCAAGGAAATGATAAAAAAAACACACAAAAAAACATTTTTCATAAATGTACTGAAAGACCAACCGCAAAATGTGATTAACTGGATATGATCAAAGACGACTCGTAAAGATAATAGGAATCTGGATCTGTTTCCTTTTCTTTTTACCTTGCTTTTGTTATTATTATTATTTTTTAAAGTTTTCTTTTTACATTTCGTAAAATGTTATAATTACAAAAACATTTCATTTTAATTTCAATTTAGTAACATACTGTATCATTCAAATGAATATTATTATTTGTCTAATCATATTTTTATCCTTTGAAGCTTAATATTTTGTAATATAATGTATGACTGACATGAGGGTAATCAAAGGGAGAGAGATAAGGGTAACAATGAAGAAACTCTTCCATTACTAAGTGATGAGTGGAAGTGTACAGTGCCCTCCTGAATTATTGGCACCAGAAAGAAATATGAACAAAAAAGGCTGTGAAAACATGTCATTGTGGTCTATCAGCTTGATCTTACACTCAAAAGATCATATGAATCTACCCTTTAATTGAGTAAAAATTGTTCAAATAAAAAAAATAATCGTCATCAACAAATCATTATTATTTTGAACAAAATCTAATTGAGTGCATTTGAAAAAGTATTCAGACCCCTTGACTTTTTCCACACTTTGTCTTATTCTAAAATTGATTAAATTGTATTTTTTCCTCATCAATCTACACACAATACCCCATAATGACAAATTGAGAACAGGTTTTTAGACTTTTTTATAAATGTATTAAAAAATAACAAATGGAAATATTACATTTACATAAGTATTCAGACCCTTTACTTAGTACTTTGTTGAAGCACCTTTTGCAGCGATTACAGCCTCGAGTCTTTTTGGGTATGACGCTACAAGCTTGGCACACCTGTATTTGAGGAGTTTCTCCCATTCTTCTCTGCAGATCCTCTCAAGCTCTGTCAGGTTGGATAGGGCGTGTCGCTGCACAGCTATTTTCCGGTCTCTCCAGAGATGTTAGATCGGGTTCAAGTCCGGTTTCTGGCTGGGCCACTCAAGGACATTCAGAAGCCACTCCTGCGTTGCCACTCCTGCGTTGTCTTGGCTGTGTGCTTAGGGACGTTGTCCTGTTGGAAGGTGAACCTTAGCCCCAGTCTGAGGTCCTGAGCGCTCTGGAGCAGGTTTTCATCAATGATTTCTCTGTACATTGCTCTGTTCATCTTTCCCTTGATTCTGACTAGTCTACAAATAAAATAAAATAAAATTGTATTTGTCATGTGCCGAATACAACAGGTGTAGACCTTGACGTGAAATGCTTACTTACAAGCCCTTAACCAACAATGCAGTTCAAGAAATAGAGTTAAGAAAATATTTACTAAAAACACTAAAGTAAAAAATAAAATAAAAAGTAACACAATAAAATAATAATGAGGCTATTTACAAGGGGTGCCGGTACCGAGTCAATGTGTGGGGGTACAGGTTAGTTGAGGTAATTTGTACATGTAGGTAGTGGTAAATTAACTATGCATTGATAATAAACAGCGAGTAGCAGCAGTGTAAAAACAAAGGGGGGAGGTGTCAATGTAAATAGTCCGGCTGGCCATTTGATTAATTGTTCAGCACTCTTATGGCTTGGGGATAGAAGCTGTTAAGGAGCCTTTTGGACCTAGACTTGGCACTCTGGTACCGCTTGCTATGCGGTAGCAGAGAGAACAGTCTATGACTTGGGTGACTGGAGTCTTTGTAAATTTTTTGGGCCTCCCTCTGACACCTCCTAGTATATAGGTCCTGGATGGCAGGAAGCTTGGCTCCAGTGATGTACTGGGCCGTACGCACTACCCTCTGTAGCGCCTTACGGTCGGATGCCGAGCAGTTGCCATACCAGGCGGTGATGCAACTGGTCAGGAAGCTCTCGATGGTGCAGCTGTAGAACTTTTTGAGGATCTTGGGACCAATGCCAAATCTTTTCAGTCTCCTGAGGTGGAAAAGGCGTTGTTGTGCCCTCTTCACGACTGTCTTGGTGTGTTTGAACCATGATAGTTTGTTGGTGATGTGGACACCAAGGAACTTGAAACTCTCGACCTGCTCCACTACAGCCCCGTCGATGTGAATGGGGCGTGTTCCCAGTCCCTGTCCCTGAAAATCCTCCCCGGAGCATGATGCTGCCACCACCATGCTTCACCGTAGGGATGGTGCCAGGTTTCCTCCAAACGTGATCTCATCCCAGGTAAGAGGGAGAGTGGCAGCAGCAGCAGGTTCTCCCCATGTGAGCTGAGTCCAGTGGACCAGTCCTGTATCCCCCCACCCAGACAGTGACAGTGGTCTAAACCATGGCTAGCTATCCACAATCTGGCTCGACTAAACAAGGTTTACCAAGAGGGAAGGAGGGAGAGGAAGGTAGAGGAAGAGAAAGAGGGAGGTAAGGAAGGAGGAAAGGGAGAAAAGGGTTCTCTCCATCACGACTGTAAGAAGGAAAGGAGGGAGAAGGCCGAGCAAGAGGAAGAGGAAGAGGTGGAAGATGACAAGGAGAGTTGATCTGTCCATCACTACCATAAGGAGATCTCTTCTGGGGGCTCTTGTTCTCTCCTCTTTCCCACAGAGGAGCACCTTTCGCAGGCAGCCCAGAGCAGACTCTCCGCTGAGAGAAGGCTAGCCCCTGGAGGTTTCACCATGGATTTATACAGAGAACCCCCCAGTACTCAAACTGCTTTACATTGTAGAGGGGGATCTAATCTCATTGGAGGCGACCCAATGACCCAGAAATGCTCCATGGACAGACTTCCTCCCTGCTCCCCGTCTCACTGGCAGGGGGCTCGTAGGAACACCCTCCCCTCCTTGACTCCAGCTCCACCCCTTACATTTTTTACATTTTTAGTCATTTAGCAGACGCTCTTATCCAGAGCGACTTACAGTTAGTGAATACATCTTTTTTTTTTAATATACTGGCCACCCGTGGGAATCAATCCCGCAACCCTGGCGTTGCAAACGCCATGCTCTATCAACTGAGCTACATCCCTGCCGGCCATTCCCTCCCCTACCCTGGACGACGCTGGGCGAATTGTGCGCCGCCCATGAGTCTCCCGGTCGCGGCCGTCTGCGACAGAGCCTGGATTCGAACCAGGATCTCTAGTGGCACAGTTAGCACTGCGATGCAGTGCCTTAGACCACTGCGCCACTCAGGAGCTAGACCACTGCGCCACCCTTCATCACCTGCCCCCCTTATCATGTTATGAGTCTCACCTACAGGTCCCGCCCCCTGGCCTACCTGTTGCATGTGTAAGTATGGTGTGTCGGACACAGCTGCCCTCCACCTCCTCCCCCTCCTCCCCCTCCTTCCCTCTTTCTCCCACTCCCCCCATCTCTCACTCTCTCTCCTCCTCCCCCTCTCTTCCATTTAAAGCAATACTTAGACCAGGCTTTCTTCCTCCTCTACCCCTCTCCACCTCCTCTTCCATTCCTACTCTCTTTCTCTCCACCTCCTCCTCATCCTCCTTTGTTCCCCCTCTCCCGCCCTCCAGTGAGAGGCAGGAGGTCAGTTGGAATCATTTGTTTATTAGACATTTCCAATTTATACTGTATGGATAATAAAACCCATCCTTTATTCACTTGTGTTTTAGCTTTTTCCCCACACCCACACTGAAAGTTGTTACTGTTACTTTAGTCTGTCTTGCTTTATGATAGTCACATGCCTCTACCTTTACAAGAAGTCTGTCAGTATTCTTCATGAGGGCTTTAAAGCTAATGTTAATTTGACTGTGTACTTCAAGAACATACATGTATTTTCCAAGACAGACCTGTTACTGGCTGTGTCTAAATATCCATTCTAGCGTAATACACACTTAAACTGCATACTAATTTCGCCTTTGATCTAGTAGAATTCACTCTTCTTATCTGACTCACTTGTTTGGCAACAGCTGATAGTCAGATAAATTGACGCGCTGTACCGAAATGAACGAATGACGGGAGTAAATGCAATCACGCATTAGATGACGAATTCTGAGTACTATTGCTGCTTTCACATGCTAGTCGGAACTTGGAAACCCGGAAATGTCAGACTTGCTTACTGGTTGTATTTATACACGTGCCGCATTCAACGAACAGCAAGTCGGACATTTCAGAGTTTCCTAGGTCCGACTAGCATGTGAACGCGGCATAGTTTCTAAATTTCACATACTATAAAACTAAATGTTTTTACATACTATTTATTACTCTAATATGGGTATTTGGACACTGCCTCTTTGTCTCTCACACACTGAGCACGAGCACAGTCATTATGGCCACATCTTCCTCTGACCTGGCAGACCACCTGTGCTGTTCCATCTGCACAAACATCTACACTGAGCCTGTGTCTCTAAGCTATCAGCACACCTTCTGCAAGAGATGCCTCCAAGACAGCCTGAATGCTGGACACCAACTCTGTCAAGTGGGCAGGGCTCTGGTCAGAGACAGAATCTTCCAGATCAACAGACTTATCAGGAATGTGGCCTACCAGCTGAAACTGGAGGAAGATGCTAAAAGACAGAGAGCTACAGCCGAGAGAGGAAACAGTAGAGAGATGAATGTCGTGAACATGGAGAGGCTCTGAAGCTGTTCTGTGAGACGGACAGTAAGCTGATCTCTGTGATCTGCAGAGATGGGTGAGACGACAGAGGACACACATTCAAACCTATAAGAGAAGCACATGAGGATCTGAAAAAAGAGGTAGCCTCAGATTTATGCTACTTCAAGAAGGACATTAGTGTGCTGGAATACTCAAGAGATGAGCAGCAAAGAGAAATGTCTCAAGCAAAAGAGACGTCAGATCATCTCAAAGTCCAGATTAGGTTGCTTGGTTGACAATGAGATAGTACTTGCCAGGCTGGAGGAACAGCTAAAGGTGAAGAGAGTTAAAACGGCCTCTCTTCGGTTTGAGCTGGACCTCACTGAGACCAGAGACTTCCTGCTCTAGTGGATGGAGAGGGGCTGCACTGAGATGAGGGAGAGGAGGAAGGAGGAGGAGTGGGTGGAGAGGAATATGATTGAGAGGAATATGATAGAGGGATTAGGATAGAGGGGAATATGATAGAGGGAATATATTGAGAGGAATGTGACAGAGAGGATTTGTTTCATTAGATCACTTTAAGACTGAAAATCTCTTAGGCTGACAGTCCCTGAAATTGGGCGCTAGAATTTCTGTAAAAAAAAATGTAAATGTTTACATGACTTATTTGATTGATTTCCCAACCATTTTATATTTCAGAAGACATCCATCCAGACCTTCCGAGAACCCCGTAAACGTCCTCTGTCGAATAAACTTGTATTTGCCTCACTCTGGTGGTCGGCTGCATCATTACATCCATTTATATCACTTAACTGCAACGTTAAGTCAAAGGGGCATTCCAGGAAAAACATTTATCCATCCTTGACTGCTTCACGGCACAGACATGGCAAAGCAATCACTGAATTTGTCTCGAGCAGGCAGAGCTAAATACATAACTTTCATAGCTTTACTATAAAGAATGCGACCTACACACTTCCTTAAACCTAAAATAAGTCAAGAAGTAATTTTGTGTGGAAGTCAAACATTTGTTCAGAACGACAAAATTGAGACCTTTACATAGCCCTTCTCCCATTGTCTATAGCAGGGATGCACACTGGTTAAATGGCCCAAATGTTAATTTAGACATTCACAAATTTTACAGATTTTGACTATCACTAATGTCATGAAATGTTTGGCAAAGTAGTAAAGAAGGTTGTATTATACTTTTCTTGTGTACTAGATCATATGGTTTGAAACGTTTTTTTTTTTTTCTTAGACATAAATGAACAATTCCAGGTGAAAGCTAAAGGTCATAGCTTCCTGGGGGGAGGGACACCACTACATTAATAAAATATTGCCCTCTTGCTAGATTGATGACTAAAGCCCTAGTGAAACAGTGCAAAATGGTTGTCAGCTCAACTGGTTAAATACAAGACCTGTTCATTGTGAAATGTATGTGTTCAAGTCTAATAATTTTGCTCTATATATTTTCTGCTCTGTATGTAATTGTATCTGTTTAAGCTGTTTGGACTGTTAATTGATATAACACAGGGCACCATTGAAAAAGAGACACTGGTCTCAATTGGGATTCCCTGTATAAATAAAGAGGAATATGATAGCGAGTATTATGTTGGAGTGGAATATGATGGAGAGGTATATAATAGAGGGAAAATAATAGAGGGAATATGATAGAGGGAATATGATGGAGGGAATATGATAGCGGAATATGATGTAGGGGAATATGATAGAGAATGAATGGAGGAATGTGTGACGCTCTTGAGCAACAAAGGTTGTCTGTTTGGTTATATAATCTGGAAAGACATGGATAAGAAGATGTTCAAACATAATTTTAAACAATACTGTTCTATAGTCAGCTGATATTGATTTCCTTATTTAATAATTGATTAAACTTAAATGCTAAACATTAATGACAACTACTCTTCAATTACATTTTTTGGGCCTATATAATTACACATCCAGCTAATTTTATTCCTCTATGAGCATGCATACCGTAAAGATACCGTAAGGATCACTCGACTGCAACAGCTCTGGTTGATTTAATCGATCAATGGCTCAGGTCACTTGACCAAGATAAACTTGTGGATGAGCTACTTCTTGATTTTAGTGCTGCATTTGACCTTGTTGATCATATGGCTAATAGCTGAGGCCATTGAAGAGAGATGTTTTCTTGAACCCTCATTTCTTTTTTGGAACTTTGTTACTGAGGTGACATATCCTATGGAAGACTTGTTTTACTGTAGTAAGGTAGCCTATGTATTTCATTGATGATGATGATGATGATGAAAAATATTGACATTAGTGGTAGGCTGAGATCGAACAAACAACCTAAGTAAGCCTGGCTGCTAGTTATGATATCTAAAACAAATTGACTTTTAATTAGGCAAAACACATGTCGTTTGAATGGTCAACCATTTAATATGAGTTACAGCATTATATTTTAATAAAAAATTAGGTTATATGGATTCATTGTATATATTAGGTATGACTGTGCTGCATAGGTACAAAAAAATAGAAAATAAATAAACTAAATTGTGCCAGCATTTGATTACACATGAAAGGATCTGTGGGTAACCATGGCAATGGGGACTCCATTGTGACATCACAAGAGTCCGATTCTGGAAGGTTACCTGTTGCACAGACAAACTGAACAGTGCAAAGAGACTGATTCAACTAACCACTGACAGATTATTAATGTCCTATTTCATTAGTGAGAGAACACACTGCTTACTTCAGAGGTAGGTTGTAATATAACTTATTGTGAATGTGTTTCAGTAGTATAACTTATTTTCAAATTACTTGTGTATGAATGTGACATTTTAAGTAGACCTAACATGACTAGTGAAACTGTTGAAGAGAGATAGTTTGCTTGAGTCCTCTTTTTGTGAGAAAATGCTTCATCCTGACACCTGAGATGCCATGTTACAATTGTAGTGAGCCAGCCTAATGGCTAATGCATTCTATTGATGACAGAAAAAAAAAACCTCTCTCTGTGTTAATCACCAACATATGTTGTAATCAATTATCTCAATAAATATATACCAAAAGAGTATGTTGTGTAAAAAAACAAGTACGCCTACCTAATTTGTAGCTGATTCATTTCTAATAAGAATAATATGTTCTTAATTGAATGGACATCCATTTCAAATGGTTGAATTGATAGACCTCTTTAAATTGAGGTGCACTCAAGGGCACTCAAAGAGAAGACTGGCGTTTTTACCTCCTTGGTTTTTTTAAATAGATGAAACTGTACAAGTTAGGTCCTGCATGGATATAGAGTCATTTTCTACCCAAAACACAGTGTTTTCAATGATAGAATGGAACTGATTAGTGTGGTTTGTGAGAACCAAGCCCAATATGGAGTAGAGCTACATGAGGGGTTGAATAAGGCTCAATAGTAAGGTACAGAAAGAGCAAGAAGTTTGCTTTTTAAAGTCTGTATTGTGCTTTTTCATCTGCCATGGCAACGCCTTGCATCACAATGATGATAACAAAGAACAGCCAAAATCGATTCATTTGAACTTGGTCGCTTTTCCAGTAGCCAACTTTTTACTAGTAATTCAGATAGGCCTATTGCGTAAACATATCTGGAGCAGAATTCTCACTTGCTTAATTGTAAGTAGCTGGGAAGAAAACGTTTGCACATTGTAAAGAGATGCATTATTATTTGGTTAGCAACACCCACTTACTACAACGTTATGTATTTTCCAGAGTTATTGTTAGCTAAGAGGAAGACATGGAGGGTTCAACGCTGACACAGAGGAGGGGTGAGTGTCGGTTGAAGGAAAGGGCGATCTAGACAGACTACGTGATGGAGCTGGGAGCCAGGTTGGCTCTGGTTTTGCAGATCCAGAAGGATCAGGAGAAGAAGATGAAGAGGATTTGGTTCAAGACGAGGAAAATGCCAAGACTGATTGAGGAGGTAACAAGACCAACTTTGACAAAGTTCTATTTAACAATATTAAATAAAGCAAATATAAGTTATTGTAAGGGCAAAATGTTCCATATGCCATGGAATGTAAGCTAACAATGTTTTGTCCTTATTTCTTTTTGTATTAGGCCACACCAAGGCAATGCTTATATCTGTTCTTGTCTAAATGTGTTGTATCATGTCTTTCTGTTTCAGTGTATTTATGTCCTCAGTTCTTATGGTTGTCTGGTCATAAAAAAGAAACAACCGTTCTATCATAGACGCCAGGATGATGTGGTTGTCTCACCTTGCTACCTTAAGTTGAATGCACTAACTAACTATAAGTCATTCTGGATGAAAGCGTCTGATAAATGGCTAAAATGTAAAATGTTATGCTGGGTGTGGGACATGTATTTTTACACTTAGCTGGCCCATTGGCTAGGGGACCCAGGGTTGGGACAGACTGGTGCAGAGCATCTGAGAGGACACTATATATATATATATATATATATATATATATATATATATATATATATATGTATAAGTAAATAGTGCTGACTCATACAGTATGTATGTATGTACTGAATGTGATCACTTTCATCATGTCTGTTTCTTTTCTCACGCAGAATGTGAGAGATGTGAGCAACTGTCCTCTCACTGAGTTCATGGCTCCCTGTATTGACTCCCTCCCACCACTGGCTTTCACCAATCAGAGGCCTATACCAACCATGTTGCATCCCCACACTCCATTTGCCATACGCGCTCAGGATGCACAGCGGTTCATTATATTTTCATACTTTGTCCCTGAAACCTGCCAGTCTGCTGAATGCCCAGTTGCCACAGAGGCCACTGCAGATGTATCTACAGGTATACGAGAGGACCTATGGACAGATACACATCTTTCCTCAATGCTGCATCGATACCTGCCACACTTCTTTGACGAAGACTCCATGCAGCCACATCAGGCAGTAGAGGGCACCACTGAGTTCTCAGTTGCTCCAGTGGCAATATCTAATGTCGAGAAAGAGGACAGATTCTCTCCTTACTCCCTCCCACCACTGGCTCAGTGGTTCATTGGCAATTCATTCAATTTCCTCGAAACCTCCCAGCCTGCTGTTTCAGCCACAGAGTGCCCAGTTACCACAGAGGCCACTGCTACCACAGCCACTGTCAAGGGAGAGAATCGATGGGCAGCTAGAAGTCTTCCTTCAGAGCTGCCTCCATGCCTGCCAACAGTCTTTGACGATGACTTCATGCCACCAGAGCAGACAGTAGAGGATACCTATGAGGTCTCAGTTGCTACAGAGACCACTGCAGGCACAGCTACTGTTGATTTTGGAGTGTACAGATCAGCAGCTAAATATCCTGTCCCAATGCTCCCTCCAAGTCTGCCACTTGTCTTTGAAGTTGACTACAAACTGCCAGGGGAGGCAGTAGAGGACACCACCAAGTGTCCAGTTATCAGTGAAACAAACAATGATGTGTCCACTCACCTCAAAGAGGACATGGCAGCTGATCAAAGCCCTCCTGACCCTGCAGCACTGCCTCCAAGCTCGCCATGTATCCGAGACTCTGACCACAAACTGACCGAGGACCAGCAACACTGTCTCTAATCCTGACCTGCACCCACAACAATGCCCATAAACAGCTATGGAAGACAGTTGAGTGGACTACAAAGTGCTCAGTCAACAGAGAGGCAACTGTTTCCATTTACAACTGGGATGATAAAAGTCCTCCAGGTCTGCAATGCATTCACAACAACAATGACCACAAGCAGCCAAAGGAGACAGTTGAGGACACCACAGAGTGCTCAGTTAACACAGAGGCAAGTGCAGTTGCATCCACTGTCAAGAGAAAGGAACTGATGAGTGATAAAAGCCCTGTCCTAGCAATAACTCCAAGCCTGGCATGCATCCATGACAAGGACCACAAGCAGCCAGAGCAGAAAGGGAAGGGCACTAGTGAAGAGGTGGATCGCTGCCCTTATGCTCACCAGCTGGTCGCAGATGCTAACTTAACTCTGGCAACCCCTCTGCTCTGCTTGGCCACTAAGACGCCTGTTAGAGTGAGAGCCTCCATATGCAGGTCAGAGGATGAGGAACCCAGGCCCTGGACGCTGGAAGAGGCAAAGGTAGGTGTCCTATTTTACACTACTACTCTACAGGGTTGGGGGTCTGTTCCATTTCAATTCAAAGCATTGAATTAAGAACTTCCTGAATTGACTGGAATTGAAATGGAATTGACCCCAACCCTGCTAATCTATGCTCATAGTATAAAACATCACCCCTTACTAGGGTTAACATTTGTATTACGTTTGGTGTGGACCCAGGAAGAACATCTATGGCTATTATGAAATCGGTTTGGGATACAAATAAACAAGTTACCTCAATTACTGTCCTCCAAATTGTGTGCCCCATGAGGCCTTCAATGTATGTTGATCACTCAAATGTGTATTGAATGTGCCACATTGGAACAATATTACATCTAGAGTCAATGTCTTCCTGTTAGGATTATTGGACAGGCATTGACATTGAGAGTGAAGAGAGGAGCGTCAAGGAGGAGGTGAGCCCGAGGGAGGGTTTGAAGAGTGAGGCGGACCGTGCCCATTCCAAGAGCTCCAATGGGACGGTTTCATCAGAGAGAGCAGAGACCATCCTGGGAAGAGTGGGCTTTCTGGCCATGAACCTCAAGCATTAAGTCACGTTTATAAAGATCGAGGAAAAAGAGAAAAATAAGAAACTGAATAAGATGTTGAACGGTGACGAGAAAGAGAGAAATGAGATGAAGGCGAGAGAGAAAGAGCAAAAGAAAGCCATGAAGGCTGAGAAAAAGAGGGACAAGTTAGAACAGAAAAAGAGAGAGAAGGAAAGAAAAGAGAAGTAAAAGGCAGAGAAAAAGAGGTTAATGGGGCTGATTAAGATACACAATGCCATGATGAAAGACAGGATTAAGAAAGAGAAGAAGTTGAAAAAGAGAGAGAAAGCTCAAGCTGAGCTCCTGGAGATGGAGCGAAGATTAAAAAAAGGAGGAGAAGAAGATAGAAAAGAGGAGGAAAGAAGAGAGGAAGAGACTGGAGAAGAGGAAAAAGAGGGGGGCCAGCTGGAGGTGGAACTGAGAGGGTGATAGAAGAGCAGGGAAGGGATGAAAGCTTGAAGATGGATGAGTAGACTGGGTAAGAAAGAGTGAGAAGGGAGATACTGTATTTTTGCATGCAATGAAAAGCAAAGAATAAAAAATGTAATGTTTCCTCTGTTTGTTTTTTGTCAATGCATACCGTACAAAACATTATAAACACAAAATGTTTACTTTTCTACAGCACAGCAAGCGGTACCAGAGTGCCAAGTCTAGGTCCAAAAGGTTCCTTAACAGCTTCTACCCCCAAGCCATAAGACTGCTGAACAATTAATCAAATGGCCACCCAGACTATTTACATTGACACCTCCCCCCTTTGTTTTTACACTGCTGCTACTTGCTGTTTATTATCTATGTATAGTTACTTTACACCTACCTAAATGTACAAATTACCTCAACTAACCTGTACCCCCAAACCTTGACTCGGTACCGGTACCCCTTGTATATAGCCTCGTTATTATTTTATTGTGTTACTTTTTTTTTTTTTTTTTACTTTAGTGTATTTAGTAAATATTTTCTTAACTCTATTTCTTGGACTGCATTGTTGGTTAAGGGCTTATAAGTAAGCATTTCACGGTAAGGTCTACACCTCTTGTATTCGGCACATGCCAAATACAGTTTTATTTTATTTTATTTGGAGACTAGTAAGGATCAATGGAAAGATGAACAGAGCAATTTACAGAGAAATCCTTGATGAAAACCTGCTCCAGAGCGCTCAGGACCTCAGACTGTGGCTAAGGTTCACCTTCCTACAGGACAACGACCCTAAGCACACAGCCAAGACAACGCAGGAGTGGCTTCGGGACAAGTCTCTGAATGTCCTTGAGTGGCCCAGCGGGGCCAGACCGGACTAGGGGCGCAATGGGGGGATTGTTGGAGGGTGGTGGTCAAGCCCGGAGCCGGAACCGCCTCAGAGGAGGAATGCCCACCTGGCCCTCCCCTGTTCGGTTTATATTTGGCACGGTCGCAGTCCGCGCCTTTGGGGGGGGGGATACTGTCACGCCCTGGCTCTGGGACTCTGTTATGTTGAGCCAGGGTGTGTTGTTTCTATGTGTTTTGTGTTCTAGGTTGATTATCTAGCTCATGTGTTTCTGTGTTGGCCGGGGTGGTTCTCAATCAGAGGCAACGAATATCAGCTGTTGCTTGTTGTCTCTGATTGGGAACCATACTTAGGCAGCCTGTTTTCCACAGTGTTTTGTGGGATCTTGTTCCGTGTATGGTTAGTGTCTGTTACCAAGGATGTCAAGTATTGTTTTGTTGTTTTGTTTCGTGTAAAAATAAATAAGTATGTTCGCAAATCACGCTGCGCATTGGTCCACTTCCTCCAACGATCGTGACAGGTGCCAATAATTCAGGAGGGCACTGTACACTTCTACTCATCACTTAGAAACTGTAATGGAAGAAGTCTTCATTGTTACCCTTATCTCTCTCCCTTTGATTACCCTCATGTCAGTCATAGATTATATCACAAAATATTAAGCTTCAAAGGCAAAAAATATGATTAGACAAATAATATTTATTTGAATGATACTGTATTTTACTATATTTAAATTTAAATGAAATGTTTTTGTAATTATTACATTTTACGAAATGTAAAAACAAAACATTTAAAAAATTCAAAAATAACAAAAGCAAGGTAAAAAGAAAAGGACACAGAAACAGATCCAGATTCCTATTGATTTTATGAGTTGTCTTTGACCATATCCAGTTAATCACATATAGCGGTTGGTCTTTCAGTACATTTTATGAAAAAAACAATGTTGTGTGTTTTTTTTTGTAATTTCCTTGACAGTCGGCCATTCGAGTGCATTATGTAATTCTATGGAGAACATCTCATAACCACATTGCAGAACCTTTCTTGCTGCCTTATTTTGTGCCTAATTTTCTCTACCTATCCCATAGGTATAAACACTGGTAATGGCTCTACCTTTCCCTCTGATAGGCATTGTTTGCCATATTACACCTAATTTATATAGCCATATGATCAACAAGGTCAAATGCAGCACTAAAATCAAGAAGCAGCTCATCCACAAGTTTATCTTGGTCAAGTGACCTGAGCCATTGATGGATTAAATCAACGAGAGCTGTTGCAGTCGAGTGATCCTTACGGTATCTTTACGGTATGCATGCTCATAGAGGGATAAAATTAGCTGGATGTGTAATTATATAGGCCCAAAAAATGTAATTGAAGAGTAGGTGTCATTGATGTTTAGCATTTTAGTTTAATAAATTATTAAATAAGGAAATCAATATCAGCTGACTACAGAACAGTATTTGTAGACCTGCCAACAGCGCCCATTGTTTAAAAATATATTTGTACATTTTCTTATCCATGTCTTTCCAGTTGATATAACCAAACAGACAACCTTTGTTGCTCAAGAGCGTCACACATTCCTCCATTCATTCTCTATAATATTCCCCTCCATCATATTCCTCTATCATATTCCATCTATTATATTCCCTCTATTATATTCCCTCTATTATATTCCTCTCCATCATATTCCACTCCATCATAATACTCGCTATCATATTCCCTCTATCATATTCCTCTTTATTTATACAGGGAATCCCAATTGAGACCAGTGTCTCTTTTTCAATGGTGCCCAGTGTTATATCAATGAACAATCCAAACAGCTTAAATAGATACAATTACATACAGAGCAGAAAATATAAAGAGCAAAATTATTAGACTTGAACACATATATTTCACAATGAACAGGTCTTACATTTACATTACATTTTAGTCATTTAGCAGACGCTCTTATCCAAAGCGACTTACAGTTAGTGGGCCCCCGTGGGAAACGAACCCACAACCCTGGCGTTGCAAGCACTACCAACTGAGCTACAGGAGGGCCTGTCTTATATTTAACCAGTTGAGCTGACAACCATTTTGCACTGTTTCACTAGGGCTATAGTCATCAATCTAGCAAGAGGGCAATATTTTATTAATGTAGTGGTGTCCCTCCCCCCAGGAAGCTATGACCTTTAGCTTTCACCTGGAATTGTTCATTTATGTCTGAGAAACGAAAAAAACTTTTCAAACCATATGATCTAGTACACAATAAAAGTATAGTACAACCTTCTTTACTACTTTGCCAAACATTTCATGACATTAGTCATAGTCAAAATCTGCTAAATTTGTGGATGTCTAAATTAACATTTGGGCCATTTAACCAGTGTTCATCCCTCCTATAGACAATGAGAGATGGGCTATGTAAAGGTCTCGATTTTGTCGTTCTGAACAAATGTTGGACTTCCACACAAAATTACTTCTTGACTTCTTTTAGGTTTAAGGAAGTGTGAAGGTCGCGTTCTTTATCGTTGAGCTATGAAAGTTATGTATTTAGCTCTGCCTGCTCGAGACAAATTCAGTGATTGCTTTGCCATGTCTGTGCCGTGAAGCAGTCAAGCTGGATAAAAGTTTTTCCTGGAACGCCACTTTGATGTAGCGCTGCAGTGAAGTGATATAAATGGATGTAATTATGCAGCCGACCACCAGAGTGAGGCAAATACAAGTTTATTCGACAGAGGATGTTTACATAGTTCTAGGAAGGTCTGGATGGATGTCTTCTGAAATATAAAACGGTGGGAAATCAATCAAATAAGTCATGTAAATATTTACATATTTTTTAAAGAAATTCTAGCGCCCGATTTCGGGGACTGTCAGCCTAAGAGATTTTATGTCTTAAAGTGATCTAATGAAAAAACAAATCCTCTCTGTCACATTCCTCTCAATATATTCCCTCTATCATATTCCCCTCCATCCTAATCCCTCTATCATATTCCTCTCTATCATATTCCTCTCCAACCACTCCTCCTCCTTCCTCCTCTCCCTAATCTCAGTGCAGCCCCTCTCCATCCACTAGAGCAGGAAGTCTCTGGGCTCAGTGAGGTCCAGCTCAGACTGAAGAGAGGCCATTTTAACTCTCTTCTCCTTTATCTGTTCCTCCAGCCTGGCAAGTACTATCTCCTTGTCAACCAAGCAACCTGATCTGGACTTTGAGATGATCTGACGTCTCTTTTGCTTGAGACATTTCTCTTTGCTGCTCATCTCTTGAGTATTCCAGTACACGAATATCCTTCTTGAAGTAGCATAAATCTGAGGCTACCTCTTTTTTCAGATCCTCATGTGCTTCTCTTATAGGTTTGAATGTGTGTCCTCTGTCGTCTCACCCATCTCTGCAGATCACAGAGATCAGATTACTGTCCGTCTCACAGAACAGCTTCAGAGCCTCTCCATGTTCACGACATTCATCTCTCTACTGTTTCCTCTCTCGGCTGTAGCTCTCTGTCTTTTAGCATTTTCCTCCAGCTTCAGCTCGAAGGCCACGTTCCTGATCAGTCTGTTGATCTGGAAGATTCTGTCTCTGACCAGAGAGTCTTGGAGGCATCTCTTGCAGAAGGTGTGCTGATAGCTTAGAGACACAGGCTCAGTGTAGATGTCTGTGCAGATGGAACAGCACAGGTGGCCATAATGACTGTGCTCATGCTCAGTGTGTGAGAGACAAAGAGGCAGTGTCCGAATACCCATATTAGAGTACTAAATAGTATATAAAAACATTTAGTTTTTTAGTATGTGAAATTTAGAAATTATGCCGTGTTCACATGCTAGTCGGACCTAGGAAACTCTGAAATGTCTGACTTGCTGTTCGTTGAATGCGCCACGTGTATAACTACAACCAGTAAGCAAGTCTGACATTTCCGGGTTTCCAAGTTCCGACTAGCATGTGAACGCGGCAATAGTACTCAGAATTCGTCATCTAATGCGCGATTGCATTGACTCCCGTCATTTGTTCATTTCGGTACAGCGCGTCAATTTATCTGACTATCAGCTGTTGCAAAACAAGTGAGTCAGAAAAGAAGAGTGCATTCTACTAGATCAAAGGCGAAATTAGTATGCAGTTTAAGTATGTATTACGCTAGAATGGATATTTAGACACGGCCAGTAACAGGTCTGTCTTGGAAAATACATGTATATTCTTGAAGTACACAATCAAATTAACATTAGCTTTAAAGCCCTCATGAAGAATACTGATAGACTTCTTGTAAAGGTAGAGGCATGTGACTATCATAAAGGAAGACAGACTAAAGTAACAGTAACAACTTTCAGTGTGGGTGTGGGGAAAAAGCTAAAACACAAGTAAATAAAGGATGGGTTTTATTATCCATACAGTATAAATAGGAAATGTCTAATAAACAAATGATTCCAACTAATTCTTTGGATTGGAGATGACTGCTTTAGACTGTTGATATGCATGCACACATTGAGGTCAGCAAGCACCAAATAAGTGTCCAGCATGCTCTAGTGGTTATTACAAGTAACTACACATATCACACCACAACAGCTAACATAGTGTCTCACTCCCTCTCCTCCTCTCCACCTCTCCCTCTTGTCTCCTCTGTTCTTCCTCTATTCCTCCTCCTCTCCTCCTCGCCCTCTCAGCGGCTCCAGCTGGATAGAGTGACGGCGAGGTGGCCTCCTGCCTCTCTCACTGGAGGGCGGGAGAGGGGGAACAAAGAGGAGGAGGAGGAGGTGGAGAGAAAGAGAGTAGGAATGGAAGAGGAGGTGGAGAGGGGTAGAGGAGGCAGAAAGCCTGGTCTAAGTATTGCTTTAAAGGGAAGAGAGGGGGACGAGGAGAGAGTGCGAGAGGTGGGGGGAGTGGGAGAAAGAGGGGAGGAGGGGGAGGGCAGCTGTTTCCGACACTCCATCCTTACACCTGCAACAGGTAGGCCAGGGGGTGGGACCTGTAGGTGAGACTCATAACATGATAAGGGGGGCAGGTGAAGAAGGGGTGGAGCTGGAGTCAAGGAGGGGAGGGTGTTCCTACGAGCCCCCTGCCAGCGAGACGGTTGAGCAGGGAGGAAGTCTGTCCACGGAGCATTTCTGGGTCATTGGGTCGCCTCCAATGAGATTACATCCCCCTCTACAATGTAAAGCAGTTTGAGTACTGGGGGGTTCTCTGTATAAATCCAAGGTGAAACCTCCAGGGGCTAGCCTTCTCTCAGGAGAGAGTCTGCTCTGGGCTGCCTGCGAAAGGTGCTCCTCTGTGGGAAAGAGGAGAGAACAAGAGGCCCCAGAAGAGATCTCCTTATGGTAGTGATGGACATATCAACTATCCTTGTCATCTTCCACCTCTTCCTCTTCCTCTTCCTCTTGCTCGGCCTTCTCCCTCCTTTCCTTCTTACAGTCGTGATGGAGAGAACCCTTTTCTCCCTTTCCTCCTTCCTCTCCTCCCTCTTTCTCTTCCTCTACCTTCCTCTCCCTCCTTCCCTCTTGGTAGACCTTGTTTAGTCAAGCCAGATTGTGGATAGCTAGCCATGGTTCAGACCACTGTCGCTCTCTGGGAGGGGAGATACAGGACTGGTCCACTGGACTCAGCTCACATGGGGAGAACCTGCTGCTGCTGCCACTACCCCTCTTACCTGGGATGAGATCACGTTTGGAGGAAACCTGGCACCATCCCTACGGTGAAGCATGGTGGTGCCAGCATCATGCTGTGGGGAGGATTTTCAGGGACAGGGACTGGGAACACGCCCCATTCACATCGACGGGGCTGTAGTGGAGCGGGTCGAGAGTTTCAAGTTCCTTGGTGTCCGCCTCACCAACCAACTATCATGGTCCAAACACACCAAGACAGTCGTGAAGAGGGCACAACAACGCCTTTTCCACCTCAGGAGACTGAAAAGATTTGACATTGGTCCCAAGATCCTCAAAAAGTTAAACAGCTGCACCATCGAGAGCATCCTGAACGGTTGCATCACCGCCTGGTATGGCAACTGCTCGGCATCCGACCGTAAGGCGCTACAGAGGGTAGTGCGTACGGCCCAGTACATCACTGGGGCCAAGCTTCCTGCCATCCAGGACCTATATACTAGGCGGTGTCAGAAGGCAAGCGGTACCAGAGTGCCAAGTCTAGGTCCAAAAGGCTCCTTAACAGCTTCTATCCCCAATTCATAAGACTGCTGAACAATTAATCAAATGGCCACTCAGACTATTTACATTGACACCTCCCCCCTTTGTTTTTACACTGCTGCTACTCGCTGTTTATTATCTATGCATAGTTACTTTACCCCTACCTAAAAACCGATTTTGTAATAGCCATAGATGTTCTTCCTGGGTCCACACCAAACGTAATACAAATGTTAACCCTAGTAATGGGTGATGTTTTATACTATGAGCATAGATTAGCAGGGTTGGGGTCAATTCAATTTCAATTCCAGTCAATTCAGGAAGTACTTAATTCAATGCTTTGAATTGAAATGGAACAGACCCCCAACCCTGTAGAGTAGAAGTGTAAAATAGGACACCTACCTTTGCCTTTTTCAGCGTCCAGGGCCTGGGTTCCTCATCCTCTGACCTGCATATGGAGGCTCTCACTCTAACAGGCGTCTTAGTGGCCATGCAGAGCAGAGGGGTTGCCAGAGTTAAGTTAGCATCTGGTACCAGCTGGTGAGCATGAGGGCAGCGATCCACCTCTTCACTAGTGCCCTTCCCTTTCTGCTCTGGCTGCTTGTGGTCCTTGTCATGGATGCATGCCAGGCTTGGAGGAAGTGCTAGGAAAGGGCTTTTATCACTCATCAGTTCCTCTCTCTTGACAGTGGATGCAACTGCACTTGCCTCTGTGTTAACTGAGCACTATGTGGTGTCCTCAACTGTCTCCTCTGGCTGCTTGTGGTCATTGTTGTTGTGAATGCATTGCAGACCTGGAGGACTTTTATCATCCCAGGTGTAAATAGCAACAGTTGCCTCTGTGTCGACTGAGCACTTTGTAGTGCACTCAACTGTCTTCCATAGCGGTTTGTGGTCATTGTTGTGGGTGCAGGTCAGGATTAGAGGCAGTGTTGCAGGTGCAGGAGGACTTTTATCAGCCAAACACTCCTCCGTGTGGACAGTGGACACAGAAACGGCTGCTTCCCTGGCAACTGGACACTTGTTGGTGTCCTCTACTGCCTCCCCTGGCAGAGTGTGGACAGTGGAGACGGAAACTTTCGCTTCCCTGGACACTTGACTCTTGGTGGTGTCCTCTACTTCCTCCTCTGGCTGCTTGTGGCCATTGTCTAGAATGTGTGGCAACTTTGAAGGCAGCATTGGAGCCGGGCTTTTATCACCCAACAGGTTCTCTCCCTGGACAATGGATGTGCCTGCAGTGATCGCTGTGGTAACGGAGG
Source organism: Coregonus lavaretus (assembly GCF_964263955.1). NCBI lineage: Eukaryota > Metazoa > Chordata > Actinopteri > Salmoniformes > Salmonidae > Coregonus > Coregonus lavaretus. The sequence continues at coordinate 13,829,376 of NC_140025.1, forward strand.
ACTCGGTGGCATCCTCTTTTGTCTCCTCTGTCAGTTTGTGGTCAGAGTCTCGGATACATGGCGAGCTTGGAGGCAGTGCTGCAGGGTCAGGAGGGCTTTGATCAGCTGCCATGTCCTCTTTGAGGTGAGTGGACACATCATTGTTTGTTTCACTGATAACTGGACACTTGGTGGTGTCCTCTACTGCCTCCCCTGGCAGTTTGTAGTCAACTTCAAAGACAAGTGGCAGACTTGGAGGCAGCATTGGGACAGGGCATTTAGCTGCTGATCTGTACACTCCAAAATCAACAGTAGCTGTGCCTGCAGTGGTCTCTGTAGCAACTGAGACCTCATAGGTATCCTCTACTGTCTGCTCTGATGGCATGAAGTCATCGTCAAAGACTGTTGGCAGGCATGTAGGCAGCACTGAAGGAAGACTTCTAGCTGCCCATCGATTCTCTCCCTTGACAGTGGCTGTGGTAGCAGTGGTCTCTGTGGCAACTGGGCACTCTGTGGCTGAAACAGCAGGCTTAGAGGTTTCGAGGAAATTGAATGAATTGCCAATGAACCGCTGAGCCAGGGGTGGGAGGGAGTAATGATAGAATCTGTCCTCTTCCTCAACATTAGATATTGCCACTGGAGCAACTGAGACCTCAGTGGTGCCCTCTACTGCCTGATGTGGCTGCATGGAGTCTTCGTCAAAGAAGTGTGGCAGGTATCGATGCAGCATTGAGGAAAGATGTATATCTGTCCATAGGTCCTCTCGTATACCTGTAGATACATCTGCAGTGGCCTCTGTGGCAACTGGGCATTCAGCAGACTGGCAGGTTTCAGGGACAAAGTATGAAAATACAATGAACCGCTGTGCATCCTGAGCGCGTATGGCAAATGGAGAGGGGGGATGCAACATGGTAGGTATAGGCCTCTGATTGGTGAAAGCCAGTGGTGGGAGGGAGTCAATACAGGGAGCCATGAACTCAGTGAGAGGACAGTTGCTCACATCTCACACATTCTGCGTGAGAAAAGAAACAGACATGATGAAAGTGATCACATTCAGTACATACATACATACATACTGTATGAGTCAGCACTACTTACTTATACATAACATATATATATATATATATAGTGTCCTCTAAGATTATGTGCACCAGTCTGTCCCAACCCTTGGTCCCCTAGCCAATGGGCCAGCTAAGTGTAAAAATACATGCCCCACACCCAGCATAACATTTGACATTTTAGCCATTTATCAGTCGCTTTTATCCAGAACGACTTATAGTTAGTTAGTGCATTCAACTTAAGGTAGCTAGGTGAGACAACCACATAATCCTGATATGAGCGTCTATGATAGAACGGTTGTTTATTTTTTATGACCAGACAACCATAAGAACTGAGGACATAAATTCACTGAAACAGACAGACACGATACAACACATTTAGACAAGAACAGTTATAAGCATTGCCATGGTGTAGCCTAATACAAAAAGAAATAAGGACAAAACATTGTTAGCTTACATTCCATGGCATATGGAACATTTTGCCCTTACAATAACTTATATTTGCTTTAATTAATATTGTTAAACAGAACTCTTGTCGACTTTGTCAAAGTTGGTCTTGTTACCTCCTCAATCAGTCTTGGCATTTTCCTCGTCTTGAACCAAATCCTCTTCATCTTCTTCTCCTGATCCTTCTGGATCTGCAAAACCAGAGCCAACCTGGCTCCCAGCTCCATCACGTAGTCTGTCTAGATCGCCCTTTCCTCCAACCGACACTCACCCCTCCTCTGTGTCAGCGTTGAACCCTCCATGTCTTCCTCTTAGCTAACAATAACTCTGGAAAATACACAACGTTGTAGTAAGTGGGTGTTGCTAACCAAATAATAATGCATCTCTTTACAATGTGCACACGTTTTCTTCCCAGCTACTTACAATTAATCAAGTGAGAATCCTGATCCAGATATGTTTAGGCAATAGGCCTATCTGAATTACTAGTAAAAAGTTGGCTACTGGAAAAGCGACCAAGTTCAAATGAATCGATTTTGGCTGTTCTTATCATTTCGTGAACAATATCCTTCATGACATCATCATTGTGATGCAAGGCGTTGCCATGGCAGATGAAAAAGCACAACACAGACTTTAAAAAGCAAACTTCAGGGTCTTTCTGTACATTACTATTGAGCCTTATTCAACCCCTCATGTAGCTCTACTCCATATTGGGCCTGGTTCTCACAAACCACACTAATCACTTCCATCATATCATTGAAAACACTGTGTTTTGGGTAGAAAATGACTCCATATCCATGCAGGACCTAACTTGTACAGTTTCATCTATTTTAAAAACCAAGGAGGTAAAAATGCCAGTCTTCTCTTTGAGTGCCCTTGAGTGCACCTCAATTTAAAGAGGTCTATCAATTCAACCATTTGAAATGGATGTCCATTCAATTAAGAACATATTATTCTTATTAGAAATGAATCAGCTACAAATTAGGTAGGCGTACTTGTTTTTTTACACAACCTACTCTTTTGGTACATATTTATTGAGATAATTGATTACAACATATGTTGGTGATTAACACAGAGAGAGGTTTTTTTTCTGTCATCAATAGAATGCATTAGCCATTAGGCTGGCTCACTACAATTGTAACATGACATCTCAGGTGTCAGGATGAAGCATTTTCTCACAAAAAGAGGACTCAAGCAAACTATCTCTCTTCAACAGTTTCACTAGTCATGTTAGGTCTACTTAAAATGTCACATTCATTCACAAGTAATTTGAAAATAAGTTATACTACTGAAACACATTCACAATAAGTTATATTACAACCTACCTCTGAAGTAAGCAGTGTGTTCTCTCACTAATGAAATAGGACATTAATAATTTGTCAGTGGTTAGTTGAATCAGTCTCTTTGCACTGTTCAGTTTGTCTGTGCAACAGGTAACCTTCCAGAATCGGAATCTTGTGATGTCACAATGGAGTCCCCATTGCCATGGTTACCCACAGCAGCTTTCATGTTTTATCAAATGCTGGCACAATTTCGTTTATTTATTTTAGATTTTTTGTACCTATGTAGCACAGTCATACCTAATATATACAATGAATCCATATAACCTAATTTTTTATTAAAATAAAATGCTGTAACTCATGTAAAATGGTTGACCATTCAAACGACATGTGTTTTGCCTAATTAAAAGTCTATATGTTTTAGATATCATAAATAGCAGCCAGGCTTACTTAGGTTGTTTGTTCGATCTCAGCCTACCACTAATGCCAATATTTTTCATCATCATCATCATCATCATCATCATCAATGAAATACATAGGCTACCTTACTACAGTAAAACAAGTCTTCCATAGTCTATGTCACCTCAGTAACAAAGTTCCAAAAAAGAAATGAGGGTTCAAGAAAACATCTCTCTTCAATGGCCTCAGCTATTAGCCATATGATCAACAAGGTCAACTGCAGCACTAAAATCAAGAAGCAGCTCATCCACAAGTTTATCTTGGTCAAGTGATCTGAGCCATTGATCGATTAAATCAACGAGAGCTGTTGCAGTCGAGTGATCCTTACGGTATCTTTACGGTACGCATGCTCATAGAGGGATAAAATTAGCTGGATGTGTAATTATATAGGCCCAAAAAATGTAATTGAAGAGTAGGTGTCATTGATGTTTAGCATTTAAGTTTAATAAATAATTAAATAAAGAAATCAATATCAGCTGACTATAGAAAAGTATTGTTTAAAATTATGTTTGAACATTTTCTTATCCGTGTCTTTCCAGTTGATATAACCAAACAGACAACCTTTGTTGCTCAAGAGCGTCACACATTCCTCCATTCATTCTCTATCATATTCCCCTCCATCAAATTCCTCTATCATATTCCCTCCATCATATTCTCTCTATTATATTTCTCTCCATCATATTCCACTCCATCATAATACTCGCTATCATATTCCCTCTATCATATTCCTCTTTATTTTTTACAGGGAATCCCAATTGAGACCAGTGTCTCTTTTTCAATGGTGCCCTGTGTTATATCAATTAACAATCCAAACAGCTTAAACAGATAAAATTACATACAGAGTAGAAAATATATAGAGCAAAATTATTAGACTTGAACACATACATTTCACAATGAACAGGTCTTGTATTTAACCAGTTGAGCTGACAACCATTTTGCACTGTTTCACTAGGGCATTAGTCATCAATCTAGCAAGAGGGAAATATTTTATTAATGTAGTGGTGTCCCTCCCCCCAGGAAGCTACGACCTTTAGCTTTCACCTGGAATTGTTCATTTATGTCTGAGAAAGAAAACACTTTCCAAACCATATGATCTAGTACACAAGAAAAGTATAATACAACCTTCTTTACTACTTTGCCAAACATTTCATGACATTAGTGAGAGTCAAAATCTGTAAAATTTGTGAATGTCTAAATTAACATTTGGGCAATTTGACCAGTGTACATCACTCCTATAGACAATGAGAGATGGGCTATGTAAAGGTCTCGATTTTGTCGTTCTGAACAAATGTTTGACTTCCACACAAAATTACTTCTTGACTTATTTTAGGTTTAAGGAAGTGTGTAGGTTTAAACTATTGCTTTAAAGGGAAGAGAGGGGGAGGAGGAGAGAGCGCGAGAGATGGGGGGAGTGGGAGAAAGAGGGAAGGAGGGGGAGGAGGGGGAGGAGGTGGAGGGCAGCTGTGTCCGACACACCATACTTACACCTGCAACAGGTAGGCCAGGGGGCGGGACCTGTAGGTGAGACTCATAACATGATAAGGGGGGCAGGTGAAGAAGGGGTGTTGCTGGAGTCAAGGAAGGGAGGGTGTTCCTACGAGCCCCCTGCCAGCGAGACGGGGAGCAGGGAGGAAGTCTGTCCATGGAGCATTTCTGGGTCATTGGGTCGCCTCCAATGAGATTAGATCACCCTCTACAATGTAAAGCAGTTTGAGTACTGGGGGGTTCTCTGTATAAATCCAAGGTGAAACCTCCAGGGGCTAGCCTTCTCTCAGCGGAGAGTCTGCTCTGGGCTGCCTGCGAAAGGTGCTCCTCTGTGGGAAAGAGGAGAGAACAAGAGGCCCCAGAAGAGATCTCCTTATGGTAGTGATGGACAGATCAACTCTCCTTGTTATCTTCCACCTCTTCCTCTTCCTCTTGCTCGGCCTTCTCCCTCCTTTCCTTCTTACAGTCTTACAGTTCTTCTTACAGTCATTTTCTCCCTTTCCTCCTTCCTCTCCTCCCTCTTTCTCTTCCTCTACCTTCCTCTCCCTCCTTCCCTCTTGGTAAACCTTGTTTAGTCGAGCCAGATTGTGGATAGCTAGCCATGGTTTAGACCACTGTCGCTGTCTGGGTGGGGGGATACAGGACTGGTCCACTGGACTCAGCTCACATGGGGAGAACCTGCTGCTGCTGCCACTCCCCCTCTTACCTGGGATGAGATCACGTTTGGAGGAAACCTGGCACCATCCCTACGGTGAAGCATGGTGGTGGCAGCATCATGCTCCGGGGAGGATTTTCAGGGACAGGGACTGGGAACACGCCCCATTCACATCGACGGGGCTGGAGTGGAGCAGGTCGAGAGTTTCAAGTTCCTTGGTGTCCACATCACCAACAAACTATCATGGTTCAAACACACCAAGACAGTCGTGAAGAGAGCACGACAACGCCTTTTCCACCTCAGGAGACTGAAAAGATTTGGCATTGGTCCCAAGATCCTCAAAAAGTTCTACAGCTGCACCATCGAGAGCTTCCTGACCAGTTGCATCACCGCCTGGTATGGCAACTGCTCGGCATCCGACCGTAAGGCGCTACAGAGGGTAGTGCGTACGGCCCAGTACATCACTGGAGCCAAGCTTCCTGCCATCCAGGACCTATATACTTGGAGGTGTAAGAGGGAGGCCCAAAAAATTGACAAAGACTCCAGTCACCCAAGTCATAGACTGTTCTCTCTGCTACCGCACAGCAAGCGGTACCAGAGTGCCAAGTCTAGGTCCAAAAGGCTCCTTAACAGCTTCTATCCCCAATTCATAAGACTGCTGAACAATTAATCAAATGGCCACCCGGACTATTTACATTGACACCTCCTCCCTTTGTTTTTACACTGGTAATAGGAATCTGGATCGGTTTCCTTTTCTTTTTACCTTGCTTTTGTTATTATTATTATTTTTTAAAGTTTTATTTTTACATTTCGTAAAATGTTATAATTACAAAAACATTTCATTTTAATTTCAATTTAGTAACATACTGTATCATTCAAATAAATATTATTATTTGTCTAATCATATTTTGCCAGCTAACTGGGTGGCAGGCTGCAATCAGTGTCACACTCTGGCTCTGGGACTTTTTATGTTGAGTCAGGGTGTGTAGATTTCCGTGTGTTTTGTACTGTGTTTAGTGTCTAGGTGTTCTCGTTCTATGTTTGCTCAAGTGACTCCCAATCGGAGGTAACGAGTGTCAGCTGTCGGCTCGTTATCTCTGATTGGGAGCCATATTTAAACTGTCTGTGTTCACCTTGTGGTTGTGGGTTTTTGTTCCGTGTTCAGTCATTGTCGCTGTGGACTTCACTATCGTCATTTGTTTTGTTGTTTTCGTGGTTGCTTTATAGAATAAAGTCAACATGTTCGCTCAACACGCTGCGCCTTGGTCCGCTTCCTTAGACGAGCGTGACAGAAAAAAAACCACCAAATCAGGACCAAGCAGCGTGTCCAGGAATCGGCAGCCTGGAAGTGGGAGCAGCGGCGTCAGCAGGATCAACGGTGGACAGGCGAGAGGCAACCCCAAAAAATTTTTAGGGGGGGGCACACGGCAGGGACGACGGGGCTGACGGAGGCAGAGAAGGGGCGGATTCAGAAGGCCACCAGGTTACGGGGGCCACTGGTCAAGGCAGGGAAGGTTGGTGTAGAGGCACGGCGAGAGGTACTGGGGTGTGTAACCAGTCCGGTCCGGCCCGTTCCAGATCCCGAGGTAGAGCCAGTGGTGTGTGTCCCCAGTACGGTGTGGACTGTTCCGGCCCCTCGCACCAAGTGTACGGTGCGCGTCGCCAGCCCGGCTCGGCCTGTTCCTGTTCCTCGCACCAAGAGTACGGTGCGCGTCGCCAGCCCAGCCCGGCCTGCTCCTGCTCCACGCACCAAGCCTACGGTGTGCGTCGACAGCCCTGCCCGGCCTGTTCCTGCTCCACGCACCAAGCCCACGGTGTGCGTCGCCAGCCCAGCCCGGCCTGTTCCTGTTCCTCGCACCAAGAGTACGGTGCGCGTCGCCAGCCCAGCCCGGCCTGTTCCTGCTCCACGCACCAAGCCTACGGTGTCCGTCGCCAGCCCTGCCCGGCCTGTTCCTGCTCCACGCACGAAGCCTACGGTGTGCGTCGCCAGTCCAGCCCGGCCTGTTCCTGCTCCACGCACGAAGCCTGTGGTGTGCGTCACCAGCCCAGCCCGGCCTGTCCCTGCTCCACGCACGAAGCCTACGGTGTGCGTCGCCAGTCCAGCCCGGCCGGTTCCTGCTCCACGCTCCAGGCTCACGGTGTGCGTCGTCCGCCCTTCCCGGCCTGTTCCTGCTCCACGCACCAAGCCTACGGTGTGCGTCGCCAGCCCAGCCAGGCCTGTTCCTGCTCCACGCACCAAACCTACGGTGTGCGTCGCCAGCCCAGCCCGGCCTGTTCCTGCTCCACGCACCAAGCCTACGGGGTGCGTCGCCAGCCCAGCCCGGCCGGTTCCTGCTCCACGCACCAAGCCTACGGTGTGCGTCGGCCTGGTCCAGCCCGTTCCTGCTCCACGCACCAAGCCTACGGGGTGCGTCGCCAGCCCAGCCCGGCCGGTTCCTGCTCCACGCACCAAACCTACGGTGTGCGTCGGCCTGGTCCAGCCCGTTCCTGCTACTCGCACCAAGCCAAGGGTGCGAGTTGACAGCCTGGTCCAGCTCGTTCCTGCTACTCGCACCAAGCCAAGGGTACGAGTCGTCGGCCTGGTCCAGCCCGCTCCTGCTACGTCCAGTCCAGCTCCAGCCAGCGGGGCCAGACCGGACCAGGGGCGCTATGGGGGGTTTGTTGGAGGGTGGTGGGCAAGCCCGGAGCCGGAGCCGCCGCCGAGGAGGAATGCCCACCCAGTCCTCCCCTGTGTTGCTTGTATTTAGGCGCGGTCGCAGTCCGCGCCTTTAGGGAGGGTACTGTCACACTCTGGCTCTGGGACTTTTTATGTTGAGTCAGGGTGTGTAGATTTCCGTGTGTTTTGTACTGTGTTTAGTGTCTAGGTGTTCTCGTTCTATGTTTGGTCAAGTGACTCCCAATCGGAGGTAACGAGTGTCAGCTGTCGGCTCGTTATCTCTGATTGGGAGCCATATTTAAACTGTCTGTGTTCACCTTTTGTTCCGTGTTCAGTCATTGACGCTGTGGACTTCACTATCGTCATTTGTTTTGTTGTTTTCGTGGTTGCTTTATAGAATAAAGTCAACATGTTCGCTCAACACGCTGCGCCTTGGTCCGCTTCCTTAGACGAGCGTGACAATCAGTAGCTGTAATTAAGTACAGCAGCCACCAACCATCTAACATTAATGCCTCGGATAATGAGGTTAGAAGAACAGCTGAATGGTCGGTAGCTAGCTGGCTCAATTACAGGTACTCTTAAGCGTGAAATAACATTGGAAACAACTAACCACAGTTGCTAAAAGTTACCAGTAGCTACCCACTAGCTAGCTAGCTTTGTTGGTCCAAGTGGTGGGTTAGCTAGCACTCGTGCTTCGCCGGGGTCCACCGAATAGAATACTTACCTACAATAATTACCTACAATAACCTACAATAACTACCTAAGTAAACTACCTATAATACCTGACTACAATACCTACATACAATCTAAATACATGGTTTAAGCTTTACTCAACAACATATAAGAAGCCAGCTTATCTCCTGCTAGAGAAAACACAACCTCTCCCGACAACCTCGAGGCAAGAGACCTTTCTCTCTTTCTCGTCATCTTTCAACTTCTTATTCAGTTCCTTATTTTTCTCTTTTTCCTCCATCTTTAAAAATGTGACTTTCTGCTTGAGGTTCATGGCCAGAAAGCCCACTCTTCCCAGGATGGTCTCTGCTCTCTCTGATGAAACCGTCCCATTGGAGCTCTTGGAATGGGTACGGTCCGCCTCACTCTTCAAACCCTCCCTCGGGCTCACCTCCTCCTTGACGCTCCTCTCTTCACTCTCAATGTCAATGCCTGTCCAATAATCCTAACAGGAAGACATTGACTCTAGATGTAATATTGTTCCAATGTGGCACATTCAATACACATTTGAGTGATCAACATACATTGATGGCCTCATGGGGCACACAATTTAGAGGACAGTAATTGAGGTAACTTGTTTATTTGTATCCCAAACCGATTTTGTAATAGCCATAGATGTTCTTCCTGGGTCCACACCAAACGTAATACAAATGTTAACCCTAGTAAGGGGTGATGTTTTATACTATGAGCATAGATTAGCAGGGTTGGGGTCAATTCAATTTCAATTCCAGTCAATTCAGGAAGTACTTAATTCAATGCTTTGAATTGAAATGGAACAGACCCCCAACCCTGTAGAGTAGAAGTGTAAAATAGGACACCTACCTTTGCCTTTTTCAGCGTCCAGGGCCTGGGTTCCTCATCCTCTGACCTGCATATGGAGGCTCTCACTCTAACAGGCGTCTTAGTGGCCATGCAGAGCAGAGGGGTTGCCAGAGTTAAGTTAGCATCTGGGACCAGCTGGTGAGCATGAGGGCAGCGATCCACCTCTTCACTAGTGCCCTTCCCTTTCTGCTCTGGCTACTTGTGGTCCTTGTCATGGATGCATGCCAGGCTTGGAGGAAGTGCTAGGACAGGGCTTTTATCACTCATCAGTTCCTCTCTCTTGACAGTGGATGCAACTGCACTTGCCTCTGTGTTAACTGAGCACTATGTGGTGTCCTCAACTGTCTCCTCTGGCTGCTTGTGGTCATTGTTGTTGTGAATGCATTGCAGACCTGGAGGACTTTTATCATCCCAGGTGTAAATAGCAACAGTTGCTTCTGTGTCGACTGAGCACTTTGTAGTGCACTCAACTGTCTTCCATAGCGGTTTGTGGTCATTGTTGTGGGTGCAGGTCAGGATTAGAGGCAGTGTTGCAGGTGCAGGAGGACTTTTATCAGCCAAACACTCCTCCGTGTGGACAGTGGACACAGAAACGGCTGCTTCCCTGGCAACTGGACACTTGTTGGTGTCCTCTACTGCCTCCCCTGGCAGAGTGTGGACAGTGGAGACAGAAACGGCCGCTTCCCTGGACACTTGACTCTTGGTGGTGTCCTCTACTGCCTCCTCTGGCTGCTTGTGGCCATTGTCTAGAATGTGTGGCAACTTTGAAGGCAGCATTGGAGCCGGGCTTTTATCACCCAACAGGTTCTCTCCCTGGACAATGGATGTGCCTGCAGTGATCGCTGTGGTAACAGAGGATTCGGTGGCATCCTCTTTTGTCTCCTCTGTCAGTTTGTGGTCAGAGTCTCGGATACATGGCGAGCTTGGAGGCAGTGCTGCAGGGTCAGGAGGGCTTTGATCAGCTGCCATGTCCTCTTTGAGGTGAGTGGACACATCATTGTTTGTTTCACTGATAACTGGACACTTGGTGGTGTCCTCTACTGCCTCCCCTGGCAGTTTGTAGTCAACTTCAAAGACAAGTGGCAGACTTGGAGGCAGCATTGGGACAGGGCATTTAGCTGCTGATCTGTACACTCCAAAATCAACAGTAGCTGTGCCTGCAGTGGTCTCTGTAGCAACTGAGACCTCATAGGTATCCTCTACTGTCTGCTCTGATGGCATGAAGTCATCGTCAAAGACTGTTGGCAGGCATGTAGGCAGCACTGAAGGAAGACTTCTAGCTGCCCATCGATTCTCTCCCTTGACAGTGGCTGTGGTAGCAGTGGTCTCTGTGGCAACTGGGCACTCTGTGGCTGAAACAGCAGGCTTAGAGGTTTCGAGGAAATTGAATGAATTGCCAATGAACCGCTGAGCCAGGGGTGGGAGGGAGTAATGATAGAATCTGTCCTCTTCCTCAACATTAGATATTGCCACTGGAGCAACTGAGACCTCAGTGGTGCCCTCTACTGCCTGATGTGGCTGCATGGAGTCTTCGTCAAAGAAGTGTGGCAGGTATCGATGCAGCATTGAGGAAAGATGTATATCTGTCCATAGGTCCTCTCGTATACCTGTAGATACATCTGCAGTGGCCTCTGTGGCAACTGGGCATTCAGCAGACTGGCAGGTTTCAGGGACAAAGTATGAAAATACAATGAACCGCTGTGCATCCTGAGCGCGTATGGCAAATGGAGAGGGGGGATGCAACATGGTAGGTATAGGCCTCTGATTGGTGAAAGCCAGTGGTGGGAGGGAGTCAATACAGGGAGCCATGAACTCAGTGAGAGGACAGTTGCTCACATCTCACACATTCTGCGTGAGAAAAGAAACAGACATGATGAAAGTGATCACATTCAGTACATACATACATACTGTATGAGTCAGCACTACTTACTTATACATCATATATATATAGTGTCCTCTAAGATGCTCTGCACCAGTCTGTCCCAACCCTTGGTCCCCTAGCCAATGGGCCAGCTAAGTGTAAAAATACATGCCCCACACCCAGCATAACATTTGACATTTTAGCCATTTATCAGACGCTTTTATCCAGAATTACTTATAGTTAGTTAGTGCATTCAACTTAAGGTAGCTAGGTGAGACAACCACATAATCCTGATATGAGCGTCTATGATAGAACGGTTGTTTATTTTTTATGACCAGACAACCATAAGAACTGAGGACATAAATTCACTGAAACAGACAGACACGATACAACACATTTAGACAAGAACAGTTATAAGCATTGCCATGGTGTAGCCTAATACAAAAAGAAATAAGGACAAAACATTGTTAGCTTACATTCCATGGCATATGGAACATTTTGCCCTTACAATAACTTATATTTGCTTTAATTAATATTGTTAAACAGAACTCTTGTCGACTTTGTCAAAGTTGGTCTTGTTACCTCCTCAATCAGTCTTGGCATTTTCCTCGTCTTGAACCAAATCCTCTTCATCTTCTTCTCCTGATCCTTCTGATTCTGCAAAACCAGAGCCAACCTGGCTCCCAGCTCCATCACGTAGTCTGTCTAGATCGCCCTTTCCTCCAACCGACACTCACCCCTCCTCTGTGTCAGCGTTGAACCCTCCATGTCTTCCTCTTAGCTAACAATAACTCTGGAAAATACACAACGTTGTAGTAAGTGGGTGTTGCTAACCAAATAATAATGCATCTCTTTACAATGTGCACACGTTTTCTTCCCAGCTACTTACAATTAATCAAGTGAGAATCCTGATCCAGATATGTTTAGGCAATAGGCCTATCTGAATTACTAGTAAAAAGTTGGCTACTGGAAAAGCGACCAAGTTCAAATGAATCGATTTTGGCTGTTCTTATCATTTCGTGAACAATATCCTTCATGACATCATCATTGTGATGCAAGGCGTTGCCATGGCAGATGAAAAAGCACAACACAGACTTTAAAAAGCAAACTTCAGGGTCTTTCTGTACCTTACTATTGAGCCTTATTCAACCCCTCATGTAGCTCTACTCCATATTGGGCCTGGTTCTCACAAACCACACTAATCACTTCCATCATATCATTGAAAACACTGTGTTTTGGGTAGAAAATGACTCTATATCCATGCAGGACCTAACTTGTACAGTTTCATCTATTTTAAAAACCAAGGAGGTAAAAATGCCAGTCTTCTCTTTGAGTGCCCTTGAGTGCACCTCAATTTAAAGAGGTCTATCAATTCAACCATTTGAAATGGATGTCCATTCAATTAAGAACATATTATTCTTATTAGAAATGAATCAGCTACAAATTAGGTAGGCGTACTTGTTTTTTTACACAACCTACTCTTTTGGTACATATTTATTGAGATAATTGATTACAACATATGTTGGTGATTAACACAGAGAGAGGTTTTTTTTCTGTCATCAATAGAATGCATTAGCCATTAGGCTGGCTCACTACAATTGTAACATGACATCTCAGGTGTCAGGATGAAGCATTTTCTCACAAAAAGAGGACTCAAGCAAACTATCTCTCTTCAACAGTTTCACTAGTCATGTTAGGTCTACTTAAAATGTCACATTCATTCACAAGTAATTTGAAAATAAGTTATACTACTGAAACACATTCACAATAAGTTATATTACAACCTACCTCTGAAGTAAGCAGTGTGTTCTCTCACTAATGAAATAGGACATTAATAATTTGTCAGTGGTTAGTTGAATCAGTCTCTTTGCACTGTTCAGTTTGTCTGTGCAACAGGTAACCTTCCAGAATCGGAATCTTGTGATGTCACAATGGAGTCCCCATTGCCATGGTAACCCACAGTAGCTTTCATGTGTTATCAAATGCTGGCACAATTTCGTTTATTTATTTTAGATTTTTTGTACCTATGCAGCACAGTCATACCTAATATATACAATGAATCCATATAACCAAATTTTTTATTAAAATAAAATGCTGTAACTCATGTAAAATGGTTGACCATTCAAACGACATGTGTTTTGCCTAATTAAAAGTCTATATGTTTTAGATATCATAAATAGCAGTCAGGCTTACTTAGGTTGTTTGTTCGATCTCAGCCTACCACTAATGCCAATATTTTTCATCATCATCATCATCATCATCATCATCAATGAAATACATAGGCTACCTTACTACAGTAAAACAAGTCTTCCATAGTCTATGTCACCTCAGTAACAAAGTTCCAAAAAAGAAATGAGGGTTCAAGAAAACATCTCTCTTCAATGGCCTCAGCTATTAGCCATATGATCAACAAGGTCAACTGCAGCACTAAAATCAAGAAGCAGCTCATCCACAAGTTTATCTTGGTCAAGTGATCTGAGCCATTGATCGATTAAATCAACGAGAGCTGTTGCAGTCGAGTGATCCTTACGGTATCTTTACGGTACGCATGCTCATAGAGGGATAAAATTAGCTGGATGTGTAATTATATAGGCCCAAAAAATGTAATTGAAGAGTAGGTGTCATTGATGTTTAGCATTTAAGTTTAATAAATAATTAAATAAAGAAATCAATATCAGCTGACTATAGAAAAGTATTGTTTAAAATTATGTTTGAACATTTTCTTATCCGTGTCTTTCCAGTTGATATAACCAAACAGACAACCTTTGTTGCTCAAGAGCGTCACACATTCCTCCATTCATTCTCTATCATATTCCCCTCCATCAAATTCCTCTATCATATTCACTCCATCATATTCTCTCTATTATATTTCTCTCCATCATATTCCACTCCATCATAATACTCGCTATCATATTCCCTCTATCATATTCCTCTTTATTTTTACAGGGAATCCCAATTGAGACCAGTGTCTCTTTTTCAATGGTGCCCTGTGTTATATCAATTAACAATCCAAACAGCTTAAACAGATAAAATTACATACAGAGTAGAAAATATATAGAGCAAAATTATTAGACTTGAACACATACATTTCACAATGAACAGGTCTTGTATTTAACCAGTTGAGCTGACAACCATTTTGCACTGTTTCACTAGGGCTTTAGTCATCAATCTAGCAAGAGGGAAATATTTTATTAATGTAGTGGTGTCCCTCCCCCCAGGAAGCTACGACCTTTAGCTTTCACCTGGAATTGTTCATTTATGTCTGAGAAAAAAAACACTTTCCAAACCATATGATCTAGTACACAAGAAAAGTATAATACAACCTTCTTTACTACTTTGCCAAACATTTCATGACATTAGTGAGAGTCAAAATCTGTAAAATTTGTGAATGTCTAAATTAACATTTGGGCAATTTGACCAGTGTACATCACTCCTATAGACAATGAGAGATGGGCTATGTAAAGGTCTCGATTTTGTCGTTCTGAACAAATGTTTGACTTCCACACAAAATTACTTCTTGACTTATTTTAGGTTTAAGGAAGTGTGTAGGTTTAAACTATTGCTTTAAAGGGAAGAGAGGGGGAGGAGGAGAGAGCGCGAGAGATGGGGGGAGTGGGAGAAAGAGGGAAGGAGGGGGAGGAGGGGGAGGAGGGGGAGGAGGGGGAGGAGGTGGAGGGCAGCTGTGTCCGACACACCATACTTACACCTGCAACAGGTAGGCCAGGGGGCGGGACCTGTAGGTGAGACTCATAACATGATAAGGGGGGCAGGTGAAGAAGGGGTGTTGCTGGAGTCAAGGAAGGGAGGGTGTTCCTACGAGCCCCCTGCCAGCGAGACGGGGAGCAGGGAGGAAGTCTGTCCATGGAGCATTTCTGGGTCATTGGGTCGCCTCCAATGAGATTAGATCACCCTCTACAATGTAAAGCAGTTTGAGTACTGGGGGGTTCTCTGTATAAATCCAAGGTGAAACCTCCAGGGGCTAGCCTTCTCTCAGCGGAGAGTCTGCTCTGGGCTGCCTGCGAAAGGTGCTCCTCTGTGGGAAAGAGGAGAGAACAAGAGGCCCCAGAAGAGATCTCCTTATGGTAGTGATGGACAGATCAACTCTCCTTGTTATCTTCCACCTCTTCCTCTTCCTCTTGCTCGGCCTTCTCCCTCCTTTCCTTCTTACAGTCTTACAGTCCTTCTTACAGTCATTTTCTCCCTTTCCTCCTTCCTCTCCTCCCTCTTTCTCTTCCTCTACCTTCCTCTCCCTCCTTCCCTCTTGGTAAACCTTGTTTAGTCGAGCCAGATTGTGGATAGCTAGCCATGGTTTAGACCACTGTCGCTGTCTGGGTGGGGGGATACAGGACTGGTCCACTGGACTCAGCTCACATGGGGAGAACCTGCTGCTGCTGCCACTCCCCCTCTTACCTGGGATGAGATCACGTTTGGAGGAAACCTGGCACCATCCCTACGGTGAAGCATGGTGGTGGCAACATCATGCTCTGGGGAGGATTTTCAGGGAAAGGGACTGGGAACACGCCCCATTCACATCGACGGGGCTGTAGTGGAGCAGGTCGAGAGTTTCAAGTTCTTTGGTGTCCACATCACCAACAAACTATCATGGTTCAAACACACCAAGACAGTCGTGAAGAGGGCACGA
Organism: Coregonus lavaretus; assembly: GCF_964263955.1. Classification (NCBI taxonomy): domain Eukaryota; kingdom Metazoa; phylum Chordata; class Actinopteri; order Salmoniformes; family Salmonidae; genus Coregonus; species Coregonus lavaretus. The sequence goes on from NC_140025.1 coordinate 13,845,449, forward strand.
CAACGCCTTTTCCACCTCATGAGACTGAAAAGATTTGGCATTGGTCCCAAGATCCTCAAAAAGTTCTACAGCTGCACCATCGAGAGCTTCCTGACCAGTTGCATCACCGCCTGGTATGGCAACTGCTCGGCATCCGACCGTAAGGCGCTACAGAGGGTAGTGCGTACGGCCCAGTACATCACTGGAGCCAAGCTTCCTGCCATCCAGGACCTATATACTTGGAGGTGTAAGAGGGAGGCCCAAAAAATTGACAAAGACTCCAGTCACCCAAGTCATAGACTGTTCTCTCTGCTACCGCACAGCAAGCGGTACCAGAGTGCGAAGTCTAGGTCCAAAAGGCTCCTTAACAGCTTCTATCCCCAATTCATAAGACTGCTGAACAATTAATCAAATGGCCACCCGGACTATTTACATTGACACCTCCTCCCTTTGTTTTTACACTGGTAATAGGAATCTGGATCGGTTTCCTTTTCTTTTTACCTTGCTTTTGTTATTATTATTATTTTTTAAAGTTTTATTTTTACATTTCGTAAAATGTTATAATTACAAAAACATTTCATTTTAATTTCAATTTAGTAACATACTCTATCATTCAAATAAATATTATTATTTGTCTAATCATATTTTGCCAGCTAACTGGGTGGCAGGCTGCAATCAGTAGCTGTAATTAAGTACAGCAGCCACCAACCATCTAACGTTAATGCCTCGGATAATGAGGTTAGAAGAACAGCTGAATGGTCGGTAGCTAGCTGGCTCAATTACAGGTACTCTTAAGCGTGAAATAACATTGGAAACAACTAACCACAGTTGCTAAAAGTTACCAGTAGCTACCCACTAGCTAGCTAGCTTTGTTGGTCCAAGTGGTGGGTTAGCTAGCACTCGTGCTTCGCCGGGGTCCACCGAATAGAATACTTACCTACAATAATTACCTACAATAACCTACAATAACTACCTAAGTAAACTACCTATAATACCTGACTACAATACCTACATACAATCTAAATACATGGTTTAAGCTTTACTCAACAACATATAAGAAGCCAGCTTATCTCCTGCTAGAGAAAACACAACCTCTCCCGACAACCTCGAGGCAAGAGACCTTTCTCTCTTTCTCGTCATCTTTCAACTTCTTATTCAGTTCCTTATTTTTCTCTTTTTCCTCCATCTTTAAAAATGTGACTTTCTGCTTGAGGTTCATGGCCAGAAAGCCCACTCTTCCCAGGATGGTCTCTGCTCTCTCTGATGAAACCGTCCCATTGGAGCTCTTGGAATGGGCACGGTCCGCCTCACTCTTCAAACCCTCCTTCGGGCTCACCTCCTCCTTGACGCTCCTCTCTTCACTCTCAATGTCAATGCCTGTCCAATAATCCTAACAGGAAGACATTGACTCTAGATGTAATATTGTTCCAATGTGGCACATTCAATACACATTTGAGTGATCAACATACATTGATGGCCTCATGGGGCACACAATTTAGAGGACAGTAATTGAGGTAACTTGTTTATTTGTATCCCAAACCGATTTTGTAATAGCCATAGATGTTCTTCCTGGGTCCACACCAAACGTAATACAAATGTTAACCCTAGTAAGGGGTGATGTTTTATACTATGAGCATAGATTAGCAGGGTTGGGGTCAATTCAATTTCAATTCCAGTCAATTCAGGAAGTACTTAATTCAATGCTTTGAATTGAAATGGAACAGACCCCCAACCCTGTAGAGTAGAAGTGTAAAATAGGACACCTACCTTTGCCTTTTTCAGCGTCCAGGGCCTGGGTTCCTCATCCTCTGACCTGCATATGGAGGCTCTCACTCTAACAGGCGTCTTAGTGGCCATGCAGAGCAGAGGGGTTGCCAGAGTTAAGTTAGCATCTGGGACCAGCTGGTGAGCATGAGGGCAGCGATCCACCTCTTCACTAGTGCCCTTCCCTTTCTGCTCTGGCTGCTTGTGGTCCTTGTCATGGATGCATGCCAGGCTTGGAGGAAGTGCTAGAACAGGGCTTTTATCACTCATCAGTTCCTCTCTCTTGACAGTGGATGCAACTGCACTTGCCTCTGTGTTAACTGAGCACTATGTGGTGTCCTCAACTGTCTCCTCTGGCTGCTTGTGGTCATTGTTGTTGTGAATGCATTGCAGACCTGGAGGACTTTTATCATCCCAGGTGTAAATAGCAACAGTTGCCTCTGTGTCGACTGAGCACTTTGTAGTGCACTCAACTGTCTTCCATAGCGGTTTGTGGTCATTGTTGTGGGTGCAGGTCAGGATTAGAGGCAGTGTTGCAGGTGCAGGAGGACTTTTTTCAGCCAAACACTCCTCCGTGTGGACAGTGGACACAGAAACGGCTGCTTCCCTGGCAACTGGACACTTGTTGGTGTCCTCTACTGCCTCCCCTGGCAGAGTGTGGACAGTGGAGACGGAAACGGCCGCTTCCCTGGACACTTGACTCTTGGTGGTGTCCTCTACTGCCTCCTCTGGCTGCTTGTGGCCATTGTCTAGAATGTGTGGCAACTTTGAAGGCAGCATTGGAGCCGGGCTTTTATCACCCAACAGGTTCTCTCCCTGGACAATGGATGTGCCTGCAGTGATCGCTGTGGTAACGGAGGACTCGGTGGCATCCTCTTTTGTCTCCTCTGTCAGTTTGTGGTCAGAGTCTCGGATACATGGCAAGCTTGGAGGCAGTGCTGCAGGGTCAGGAGGGCTTTGATCAGCTGCCATGTCCTCTTTGAGGTGAGTGGACACATCATTGTTTGTTTCACTGATAACTGGACACTTGGTGGTGTCCTCTACTGCCTCCCCTGGCAGTTTGTAGTCAACTTCAAAGACAAGTGGCAGACTTGGAGGCAGCATTGGGACAGGGCATTTAGCTGCTGATCTGTACACTCCAAAATCAACAGTAGCTGTGCCTGCAGTGGTCTCTGTAGCAACTGAGACCTCATAGGTATCCTCTACTGTCTGCTCTGATGGCATGAAGTCATCGTCAAAGACTGTTGGCAGGCATGTAGGCAGCACTGAAGGAAGACTTCTAGCTGCCCATCGATTCTCTCCCTTGACAGTGGCTGTGGTAGCAGTGGTCTCTGTGGCAACTGGGCACTCTGTGGCTGAAACAGCAGGCTTAGAGGTTTCGAGGAAATTGAATGAATTGCCAATGAACCGCTGAGCCAGGGGTGGGAGGGAGTAATGATAGAATCTGTCCTCTTCCTCAACATTAGATATTGCCACTGGAGCAACTGAGACCTCAGTGGTGCCCTCTACTGCCTGATGTGGCTGCATGGAGTCTTCGTCAAAGAAGTGTGGCAGGTATCGATGCAGCATTGAGGAAAGATGTATATCTGTCCATAGGTCCTCTCGTATACCTGTAGATACATCTGCAGTGGCCTCTGTGGCAACTGGGCATTCAGCAGACTGGCAGGTTTCAGGGACAAAGTATGAAAATACAATGAACCGCTGTGCATCCTGAGCGCGTATGGCAAATGGAGAGGGGGGATGCAACATGGTAGGTATAGGCCTCTGATTGGTGAAAGCCAGTGGTGGGAGGGAGTCAATACAGGGAGCCATGAACTCAGTGAGAGGACAGTTGCTCACATCTCACACATTCTGCGTGAGAAAAGAAACAGACATGATGAAAGTGATCACATTCAGTACATACATACATACTGTATGAGTCAGCACTACTTACTTATACATCACATATATATATATATATATATATATATATATAGTGTCCTCTAAGATGCTCTGCACCAGTCTGTCCCAACCCTTGGTCCCCTAGCCAATGGGCCAGCTAAGTGTAAAAATACATGCCCCACACCCAGCATAACATTTGACATTTTAGCCATTTATCAGACGCTTTTATCCAGAACGACTTATAGTTAGTTAGTGCATTCAACTTAAGGTAGCTAGGTGAGACAACCACATAATCCTGATATGAGCGTCTATGATAGAACGGTTGTTTATTTTTTATGACCAGACAACCATAAGAACTGAGGACATAAATTCACTGAAACAGACAGACACGATACAACACATTTAGACAAGAACAGTTAAAAGCATTGCCATGGTGTAGCCTAATACAAAAAGAAATAAGGACAAAACATTGTTAGCTTACATTCCATGGCATATGGAACATTTTGCCCTTACAATAACTTATATTTGCTTTAATTTAATATTGTTAAACAGAACTCTTGTCGACTTTGTCAAAGTTGGTCTTGTTACCTCCTCAATCAGTCTTGGCATTTTCCTCGTCTTGAACCAAATCCTCTTCATCTTCTTCTCCTGATCCTTCTGATTCTGAAAACCAGAGCCAACCTGGCTCCCAGCTCCATCACGTAGTCTGTCTAGATCGCCCTTTCCTCCAACCGACACTCACCCCTCCTCTGTGTCAGCGTTGAACCCTCCATGTCTTCCTCTTAGCTAACAATAACTCTGGAAAATACACAACGTTGTAGTAAGTGGGTGTTGCTAACCAAATAATAATGCATCTCTTTACAATGTGCACACGTTTTCTTCCCAGCTACTTACAATTAATCAAGTGAGAATCCTGATCCAGATATGTTTAGGCAATAGGCCTATCTGAATTACTAGTAAAAAGTTGGCTACTGGAAAAGCGACCAAGTTCAAATGAATCGATTTTGGCTGTTCTTATCATTTCGTGAACAATATCCTTCATGACATCATCATTGTGATGCAAGGCGTTGCCATGGCAGATGAAAAAGCACAACACAGACTTTAAAAAGCAAACTTCAGGGTCTTTCTGTACCTTACTATTGAGCCTTATTCAACCCCTCATGTAGCTCTACTCCATATTGGGCCTGGTTCTCACAAACCACACTAATCACTTCCATCATATCATTGAAAACACTGTGTTTTGGGTAGAAAATGACTCTATATCCATGCAGGACCTAACTTGTACAGTTTCATCTATTTTAAAAACCAAGGAGGTAAAAATGCCAGTCTTCTCTTTGAGTGCCCTTGAGTGCACCTCAATTTAAAGAGGTCTATCAATTCAACCATTTGAAATGGATGTCCATTCAATTAAGAACATATTATTCTTATTAGAAATGAATCAGCTACAAATTAGGTAGGCGTACTTGTTTTTTTACACAACCTACTCTTTTGGTACATATTTATTGAGATAATTGATTACAACATATGTTGGTGATTAACACAGAGAGAGGTTTTTTTTCTGTCATCAATAGAATGCATTAGCCATTAGGCTGGCTCACTACAATTGTAACATGACATCTCAGGTGTCAGGATGAAGCATTTTCTCACAAAAAGAGGACTCAAGCAAACTATCTCTCTTCAACAGTTTCACTAGTCATGTTAGGTCTACTTAAAATGTCACATTCATTCACAAGTAATTTGAAAATAAGTTATACTACTGAAACACATTCACAATAAGTTATATTACAACCTACCTCTGAAGTAAGCAGTGTGTTCTCTCACTAATGAAATAGGACATTAATAATTTGTCAGTGGTTAGTTGAATCAGTCTCTTTGCACTGTTCAGTTTGTCTGTGCAACAGGTAACCTTCCAGAATCGGAATCTTGTGATGTCACAATGGAGTCCCCATTGCCATGGTTACCCACAGCAGCTTTCATGTTTTATCAAATGCTGGCACAATTTCGTTTATTTATTTTAGATTTTTTGTACCTATGTAGCACAGTCATACCTAATATATACAATGAATCCATATAACCTAATTTTTTATTAAAATAAAATGCTGTAACTCATGTAAAATGGTTGACCATTCAAACGACATGTGTTTTGCCTAATTAAAAGTCTATATGTTTTAGATATCATAAATAGCAGCCAGGCTTACTTAGGTTGTTTGTTCGATCTCAGCCTACCACTAATGCCAATATTTTTCATCATCATCATCATCATCATCATCAATGAAATACATAGGCTACCTTACTACAGTAAAACAAGTCTTCCATAGTCTATGTCACCTCAGTAACAAAGTTCCAAAAAAGAAATGAGGGTTCAAGAAAACATCTCTCTTCAATGGCCTCAGCTATTAGCCATATGATCAACAAGGTCAACTGCAGCACTAAAATCAAGAAGCAGCTCATCCACAAGTTTATCTTGGTCAAGTGATCTGAGCCATTGATCGATTAAATCAACGAGAGCTGTTGCAGTCGAGTGATCCTTACGGTATCATTACGGTACGCATGCTCATAGAGGGATAAAATTAGCTGGATGTGTAATTATATAGGCCCAAAAAATGTAATTGAAGAGTAGGTGTCATTGATGTTTAGCATTTAAGTTTAATAAATAATTAAATAAAGAAATCAATATCAGCTGACTATAGAAAAGTATTGTTTAAAATTATGTTTGAACATTTTCTTATCCGTGTCTTTCCAGTTGATATAACCAAACAGACAACCTTTGTTGCTCAAGAGCGTCACACATTCCTCCATTCATTCTCTATCATATTCCCCTCCATCAAATTCCTCTATCATATTCACTCCATCATATTCTCTCTATTATATTTCTCTCCATCATATTCCACTCCATCATAATACTCGCTATCATATTCCCTCTATCATATTCCTCTTTATTTTTACAGGGAATCCCAATTGAGACCAGTGTCTCTTTTTCAATGGTGCCCTGTGTTATATCAATTAACAATCCAAACAGCTTAAACAGATAAAATTACATACAGAGTAGAAAATATATAGAGCAAAATTATTAGACTTGAACACATACATTTCACAATGAACAGGTCTTGTATTTAACCAGTTGAGCTGACAACCATTTTGCACTGTTTCACTAGGGCTTTAGTCATCAATCTAGCAAGAGGGAAATATTTTATTAATGTAGTGGTGTCCCTCCCCCCAGGAAGCTACGACCTTTAGCTTTCACCTGGAATTGTTCATTTATGTCTGAGAAAAAAAACACTTTCCAAACCATATGGTCTAGTACACAAGAAAAGTATAATACAACCTTCTTTACTACTTTGCCAAACATTTCATGACATTAGTGAGAGTCAAAATCTGTAAAATTTGTGAATGTCTAAATTAACATTTGGGCAATTTGACCAGTGTACATCACTCCTATAGACAATGAGAGATGGGCTATGTAAAGGTCTCGATTTTGTCGTTCTGAACAAATGTTTGACTTCCACACAAAATTACTTCTTGACTTATTTTAGGTTTAAGGAAGTGTGTAGGTTTAAACTATTGCTTTAAAGGGAAGAGAGGGGGAGGAGGAGAGAGCGCGAGAGATGGGGGGAGTGGGAGAAAGAGGGAAGGAGGGGGAGGAGGGGGAGGAGGGGGAGGAGGTGGAGGGCAGCTGTGTCCGACACACCATACTTACACCTGCAACAGGTAGGCCAGGGGGCGGGACCTGTAGGTGAGACTCATAACATGATAAGGGGGGCAGGTGAAGAAGGGGTGTTGCTGGAGTCAAGGAAGGGAGGGTGTTCCTACGAGCCCCCTGCCAGCGAGACGGGGAGCAGGGAGGAAGTCTGTCCATGTAGCATTTCTGGGTCATTGGGTCGCCTCCAATGAGATTAGATCACCCTCTACAATGTAAAGCAGTTTGAGTACTGGGGGGTTCTCTGTATAAATCCAAGGTGAAACCTCCAGGGGCTAGCCTTCTCTCAGCGGAGAGTCTGCTCTGGGCTGCCTGCGAAAGGTGCTCCTCTGTAGGAAAGAGGAGAGAACAAGAGGCCCCAGAAGAGATCTCCTTATGGTAGTGATGGACAGATCAACTCTCCTTGTTATCTTCCACCTCTTCCCCTTCCTCTTGCTCGGCCTTCTCCCTCCTTTCCTTCTTACATTCTTACAGTCCTTCTTACAGTCATTTTCTCCCTTTCCTCCTTCCTCTCCTCCCTCTTTCTCTTCCTCTACCTTCCTCTCCCTCCTTCCCTCTTGGTAAACCTTGTTTAGTCGAGCCAGATTGTGGATAGCTAGCCATGGTTTAGACCACTGTCGCTGTCTGGGTGGGGGGATACAGGACTGGTCCACTGGACTCAGCTCACATGGGGAGAACCTGCTGCTGCTGCCACTCCCCCTCTTACCTGGGATGAGATCACGTTTGGAGGAAACCTGGCACCATCCCTACGGTGAAGCATGGTGGTGGCAGCATCATGCTCCGGGGAGGATTTTCAGGGACAGGGACTGGGAACACGCCCCATTCACATCGACGGGGCTGTAGTGGAGCAGGTCGAGAGTTTCAAGTTCCTTGGTGTCCACATCACCAACAAACTATCATGGTTCAAACACACCAAGACAGTCGTGAAGAGGGCACGACAACGCCTTTTCCACCACAGGAGACTGAAAAGATTTGGCATTGGTCCCAAGATCCTCAAAAAGTTCTACAGCTGCACCATCGAGAGCTTCCTGACCAGTTGCATCACCGCCTGGTATGGCAACTGCTCGGCATCCGACCGTAAGGCGCTACAGAGGGTAGTGCGTACGGCCCAGTACATCACTGGAGCCAAGCTTCCTGCCATCCAGGACCTATATACTTGGAGGTGTAAGAGGGAGGCCCAAAAAATTGACAAAGACTCCAGTCACCCAAGTCATAGACTGTTCTCTCTGCTACCGCACAGCAAGCCTTACCAGAGTGCCAAGTCTAGGTCCAAAAGGCCCCTTAACAGCTTCTATCCCCAATTCATAAGACTGCTGAACAATTAATCAAATGGCCACCCGGACTATTTACATTGACACCTCCCCCCTTTGTTTTTACACTGGTAATAGGAATCTGGATCGGTTTCCTTTTCTTTTTACCTTGCTTTTGTTATTATTATAATTTTTTTAAAGTTTTCTTTTTACATTTCGTAAAATGTTATAATTACAAAAACATTTCATTTTAATTTCAATTTAGTAACATACTGTATCATTCAAATAAATATTATTATTTGTCTAATCATATTTTGCCAGCTAACTGGGTGGCAGGCTGCAATCAGTAGCTGTAATTAAGTACAGCAGCCACCAACCATCTAACGCTAATGCCTCGGATAATGAGGTTAGAAGAACAGCTGAATGGTCGGTAGCTAGCTGGCTCAATTACAGGTACTCTTAAGCGTGAAATAACATTGGAAACAACTAACCACAGTTGCTAAAAGTTACCAGTAGCTACCCACTAGCTAGCTAGCTTTGTTGGTCCAAGTGGTGGGTTAGCTAGCACTCGTGCTTCGCCGGGGTCCACCGAATAGAATACTTACCTACAATAATTACCTACAATAACCTACAATAACTACCTAAGTAAACTACCTATAATACCTGACTACAATACCTACATACAATCTAAATACATGGTTTAAGCTTTACTCAACAACATATAAGAAGCCAGCTTATCTCCTGCTAGAGAAAACACAACCTCTCCCGACAACCTCGAGGCAAGAGACCTTTCTCTCTTTCTCGTCATCTTTCAACTTCTTATTCAGTTCCTTATTTTTCTCTTTTTCCTCCATCTTTAAAAATGTGACTTTCTGCTTGAGGTTCATGGCCAGAAAGCCCACTCTTCCCAGGATGGTCTCTGCTCTCTCTGATGAAACCGTCCCATTGGAGCTCTTGGAATGGGCACGGTCCGCCTCACTCTTCAAACCCTCCCTCGGGCTCACCTCCTCCTTGACGCTCCTCTCTTCACTCTCAATGTCAATGCCTGTCCAATAATCCTAACAGAAAGACATTGACTCTAGATGTAATATTGTTCCAATGTGGCACATTCAATACACATTTGAGTGATCAACATACATTGATGGCCTCATGGGGCACACAATTTAGAGGACAGTAATTGAGGTAACTTGTTTATTTGTATCCCAAACCGATTTTGTAATAGCCATAGATGTTCTTCCTGGGTCCACACCAAACGTAATACAAATGTTAACCCTAGTAAGGGTTGATGTTTTATACTATGAGCATAGATTAGCAGGGTTGGGGTCAATTCAATTTCAATTCCAGTCAATTCAGGAAGTACTTAATTCAATGCTTTGAATTGAAATGGAACAGACCCCCAACCCTGTAGAGTAGAAGTGTAAAATAGGACACCTACATTTGCCTTTTTCAGCGTCCAGGGCCTGGGTTCCTCATCCTCTGACCTGCATATGGAGGCTCTCACTCTAACAGGTGTCTTAGTGGCCATGCAGAGCAGAGGGGTTGCCAGAGTTAAGTTAGCATCTGGGACCAGCTGGTGAGCATGAGGGCAGCGATCCACCTCTTCACTAGTGCCCTTCCCTTTCTGCTCTGGCTGCTTGTGGTCCTTGTCATGGATGCATGCCAGGCTTGGAGGAAGTGCTAGGACAGGGCTTTTATCACTCATCAGTTCCTCTCTCTTGACAGTGGATGCAACTGCACTTGCCTCTGTGTTAACTGAGCACTATGTGGTGTCCTCAACTGTCTCCTCTGGCTGCTTGTGGTCATTGTTGTTGTGAATGCATTGCAGACCTGGAGGACTTTTATCATCCCAGGTGTAAATAGCAACAGTTGCTTCTGTGTCGACTGAGCACTTTGTAGTGCACTCAACTGTCTTCCATAGCGGTTTGTGGTCATTGTTGTGGGTGCAGGTCAGGATTAGAGGCAGTGTTGCAGGTGCAGGAGGACTTTTATCAGCCAAACACTCCTCCGTGTGGACAGTGGACACAGAAACGGCTGCTTCCCTGGCAACTGGACACTTGTTGGTGTCCTCTACTGCCTCCCCTGGCAGAGTGTGGACAGTGGAGACGGAAACGGCCGCTTCCCTGGACACTTGACTCTTGGTGGTGTCCTCTACTGCCTCCTCTGGCTGCTTGTGGCCATTGTCTAGAATGTGTGGCAACTTTGAAGGCAGCATTGGAGCCGGGCTTTTATCACCCAACAGGTTCTCTCCCTGGACAATGGATGTGCCTGCAGTGATCGCTGTGGTAACGGAGGACTCGGTGGCATCCTCTTTTGTCTCCTCTGTCAGTTTGTGGTCAGAGTCTCGGATACATGGCGAGCTTGGAGGCAGTGCTGCAGGGTCAGGAGGGCTTTGATCAGCTGCCATGTCCTCTTTGAGGTGAGTGGACACATCATTGTTTGTTTCACTGATAACTGGACACTTGGTGGTGTCCTCTACTGCCTCCCATGGCAGTTTGTAGTCAACTTCAAAGACAAGTGGCAGACTTGGAGGCAGCATTGGGACAGGGCATTTAGCTGCTGATCTGTACACTCCAAAATCAACAGTAGCTGTGCCTGCAGTGGTCTCTGTAGCAACTGAGACCTCATAGGTATCCTCTACTGTCTGCTCTGATGGCATGAAGTCATCGTCAAAGACTGTTGGCAGGCATGTAGGCAGCACTGAAGGAAGACTTCTAGCTGCCCATCGATTCTCTCCCTTGACAGTGGCTGTGGTAGCAGTGGTCTCTGTGGCAACTGGGCACTCTGTGGCTGAAACAGCAGGCTTAGAGGTTTCGAGGAAATTGAATGAATTGCCAATGAACCGCTGAGCCAGGGGTGGGAGGGAGTAATGATAGAATCTGTCCTCTTCCTCAACATTAGATATTGCCACTGGAGCAACTGAGACCTCAGTGGTGCCCTCTACTGCCTGATGTGGCTGCATGGAGTCTTCGTCAAAGAAGTGTGGCAGGTATCGATGCAGCATTGAGGAAAGATGTATATCTGTCCATAGGTCCTCTCGTATACCTGTAGATACGTCTGCAGTGGCCTCTGTGGCAACTGGGCATTCAGCAGACTGGCAGGTTTCAGGGACAAAGTATGAAAATACAATGAACCGCTGTGCATCCTGAGCGCGTATGGCAAATGGAGAGGGGGGATGCAACATGGTAGGTATAGGCCTCTGATTGGTGAAAGCCAGTGGTGGGAGGGAGTCAATACAGGGAGCCATGAACTCAGTGAGAGGACAGTTGCTCACATCTCACACATTCTGCGTGAGAAAAGAAACAGACATGATGAAAGTTATCACATTCAGTACATACATACATACATACTGTATGAGTCAGCACTACTTACTTATACATCACATATATATATATATATATATATATATATATATATATATATATATATATATATATATATATATATATAGTGTCCTCTAAGATGCTCTGCACCAGTCCGTCCCAACCCTTGGTCCCCTAGCCAATGGGCCAGCTAAGTGTAAAAATACATGCCCCACACCCAGCATAACATTTGACATTTTAGCCATTTATCAGACGCTTTTATCCAGAACGACTTATAGTTAGTTAGTGCATTCAACTTAAGGTAGCTAGGTGAGACAACCACATAATCCTGATATGAGCGTCTATGATAGAACGGTTGTTTATTTTTTATGACCAGACAACCATAAGAACTGAGGACATAAATTCACTGAAACAGACAGACACGATACAACACATTTAGACAAGAACAGTTATAAGCATTGCCATGGTGTAGCCTAATACAAAAAGAAATAAGGACAAAACATTGTTAGCTTACATTCCATGGCATATGGAACATTTTGCCCTTACAATAACTTATATTTGCTTTAATTTAATATTGTTAAATAGAACTCTTGTCGACTTTGTCAAAGTTGGTCTTGTTACCTCCTCAATCAGTCTTGGCATTTTCCTCGTCTTGAACCAAATCCTCTTCATCTTCTTCTACTGATCCTTCTGGATCTGCAAAACCAGAGCCAACCTGGCTCCCAGCTCCATCACGTAGTCTGTCTAGATCGCCCTTTCCTCCAACCGACACTCACCCCTCCTCTGTGTCAGCGTTGAACCCTCCATGTCTTCCTCTTAGCTAACAATAACTCTGGAAAATACACAACGTTGTAGTAAGTGGGTGTTGCTAACCAAATAATAATGCATCTCTTTACAATGTGCACACATTTTCTTCCCAGCTACTTACAATTAATCAAGTGAGAATCCTGATCCAGATATGTTTAGGCAATAGGCCTATCTGAATTACTAGTAAAAAGTTGGCTACTGGAAAAGCGACCAAGTTCAAATGAATCGATTTTGGCTGTTCTTATCATTTCGTGAACAATATCCTTCATGACATCATCATTGTGATGCAAGGCGTTGCCATGGCAGATGAAAAAGCACAACACAGACTTTAAAAAGCAAACTTCAGGGTCTTTCTGTACCTTACTATTGAGCCTTATTCAACCCCTCATGTAGCTCTACTCCATATTGGGCCTGTTTCTCACAAACCACACTAATCACTTCCATCATATCATTGAAAACACTGTGTTTTGGGTAGAAAATGACTCTATATCCATGCAGGACCTAACTTGTACAGTTTCATCTAATTTAAAAACCAAGGAGGTAAAAATGCCAGTCTTCTCTTTGAGTGCCCTTGAGTGCACCTCAATTTAAAGAGGTCTATCAATTCAACCATTTGAAATGGATGTCCATTCAATTAAGAACATATTATTCTTATTAGAAATGAATCAGCTACAAATTAGGTAGGCGTACTTGTTTTTTTACACAACCTACTCTTTTGGTACATATTTATTGAGATAATTGATTACAACATATGTTGGTGATTAACACAGAGAGAGGTTTTTTTCTGTCGTCAATAAAATGCATTAGCCATTAGGCTGGCTCACTACAATTGTAACATGACATCTCAGGTGTCAGGATGAAGCATTTTCTCACAAAAAGAGGACTCAAGCAAACTGTCTCTCTTCAACAGTTTCACTAGTCATGTTAGGTCTACTTAAAATGTCACATTCATTCACAAGTAATTTGAAAATAAGTTATACTACTGAAACACATTCACAATAAGTTATATTACAACCTACCTCTGAAGTAAGCAGTGTGTTCTCTCACTAATGAAATAGGACATTAATAATTTGTCAGTGGTTAGTTGAATCAGTCTCTTTGCACTGTTCAGTTTGTCTGTGCAACAGGTACCCTTCCAGAATCGGAATCTTGTGATGTCACAATGGAGTCCCCATTGCCATGGTTACCCACAGCAGCTTTCATGTGTTATCAAATGCTGGCACAATTTAGTTTATTTATTTTAGATTTTTTGTACCTATGCAGCACAGTCATACCTAATATATACAATGAATCCATATAACCTAATTTTTTATTAAAATAAAATGCTGTAACTCATGTAAAATGATTGACCATTCAAACGACATGTGTTTTGCCTAATTAAAAGTCTATATGTTTTAGATATCATAAATAGCAGCCAGGCTTACTTAGGTTGTTTGTTCGATCTCAGCCTACCACTAATGCCAATATTTTTCATCATCATCATCATCATCATCAATGAAATACATAGGCTACCTTACTACAGTAAAACAAGTCTTCCATAGTCTATGTCACCTCAGTAACAAAGTTCCAAAAAAGAAATGAGGGTTCAAGAAAACATCTCTCTTCAATGGCCTCAGCTATTAGCCATATGATCAACAAGGTCAACTGCAGCACTAAAATCAAGAAGCAGCTCATCCACAAGTTTATCTTGGTCAAGTGATCTGAGCCATTGATCGATTAAATCAACGAGAGCTGTTGCAGTCGAGTGATCCTTACGGTATCTTTACGGTACGCATGCTCATAGAGGGATAAAATTAGCTGGATGTGTAATTATATAGGCCCAAAAAATGTAATTGAAGAGTAGGTGTCATTGATGTTTAGCATTTAAGTTTAATAAATAATTAAATAAAGAAATCAATATCAGCTGACTATAGAAAAGTATTGTTTAAAATTATATTTGAACATTTTCTTATCCAAGTCTTTCCAGTTGATATAACCAAACAGACAACCTTTGTTGCTCAAGAGCGTCACACATTCCTCCATTCATTCTCTATCATATTCCCCTCCATCAAATTCCTCTATCATATTCCCTCCATCATATTCTCTCTATTATATTTCTCTCCATAATATTCCACTCCATCATAATACTCGCTATCATATTCCCTCTATCATATTCCTCTTTATTTTTACAGGGAATCCCAATTGAGACCAGTGTCTCTTTTTCAATGGTGCCCTGTGTTATATCAATTAACAATCCAAACAGCTTAAACAGATAAAATTACATACAGAGTAGAAAATATATAGAGCAAAATTATTAGACTTGAACACATACATTTCACAATGAACAGGTCTTGTATTTAACCAGTTGAGCTGACAACCATTTTGCACTGTTTCACTAGGGCTTTAGTCATCAATCTAGCAAGAGGGAAATATTTTATTAATGTAGTGGTGTCCCTCCCCCCAGGAAGCTACGACCTTTAGCTTTCACCTGGAATTGTTCATTGTTGTCTGAGAAAAAAAACACTTTCCAAACCAAATGATCTAGTACACAAGAAAAGTATAATACAACCTTCTTTACTACTTTGCCAAACATTTCATGACATTAGTGAGAGTCAAAATCTGTAAAATTTGTGAATGTCTAAATTAACATTTGGGCAATTTGACCAGTGTACATCACTCCTATAGACAATGAGAGATGGGCTATGTAAAGGTCTCGATTTTGTCGTTCTGAACAAATGTTTGACTTCCACACAAAATTACTTCTTGACTTATTTTAGGTTTAAGGAAGTGTGTAGGTTTAAACTATTGCTTTAAAGGGAAGAGAGGGGGAGGAGGAGAGAGCGCGAGAGATGGGGGGAGTGGGAGAAAGAGGGAAGGAGGGGGAGGAGGGGGAGGAGGGGGAGGAGGTGGAGGGCAGCTGTGTCCGACACACCATACTTACACCTGCAACAGGTAGGCCAGGGGGCGGGACCTGTAGGTGAGACTCATAACATGATAAGGGGGGCAGGTGAAGAAGGGGTGTTGCTGGAGTCAAGGAAGGGAGGGTGTTCCTACGAGCCCCCTGCCAGCGAGACGGGGAGCAGGGAGGAAGTCTGTCCATGGAGCATTTCTGGGTCATTGGGTCGCCTCCAATGAGATTAGATCACCCTCTACAATGTAAAGCACTTTGAGTACTGGGGGGTTCTCTGTATAAATCCAAGGTGAAACCTCCAGGGGCTAGCCTTCTCTACATTTACATTTACATTTTAGTCATTTAGCAGACGCTCTTAACCAGAGCGACTTACAGGAGCAATTAGGGTTAAGTGCCTTGCTCAAGGGCACATTAACGTCATTTAGCAGACGCTCTTAGCCAGAGCGACTCACAAATTGGTGCGTTCACCCTATAGCCAGTGGGATAACCACTTTACAATTTGGGGGGGGGGGGGGTTAGAAGGAATACTTTATCCTATCCCAGGTATTCCTTAAAGAGGTGGGGTTTCAAATGTCTCCGGAAGGTGGTGAGTGACTCCGCTGTCCTGGCGTCGTGAGGGAGCTTGTTCCACCATTGGGGTGCCAGAGCAGCGAACAGTTTTGACTGGGCTGAGCGGGAGCTGTGCTTCCGCAGAGGAAGGGGAGCCAGCAGGCCAGAGGTGGATGAACGCAATGTCCTCGTTTGGGTGTAGGGACTGATCAGAGCCTGAAGGTACAGAGGTGCCGTTCCCCTCACTGCTCCATAGGCAAGCACCATGGTCTTGTAGCGGATGCGAGCTTCAACTGGAAGCCAGTGGAGTGTGCGGAGGAGGGGGGTGACGTGAGAGAACTTGGGAAGGTTGAACACCAGACGGGCTGCGGCATTCTGGATGAGTTGTAGGGGTTTAATGGCACAGGCAGGGAGCCCAGCCAACAGCGAGTTGCAGTAGTCCAGACGGGAGATGACAAGTGCCTGGACCAGGACCTGCGCCGCTTCCTGTGTAAGGCAGGGTCGCACTCTCCGAATGTTGTAGAGCATGAACCTGCAGGAGCGGGTCACCGCCTTGATGTTGGCGGAGAACGACAGGGTGTTGTCCAGGGTCACGCCTAGGCTCTTCGCACTCTGGGAGGAGGACACAGCGGAGTTGTCAACCGTGATGGCGAGATCATGGAACGGGCAGTCCTTCCCCGGGAGGAAGAGCAGCTCCGTCTTGCCAGGGTTCAGCTTGAGGTGGTGATCCGTCATCCATACTGATATGTCTGCCAGACATGCAGAGATGCGATTCGCCACCTGGTTATCAGAAGGGGGAAAGGAGAAGATTAGTTGTGTATCGTCAGCGTAGCAATGATAGGAGAGACCATGTGAGGATATGACAGAGCCAAGTGACTTGGTGTATAGGGAGAAAAGGAGAGGGCCCAGAACCGATCCCTGGGGGACACCAGTGGTGAGAGCACGTGGTGCGGAGACAGCTTCCCGCCACGCCACTTGGTAGGAGCGACCGGTCAGGTAGGACGCAATCCAGGAGTGAGCCGCGCCGGAGATGCCCATCTCGGAGAGGGTGGAGAGGAGGATCTGATGGTTCACAGTATCAAAGGCAGCAGACAGGTCTAGAAGGACAAGAGCAGAGGAGAGAGAGTTAGCTTTAGCAGTGCGGAGAGTCTCCGTGACACAGAGAAGAGCAGTCTCAGTTGAATGACCAGTCCTGAAACCTGATTGGTTTGGATCAAGAAGGTAATTCTGAGAGAGATAGCAAGAGAGTTGGCTAAAGACGGCACGCTCAATAGTTTTGGAAAGAAAAGAAAGAAGGGATACTGGTCTGTAGTTGTTGACATCAGTGGGGTCGAGTGTTGGTTTTTTGAGAAGGGGAGCAACTCTCGCTCTCTTGAAGACGGAAGGGACATGGCCAGCGGTCAAGGATGAGTTGATCAGCGAGGTGAGGTAGGGGAGAAGGTCACCGGAGATGGTCTGGAGAAGGGAGGAGGGGATGGGGTCAAGCGGGCAGGTTGTTGGGCGGCCTGCAGTCACAAGTCGCAGGATTTTATCTGGAGAGAGAGGGGAGAAAGAAGTCAAAGCATAGGGTAGGGCAGTGTGAGCAGGACCAGCAGTGTTATTAGACTTAACAAACGAGGATCGGATGTCGTCAACCTTCTTTTCAAAGTGGTTGACGAAGTCATCCACAGAGAGAGAGGAGGGGGGGGGGGGGGGAGGAGGATTCAGGAGGGAGGAAAATGTGGCAAAGAGCTTCCTAGGGTTAGAGGCAGATGCTTGGAATTTAGAGTGGTAGAAGGTGGCCTTAGCAGCAGAAACAGATGAAGAAAATGTAGAGAGGAGGGAGTGAAAAGATGCCAGGTCGGTAGGGAGTTTAGTTTTCTTCCATTTCCGCTCCGCTGCCCGGAGCTCTGTTCTGTGAGCTCGCAGTGAGTCATCAAGCCACGGAGCTGGAGGGGAGGACCGAGCCGGCCGGGAGGATAGGGGACACAGAGAGTCAAAGGATGCAGAAAGGGAGGAGAGGAGGGTTGAGGAGGCAGAATCAGGAGATTGGAGGGAGAAAGATTGAGCAGAGGGAAGAGATGATAGGATGGAAGAGGAGAGAGTAGTGGGAGAGAGAGAGCGAAGGTTGCGGCGGCGCATTACCATCTGTGTAGGGGCAGAGTGAGTAGTGTGGGAGGAGAGCGAGAGAGAAAAGGAAACAAAGTAGTGGTCGGAGACTTGGAGGGGAGTTGCAGTGAGATTAGTAGAGGAGCAGCATCTAGTGAAGATGAGGTCAAGCGTATTGCCTGCCTTGTGAGTAGGGGGGGACGGTGAGAGGGTGAGGTCAAAAGAGGAGAGGAGTGGAAAGAAGGAGGCAGAGAGAAATGAGTCAAACGTGGACATAGGGAGGTTGAAATCCCCCAGAACTGTGAGGGGTGAGCCATCCTCAGGAAAGGAACTTATCAAGGCGTCAAGCTCGTTGATGAACTCTCCAAGGGAACCTGGAGGGCGATAGATGACAAGGATATTAAGCTTAAATGGGCTAGTGACTGTGACAGCATGGAATTCAAATGAGGAGATAGACAGATGGGTTAGGGGAAAAATTGAGAATGTCCACTTGGGAGAGATGAGGATTCCTGTACCACCACCCCTCTGACCAGATGCTCTCGGGGTATGCGAGAACACATGGTCAGACGAGGAGAGAGCAGTAGGAGTAGCCGTGTTTTCAGTGGTGATCCATGTTTCCGTCAGCGCCAGGAAGTCGAGGGACTGGAGGTTGGCATAGGCTGGGATGAAGTCAGCTTTGTTGGCAGCAGAACGGCAGTTCCAGAGGCTGCCTGCGACCTGGAACTCCAGGTGAGGGGTGCGTGCAGGGACCACCAGGTTAGAGAGGCAGCAGCCGCGCGGTGTTGTGCGTTGTTTGTGTAGCCTGTGCAGAGAGGAGAGAACAGGGATAGGCAGAGGCATAGTTGACAGGCTGTAGCAAATGGCTACAAAAATGCAGAGGAGATCGGAATGAAATGAGCTAAGCATCTGGGAGAGGAGAGAGGGGGGCCTCCCTCACCAAAAACTTCTACCTCAGAAACTATAACCTATAATAAATACTTCTAAATAAATACTTCTTCTAAACTCAGAAACTTGTTCAACCCACTTTATTCAGCTAGCCAACTATGACACCATAGCTGACTAGCATGCTAGCATCCAATAACACACAGTTTAACACACAGTTAAGCACCAATACTCACAACAAACCACCAATAGTGTGTTAACTAGCTAACCAGCATGCCAGCATCCAGTAACACACAGCCAAGCACAAACACTTGGTCACAGCAAACCACCAAAAGTGTGATAACACACTAAACAGATCATTCGTGTCTGTGTCAAGTTCCTTTCATGACGCAGCAATGATTCAACGTTGGCTAGCTAGGACAAGTATATTGTAATTAGCTACTACCGCACCGTTCGCTGGTCGTGCTGGGTAGCTAGCAATGGCCACTGTGTTGGCTTTGTTTGAAGAACGGCTAGCTAGCTAGCTTCGTGCTACACCCGGCACACAATGGCTACTGTGTTGACTCTGACTCTGTTCGAAAAAAACGGCTAATTAGCTCGCTTCGTGCTACAGCCGGCACGGCGGAAGACACTGCCAAGACACAGTAGCTACCCACGATACCTAGCTATGACGCCGTAGCTAACTAGCAAGCTAGCATCCATTAACACACAATTTAGCACCAATACTTGGTTACAACAAACTGCCAAGAGTGTGTTAGCACACTAAACAGATAATTCATGTCCGTGTCTAGTTCCTTACATAACGCAGAACGCAGCAAAAATTAAACGTTTGGCTAGTAGCACATTTAACAGTGGGAACAGCTAATCGTTACCAGTAGCTACCCGCTAGCTAGCTAGCCTCGTGCTTCGATACTAACCTACAATTACCTACGGAAACCTACAATAACAACAAAACTAGCCTATGATAAATACAATGCCTAACTACAACTAACTACCAACCTACGATCTAATACATGGTTAAGCTTTACTCAACACCATATGGGAAGCTCTCCACCGTTGCTAATCGTTGCTAATCGTTACCAGTAGCTACCCGCTAGCTAGCTAGCCTCGTGCTTCAATACTAGCCTACAATAACCTACGGAAACCTACAATAACAACAATACTAACCTATAATAAATACAATACCTAACTACAACTAACTACCAACCTACGATCTAATACATGGTTAAGCTATACTCAACACCAAATGAGAAGTTTGCTTACCTCCAGCTAGAGAGCTAGAGAAAAACACGTCCTCTCCCGACTGCTGCTCTGGGCTGCCTGCGAAAGGTGCTCCTCTGTGGGAAAGAGGAGAGAACAAGAGGCCCCAGAAGAGATCTCCTTATGGTAGTGATGGACAGATCAACTCTCCTTGTTATCTTCCACCTCTTCCTCTTCCTCTTGCTCGGCCTTCTCCCTCCTTTCCTTCTTACAGTCTTACAGTCCTTCTTACAGTCATTTTCTCCCTTTCCTCCTTCCTCTCCTCCCTCTTTCTCTTCCTCTACCTTCCTCTCCCTCCTTCCCTCTTGGTAAACCTTGTTTAGTCGAGCCAGATTGTGGATAGCTAGCCATGGTTTAGACCACTGTCGCTGTCTGGGTGGGGGGATACAGGACTGGTCCACTGGACTCAGCTCACATGGGGAGAACCTGCTGCTGCTGCCACTCCCCCTCTTACCTGGGATGAGATCACGTTTGGAGGAAACCTGGCACCATCCCTACGGTGAAGCATGGTGGTGGCAGCATCATGCTCCGGGGAGGATTTTCAGGGACAGGGACTGGGAACACGCCCCATTCACATCGACGGGGCTGTAGTGGAGCAGGTCGAGAGTTTCAAGTTCCTTGGTGTCCACATCACCAACAAACTATCATGGTTCAAACACACCAAGACAGTCGTGAAGAGAGCACGACAACGCCTTTTCCACCTCAGGAGACTGAAAAGATTTGGCATTGGTCCCAAGATCCTCAAAAAGTTCTACAGCTGCACCATCGAGAGCTTCCTGACCAGTTGCATCACCGCCTGGTATGGCAACTGCTCGGCATCCGACCGTAAGGCGCTACAGAGGGTAGTGCGTACGGCCCATTACATCACTGGAGCCAAGCTTCCTGCCATCCAGGACCTATATACTTGGAGGTGTAAGAGGGAGGCCCAAAAAATTGACAAAGACTCCAGTCACCCAAGTCATAGACTGTTCTCTCTGCTACCGCACAGCAAGCGGTACCAGAATGCCAAGTCTAGGTCCAAAAGGCTCCTAAACAGCTTCTATCCCCAATTCATAAGACTGCTGAACAATTAATCAAATGGCCACCCGGACTATTTACATTGACACCTCCCCCCTTTGTTTTTACACTGGTAATAGGAATCTGGATCGGTTTCCTTTTCTTTTTACCTTGCTTAATCTCATTGGAGGCGACCCAATGACCCAGAAATGCTCCATGGACAGACTTCCTCCCTGCTCCCCGTCTCGCTGGCAGGGGGCTCGTAGGAACACCCTCCCTTCCTTGACTCCAGCAACACCCCTTCTTCACCTGCCCCCCTTATCATGTTATGAGTCTCACCTACAGGTCCCGCCCCCTGGCCTACCTGTTGCAGGTGAAAGTATGGTGTGTCGGACACAGCTGCCCTCCACCTCCTCCCCCTCCTCCCCCTCCTCCCCCTCCTCCCCCTCCTTCCCTCTTTCTCCCACGCCCCCCATCTCTCGCGCTCTCTCCTCCTCCCCCTCTCTTCCCTTTAAAGCAATAGTTTAAACCTACACACTTCCTTAAACCTAAAATAAGTCAAGAAGTAATTTTGTGTGGAAGTCAAACATTTGTTCAGAACGACAAAATCGAGACCCTTACATAGCCCATCTCTCATTGTCTATAGGAGTGATGTACACTGGTCAAATTGCCCAAATGTTAATTTAGACATTCACAAATTTTACAGATTTTGACTCTCACTAATGTCATGAAATGTTTGGCAAAGTAGTAAAGAAGGTTGTATTATACTTTTCTTGTGTACTAGATCATATGGTTTGGAAAGTGTTTTTTTTCTCAGACATAAATGAACAATTCCAGGTGAAAGCTAAAGGTCGTAGCTTCCTGGGGGGAGGGACACCACTACATTAATAAAATATTTCCCTCTTGCTAGATTGATGACTAAAGCCCTAGTGAAACAGTGCAAAATGGTTGTCAGCTCAACTGGTTAAATACAAGACCTGTTCATTGTGAAATGTATGTGTTCAAGTCTAATAATTTTGCTCTATATATTTTCTACTCTGTATGTAATTTTATCTGTTTAAGCTGTTTGGATTGTTAATTGATATAACACAGGGCACCATTGAAAAAGAGACACTGGTCTCAATTGGGATTCCCTGTAAAAATAAAGAGGAATATGATAGAGGGAATATGATAGCGAGTATTATGATGGAGTGGAATATGATGGAGAGAAATATAATAGAGAGAATATGATGGAGGGAATATGATAGAGGAATTTGATGGAGGGGAATATGATAGAGAATGAATGGAGGAATGTGTGACGCTCTTGAGCAACAAAGGTTGTCTGTTTGGTTATATCAACTGGAAAGACACGGATAAGAAAATGTTCAAACATAATTTTAAACAATACTTTTCTATAGTCAGCTGATATTGATTTCTTTATTTAATTATTTATTAAACTTAAATGCTAAACATCAATGACACCTACTCTTCAATTACATTTTTTGGGCCTATATAATTACACATCCAGCTAATTTTATCCCTCTATGAGCATGCGTACCGTAAAGATACCGCAAGGATCACTCGACTGCAACAGCTCTCGTTGATTTAATCGATCAATGGCTCAGATCACTTGACCAAGATAAACTTGTGGATGAGCTGCTTCTTGATTTTAGTGCTGCAGTTGACCTTGTTGATCATATGGCTAATAGCTGAGGCCATTGAAGAGAGATGTTTTCTTGAACCCTCATTTCTTTTTTGGAACTTTGTTACTGAGGTGACATAGACTATGGAAGACTTGTTTTACTGTAGTAAGGTAGCCTATGTATTTCATTGATGATGATGATGATGATGATGATGAAAAATATTGGCATTAGTGGTAGGCTG
Source organism: Coregonus lavaretus (assembly GCF_964263955.1). NCBI lineage: Eukaryota > Metazoa > Chordata > Actinopteri > Salmoniformes > Salmonidae > Coregonus > Coregonus lavaretus. The sequence goes on from NC_140025.1 coordinate 13,868,675, forward strand.
AGATCGAACAAACAACCTAAGTAAGCCTGGCTGCTATTTATGATATCTAAAACATATAGACTTTTAATTAGGCAAAACACATGTCGTTTGAATGGTCAACCATTTTACATGAGTTACAGCATTTTATTTTAATAAAAAATTAGGTTATATGGATTCATTGTATATATTAGGTATGACTGTGCTGCATAGGTACAAAAAATCTAAAATAAATAAACTAAATTGTGCCAGCATTTGATAACACATGAAAGCTGCTGTGGGTAACCATGGCAATGGGGACTCCATTGTGACATCACAAGATTCCGATTCTGGAAGGTTACCTGTTGCACAGACAAACTGAACAGTGCAAAGAGACTGATTCAACTAACCACTGACAAATTATTAATGTCCTATTTCATTAGTGAGAGAACACACTGCTTACTTCAGAGGTAGGTTGTAATATAACTTATTGTGAATGTGTTTCAGTAGTATAACTTATTTTCAAATTACTTGTGTATGAATGTGACATTTTAAGTAGACCTAACATGACTAGTGAAACTGTTGAAGAGAGATAGTTTGCTTGAGTCCTCTTTTTGTGAGAAAATGCTTCATCCTGACACCTGAGATGTCATGTTACAATTGTAGTGAGCCAGCCTAATGGCTAATGCATTCTATTGATGACAGAAAAAAAACCTCTCTCTGTGTTAATCACCAACATATGTTGTAATCAATTATCTCAATAAATATGTACCAAAAGAGTAGGTTGTGTAAAAAAACAAGTACGCCTACCTAATTTGTAGCTGATTCATTTCTAATAAGAATAATATGTTCTTAATTGACTGGACATCCATTTCAAATGGTTGAATTGATAGACCTCTTTAAATTGAGGTGCACTCAAGGGCACTCAAAGAGAAGACTGGCATTTTTACCTCCTTGGTTTTTAAAATAGATGAAACTGTACAAGTTAGGTCCTGCATGGATATAGAGTCATTTTCTACCCAAAACACAGTGTTTTCAATGATATGATGGAAGTGATTAGTGTGGTTTGTGAGAACCAGGCCCAATATGGAGTAGAGCTACATGAGGGGTTGAATAAGGCTCAATAGTAAGGTACAGAAAGACCCTGAAGTTTGCTTTTTAAAGTCTGTGTTGTGCTTTTTCATCTGCCATGGCAACGCCTTGCATCACAATGATGATGTCATGAAGGATATTGTTCACGAAATGATAAGAACAGCCAAAATCGATTCATTTGAACTTGGTCGCTTTTCCAGTAGCCAACTTTTTACTAGTAATTCAGATAGGCCTATTGCCTAAACATATCTGGATCAGGATTCTCACTTGATTAATTGTAAGTAGCTGGGAAGAAAACGTGTGCACATTGTAAAGAGATGCATTATTATTTGGTTTGCAACACCCACTTACTACAACATTGTGTATTTTCCAGAGTTATTGTTAGCTAAGAGGAAGACATGGAGGGTTCAACGCTGACACAGAGGAGGGGTGAGTGTCGGTTGGAGGAAAGGGCGATCTAGACAGACTACGTGATGGAGCTGGGAGCCAGGTTGGCTCTGGTTTTGCAGATCCAGAAGGATCAGGAGAAGAAGATGAAGAGGATTTGGTTCAAGACGAGGAAAATGCCAAGACTGATTGAGGAGGTAACAAGACCAACTTTGACAAAGTCGACAAGAGTTCTGTTTAACAATATTAATTAAAGCAAATATAAGTTATTGTAAGGGCAAAATGTTCCATATGCCATGGAATGTAAGCTAACAATGTTTTGTCCTTATTTCTTTTTGTATTAGGCTACACCATGGCAATGCTTATAACTGTTATTGTCTAAATGTGTTGTATCGTGTCTGTCTGTTTCAGTGAATTTATGTCCTCAGTTCTTATGGTTGTCTGGTCATAAAAAATAAACAACCGTTCTATCATAGACGCTCATATCAGGATTATGTGGTTGTCTCACCTAGCTACCTTAAGTTGAATGCACTAACTAACTATAAGTTGTTCTGGATAAAAGCGTCTGATAAATGGCTAAAATGTCAAATGTTATGCTGGGTGTGGGGCATGTATTTTTACACTTAGCTGGCCCATTGGCTAGGGGACCAAGGGTTGGGACAGACTGGTGCAGAGCATCTTAGAGGACACTATATATATATATATATATATATATATATATGATGTATAAGTAAGTAGTGCTGACTCATACAGTATGTATGTATGTACTGAATGTGATCACTTTCATCATGTCTGTTTCTTTTCTCACGCAGAATGTGTGAGAGGTGAGCAACTGTCCTCTCACTGAGTTCATGGCTCCCTGTATTGACTCCCTCCCACCACTGGCTTTCACCAATCAGAGGCCTATACCTACCATGTTGCATCCCCCCTCTCCATTTGCCATACGCGCTCAGGATGCACAGCGGTTCATTGTATTTTCATACTTTGTCCCTGAAACCTGCCAGTCTGCTGAATGCCCAGTTGCCACAGAGGCCACTGCAGATGTATCTACAGGTATACGAGAGGACCTATGGACAGATATACATCTTTCCTCAATGCTGCATCGATACCTGCCACACTTCTTTGACGAAGACTCCATGCAGCCACATCAGGCAGTAGAGGGCACCACTGAGGTCTCAGTTGCTCCAGTGGCAATATCTAATGTTGAGGAAGAGGACAGATTCTATCATTACTCCCTCCCACCCCTGGCTCAGCGGTTCATTGGCAATTCATTCAATTTCCTCGAAACCTCTAAGCCTGCTGTTTCAGCCACAGAGTGCCCAGTTGCCACAGAGACCACTGCTACCACAGCCACTGTCAAGGGAGAGAATCGATGGGCAGCTAGAAGTCTTCCTTCAGTGCTGCCTACATGCCTGCCAACAGTCTTTGACGATGACTTCATGCCATCAGAGCAGACAGTAGAGGATACCTATGAGGTCTCAGTTGCTACAGAGACCACTGCAGGCACAGCTACTGTTGATTTTGGAGTGTACAGATCAGCAGCTAAATGCCCTGTCCCAATGCTGCCTCCAAGTCTGCCACTTGTCTTTGAAGTTGACTACAAACTGCCAGGGGAGGCAGTAGAGGACACCACCAAGTGTCCAGTTATCAGTGAAACAAACAATGATGTGTCCACTCACCTCAAAGAGGACATGGCAGCTGATCAAAGCCCTCCTGACCCTGCAGCACTGCCTCCAAGCTCGCCATGTATCCGAGATTCTGACCACAAACTGACAGAGGAGACAAAAGAGGATGCCACCGAGTCCTCCGTTACCACAGCGATCACTGCAGGCACATCCATTGTCCAGGGAGAGAACCTGTTGGGTGATAAAAGCCCGGCTCCAATGCTGCCTTCAAAGTTGCCACACATTCTAGACAATGGCCACAAGCAGCCAGAGGAGGCAGTAGAGGACACCACCAAGAGTCAAGTGTCCAGGGAAGCGGCCGTTTCCGTCTCCACTGTCCACACTCTGCCAGGGGAGGCAGTAGAGGACACCAACAAGTGTCCAGTTGCCAGGGAAGCAGCAGTTTCTGTGTCCACTGTCCACACGGAGGAGTGTTTGGCTGATAAAAGTCCTCCTGCACCTGCAACACTGCCTCTAATCCTGACCTGCACCCACAACAATGACCACAAACCGCTATGGAAGACAGTTGAGTGCACTACAAAGTGCTCAGTCGACACAGAGGCAACTGTTGCTATTTACACCTGGGATGATAAAAGTCCTCCCGGTCTGCAATGCATTCACAACAACAATGACCACAAGTAGCCAGAGGAGACAGTTGAGGACACCACATAGTGCTCAGTTAACACAGAGGCAAGTGCAGTTGCATCCACTGTCAAGAGAGAGGAACTGATGAGTGATAAAAGCCCTGTCCTAGCACTTCCTCCAAGCCTGGCATGCATCCATGACAAGGACCACAAGCAGCCAGAGCAGAAAGGGAAGGGCACTAGTGAAGAGGTGGATCGCTGCCCTCATGCTCACCAGCTGGTCCCAGATGCTAACTTAACTCTGGCAACCCCTCTGCTCTGCATGGCCACTAAGACGCCTGTTAGAGTGAGAGCCTCCATATGCAGGTCAGAGGATGAGGAACCCAGGCCCTGGACGCTGAAAAAGGCAAATGTAGGTGTCCTATTTTACACTTCTACTCTACAGGGTTGGGGGTCTGTTCCATTTCAATTCAAAGCATTGAATTAAGTACTTCCTGAATTGACTGGAATTGAAATTGAATTGACCCCAACCCTGCTAATCTATGCTCATAGTATAAAACATCACCCCTTACTAGGGTTAACATTTGTATTACGTTTGGTGTGGACCCAGGAAGAACATCTATGGCTATTACAAAATCGGTTTGGGATACAAATAAACAAGTTACCTCAATTACTGTCCTCTAAATTGTGTGCCCCATGAGGCCATCAATGTATGTTGATCACTCAAATGTGTATTGAATGTGCCACATTGGAACAATATTACATCTAGAGTCAATGTCTTCCTGTTAGGATTATTGGACAGGCATTGACATTGAGAGTGAAGAGAGGAGCGTCAAGGAGGAGGTGAGCCCGAGGGAGGGTTTGAAGAGTGAGGCGGACCGTGCCCATTCCAAGAGCTCCAATGGGACGGTTTCATCAGAGAGAGCAGAGACCATCCTGGGAAGAGTGGGCTTTCTGGCCATGAACCTCAAGCAGAAAGTCACATTTTTAAAGATGGAGGAAAAAGAGAAAAATAAGGAACTGAATAAGAAGTTGAAAGATGACGAGAAAGGTCTCTTGCCTCGAGGTTGTCGGGAGAGGTTGTGTTTTCTCTAGCAGGAGATAAGCTGGCTTCTTATATGTTGTTGAGTAAAGCTTAAACCATGTATTTAGATTGTATGTAGGTATTGTAGTCAGGTATTATAGGTAGTTTACTTAGGTAGTTATTGTAGGTTATTGTAGGTAATTATTGTAGGTAAGTATTCTATTCGGTGGACCCCGGCGAAGCACGAGTGCTAGCTAACCCACCACTTGGACCAACAAAGCTAGCTAGCTAGCGGGTAGCTACTGGTAACTTTTAGCAACTGTGGTTAGTTGTTTCCAATGTTATTTCACGCTTAAGAGTACCTGTAATTGAGCCAGCTAGCTACCGACCATTCAGCTGTTCTTCTAACCTCATTATCCGAGGCATTAACGTTAGATGGTTGGTGGCTGCTGTACTTAATTACAGCTACTGATTGCAGCCTGCCACCCAGTTAGCTGGCAAAATATGATTAGACAAATAATAATATTTATTTGAATGATACAGTATGTTACTATATTTAAATTAAAATGAAATGTTTTTGTAATTATAACATTTTACGAAATGTAAAAAGAAAACTTTAAAAAAAAATAATAATAACAAAAGCAAGGTAAAAAGAAAAGGAAACCGATCCAGATTCCTATTACCAGTGTAAAAACAAAGGGGGGAGGTGTCAATGTAAATAGTCCGGGTGGCCATTTGATTAATTGTTCAGCTGTCTTATGAATTGGGGAGAGAAGCTGTTAAGGAGCCTTTTGGACCTAGACTTGGCACTCTGGTACCGCTTGCTGTGCGGTAGCAGAGAGAACAGTCTATGACTTGGGTGACTGGAGTCTTTGTCAATTTTTTGGGCCTCCCTCTTACACCTCCAAGTATATAGGTCCTGGATGGCAGGGAGCTTGGCTCCAGTGATGTACTGGGCCGTACGCACTACCCTCTGTAGCGCCTTACGGTCGGATGCCGAGCAGTTGCCATACCAGGCGGTGATGCAACTGGTCAGGAAGCTCTCGATGGTGCAGCTGTAGAACTTTTTGAGGATCTTGGGACCAATGCCAAATCTTTTCAGTCTCCTGAGGTGGAAAAGGCGTTGTCGTGCCCTCTTCACGACTGTCTTGGTGTGTTTGAACCATGATAGTTTGTTGGTGATGTGGACACCAAGGAACTTGAAACTCTCGACCTGCTCCACTACAGCCCCGTCGATGTGAATGGGGCGTGTTCCCAGTCCCTGTCCCTGAAAATCCTCCCCGGAGCATGATGCTGCCACCACCATGCTTCACCGTAGGGATGGTGCCAGGTTTCCTCCAAACGTGATCTCATCCCAGGTAAGAGGGGGAGTGCCAGCAGCAGCAGGTTCTCCCCATGTGAGCTGAGTCCAGTGGACCAGTCCTGTATCCCCCCACCCAGACAGCGACAGTGGTCTAAACCATGGCTAGCTATCCACAATCTGGCTCGACTAAACAAGGTTTACCAAGAGGGAAGGAGGGAGAGGAAGGTAGAGGAAGAGAAAGAGGGAGGAGAGGAAGGAGGAAAGGGAGAAAATGACTGTAAGAAGGACTGTAAGACTGTAAGAAGGAAAGGAGGGAGAAGGCCGAGCAAGAGGAAGAGGAAGAGGTGGAAGATAACAAGGAGAGTTGATCTGTCCATCACTACCATAAGGAGATCTCTTCTGGGGCCTCTTGTTCTCTCCTCTTTCCCACAGAGGAGCACCTTTCGCAGGCAGCCCAGAGCAGACTCTCCGCTGAGAGAAGGCTAGCCCCTGGAGGTTTCACCTTGGATTTATACAGAGAACCCCCCAGTACTCAAACTGCTTTACATTGTAGAGGGTGATCTAATCTCATTGGAGGCGACCCAATGACCCAGAAATGCTCCATGGACAGACTTCCTCCCTGCTCCCCGTCTCGCTGGCAGGGGGCTCGTAGGAACACCCTCCCTTCCTTGACTCCAGCAACACCCCTTCTTCACCTGCCCCCCTTATCATGTTATGAGTCTCACCTACAGGTCCCGCCCCCTGGCCTACCTGTTGCAGGTGTAAGTATGGTGTGTCGGACACAGCTGCCCTCCACCTTCTCCCCCTCCTCCCCCTCCTTCCCTCTTTCTCCCACTCCCCCCATCTCTCGCGCTCTCTCCTCCTCCCCCTCTCTTCCCTTTAAAGCAATAGTTTAAACCTACACACTTCCTTAAACCTAAAATAAGTCAAGAAGTAATTTTGTGTGGAAGTCAAACATTTGTTCAGAACGACAAAATCGAGACCTTTACATAGCCCATCTCTCATTGTCTATAGGATTGATGTACACTGGTCAAATTGCCCAAATGTTAATTTAGACATTCACAAATTTTACAGATTTTGACTCTCACTAATGTCATGAAATGTTTGGCAAAGTAGTAAAGAAGGTTGTATTATACTTTTCTTGTGTACTAGATCATATGGTTTGGAAAGTGTTTTTTTTCTCAGACATAAATGAACAATTCCAGGTGAAAGCTAAAGGTCGTAGCTTCCTGGGGGGAGGGACACCACTACATTAATAAAATATTTCCCTCTTGCTAGATTGATGACTAAAGCCCTAGTGAAACAGTGCAAAATGGTTGTCAGCTCAACTGGTTAAATACAAGACCTGTTCATTGTGAAATGTATGTGTTCAAGTCTAATAATTTTGCTCTATATATTTTCTACTCTGTATGTAATTTTATCTGTTTAAGCTGTTTGGATTGTTAATTGATATAACACAGGGCACCATTGAAAAAGAGACACTGGTCTCAATTGGGATTCCCTGTAAAAATAAAGAGGAATATGATAGAGGGAATATGATAGCGAGTATTATGATGGAGTGGAATATGATGGAGAGAAATATAATAGAGAGAATATGATGGAGGGAATATGATAGAGGAATTTGATGGAGGGGAATATGATAGAGAATGAATGGAGGAATGTGTGACGCTCTTGAGCAACAAAGGTTGTCTGTTTGGTTATATCAACTGGAAAGACACGGATAAGAAAATGTTCAAACATAATTTTAAACAATACTTTTCTATAGTCAGCTGATATTGATTTCTTTATTTAATTATTTATTAAACTTAAATGCTAAACATCAATGACACCTACTCTTCAATTACATTTTTTGGGCCTATATAATTACACATCCAGCTAATTTTATCCCTCTATGAGCATGCGTACCGTAAAGATACCGTAAGGATCACTCGACTGCAACAGCTCTCGTTGATTTAATCGATCAATGGCTCAGATCACTTGACCAAGATAAACTTGTGGATGAGCTGCTTCTTGATTTTAGTGCTGCAGTTGACCTTGTTGATCATATGGCTAATAGCTGAGGCCATTGAAGAGAGATGTTTTCTTGAACCCTCATTTCTTTTTTGGAACTTTGTTACTGAGGTGACATAGACTATGGAAGACTTGTTTTACTGTAGTAAGGTAGCCTATGTATTTCATTGATGATGATGATGATGATGATGAAAAATATTGGCATTAGTGGTAGGCTGAGATCGAACAAACAACCTAAGTAAGCCTGGCTGCTATTTATGATATCTAAAACATATAGACTTTTAATTAGGCAAAACACATGTCGTTTGAATGGTCAACCATTTTACATGAGTTACAGCATTTTATTTTAATAAAAAATTAGGTTATATGGATTCATTGTATATATTAGGTATGACTGTGCTGCATAGGTACAAAAAATCTAAAATAAATAAACTAAATTGTGCCAGCATTTGATAACACATGAAAGCTGCTGTGGGTAACCATGGCAATGGGGACTCCATTGTGACATCACAAGATTCCGATTCTGGAAGGTTACCTGTTGCACAGACAAACTGAACAGTGCAAAGAGACTGATTCAACTAACCACTGACAAATCATTAATGTCCTATTTCATTAGTGAGAGAACACACTGCTTACTTCAGAGGTAGGTTGTAATATAACTTATTGTGAATGTGTTTCAGTAGTATAACTTATTTTCAAATTACTTGTGTATGAATGTGACATTTTAAGTAGACCTAACATGACTAGTGAAACTGTTGAAGAGAGATAGTTTGCTTGAGTCCTCTTTTTGTGAGAAAATGCTTCATCCTGACACCTGAGATGTCATGCCACGGTGGATAGCTGTTTCCAATGTTATTCACGCTTAAGAGTACCTGTAATTAAGCCAGCTAGCTTTCTACCATTTCAGCCGTTTTTCTAACTTCATTATCTGAGGCATCAGCGTTAGGTAGTTAGTACCTACTGTACTTAATTACACCTACTGATTGCAGAAGACAAATATCAGCTGGCGTCGGGTAAGTTTGGCTTTGTACATAGCTTGGGCTTTGTCGAGTAAGGCTTAATTATGTATTTAGAACGTAGTTGGTTATTGTAAGTAGGCATTGCGGGCTGTTGTGGATAGTTATTGTAGGTTAGCATTATATTCGGCTATGCCGGGGATTAGCACGAAGCTAGCCAGCTAGCTAGCCGTGTCTCATACAAAGTCAACACAGTAGCCAATCACGACTAGCTAACTGTACCGCAGCAGCTAAATACAATATATTTGTACTAGCTAGCCAACGTTTAATTATTGCTGCGTTATGATAGGAACTAGACACAGACACGAATTATCTGTTTAGCGTGTTAAAACACTATCGGTCGTTTGTTGTTACCAAGTATTGGTGCTAAACTGTGTGTTATTGGATGCTAGCATGCTTGTTGGCTAAAGCGTCATAGCTAGGCACCGTGGGCTGTTTTGGGTGGCTATTGTAGGTAGCACGTAGCTAGCTAGCCGTTTTCCAAACAAAGTCAACACAGTAGCCATTGCTAGTTAGCCAACATGACCAGCCAACTGTACTGTAGCTGCTAAATACAATATATTTGTGCTAGCTAGCCAACGTAATTCGTTAACACACAAATTATCTGTTTAGTGTGTTAGCTCACTACTGTTAGTTTGTTGTAACCAAGTATTGGTGCTAAACTGTGTGTTATTGGATGCTAGCATGCTAGTCAGCAATGGTGCCATTGGTGCTAAACTGTGTGTTATTGGATGCTAGCATGCTAGTCAGCAATGGTGCCATTGGTGCTAAACTGTGTGTTATTGGATGCTAGCATGCTAGTCAGCCATGGTGTCATATTTAGCTAGCTGAACAAAGCAAGTTGAGTCTATTCCTTGAAACATTGAACTGCTGTAGTTCACAACAATTCTAATTTCTAAAAGTGGAAGTTGGGAGAGTTTTTATCTGGATGGTTCAGTGAAACAATTATAGTTTCTGAGGTGTAAGTTTTGGCGAGGGAGGCCCTACTCACTCCTTTTCCTGATGTTTAATTCATTTCATTCCGATCTCCTCTGCATTATTGTAGCCATTTGCTACAGCCTGTCAACTATGCCTCTGCCTATCCCTGTTCTCTCCTCTCCGCACAGGCCACACAAACGCCTCACACCGCGTGGCTGCTGCCTCTCTAACCTGGTGGTCCCTGCACGCACCCCACACCTGGAGTTCCAGGTCTCAGGCAGCCTCTGGAACTGCCGTTCTGCTGCCAACAAAGCTGACTTCATCCCAGCCTATGCTAACCTCCATTCCCTCGACTTCCTGGCGCTGACGGAAACATGGATTACCACTGAAAACACTGCTACTCCTACTGCTCTCTCCTCGTCTGACCATGTGTTCTCGCATACCCCGAGAGCATCTGGTCAGAGGGGTGGTGGCACAGGAATCCTCATCTCTCCCAAGTGGACATTCTCAATTTTTCCCCTAACCCATCTGTCTATCTCCTCATTTGAATTCCATGCTGTCACAGTCACTAGCCCATCTAAGCTTAATATCCTTGTCATCTATCGCCCTCCAGGTTCCCTTGGAGAGTTCATCAATGAGCTTGACGCCTTGATAAGCTCCTTTCCTGAGGATGGCTCACCCCTCACAGTTTTGGGGGATTTCAACCTCCCTACGTCTACATTTGACTCATTTCTCTCTGCCTCCTTCTTTCCACTCCTCTCCTCTTTTGACCTCACCCTCTCACCGTCCCTCCCTACTCACAAGGCAGGCAATACGCTTGACCTCATCTTTACTAGATGCTGCTCTTCTACTAATCTCACTGCAACTCCCCTCCATGTCTCCGACCACTACTTTGTGTCCTTTTCTCTCTCGCTCTCCTCCAACACTACTCACTCTGCCCCTACACAGATGGTAATGCGCCGCCGCAACCTTCGCTCTCTCTCTCCCACTACTCTCTCCTCTTCCATCCTATCATCACTTCCCTCTGCTCAATCCTTCTCCCTCCAATCTCCTGATTCTGCCTCCTCAACCCTCCTCTCCTCCCTTTCTGCATCCTTTGACTCTCTGTGTCCCCTATCCTCCCGGCCGGCTCGGTCCTCCCCTCCAGCTCCGTGGCTTGATGACTCATTGCGAGCTCACAGAACAGAGCTCCGGGCAGCGGAGCGGAAATGGAAGAAAACTAAACTCCCTGCCGACCTGGCATCTTTTCACTCCCTCCTCTCTACATTTTCTTCATCTGTTTCTGCTGCTAAGGCACTTTCTACCACTCTAAATTCCAAGCATCTGCCTCTAACCCTAGGAAGCTCTTTGCCACATTCTCCTCCCTGCTGAATCCCCCCCCCCCCTCCCCCCCTCCTCTCTCTCGGTGGATGACTTCGTCAACCACTTTGAAAAGAAGGTTGACGACATCCGATCCTCGTTTGTTAAGTCTAATGACACTGCTGGTCCTACTCACACTGCCCTACCCTATGCTTTGACTTCTTTCTCCCCTCTCTCTCCAGATAAAATCCTGCGACTTGTGACTGCAGGCCGCCCAACAACCTGCCCGCTTGACCCCATCCCCTCCTCTCTTCTCCAGACCATCTCCGGTGACCTTCTCCCCTACCTCACCTCGCTGATCAACTCATCCTTGACCGCTGGCTACTGTACTCATATCCTTCCATATCCTTTTCTGTACATAATGCCCTGAATCTTTTCTACAACGCCCGGAGAACTGCCCCCTTTATTCTATGTACCCAACGCACTAGAAGACCAGTTCTTAAAGCCTTTAGTCGTATCCTTATTCTACTCCTCCTCTGTTCCTCTGGTGATGTAGAGGCTAACCCAGGCCCTGCAGCCCCCAGTATCACTCCTACTCCCCAGGAGCTATCATTTATTGACTTCTGTAACCGTAAAAGTCTTGGTTTTCTGCACATAAATATCAGAAGCCTCCTTCCTAAGTTTGAGTTATTCACTGCGTTAGCACACTCCGCCAACCCTGATGTTCTAGCAGTGTCTGAATCCTGGCTTAGGAAGGCCACCAAAAATTCTGAAATTTCCATCCCCAACTATAACATTTTCCGTCTAGATAGAACTGCCAAAGGGGGTGGAGTTGCAATCTACTGTAGAGATAGCCTGCAGAGCTCCATCATACTATCCAGGTCTGTGCCCAAACAGTTTGAGCTTTTAGTTCTAAAAATCCACCTTTCCAGAAATAAATCTCTCACTGTTGCCGCTTGCTACAGACCCCCCTCAGCCCCCAGCTGTGCCCTGGACACCATATGTGAACTGATTGCCCCCCATCTATCCTCAGAGTTCGTACTGCTTGGTGACCTAAATTGGGATATGCTTAATACCCCAGCCATCCTACAATCCAAGCTAGATGCCCTCAACCTCACGCAAATTATCAACGAACCTACCAGGTACAACCCTAAATCCGTAAACATGGGTACCCTCATAGATATCATCCTGACTAACTTACCCTCTAAATACACCTCCGCTGTCTTCAACCAGGATCTCAGCGATCACTGCCTTATTGCCTGCGTCCGTAACGGGTCCGCGGTCAAACGACCACCCCTCATCACTGTCAAACGCTCCCAAAAACACTTCAGCGAGCAGGCCTTCCTAATTGACCTGGCCCAGGTATCCTGGATGGATATAGATCTCATTCCGTCAGTAGAGGATGCCTGGTTGTTCTTTAAAAGTAATTTCCTCTCAATCTTAAATAGACATGCCCCATTCAAAAAATACAGAACTAAGAACAGATATAGCCCCTGGTTCTCCTCAGACTTGACTGCCCTTGACCAGCACAAAAACATCCTGTGGCGTACTGCATTAGCATCAAATAGCCCCCGTGATATGCAACTTTTCAGGGAAGTTAGGAACCAATACACACAAGCAGTTAGGAAAGCAAAGGCTAACTTTTTCAAACAGAAATTTGCATCCTGTAGCACTAACTCCAAAAAGTTTTGGGACACTGTAAAGTCCATGGAAAATAAGAGCACTTCCTCCCAGCTGCCCACTGCACTGAGGCTAGGAAACACTATCACCACCGATAAATCTACAATAATCGAGAATTTCAACAAGCATTTTGCTACGGCTGGCCATGCTTTCCACCTGGCTACCACTACCCCGGCCACCAGCTCTGCACCCTCCGCTGCAACTTGCCCATGCCCCCCCCGCTTCTCCTTCACACAAATCCAGACAGCTGATGTTCTAAAAGAGCTGCAAAATCTGGACCCCTACAAATCATCTGGACTAGACAATCTGGACCCTGTCTTTCTAAAACTAGCCGCCGAAATTGTCGCAACCCCTATTACTAGCCTGTTCAACCTCTCTTTCGTAACGTCTGAGATCCCCAGAGATTGGAAAGCTGCCGCGGTCATCCCCCTCTTCAAAGGGGGTGACACTCTAGATCCAAACTGTTACAGACCCATATCCATCCTGCCCTGCCTTTCAAAAGTTTTTGAAAGCCAAGTCAACAAACAGATCACCAACCATTTCGAATCCCACCGTACCTTCTCCGCTATGCAATCCGGTTTCCGAGCTGGTCATGGGTGCACTTCAGCCACGCTCAAGGTCCTAAATGATATTATAACCGCGATCGATAATAGACAGTACTGTGCAGCCGTTTTCATTGACCTGGCCAAGGCTTTCGACTCTGTCAACCACCGCATTCTTATTGGCAGACTAAATAGCCTTGGTTTCTCTAATGACTGCCTCGCCTGGTTCACCAACTACTTCTCAGATAGAGTTCAATGTGTCAAATCGGAGGGCCTGTTGTCTGGACCTATGGCAGTCTCTATGGGGGTGCCACAGGGTTCAATTCTTGGGCCAACTCTTTTCTCTGTGTATATCAATGACGTCGCTCTTGCTGCTGGTGACTCTCAGATCCACCTCTACGCAGACGACACCATTTTGTATACATCTGGCCCTTCATTGGACACTGTGTTAACAAACCTCCAAACGAGCTTCAATTCCATACAACACTCCTTCAGTAGCCTCCAACTGCTCTTAAACACTAGTAAAACAAAATGCATGCTCTTCAACCGAACGCTGCTTGCACCCGCCCACCCGACTAGAATCACTACTCTAGACGGGTCTGACCTAGAGTACGTGGACAACTACAAATATCTAGGTGTCTGGTTAGACTGTAAACTCTCCTTCCAGACTCACATTAAGAATCTCCAATCCAAAGTTAAATCTAGAATCGGTTTCCTATTTCGCAACAAAGCCTCCTTCACTCATGCTGCCAAACATGCCCTTGTAAAACTGACTATCCTACCGATCCTTGACTTCGGCGATGTCATTTACAAAATAGCCTCCAACACTCTACTCAGCAAATTGGATGTTGTCTATCACAGTGCCATCCGTTTTGTCTCCAAAGCCCCATATAATACCCACCACTGTGACCTGTACGCTCTTGTTGGCTGGTCCTCACTACATATTCGTCGCCAAACCCACTGGCTCCAGGCCATCTATAAATCACTGCTAGGCAAATCCCCGCCTTATCTTAGCTCACTGGTCACCATAGCAACACCCACCCGTAGTCTGTGCTCCAGCGGGTATATCTCACTGGTCATCCCCAAAGCCAACACCTCCTTTGGCCGCAATTCCTTCCAGTTCTCTGCTGCCAATGACTGGAACAAATTGCAAAAATCTCTGAAGCTGGAGACGCTTATCTCCCTCACTAACTTTAAGCATCAGTTGTCTGAGCACCTTACCGATCACTGCACCTGTACACAGCCCATCTGAAATTAGCCCGCCCAACTACCTCATCCCTATATTGTTATTTATTTTGCTCATCTGTACCCCAGTATCTCTATTTGCACATCATCTCTTGCACATCATTCCAGTGTTAATACTAAATTGTAATTATTTTGCACTATAGCCTATTTTATTGCCTTACCTCCATAACTTGCTAAATTTGCACACTGTATATTAATTGTATTTCTGTTGTATTATTATTTTTATTTTTTATTTTTTTTATTTTACCCCATATGTAACTCTGTGTTGTTGTTTTTATCGCACTGCTATGCTTTATCTTGGCCAGGTCGCAGTTGTAAATGAGAACTTGTTCTCAACTGGTTTACCTGGTTAAATAAAGGTGAAATAAAATAAAAAATAAAAAAATGTCCCTTCCGTCTTCAAGAGAGCGAGAGTTGCACCCCTTCTCAAAAAACCAACACTCGATCCCACTGACGTCAACAACTACAGACCAGTATCCCTTCTTTCTTTTCTTTCCAAAACTATTGAGCGTGCCGTCTTTAGCCAACTCTCTTGCTATCTCTCTCAGAATGACCTTTTTGATCCAAACCAGTCAGGTTTCAGGACTGGTCATTCAACTGAGACTGCTCTTCTCTGTGTCACGGAGGCTCTCCGCACTGCTAAAGCTAACTCTCTCTCCTCTGCTCTTGTCCTTCTAGACCTGTCTGCTGCCTTTGATACTGTGAACCATCAGATCCTCCTCTCCACCCTCTCCGAGCTGGGCATCTCCGGCGCGGCTCACTCCTGGATTGCGTCCTACCTGACCGGTCGCTCCTACCAAGTGGCGTGGCGAGAAGCTGTCTCCGCACCACGTGCTCTCACCACTGGTGTCCCCCAGGGCTCAGTTCTAGGCCCTCTCCTATTCTCCCTATACACCAAGTCACTTGGCTCTGTCATATCCTCACATGGCCTCTCCTATCATTGCTACGCTGACGATACACAACTAATCTTCTCCTTTCCCCCTTCTGATAACCAGGTGGCGAATCGCATCTCTGCATGTCTGGCAGACATATCAGTATGGATGTCGGATCACCACCTCAAGCTGAACCCTGGCAAGACGGAGCTGCTCTTCCTCCCGGGGAAGGACTGCCCGTTCCATGACCTCGCCATCACGATTGACAACTCCGTTGTGTCCTCCTCCCAGAGTGCGAAGAGCCTTGGCGTGACCCTGGACAACACCCTGTCGTTCTCCGCTAACATCAAGGCGGTGACCCGATCCTGCAGATCCACGCTCTACAACATTCGGAGAGTACGACCCTGCCTTACACAGGAAGCGGCACAGGTCCTAATCCAGGCACTTGTCATCTCCCGTCTGGATTACTGCAACTCGCTGTTGGCTGGGCTCCCTGCCTGTGCCATTAAACCCCTACAACTCATCCAGAATGCCGCCGCCCGTCTGGTGTTCAACCTTCCCAAGTTCTCTCACGTCACCCCCCTCCTCCGCACACTCCACTGGCTTCCAGTTGAAGCTCGCATCCGTTACAAGACCATGGTGCTTGCTTACGGAGCAGTGAGGGGAACGGCACCGCCGTACCTTCAGGCTCTGATCAGTCCCTACACCCAAACGAGGGCATTGCGTTCATCCACCTCTGGGCTGCTGGCTCCCCTTCCTCTGCGGAAGCATAGCTCCCGCTCAGCCCAGTCAAAACTGTTCGCTGCTCTGGCACCCCAATGGTGGAACAAGCTCCCTCACGACGCCAGGACAGCGGAGTCACTCACCACCTTCCGGAGACATTTGAAACCCCACCTCTTTAAGGAATACCTGGGATAGGATAATGTAATCCTTCTACCCCCCGTACCCCAACCCACCCCCCCCCCCAAAAAACAAAAAAAACAAAACAAAGAGAAAATAAAAATAAAAAATAAAATTGTAAAGTGGTTATCCCACTAGCTATAGGGTGAATGCACCAATTTGTAAGTCACTCTGGATAAGAGCGTCTGCTAAATGGGGTAAATGTGCCCTTGAGCAAGGCACTTAACCCTAATTGCTCCTGTAAGTCGCTCTGGATAAGAGCGTCTGCTAAATGACTAAAATATAAAATGTAAATGTAATGTTACAATTGTAGTGAGCCAGCCTAATGGCTAATGCATTCTATTGATGACAGAAAAAAAACCTCTCTCTGTGTTAATCACCAACATATGTTGTAATCAATTATCTCAATAAATATGTACCAAAAGAGTAGGTTGTGTAAAAAAACAAGTACGCCTACCTAATTTGTAGCTGATTCATTTCTAATAAGAATAATATGTTCTTAATTGAATGGACATCCATTTCAAATGGTTGAATTGATAGACCTCTTTAAATTGAGGTGCACTCAAGGGCACTCAAAGAGAAGACTGGCATTTTTACCTCCTTGGTTTTTAAAATAGATGAAACTGTACAAGTTAGGTCCTGCATGGATATAGAGTCATTTTCTACCCAAAACACAGTGTTTTCAATGATATGATGGAAGTGATTAGTGTGGTTTGTGAGAACCAGGCCCAATATGGAGTAGAGCTACATGAGGGGTTGAATAAGGCTCAATAGTAATGTACAGAAAGACCCTGAAGTTTGCTTTTTAAAGTCTGTGTTGTGCTTTTTCATCTGCCATGGCAACGCCTTGCATCACAATGATGATGTCATGAAGGATATTGTTCACGAAATGATAAGAACAGCCAAAATCGATTCATTTGAACTTGGTCGCTTTTCCAGTAGCCAACTTTTTACTAGTAATTCAGATAGGCCTATTGCCTAAACATATCTGGATCAGGATTCTCACTTGATTAATTGTAAGTAGCTGGGAAGAAAACGTGTGCACATTGTAAAGAGATGCATTATTATTTGGTTAGCAACACCCACTTACTACAACGTTGTGTATTTTCCAGAGTTATTGTTAGCTAAGAGGAAGACATGGAGGGTTCAACGCTGACACAGAGGAGGGGTGAGTGTCGGTTGGAGGAAAGGGCGATCTAGACAGACTACGTGATGGAGCTGGGAGCCAGGTTGGCTCTGGTTTTGCAGATCCAGAAGGATCAGGAGAAGAAGATGAAGAGGATTTGGTTCAAGACGAGGAAAATGCCAAGACTGATTGAGGAGGTAACAAGACCAACTTTGACAAAGTCGACAAGAGTTCTGTTTAACAATATTAATTAAAGCAAATATAAGTTATTGTAAGGGCAAAATGTTCCATATGCCATGGAATGTAAGCTAACAATGTTTTGTCCTTATTTCTTTTTGTATTAGGCTACACCATGGCAATGCTTATAACTGTTCTTGTCTAAATGTGTTGTATCGTGTCTGTCTGTTTCAGTGAATTTATGTCCTCAGTTCTTATGGTTGTCTGGTCATAAAAAATAAACAACCGTTCTATCATAGACGCTCATATCAGGATTATGTGGTTGTCTCACCTAGCTACCTTAAGTTGAATGCACTAACTAACTATAAGTAATTCTGGATAAAAGCGTCTGATAAATGGCTAAAATGTCAAATGTTATGCTGGGTGTGGGGCATGTATTTTTACACTTAGCTGGCCCATTGGCTAGGGGACCAAGGGTTGGGACAGACTGGTGCAGAGCATCTTAGAGGACACTATATATATATATATATATGTGATGTATAAGTAAGTAGTGCTGACTCATACAGTATGTATGTATGTACTGAATGTGATCACTTTCATCATGTCTGTTTCTTTTCTCACGCAGAATGTGTGAGATGTGAGCAACTGTCCTCTCACTGAGTTCATGGCTCCCTGTATTGACTCCCTCCCACCACTGGCTTTCACCAATCAGAGGCCTATACCTACCATGTTGCATCCCCCCTCTCCATTTGCCATACGCGCTCAGGATGCACAGCGGTTCATTGTATTTTCATACTTTGTCCCTGAAACCTGCCAGTCTGCTGAATGCCCAGTTGCCACAGAGGCCACTGCAGATGTATCTACAGGTATACGAGAGGACCTATGGACAGATATACATCTTTCCTCAATGCTGCATCGATACCTGCCACACTTCTTTGACGAAGACTCCATGCAGCCACATCAGGCAGTAGAGGGCACCACTGAGGTCTCAGTTGCTCCAGTGGCAATATCTAATGTTGAGGAAGAGGACAGATTTTATCATTACTCCCTCCCACCCCTGGCTCAGCGGTTCATTGGCAATTCATTCAATTTCCTCGAAACCTCTAAGCCTGCTGTTTCAGCCACAGAGTGCCCAGTTGCCACAGAGACCACTGCTACCACAGCCACTGTCACGGGAGAGAATCGATGGGCAGCTAGAAGTCTTCCTTCAGTGCTGCCTACATGCCTGCCAACAGTCTTTGACGATGACTTCATGCCATCAGAGCAGACAGTAGAGGATACCTATGAGGTCTCAGTTGCTACAGAGACCACTGCAGGCACAGCTACTGTTGATTTTGGAGTGTACAGATCAGCAGCTAAATGCCCTGTCCCAATGCTGCCTCCAAGTCTGCCACTTGTCTTTGAAGTTGACTACAAACTGCCAGGGGAGGCAGTAGAGGACACCACCAAGTGTCCAGTTATCAGTGAAACAAACAATGATGTGTCCACTCACCTCAAAGAGGACATGGCAGCTGATCAAAGCCCTCCTGACCCTGCAGCACTGCCTCCAAGCTCGCCATGTATCCGAGACTCTGACCACAAACTGACAGAGGAGACAAAAGAGGATGCCACCGAGTCCTCCGTTACCACAGCGATCACTGCAGGCACATCCATTGTCCAGGGAGAGAACCTGTTGGGTGATAAAAGCCCGGCTCCAATGCTGCCTTCAAAGTTGCCACACATTCTAGACAATGGCCACAAGCAGCCAGAGGAGGCAGTAGAGGACACCACCAAGAGTCAAGTGTCCAGGGAAGCGGCCGTTTCCGTCTCCACTGTCCACACTCTGCCAGGGGAGGCAGTAGAGGACACCAACAAGTGTCCAGTTGCCAGGGAAGCAGCCGTTTCTGTGTCCACTGTCCACACGGAGGAGTGTTTGGCTGAAAAAAGTCCTCCTGCACCTGCAACACTGCCTCTAATCCTGACCTGCACCCACAACAATGACCACAAACCGCTATGGAAGACAGTTGAGTGCACTACAAAGTGCTCAGTCGACACAGAGGCAACTGTTGCTATTTACACCTGGGATGATAAAAGTCCTCCAGGTCTGCAATGCATTCACAACAACAATGACCACAAGCAGCCAGAGGAGACAGTTGAGGACACCACATAGTGCTCAGTTAACACAGAGGCAAGTGCAGTTGCATCCACTGTCAAGAGAGAGGAACTGATGAGTGATAAAAGCCCTGTCCTAGCACTTCCTCCAAGCCTGGCATGCATCCATGACAAGGACCACAAGCAGCCAGAGCAGAAAGGGAAGGGCACTAGTGAAGAGGTGGATCGCTGCCCTCATGCTCACCAGCTGGTCCCAGATGCTAACTTAACTCTGGCAACCCCTCTGCTCTGCATGGCCACTAAGACGCCTGTTAGAGTGAGAGCCTCCATATGCAGGTCAGAGGATGAGGAACCCAGGCCCTGGACGCTGAAAAAGGCAAAGGTAGGTGTCCTATTTTACACTTCTACTCTACAGGGTTGGGGGTCTGTTCCATTTCAATTCAAAGCATTGAATTAAGTACTTCCTGAATTGACTGGAATTGAAATTGAATTGACCCCAACCCTGCTAATCTATGCTCATAGTATAAAACATCACCCCTTACTAGGGTTAACATTTGTATTACGTTTGGTGTGGACCCAGGAAGAACATCTATGGCTATTACAAAATCGGTTTGGGATACAAATAAACAAGTTACCTCAATTACTGTCCTCTAAATTGTGTGCCCCATGAGGCCATCAATGTATGTTGATCACTCAAATGTGTATTGAATGTGCCACATTGGAACAATATTACATCTAGAGTCAATGTCTTCCTGTTAGGATTATTGGACAGGCATTGACATTGAGAGTGAAGAGAGGAGCGTCAAGGAGGAGGTGAGCTCGAGGGAGGGTTTGAAGAGTGAGGCGGACCGTGCCCATTCCAAGAGCTCCAATGGGACGGTTTCATCAGAGAGAGCAGAGACCATCCTGGGAAGAGTGGGCTTTCTGGCCATCAACCTCAAGCAGAAAGTCAAATTTTTAAAGATGGAGGAAAAAGAGAAAAATAAGGAACTGAATAAGAAGTTGAAAGATGACGAGAAAGAGAGAAAGGTCTCTTGCCTCGAGGTTGTCGGGAGAGGTTGTGTTTTCTCTAGCAGGAGATAAGCTGGCTTCTTATATGTTGTTGAGTAAAGCTTAAACCATGTATTTAGATTGTATGTAGGTATTGTAGTCAGGTATTATAGGTAGTTTACTTAGGTAGTTATTGTAGGTTATTGTAGGTAATTATTGTAGGTAAGTATTCTATTCGGTGGACCCCGGCGAAGCACGAGTTCTAGCTAACCCACCACTAGGACCAACAAAGCTAGCTAGCTAGTGGGTAGCTACTGGTAACTTTTAGCAACTGTGGTTAGTTGTTTCCAATGTTATTTCACGCTTAAGAGTACCTGTAATTGAGCCAGCTAGCTACCGACCATTCAGCTGTTCTTCTAACCTCATTAACCGAGGCATTAACGTTAGATGGTTGGTGGCTGCTGTACTTAATTACAGCTACTGATTGCAGCCTGCCACCCAGTTAGCTGGCAAAATATGATTAGACAAATAATAATATTTATTTGAATGATACAGTATGTTACTAAATTGAAATTAAAATGAAATGTTTTTGTAATTATAACATTTTACGAAATGTAAAAAGAAAAGTTTAAAAAATTATAATAATAACAAAAGCAAGGTAAAAAGAAAAGGAAACCGATCCAGATTCCTATTACCAGTGTAAAAACAAAGGGGGGAGGTGTCAATGTAAATAGTCCGGGTGGCCATTTGATTAATTGTTCAGCAGTCTTATGAATTGGGGATAGAAGCTGTTAAGGAGCCTTTTGGACCTAGACTTGGCACTCTGGTACCGCTTGCTGTGCGGTAGCAGAGAGAACAGTCTATGACTTGGGTGACTGGAGTCTTTGTCAATTTTTTGGGCCTCCCTCTTACACCTCCAAGTATATAGGTCCTGGATGGCAGGAAGCTTGGCTCCAGTGATGTACTGGGCCGTACGCACTACCCTCTGTAGCGCCTTACGGTCGGATGCCGAGCAGTTGCCATACCAGGCGGTGATGCAACTGGTCAGGAAGCTCTCGATGGTGCAGCTGTAGAACTTTTTGAGGATCTTGGGACCAATGCCAAATCTTTTCAGTCTCCTGAGGTGGAAAAGGCGTTGTCGTGCCCTCTTCACGACTGTCTTGGTGTGTTTGAACCATGATAGTTTGTTGGTGATGTGGACACCAAGGAACTTGAAACTCTCGACCTGCTCCACTACAGCCCCGTCGATGTGAATGGGGCGTGTTCCCAGTCCCTGTCCCTGAAAATCCTCCCCGGAGCATGATGCTGCCACCACCATGCTTCACCGTAGGGATGGTGCCAGGTTTCCTCCAAACGTGATCTCATCCCAGGTAAGAGGGGGAGTGGCAGCAGCAGCAGGTTCTCCCCATGTGAGCTGAGTCCAGTGGACCAGTCCTGTATCCCCCCACCCAGACAGCGACAGTGGTCTAAACCATGGCTAGCTATCCACAATCTGGCTCGACTAAACAAGGTTTACCAAGAGGGAAGGAGGGAGAGGAAGGTAGAGGAAGAGAAAGAGAAAGAGGGAGGAGAGGAAGGAGGAAAGGGAGAAAATGACTGTAAGAAGGACTGTAAGAATGTAAGAAGGAAAGGAGGGAGAAGGCCGAGCAAGAGGAAGAGGAAGAGGTGGAAGATAACAAGGAGAGTTGATCTGTCCATCACTACCATAAGGAGATCTCTTCTGGGGCCTCTTGTTCTCTCCTCTTTCCCACAGAGGAGCACCTTTCGCAGGCAGCCCAGAGCAGACTCTCCGCTGAGAGAAGGCTAGCCCCTGGAGGTTTCACCTTGGATTTATACAGAGAACCCCCCAGTACTCAAACTGCTTTACATTGTAGAGGGTGATCTAATCTCATTGGAGGCGACCCAATGACCCAGAAATGCTCCATGGACAGACTTCCTCCCTGCTTCCCGTCTCGCTGGCAGGGGGCTCGTAGGAACACCCTCCCTTCCTTGACTCCAGCAACACCCCTTCTTCACCTGCCCCCCTTATCATGTTATGAGTCTCACCTACAGGTCCCGCCCCCTGGCCTACCTGTTGCAGGTGTAAGTATGGTGTGTCGGACACAGCTGCCCTCCACCTCCTCCCCCTCCTCCCCCTCCTCCCCCTCCTTCCCTCTTTCTCCCACTCCCCCCATCTCTCGCGCTCTCTCCTCCTCCCCCTCTCTTCCCTTTAAAGCAATAGTTTAAACCTACACACTTCCTTAAACCTAAAATAAGTCAAGAAGTAATTTTGTGTGGAAGTCAAACATTTGTTCAGAACGACAAAATCGAGACCTTTACATAGCCCATCTCTCATTGTCTATAGGAGTGATGTACACTGGTCAAATTGCCCAAATGTTAATTTAGACATTCACAAATTTTACAGATTTTGACTCTCACTAATGTCATGAAATGTTTGGCAAAGTAGTAAAGAAGGTTGTATTATACTTTTCTTGTGTACTAGATCATATGGTTTGGAAAGTGTTTTTTTTCTCAGACATAAATGAACAATTCCAGGTGAAAGCTAAAGGTCGTAGCTTCCTGGGGGGAGGGACACCACTACATTAATAAAATATTTCCCTCTTGCTAGATTGATGACTAAAGCCCTAGTGAAACAGTGCAAAATGGTTGTCAGCTCAACTGGTTAAATACAAGACCTGTTCATTGTGAAATGTATGTGTTCAAGTCTAATAATTTTGCTCTATATATTTTCTACTCTGTATGTAATTTTATCTGTTTAAGCTGTTTGGATTGTTAATTGATATAACACAGGGCACCATTGAAAAAGAGACACTGGTCTCAATTGGGATTCCCTGTAAAAATAAAGAGGAATATGATAGAGGGAATATGATAGCGAGTATTATGATGGAGTGGAATATGATGGAGAGAAATATAATAGAGAGAATATGATGGAGGGAATATGATAGAGGAATTTGATGGAGGGGAATATGATAGAGAATGAATGGAGGAATGTGTGACGCTCTTGAGCAACAAAGGTTGTCTGTTTGGTTATATCAACTGGAAAGACACGGATAAGAAAATGTTCAAACATAATTTTAAACAATACTTTTCTATAGTCAGCTGATATTGATTTCTTTATTTAATTATTTATTAAACTTAAATGCTAAACATCAATGACACCTACTCTTCAATTACATTTTTTGGGCCTATATAATTACACATCCAGCTAATTTTATCCCTCTATGAGCATGCGTACCGTAAAGATACCGTAAGGATCACTCGACTGCAACAGCTCTCGTTGATTTAATCGATCAATGGCTCAGATCACTTGACCAAGATAAACTTGTGGATGAGCTGCTTCTTGATTTTAGTGCTGCAGTTGACCTTGTTGATCATATGGCTAATAGCTGAGGCCATTGAAGAGAGATGTTTTCTTGAACCCTCATTTCTTTTTTGGAACTTTGTTACTGAGGTGACATAGACTATGGAAGACTTGTTTTACTGTAGTAAGGTAGCCTATGTATTTCATTGATGATGATGATGATGATGATGAAAAATATTGGCATTAGTGGTAGGCTGAGATCGAACAAACAACCTAAGTAAGCCTGGCTGCTATTTATGATATCTAAAACATATAGACTTTTAATTAGGCAAAACACATGTCGTTTGAATGGTCAACCATTTTACATGAGTTACAGCATTTTATTTTAATAAAAAATTAGGTTATATGGATTCATTGTATATATTAGGTATGACTGTGCTGCATAGGTACAAAAAATCTAAAATAAATAAACTAAATTGTGCCAGCATTTGATAACACATGAAAGCTGCTGTGGGTAACCATGGCAATGGGGACTCCATTGTGACATCACAAGATTCCGATTCTGGAAGGTTACCTGTTGCACAGACAAACTGAACAGTGCAAAGAGACTGATTCAACTAACCACTGACAAATCATTAATGTCCTATTTCATTAGTGAGAGAACACACTGCTTACTTCAGAGGTAGGTTGTAATAGAACTTATTGTGAATGTGTTTCAGTAGTATAACTTATTTTCAAATTACTTGTGTATGAATGTGACATTTTAAGTAGACCTAACATGACTAGTGAAACTGTTGAAGAGAGATAGTTTGCTTGAGTCCTCTTTTTGTGAGAAAATGCTTCATCCTGACACCTGAGATGTCATGCCACGGTGGATAGCTGTTTCCAATGTTATTCACGCTTAAGAGTACCTGTAATTAAGCCAGCTAGCTTTCTACCATTTCAGCCGTTTTTCTAACTTCATTATCTGAGGCATCAGCGTTAGGTAGTTAGTACCTACTGTACTTAATTACACCTACTGATTGCAGAAGACAAATATCAGCTGGCGTCGGGTAAGTTTGGCTTTGTACATAGCTTGGGCTTTGTCGAGTAAGGCTTAATTATGTATTTAGAACGTAGTTGGTTATTGTAAGTAGGCATTGCGGGCTGTTGTGGATAGTTATTGTAGGTTAGCATTATATTCGGCTATGCCGGGGATTAGCACGAAGCTAGCCAGCTAGCTAGCCGTGTCTCATACAAAGTCAACACAGTAGCCAATCACGACTAGCTAACTGTACCGCAGCAGCTAAATACAATATATTTGTACTAGCTAGCCAACGTTTAATTATTGCTGCGTTATGATAGGAACTAGACACAGACACGAATTATCTGTTTAGCGTGTTAAAACACTATCGGTCGTTTGTTGTTACCAAGTATTGGTGCTAAACTGTGTGTTATTGGATGCTAGCATGCTTGTTGGCTAAAGCGTCATAGCTAGGCACCGTGGGCTGTTTTGGGTGGCTATTGTAGGTAGCACGTAGCTAGCTAGCCGTTTTCCAAACAAAGTCAACACAGTAGCCATTGCTAGTTAGCCAACATGACCAGCCAACTGTACTGTAGCTGCTAAATACAATATATTTGTGCTAGCTAGCCAACGTAATTCGTTAACACACAAATTATCTGTTTAGTGTGTTAGCTCACTACTGTTAGTTTGTTGTAACCAAGTATTGGTGCTAAACTGTGTGTTATTGGATGCTAGCATGCTAGTCAGCAATGGTGCCATTGGTGCTAAACTGTGTGTTATTGGATGCTAGCATGCTAGTCAGCAATGGTGCCATTGGTGCTAAACTGTGTGTTATTGGATGCTAGCATGCTAGTCAGCCATGGTGTCATATTTAGCTAGCTGAACAAAGCAAGTTGAGTCTATTCCTTGAAACATTGAACTGCTGTAGTTCACAACAATTCTAATTTCTAAAAGTGGAAGTTGGGAGAGTTTTTATCTGGATGGTTCAGTGAAACAATTATAGTTTCTGAGGTGTAAGTTTTGGCGAGGGAGGCCCTACTCACTCCTTTTCCTGATGTTTAATTCATTTCATTCCGATCTCCTCTGCATTATTGTAGCCATTTGCTACAGCCTGTCAACTATGCCTCTGCCTATCCCTGTTCTCTCCTCTCCGCACAGGCCACACAAACGCCTCACACCGCGTGGCTGCTGCCTCTCTAACCTGGTGGTCCCTGCACGCACCCCACACCTGGAGTTCCAGGTCTCAGGCAGCCTCTGGAACTGCCGTTCTGCTGCCAACAAAGCTGACTTCATCCCAGCCTATGCTAACCTCCATTCCCTCGACTTCCTGGCGCTGACGGAAACATGGATTACCACTGAAAACACTGCTACTCCTACTGCTCTCTCCTCGTCTGACCATGTGTTCTCGCATACCCCGAGAGCATCTGGTCAGAGGGGTGGTGGCACAGGAATCCTCATCTCTCCCAAGTGGACATTCTCAATTTTTCCCCTAACCCATCTGTCTATCTCCTCATTTGAATTCCATGCTGTCACAGTCACTAGCCCATCTAAGCTTAATATCCTTGTCATCTATCGCCCTCCAGGTTCCCTTGGAGAGTTCATCAATGAGCTTGACGCCTTGATAAGCTCCTTTCCTGAGGATGGCTCACCCCTCACAGTTTTGGGGGATTTCAACCTCCCTACGTCTACATTTGACTCATTTCTCTCTGCCTCCTTCTTTCCACTCCTCTCCTCTTTTGACCTCACCCTCTCACCGTCCCTCCCTACTCACAAGGCAGGCAATACGCTTGACCTCATCTTTACTAGATGCTGCTCTTCTACTAATCTCACTGCAACTCCCCTCCATGTCTCCGACCACTACTTTGTGTCCTTTTCTCTCTCGCTCTCCTCCAACACTACTCACTCTGCCCCTACACAGATGGTAATGCGCCGCCGCAACCTTCGCTCTCTCTCTCCCACTACTCTCTCCTCTTCCATCCTATCATCACTTCCCTCTGCTCAATCCTTCTCCCTCCAATCTCCTGATTCTGCCTCCTCAACCCTCCTCTCCTCCCTTTCTGCATCCTTTGACTCTCTGTGTCCCCTATCCTCCCGGCCGGCTCGGTCCTCCCCTCCAGCTCCGTGGCTTGATGACTCATTGCGAGCTCACAGAACAGAGCTCCGGGCAGCGGAGCGGAAATGGAAGAAAACTAAACTCCCTGCCGACCTGGCATCTTTTCACTCCCTCCTCTCTACATTTTCTTCATCTGTTTCTGCTGCTAAGGCACTTTCTACCACTCTAAATTCCAAGCATCTGCCTCTAACCCTAGGAAGCTCTTTGCCACATTCTCCTCCCTGCTGAATCCCCCCCCCCCCTCCCCCCCTCCTCTCTCTCGGTGGATGACTTCGTCAACCACTTTGAAAAGAAGGTTGACGACATCCGATCCTCGTTTGTTAAGTCTAATGACACTGCTGGTCCTACTCACACTGCCCTACCCTATGCTTTGACTTCTTTCTCCCCTCTCTCTCCAGATAAAATCCTGCGACTTGTGACTGCAGGCCGCCCAACAACCTGCCCGCTTGACCCCATCCCCTCCTCTCTTCTCCAGACCATCTCCGGTGACCTTCTCCCCTACCTCACCTCGCTGATCAACTCATCCTTGACCGCTGGCTACTGTACTCATATCCTTCCATATCCTTTTCTGTACATAATGCCCTGAATCTTTTCTACAACGCCCGGAGAACTGCCCCCTTTATTCTATGTACCCAACGCACTAGAAGACCAGTTCTTAAAGCCTTTAGTCGTATCCTTATTCTACTCCTCCTCTGTTCCTCTGGTGATGTAGAGGCTAACCCAGGCCCTGCAGCCCCCAGTATCACTCCTACTCCCCAGGAGCTATCATTTATTGACTTCTGTAACCGTAAAAGTCTTGGTTTTCTGCACATAAATATCAGAAGCCTCCTTCCTAAGTTTGAGTTATTCACTGCGTTAGCACACTCCGCCAACCCTGATGTTCTAGCAGTGTCTGAATCCTGGCTTAGGAAGGCCACCAAAAATTCTGAAATTTCCATCCCCAACTATAACATTTTCCGTCTAGATAGAACTGCCAAAGGGGGTGGAGTTGCAATCTACTGTAGAGATAGCCTGCAGAGCTCCATCATACTATCCAGGTCTGTGCCCAAACAGTTCGAGCTTTTAGTTCTAAAAATCCACCTTTCCAGAAATAAATCTCTCACTGTTGCCGCTTGCTACAGACCCCCCTCAGCCCCCAGCTGTGCCCTGGACACCATATGTGAACTGATTGCCCCCCATCTATCCTCAGAGTTCGTACTGCTTGGTGACCTAAATTGGGATATGCTTAATACCCCAGCCATCCTACAATCCAAGCTAGATGCCCTCAACCTCACGCAAATTATCAACGAACCTACCAGGTACAACCCTAAATCCGTAAACATGGGTACCCTCATAGATATCATCCTGACTAACTTACCCTCTAAATACACCTCCGCTGTCTTCAACCAGGATCTCAGCGATCACTGCCTTATTGCCTGCGTCCGTAACGGGTCCGCGGTCAAACGACCACCCCTCATCACTGTCAAACGCTCCCAAAAACACTTCAGCGAGCAGGCCTTCCTAATTGACCTGGCCCAGGTATCCTGGATGGATATAGATCTCATTCCGTCAGTAGAGGATGCCTGGTTGTTCTTTAAAAGTAATTTCCTCTCAATCTTAAATAGACATGCCCCATTCAAAAAATACAGAACTAAGAACAGATATAGCCCCTGGTTCTCCTCAGACTTGACTGCCCTTGACCAGCACAAAAACATCCTGTGGCGTACTGCATTAGCATCAAATAGCCCCCGTGATATGCAACTTTTCAGGGAAGTTAGGAACCAATACACACAAGCAGTTAGGAAAGCAAAGGCTAACTTTTTCAAACAGAAATTTGCATCCTGTAGCACTAACTCCAAAAAGTTTTGGGACACTGTAAAGTCCATGGAAAATAAGAGCACTTCCTCCCAGCTGCCCACTGCACTGAGGCTAGGAAACACTATCACCACCGATAAATCTACAATAATCGAGAATTTCAACAAGCATTTTGCTACGGCTGGCCATGCTTTCCACCTGGCTACCACTACCCCGGCCACCAGCTCTGCACCCTCCGCTGCAACTTGCCCATGCCCCCCCCCCGCTTCTCCTTCACACAAATCCAGACAGCTGATGTTCTAAAAGAGCTGCAAAATCTGGACCCCTACAAATCATCTGGACTAGACAATCTGGACCCTGTCTTTCTAAAACTAGCCGCCGAAATTGTCGCAACCCCTATTACTAGCCTGTTCAACCTCTCTTTCGTAACGTCTGAGATCCCCAGAGATTGGAAAGTTGCCGCGGTCATCCCCCTCTTCAAAGGGGGTGACACTCTAGATCCAAACTGTTACAGACCCATATCCATCCTGCCCTGCCTTTCAAAAGTTTTTGAAAGCCAAGTCAACAAACAGATCACCAACCATTTCGAATCCCACCGTACCTTCTCCGCTATGCAATCCGGTTTCCGAGCTGGTCATGGGTGCACTTCAGCCACGCTCAAGGTCCTAAATGATATTATAACCGCGATCGATAATAGACAGTACTGTGCAGCCGTTTTCATTGACCTGGCCAAGGCTTTCGACTCTGTCAACCACCGCATTCTTATTGGCAGACTAAATAGCCTTGGTTTCTCTAATGACTGCCTCGCCTGGTTCACCAACTACTTCTCAGATAGAGTTCAATGTGTCAAATCGGAGGGCCTGTTGTCTGGACCTATGGCAGTCTCTATGGGGGTGCCACAGGGTTCAATTCTTGGGCCAACTCTTTTCTCTGTGTATATCAATGACGTCGCTCTTGCTGCTGGTGACTCTCAGATCCACCTCTACGCAGACGACACCATTTTGTATACATCTGGCCCTTCATTGGACACTGTGTTAACAAACCTCCAAACGAGCTTCAATTCCATACAACACTCCTTCAGTAGCCTCCAACTGCTCTTAAACACTAGTAAAACAAAATGCATGCTCTTCAACCGAACGCTGCTTGCACCCGCCCACCCGACTAGAATCACTACTCTAGACGGGTCTGACCTAGAGTACGTGGACAACTACAAATATCTAGGTGTCTGGTTAGACTGTAAACTCTCCTTCCAGACTCACATTAAGAATCTCCAATCCAAAGTTAAATCTAGAATCGGTTTCCTATTTCGCAACAAAGCCTCCTTCACTCATGCTGCCAAACATGCCCTTGTAAAACTGACTATCCTACCGATCCTTGACTTCGGCGATGTCATTTACAAAATAGCCTCCAACACTCTACTCAGCAAATTGGATGTTGTCTATCACAGTGCCATCCGTTTTGTCTCCAAAGCCCCATATAATACCCACCACTGTGACCTGTACTCTCTTGTTGGCTGGTCCTCACTACATATTCGTCGCCAAACCCACTGGCTCCAGGCCATCTATAAATCACTGCTAGGCAAATCCCCGCCTTATCTTAGCTCACTGGTCACCATAGCAACACCCACCCGTAGTCTGCGCTCCAGCGGGTATATCTCACTGGTCATCCCCAAAGCCAACACCTCCTTTGGCCGCAATTCCTTCCAGTTCTCTGCTGCCAATGACTGGAACAAATTGCAAAAATCTCTGAAGCTGGAGACGCTTATCTCCCTCACTAACTTTAAGCATCAGTTGTCTGAGCACCTTACCGATCACTGCACCTGTACACAGCCCATCTGAAATTAGCCCGCCCAACTACCTCATCCCTATATTGTTATTTATTTTGCTCATCTGTACCCCAGTATCTCTATTTGCACATCATCTCTTGCACATCATTCCAGTGTTAATACTAAATTGTAATTATTTTGCACTATAGCCTATTTTATTGCCTTACCTCCATAACCTGCTAAATTTGCACACTGTATATTAATTGTATTTCTGTTGTATTATTTTTTTTTTTTGATTTTTGTTTTATTTTACCCCATATGTAACTCTGTGTTGTTGTTTTTATCGCACTGCTATGCTTTATCTTGGCCAGGTCGCAGTTGTAAATGAGAACTTGTTCTCAACTGGTTTACCTGGTTAAATAAAGGTGAAATAAAATAAAAAATAAAAAAATGTCCCTTCCGTCTTCAAGAGAGCGAGAGTTGCACCCCTTCTCAAAAAACCAACACTCGATCCCACTGACGTCAACAACTACAGACCAGTATCCCTTCTTTCTTTTCTTTCCAAAACTATTGAGCGTGCCGTCTTTAGCCAACTCTCTTGCTATCTCTCTCAGAATGACCTTTTTGATCCAAACCAGTCAGGTTTCAGGACTGGTCATTCAACTGAGACTGCTCTTCTCTGTGTCACGGAGGCTCTCCGCACTGCTAAAGCTAACTCTCTCTCCTCTGCTCTTGTCCTTCTAGACCTGTCTGCTGCCTTTGATACTGTGAACCATCAGATCCTCCTCTCCACCCTCTCCGAGCTGGGCATCTCCGGCGCGGCTCACTCCTGGATTGCGTCCTACCTGACCGGTCGCTCCTACCAAGTGGCGTGGCGAGAAGCTGTCTCCGCACCACGTGCTCTCACCACTGGTGTCCCCCAGGGCTCAGTTCTAGGCCCTCTCCTATTCTCCCTATACACCAAGTCACTTGGCTCTGTCATATCCTCACATGGCCTCTCCTATCATTGCTACGCTGACGATACACAACTAATCTTCTCCTTTCCCCCTTCTGATAACCAGGTGGCGAATCGCATCTCTGCATGTCTGGCAGACATATCAGTATGGATGTCGGATCACCACCTCAAGCTGAACCCTGGCAAGACGGAGCTGCTCTTCCTCCCGGGGAAGGACTGCCCGTTCCATGACCTCGCCATCACGATTGACAACTCCGTTGTGTCCTCCTCCCAGAGTGCGAAGAGCCTTGGCGTGACCCTGGACAACACCCTGTCGTTCTCCGCTAACATCAAGGCGGTGACCCGATCCTGCAGATCCACGCTCTACAACATTCGGAGAGTACGACCCTGCCTTACACAGGAAGCGGCACAGGTCCTAATCCAGGCACTTGTCATCTCCCGTCTGGATTACTGCAACTCGCTGTTGGCTGGGCTCCCTGCCTGTGCCATTAAACCCCTACAACTCATCCAGAATGCCGCCGCCCGTCTGGTGTTCAACCTTCCCAAGTTCTCTAACGTCACCCCCCTCCTCCGCACACTCCACTGGCTTCCAGTTGAAGCTCGCATCCGTTACAAGACCATGGTGCTTGCTTATGGAGCAGTGAGGGGAACGGCACCGCCGTACCTTCAGGCTCTGATCAGTCCCTACACCCAAACGAGGGCATTGCGTTCATCCACCTCTGGGCTGCTGGCTCCCCTTCCTCTGCGGAAGCATAGCTCCCGCTCAGCCCAGTCAAAACTGTTCGCTGCTCTGGCACCCCAATGGTGGAACAAGCTCCCTCACGACGCCAGGACAGCGGAGTCACTCACCACCTTCCGGAGACATTTGAAACCCCACCTCTTTAAGGAATACCTGGGATAGGATAATGTAATCCTTCTACCCCCCGTACCCCAACCCACCCCCCCCCCCAAAAAACAAAAAAAACAAAACAAAGAGAAAATAAAAATAAAAAATAAAATTGTAAAGTGGTTATCCCACTAGCTATAGGGTGAATGCACCAATTTGTAAGTCACTCTGGATAAGAGCGTCTGCTAAATGGGGTAAATGTGCCCTTGAGCAAGGCACTTAACCCTAATTGCTCCTGTAAGTCGCTCTGGATAAGAGCGTCTGCTAAATGACTAAAATATAAAATGTAAATGTAATGTTACAATTGTAGTGAGCCAGCCTAATGGCTAATGCATTCTATTGATGACAGAAAAAAAACCTCTCTCTGTGTTAATCACCAACATATGTTGTAATCAATTATCTCAATAAATATGTACCAAAAGAGTAGGTTGTGTAAAAAAACAAGTACGCCTACCTAATTTGTAGCTGATTCATTTCTAATAAGAATAATATGTTCTTAATTGAATGGACATCCATTTCAAATGGTTGAATTGATAGACCTCTTTAAATTGAGGTGCACTCAAGGGCACTCAAAGAGAAGACTGGCATTTTTACCTCCTTGGTTTTTAAAATAGATGAAACTGTACAAGTTAGGTCCTGCATGGATATAGAGTCATTTTCTACCCAAAACACAGTGTTTTCAATGATATGATGGAAGTGATTAGTGTGGTTTGTGAGAACCAGGCCCAATATGGAGTAGAGCTACATGAGGGGTTGAATAAGGCTCAATAGTAATGTACAGAAAGACCCTGAAGTTTGCTTTTTAAAGTCTGTGTTGTGCTTTTTCATCTGCCATGGCAACGCCTTGCATCACAATGATGATGTCATGAAGGATATTGTTCACGAAATGATAAGAACAGCCAAAATCGATTCATTTGAACTTGGTCGCTTTTCCAGTAGCCAACTTTTTACTAGTAATTCAGATAGGCCTATTGCCTAAACATATCTGGATCAGGATTCTCACTTGATTAATTGTAAGTAGCTGGGAAGAAAACGTGTGCACATTGTAAAGAGATGCATTATTATTTGGTTAGCAACACCCACTTACTACAACGTTGTGTATTTTCCAGAGTTATTGTTAGCTAAGAGGAAGACATGGAGGGTTCAACGCTGACACAGAGGAGGGGTGAGTGTCGGTTGGAGGAAAGGGCGATCTAGACAGACTACGTGATGGAGCTGGGAGCCAGGTTGGCTCTGGTTTTGCAGATCCAGAAGGATCAGGAGAAGAAGATGAAGAGGATTTGGTTCAAGACGAGGAAAATGCCAAGACTGATTGAGGAGGTAACAAGACCAACTTTGACAAAGTCGACAAGAGTTCTGTTTAACAATATTAATTAAAGCAAATATAAGTTATTGTAAGGGCAAAATGTTCCATATGCCATGGAATGTAAGCTAACAATGTTTTGTCCTTATTTCTTTTTGTATTAGGCTACACCATGGCAATGCTTATAACTGTTCTTGTCTAAATGTGTTGTATCGTGTCTGTCTGTTTCAGTGAATTTATGTCCTCAGTTCTTATGGTTGTCTGGTCATAAAAAATAAACAACCGTTCTATCATAGACGCTCATATCAGGATTATGTGGTTGTCTCACCTAGCTACCTTAAGTTGAATGCACTAACTAACTATAAGTCGTTCTGGATAAAAGCGTCTGATAAATGGCTAAAATGTCAAATGTTATGCTGGGTGTGGGGCATGTATTTTTACACTTAGCTGGCCCATTGGCTAGGGGACCAAGGGTTGGGACAGACTGGTGCAGAGCATCTTAGAGGACACTATATATATATATATATATGTGATGTATAAGTAAGTAGTGCTGACTCATACAGTATGTATGTATGTACTGAATGTGATCACTTTCATCATGTCTGTTTCTTTTCTCACGCAGAATGTGTGAGATGTGAGCAACTGTCCTCTCACTGAGTTCATGGCTCCCTGTATTGACTCCCTCCCACCACTGGCTTTCACCAATCAGAGGCCTATACCTACCATGTTGCATCCCCCCTCTCCATTTGCCATACGCGCTCAGGATGCACAGCGGTTCATTGTATTTTCATACTTTGTCCCTGAAACCTGCCAGTCTGCTGAATGCCCAGTTGCCACAGAGGCCACTGCATGTGTATCTACAGGTATACGAGAGGACCTATGGACAGATATACATCTTTCCTCAATGCTGCATCGATACCTGCCACACTTCTTTGACGAAGACTCCATGCAGCCACATCAGGCAGTAGAGGGCACCACTGAGGTCTCAGTTGCTCCAGTGGCAATATCTAATGTTGAGGAAGAGGACAGATTCTATCATTACTCCCTCCCACCCCTGGCTCAGCGGTTCATTGGCAATTCATTAAATTTCCTCGAAACCTCTAAGCCTGCTGTTTCAGCCACAGAGTGCCCAGTTGCCACAGAGACCACTGCTACAAACAGCCACTGTCAAGGGAGAGAATCGATGGGCAGCTAGAAGTCTTCCTTCAGTGCTGCCTACATGCCTGCCAACAGTCTTTGACGATGACTTCATGCCATCAGAGCAGACAGTAGAGGATACCTATGAGGTCTCAGTTGCTACAGAGACTACTGCAGGCACAGCTACCGTTGATTTTGGAGTGTACAGATCAGCAGCTAAATGCCCTGTCCCAATGCTGCCTCCAAGTCTGCCACTTGTCTTTGAAGTTGACTACAAACTGCCAGGGGAGGCAGTAGAGGACACCACCAAGTGTCCAGTTATCAGTGAAACAAACAATGATGTGTCCACTCACCTCAAAGAGGACATGGCAGCTGATCAAAGCCCTCCTGACCCTGCAGCACTGCCTCCAAGCTCGCCATGTATCCGAGACTCTGACCACAAACTGACAGAGGAGACAAAAGAGGATGCCACCGAGTCCTCCGTTACCACAGCGATCACTGCAGGCACATCCATTGTCCAGGGAGAGAACCTGTTGGGTGATAAAAGCCCGGCTCCAATGCTGCCTTCAAAGTTGCCACACATTCTAGACAATGGCCACAAGCAGCCAGAGGAGGCAGTAGAGGACACCACCAAGAGTCAAGTGTCCAGGGAAGCGGCCGTTTCCGTCTCCACTGTCCACACTCTGCCAGGGGAGGCAGTAGAGGACACCAACAAGTGTCCAGTTGCCAGGGAAGCAGCCGTTTCTGTGTCCACTGTCCACACAGAGGAGTGTTTGGCTGATAAAAGTCCTCCTGCACCTGCAACACTGCCTCTAATCCTGACCTGCACCCACAACAATGACCACAAACCGCTATGGAAGACAGTTGAGTGCACTACAAAGTGCTCAGTCGACACAGAGGCAACTGTTGCTATTTACACCTGGGATGATAAAAGTCCTCCAGGTCTGCAATGCATTCACAACAACAATGACCACAAGCAGCCAGAGGAGACAGTTGAGGACACCACATAGTGCTCAGTTAACACAGAGGCAAGTGCAGTTGCATCCACTGTCAAGAGAGAGGAACTGATGAGTGATAAAAGCCCTGTCCTAGCACTTCCTCCAAGCCTGGCATGCATCCATGACAAGGACCACAAGCAGCCAGAGCAGAAAGGGAAGGGCACTAGTGAAGAGGTGGATCGCTGCCCTCATGCTCACCAGCTGGTCCCAGATGCTAACTTAACTCTGGCAACCCCTCTGCTCTGCATGGCCACTAAGACGCCTGTTAGAGTGAGAGCCTCCATATGCAGGTCAGAGGATGAGGAACCCAGGCCCTGGACGCTGAAAAAGGCAAAGGTAGGTGTCCTATTTTACACTTCTACTCTACAGGGTTGGGGGTCTGTTCCATTTCAATTCAAAGCATTGAATTAAGTACTTCCTGAATTGACTGGAATTGAAATTGAATTGACCCCAACCCTGCTAATCTATGCTCATAGTATAAAAC
Organism: Coregonus lavaretus; assembly: GCF_964263955.1. NCBI lineage: Eukaryota > Metazoa > Chordata > Actinopteri > Salmoniformes > Salmonidae > Coregonus > Coregonus lavaretus. The sequence goes on from NC_140025.1 coordinate 13,905,289, forward strand.
ATCACCCCTTACTAGGGTTAACATTTGTATTACGTTTGGTGTGGACCCAGGAAGAACATCTATGGCTATTACAAAATCGGTTTTTAGGTAGGGGTAAAGTAACTATGCATAGATAATAAACAGCGAGTAGCAGCAGTGTAAAAACAAAGGGGGGAGGTGTCAATGTAAATAGTCTGAGTGGCCATTTGATTAATTGTTCAGCAGTCTTATGGCTTGGGGGTAGAAGCTGTTAAGGAGCCTTTTGGACCTAGACTTGGCACTCTGGTACCGCTTGCCTTCTGACACTGCCTAGTATATAGGTCCTGGATGGCAGGAAGCTTGGCCCCAGTGATGTACTGGGCCGTACGCACTACCCTCTGTAGCGCCTTACGGTCGGATGCCGAGCAGTTGCCATACCAGGCGGTGATGCAACCGTTCAGGATGCTCTCGATGGTGCAGCTGTTTAACTTTTTGAGGATCTTGGGACCAATCTCAAATCTTTTCAGTCTCCTGAGGTGGAAAAGGCGTAGTTGTGCCCTCTTCACGACTGTCTTGGTGTGTTTGGACCATGATAGTTGGTTGGTGAGGCGTACACCAAGGAACTTGAAACTCTCGACCCGCTCCACTACAGCCCCGTCGATGTGAATGGGGCGTGTTCCCAGTCCCTGTCCCTGAAAATCCTCCCCACAGCATGATGCTGGCACCACCATGCTTCACCGTAGGGATGGTGCCAGGTTTCCTCCAAACGTGATCTCATCCCAGGTAAGAGGGGTAGTGGCAGCAGCAGCAGGTTCTTCCCATGTGAGCTGAGTCCAGTGGACCAGTCCTGTATCTCCCCTCCCAGAGAGCAAAAGTGGTCTGAACCATGGCTAGCTATCCACAATCTGGCTTGACTAAACAAGGTCTACCAAGAGGGAAGGAGGGAGAGGAAGGTAGAGGAAGAGAAAGAGGGAGGAGAGGAAGGAGGAAAGGGAGAAAAGGGTTCTCTCCATCACGACTGTAAGAAGGAAAGGAGGGAGAAGGCCGAGCAAGAGGAAGAGGAAGAGGAAGAGGTGGAAGATGACAAGGATAGTTGATATGTCCATCACTACCATAAGGAGATCTCTTCTGGGGCCTCTTGTTCTCTCCTCTTTCCCACAGAGGAGCACCTTTCGCAGGCAGCCCAGAGCAGACTCTCTCCTGAGAGAAGGCTAGCCCCTGGAGGTTTCACCTTGGATTTATACAGAGAACCCCCCAGTACTCAAACTGCTTTACATTGTAGAGGGGGATGTAATCTCATTGGAGGCGACCCAATGACCCAGAAATGCTCCGTGGACAGACTTCCTCCCTGCTCAACCGTCTCGCTGGCAGGGGGCTCGTAGGAACACCCTCCCCTCTTTGACTCCAGCTCCACCCCTTCTTCACCTGCCCCCCTTATCATGTTATGAGTCTCACCTACAGGTCCCACCCCCTGGCCTACCTGTTGCAGGTGTAAGGATGGAGTGTCGGAAACAGCTGCCCTCCCCCTCCTCCCCTCTTTCTCCCACTCCCCCCATCTCTCGCACTCTCTCCTCGTCCCCCTCTCTTCCCTTTAAAGCAATACTTAGACCAGGCTTTCTGCCTCCTCTACCCCTCTCCACCTCCTCTTCCATTCCTACTCTCTTTCTCTCCACCTCCTATTCGTCCTCTTTGTTCCCCCTCTTCCGCCCTCCAGTGAGAGAGGCAGGAGGCCACCTCGCCGTCACTCTATCCAGCTGGAGCCGCTGAGAGGGCGAGGAGGAGAGGAGGAGGAATAGAGGAAGAACAGAGGAGACAAGAGGGAGAGGTGGAGAGGAGGAGAGGGAGTGAGACACTATGTTAGCTGTTGTGGTGTGATATGTGTAGTTACTTGTAATAACCACTAGAGCATGCTGAACACTTATTTGGTGCTCGCTGACCTCAATGTGTGCATCAACAGTCTAAAGCAGTCATCTCCAATCCAAAGAATTAGTTGGAATCATTTGTTTATTAGACATTTCCTATTTATACTGTATGGATAATAAAACCCATCCTTTATTTACTTGTGTTTTAGCTTTTTCCCCACACCCACACTGAAAGTTGTTACTGTTACTTTAGTCTGTCTTGCTTTATGATAGTCACATGCCTCTACCTTTACAAGAAGTCTATCAGTATTCTTCATGAGGGCTTTAAAGCTAATGTTAATTTGACTGTGTACTTCAAGAATATACATGTATTTTCCAAGACAGACCTGTTACTGGCCGTGTCTAAATATCCATTCTAGCGTAATACATACTTAAACTGCATACTAATTTCGCCTTTGATCTAGTAGAATGCACTCTTCTTTTCTGACTCACTTGTTTTGCAACAGCTGATAGTCAGATAAATTGACGCGCTGTACCGAAATGAACGAATGACGGGAGTCAATGCAATCGCGCATTAGATGACGAATTCTGAGTACTATTGCCGCGTTCACATGCTAGTCGGAACTTGGAAACCCGGAAATGTCAGACTTGCTTACTGGTTGTAGTTATACACGTGGCGCATTCAACGAACAGCAAGTCAGACATTTCAGAGTTTCCTAGGTCCGACTAGCATGTGAACGCGGCATAATTTCTAAATTTCACATACTAAAAAACTAAATGTTTTTATATACTATTTAGTACTCTAATATGGGTATTCGGACACTGCCTCTTTGTCTCTCACACACTGAGCATGAGCACAGTCATTATGGCCACCTGTGCTGTTCCATCTGCACAGACATCTACACTGAGCCTGTGTCTCTAAGCTATCAGCACACCTTCTGCAAGAGATGCCTCCAAGACTCTCTGGTCAGAGACAGAATCTTCCAGATCAACAGACTGATCAGGAACGTGGCCTTCGAGCTGAAGCTGGAGGAAAATGCTAAAAGACAGAGAGCTACAGCCGAGAGAGGAAACAGTAGAGAGATGAATGTCGTGAACATGGAGAGGCTCTGAAGCTGTTCTGTGAGACGGACAGTAATCTGATCTCTGTGATCTGCAGAGATGGGTGAGACGACAGAGGACACACATTCAAACCTATAAGAGAAGCACATGAGGATCTGAAAAAAGAGGTAGCCTCAGATTTATGCTACTTCAAGAAGGATATTCGTGTACTGGAATACTCAAGAGATGAGCAGCAAAGAGAAATGTCTCAAGCAAAAGAGACGTCAGATCATCTCAAAGTCCAGATCAGGTTGCTTGGTTGACAAGGAGATAATACTTGCCAGGCTGGAGGAACAGCTAAAGGAGAAGAGAGTTAAAACGGCCTCTCTTCAGTCTGAGCTGGACCTCACTGAGCCCAGAGACTTCCTGCTCTAGTGGATGGAGAGGGGCTGCACTGAGATTAGGGAGAGGAGGAAGGAGGAGGAGTGGTTGGAGAGGAATATGATAGAGAGGAATATGATAGAGGGATTAGGATGGAGGGGAATATGATAGAGGGAATATATTGAGAGGAATGTGACAGAGAAGATTTGTTTTTTCATTAGATCACTTTAAGAAATAAAATCTCTTAGGCTGACAGTCCCCGAAATCGGGCGCTAGAATTTCTTTAAAAAATATGTAAATGTTTACATGACTTATTTGATTGATTTCCCACCGTTTTATATTTCAGAAGACATCCATCCAGACCTTCCTAGAACTATGTAAACATCCTCTGTCGAATAAACTTGTATTTGCCTCCCTCTGGTGGTCGGCTGCATAATTACATCCATTTATATCACTTCACTGCAGCGCTACATCAAAGTGGCGTTCCAGGAAAAACTTTTATCCAGCTTGACTGCTTCACGGCACAGACATGGCAAAGCAATCACTGAATTTGTCTCGAGCAGGCAGAGCTAAATACATAACTTTCATAGCTCAACGATAAAGAACGCGACCTTCACACTTCCTTAAACCTAAAAGAAGTCAAGAAGTAATTTTGTGTGGAAGTCCAACATTTGTTCAGAACGACAAAATCGAGACCTTTACATAGCCCTTCTCCCTTTGTCTATAGGAGGGATGAACACTGGTTAAATGGCCCAAATGTTAATTTAGACATCCACAAATTTAGCAGATTTTGACTATGACTAATGTCATGAAATGTTTGGCAAAGTAGTAAAGAAGGTTGTACTATACTTTTATTGTGTACTAGATCATATGGTTTGAAAAGTTTTTTTTTTTTCTCAGACATAAATGAACAATTCCAGGTGAAATCTAAAGGTCATAGCTTCCTGGGGTGAGGGACACCACTACATTAATAAAATATTGCCCTCTTGCTAGATTGATGACTATAGCCCTAGTGAAACAGTGCAAAATGGTTGTCAGCTCAACTGGTTAAATATAAGACAGGCCCTCCTGTAGCTCAGTTGGTAGTGCTTGCAACGCCAGGGTTGTGGGTTCGTTTCCCACGGGGGCCCACTAACTGTAAGTCGCTTTGGATAAGAGCGTCTGCTAAATGACTAAAATGTAATGTAAATGTAAGACCTGTTCATTGTGAAATATATGTGTTCAAGTCTAATAATTTTGCTCTTTATATTTTCTGCTCTGTATGTAATTGTATCTATTTAAGCTGTTTGGATTGTTCATTGATATAACACTGGGCACCATTGAAAAAGAGACACTGGTCTCAATTGGGATTCCCTGTATAAATAAAGAGGAATATGATAGAGGGAATATGATAGCGAGTATTATGATGGAGTGGAATATGATGGAGAGGAATATAATAGAGGGAATATAATAGAGGGAATATGATTGAGGAATATGATGGAGGGGAATATTATAGAGAATGAATGGAGGAATGTGTGACGCTCTTGAGCAACAAAGGTTGTCTGTTTGGTTATATCAACTGGAAAGACATGGATAAGAAAATGTACAAATATATTTTTAAACAATGGGCGCTGTTGGCAGGTCTACAAATACTGTTCTATAGTCAGCTGATATTGATTTCCTTATTTAATAATTTATTAAACTAAAATGCTAAACATCAATGACACCTACTCTTCAATTACATTTTTTGGGCCTATATAATTATACATCCAGCTAATTTTATCCCTCTATGAGCATGCATACCGTAAAGATACCGTAAGGATCACTCGACTGCAACAGCTCTCGTTGATTTAATCCATCAATGGCTCAGGTCACTTGACCAAGATAAACTTGTGGATGAGCTGCTTCTTGATTTTAGTGCTGCATTTGACCTTGTTGATCATATGGCTATATAAATTAGGTGTAATATGGCAAACAAAGCCTATCAGAGGGAAAGGTAGAGCCATTACCAGTGTTTATACCTATGGGATAGGTAGAGAAAATTAGGCACAAAATAAGGCAGCAAGAAAGGTTCTGCAATGTGGTTATGTGATGTTCTCCATAGAATTACATAATGCACTCGAATGGCCGACTGTCAAGGAAATTACAAAAAAAAACACACAACATTGTTTTTTTCATAAAATGTACTGAAAGACCAACCGCTATATGTGATTAACTGGATATGGTCAAAGACAACTCATAAAATCAATAGGAATCTGGATCTGTTTCTGTGTCCTTTTCTTTTTACCTTGCTTTTGTTATTTTTGAATTTTTTTAATGTTTTGTTTTTACATTTCGTAAAATGTAATAATTACAAAAACATTTCATTTAAATTTAAATATAGTAAAATACAGTATCATTCAAATAAATATTATTTGTCTAATCATATTTTTTGCCTTTGAAGCTTAATATTTTGTGATATAATGTATGACTGACATGAGGGTAATCAAAGGGAGAGAGATAAGGGTAACAATGAAGACTTCTTCCATTACAGTTTCTAATTGATGAGTAGAAGTGTACAGTGCCCTCCTGAATTATTGGCACCTGTCACGATCGTTGGAGGAAGTGGACCAATGCGCAGCGTGATTTGCGAACATACTTATTTATTTTTACACGAAACAAAACAACAAAACAATACTTGACATCCTTGGTAACAGACACTAACCATACACGGAACAAGATCCCACAAAACACTGTGGAAAACAGGCTGCCTAAGTATGGTTCCCAATCAGAGACAACAAGCAACAGCTGATATTCGTTGCCTCTGATTGAGAACCACCCCGGCCAACACAGAAACACATGAGCTAGATAATCAACCTAGAACACAAAACACATAGAAACAACACACCCTGGCTCAACATAACAGAGTCCCAGAGCCAGGGCGTGACAGTATCCCCCCCCCCCCAAAGGCGCGGACTGCGACCGTGCCAAATATAAACCGAACAGGGGAGGGCCAGGTGGGCATTCCTCCTCTGAGGCGGTTCCGGCTCCGGGCTTGACCACCACCCTCCAACAATCCCCCCATTGCGCCCCTAGTCCGGTCTGGCCCCGCTGGGCCACTCAAGGACATTCAGAGACTTGTCCCGAAGCCACTCCTGCGTTGTCTTGGCTGTGTGCTTAGGGTCGTTGTCCTGTAGGAAGGTGAACCTTAGCCACAGTCTGAGGTCCTGAGCGCTCTGGAGCAGGTTTTCATCAAGGATTTCTCTGTAAATTGCTCTGTTCATCTTTCCATTGATCCTTACTAGTCTCCAAATAAAATAAAATAAAACTGTATTTGGCATGTGCCGAATACAAGAGGTGTAGACCTTACCGTAAAATGCTTACTTATAAGCCCTTAACCAACAATGCAGTCCAAGAAATAGAGTTAAGAAAATATTTACTAAATACACTAAAGTAAAAAAAAAAAAAAAAGTAACACAATAAAATAATAACGAGGCTATATACAAGGGGTACCGGTACCGAGTCAAGGTTTGGGGGTACAGGTTAGTTGAGGTAATTTGTACATTTAGGTAGGTGTAAAGTAACTATACATAGATAATAAACAGCAAGTAGCAGCAGTGTAAAAACAAAGGGGGGAGGTGTCAATGTAAATAGTCTGGGTGGCCATTTGATTAATTGTTCAGCAGTCTTATGGCTTGGGGGTAGAAGCTGTTAAGGAGCCTTTTGGACCTAGACTTGGCACTCTGGTACCGCTTGCTGTGCTGTAGAAAAGTAAACATTTTGTGTTTATAATGTTTTGTACGGTATGCATTGACAAAAAACAAACAGAGGAAACATTTAATTTTTTATTCTTTGCTTTTCATTGCATGCAAAAATACAGTATCTCCCTTCTCACTCTTTCTTACCCAGTCTACTCATCCATCTTCAAGCTTTCATCCCTTCCCTGCTCTTCTATCGCCCTCTCAGTTCCACCTCCAGCTGGCTCCCCTCTTTTCCCTCTTCTCCAGTCTCTTCCTCTCTTCTTTCCTCCTCTTTTCTATCTTCTCCTCCTCCTTTTTTTGAATCTTCGCTCCATCTCCAGGAGCTCAGCTTGAGCTTTCTCTCTCTTTTTCAGCTCCTCAGACCACTTCTTCTCTTTCTTAATCCTGTCTTTCATCATGGCATTGTGTATCTTAATCAGCCCCATTAACCTCTTTTTCTCTGCCTTTTCCTTCTCTTTTCTTTCCTTCTCTCTCTTTTTCTGTTCTAACTTGTCCCTCTTTTTCTCAGCCTTCATGGCTTTCTTTTGCTCTTTCTCTCTCGCCTTCATCTCATTTCTCTCTTTCTCGTCACCGTTCAACATCTTATTCAGTTTCTTATTTTTCTCTTTTTCCTCGATCTTTATAAACGTGACTTAATGCTTGAGGTTCATGGCCAGAAAGCCCACTCTTCCAAGGATGGTCTCTGCTCTCTCTGATGAAACCGTCCCATTGGAGCTCTTGGAATGGGCACGGTCCGACTCACGCTTCAATCCCTCCCTTGGGCTCAACTCCTCCTTGACGCTCCTCTCTTCACTCTCAATGTCAATGCCTGTCCAATAATCCTAACAGGAAGACATTGACTCTAGATGTAATATTGTTCCAATGTGGCACATTCAATACACATTTGAGTGATCAACATACATTGAAGGCCTCATGGGGCACACAATTTGGAGGACAGTAATTGAGGTAACTTGTTTATTTGTATCCCAAACCGATTTCATAATAGCCATAGATGTTCTTCCTGGGTCCACACCAAACGTAATACAAATGTTAACCCTAGTAAGGGGTGATGTTTTATACTATGAGCATAGAGTAGCAGGGTTGGGGTCAATTCCATTTCAATTCCAGTCAATTCAGGAAGTTCATAATTCAATGCTTTGAATTGAAATGGAACAGATCCCCAACCCTGTAGAGTAGTAGTGTAAAATAGGACACCTACCTTTGCCTCTTCCAGCGTCCAGGGCCTGGGTTCCTCATCCTCTGACCTGCATATGGAGGCTCTCACTCTAACAGGCGTCTTAGTGGCCAAGCAGAGCAGAGGGGTTGCCAGAGTTAAGTTAGCATCTGGGACCAGCTGGTGAGCATGAGGGCAGCGATCCACCTCTTCACTAGTGCCCTTCCCTTTCTGCTCTGGCTGCTTGTGGTCCTTGTCATGGATGCATGCCAGGCTTGGAGTTAGTGCTAGGACAGGGCTTTTATCACTCATCAGTTCCTTTCTCTTGACAGTGGATGCAACTGCACTTGCCTCTGTGTTAACAGAGCACTCTGTGGTGTCCTCAACTGTCTCCTTTGGCTGCTTGTGGTCATTGTTGTTGTGAATGCATTGCAGACCTGGAGGACTTTTATCATCCCAGTTGTAAATGGAAACAGTTGCCTCTCTGTTGACTGAGCACTTTGTAGTCCACTCAACTGTCTTCCATAGCTGTTTATGGGCATTGTTGTGGGTGCAGGTCAGGATTAGAGACAGTGTTGCTGGTCCTCGGTCAGTTTGTGGTCAGAGTCTCGGATACATGGCGAGCTTGGAGGCAGTGCTGCTGGGTCAGGAGGGCTTTGATCAGCTGCCATGTCCTCTTTGAGGTGAGTGGACACATCATTGTTTGTTTCACTGATAACTGGACACTTGGTGGTGCCCTCTACTGCCTCTCCTGGCAGTTTATAGTCAACTTCAAAGACAAGTGGCAGACTTGGAGGCAGCATTGGGACAGGGCATTTAGCTGCTGATCTGTACACTCCAAAATCAACAGTAGCTGTGCCTGCAGTGGTCTCTGTAGCAACTGAGACCTCATAGGTATCCTCTACTGTCTGCTCTGGTGGCATGAAGTCATCGTCAAAGACTGTTGGCAGGCATGGAGGCAGCTCTGAAGGAAGACTTCTAGCTGCCCATCGATTCTCTCCCTTGACAGTGGCTGTGGTAGCAGTGGCCTCTGTGGTAACTGGGCACTCTGTGGCTGAAACAGCAGGCTGGGAGGTTTCGAGGAAATTGAATGAATTGCCAATGAACCACTGAGCCAGTGGTGGGAGGGAGTAATGAGAGAATCTGTCCTCTTTCTCGACATTAGATATTGCCACTGGAGCAACTGAGAACTCAGTGGTGCCCTCTACTGCCTGATGTGGCTGCATGGAGTCTTCGTCAAAGAAGTGTGGCAGGTATCGATGCAGCATTGAGGAAAGATGTGTATCTGTCCATAGGTCCTCTCGTATACCTGTAGATACATCTGCAGTGGCCTCTGTGGCAACTGGGCATTCAGCAGACTGGCAAAGTATGAAAATATAATGAACCACTGTGCATCCTGAGCGCGTATGGCAAATGGAGAGTGGGGATGCAACATGGTTGGTATAGGCCTCTGATTGGTGAAAGCCAGTGGTGGGAGGGAGTCAATACAGGGAGCCATGAACTCAGTGAGAGGACAGTTGCTCACATCTCTCACATTCTGCGTGAGAAAAGAAACAGACATGATGAAAGTGATCACATTCAGTACATACATACTTACTGTATGAGTCAGCACTATTTACTTATACATCACATATATATATATATATATATATATATAGTGTCCTCTCAGATGCTCTGCACCAGTCTGTCCCAACCCTGGGTCCCCTAGCCAATGGGCCAGCTAAGTGTAAAAATACATGTCCCACACCCATCATAACGTTTTACATTTTAGCCATTTATCAGACGCTTTCATCCAGAATGACTTATAGTTAGTTAGTGCATTCAACTTAAGGTAGCAAGGTGAGACAACCACATCATCCTGATATGAGCGTCTATGATAGAACGGTTGTTTATTTTTTATGACAAGACAACCATAAGAACTGAGGACATAAATACACTGAAACAGAAAGACATGATACAACACATTTAGACAAGAACAGATATAAGCATTGCCTTGGTGTGGCCTAATACAAAAAGAAATAAGGACAAAACATTGTTAGCTTACATTCCATGGCATATGGAACATTTTGCCCTTACAATAACTTATATTTGCTTTAATTAATATTGTTAAACAGAACTTTGTCAAAGTTGGTCTTGTTACCTCCTCAATCAGTCTTGGCATTTTCCTCGTCTTGAACCAAATCCTCTTCATCTTCTTCTCCTGATCCTTCTGGATCTGCAAAACCAGAGCCAACCTGGCTCCCAGCTCCATCACGTTGTCTGTCTGGATCGCCCTTTCCTTCAACCGACACTCACCCCTCCTCTGTGTCAGCGTTGAACCCTCCATGTCTTCCTCTTAGCTAACAATAACTCTGGAAAATACATAACGTTGTAGTAAGTGGGTGTTGCTAACCAAATAATAATGCATCTCTTTACAATGTGCACACGTTTTCTTCACAGCTACTTACAATTAAGCAAGTGAGAATTCTGCTCCAGATATGTTTACGCAATAGGCCTATCTGAATTACTAGTAAAAAGTTGGCTACTGGAAAAGCGACCAAGTTCAAATGAATCGATTTTGGCTGTTCTTTGGCATCATCATTGTGATGCAAGGCGTTGCTATGGCAGATGAAAAAGCACAACACAGACTTTAAAAAGCAAACTTCTTGCTCTTTCTGTACCTTACTATTGAGCCTTATTCAACCCCTCATGTAGCTCTACTCCATATTGGGCTTGGTTCTCACAAACCACACTAATCAGTTCCAACATATCATTGAAAACACTGTGTTTTGGGTAGAAAATGACTCTATATCCATGCAGGACCTAACTTGTACAGTTTCATCTATTTAAAAAAACCAAGGAGGTAAAAACGCCAGTGTTCTCTTTGAGTGCCCCTGAGTGCACCTCAATTTAAAGAGGTCTATCAATTCAACCATTTGAAATGGATGTCCATTCAATTAAGAACATATTATTCTTATTAGAAATGAATCAGCTACAAATTAGGTAGGCATACTTGTTTTTTTACATAACATACTCTTTTGGTACATATTTATTGAGATAATTGATTACAACATATGTTGGTGATGAACACAGAGAGAGGTTTTTTTTTTCTGTCATCAATAGAATGCATTAGCCATTAGGCTGGCTCACTACAATTGTAACATGACATCTCAGGTGTCAGGATGAAGCATTTTCTCACAAAAAGAGGACTCAAGCAAACTATCTCTCTTCAACAGTTTCACTAGTCATGTTAGGTCTACTTAAAATGTCACATTCATACACAAGTCATTTGAAAATAAGTTATACTACTGAAACACATTCACAATAAGTTATATTACAACCTACCTCTGAAGTAAGCAGTGTGTTCTCTCACTAATGAAATAGGACATTAATAATCTGTCAGTGGTTAGTTGAATCAGTCTCTTTGCACTGTTCAGTTTGTCTGTGCAACAGGTAACCTTCCAGAATCAGAATCTTGTGATGTCACAATGGAGTCCCCATTGCCATGGTTACCCACAGCAGCTTTCATGTGTTATCAAATGCTGGCACAATTTAGTTGATTTATTTTTTATTTTTTGTACCTATGCAGCAAAGTCATACCTAATATATACAATGAATCCATATAACCTATTTTTTTATTAAAATTTAATGCTGTAACTCATATTAAATGGTTGACCATTCAAACGACATGTGTTTTGCCTAATTAAAAGTAAATTTGTTTTAGATATCATAACTAGCAGCCAGGCTTACTTAGGTTGTTTGTTCGATCTCAGCCTACCACTAATGTCAATATTTTTCATCATCATCATCAATGAAATACATAGGCTACCTTACTACAGTAAAACAAGTCTTCCATAGGATATGTCACCTCAGTAACAAAGTTCCAAAAAAGAAATGAGGGTTCAAGAAAACATCTCTCTTCAATGGCCTCAGCTATTAGCCATATGATCAACAAGGTCAAATGCAGTACTAAAATCAAGAAGTAGCTCATCCACAAGTTTATCTTGGTCAAGTGACCTGAGCCATTGATCGATTAAATCAACCAGAGCTGTTGCAGTCGAGTGATCCTTACGGTATCTTTACGGTATGCATGCTCATAGAGGAATAAAATTAGCTGGATGTGTAATTATATAGGCCCAAAAAATGTAATTGAAGAGTAGGTGTCATTGATATTTAGCATTTAAGTTTAATCAATTATTAAATAAGGAAATCAATATCAGCTGACTATAGAACAGTATTGTTTAAAATTATGTTTGAACATTTTCTTATCCATGTCTTTCCAGATTATATAACCAAACAGACAACCTTTGTTGCTCAAGAGCGTCACACATTCCTCCGTTCATTCTCTATCATATTCCCCTCCATCATATTCCTCTATCATATTCCCTCCATCATATTCCCTCTATCATATTCCCTCTATTATATTCCTCTCCATCATATTCCACTCCAACATAATACTCGCTATCATATTCCTCTTTATTTATACAGGGAATCCCAATTGAGACCAGTGTCTCTTTTTCAATGGTGCCCTGTGTTATATCAATTAACAATCCAAACAGCTTAAACAGATAAAATTACATACAGAGCAGAAAATATATAGAGCAAAATTATTAGACTTGAACACATACATTTCACAATGAACAGGTCTTGTATTTAACCAGTTGAGCTGACAACCATTTTGCAATGTTTCACTAGGGCTTTAGTCATCAATCTAGCAAGAGGGAAATATTTTATTAATGTAGTGGTGTCCCGACCCCCAGGAAGCTATGACCTTTAGCTTTCACCTGGAATTGTTCATTTATGTCTGAGAAAAAAAACACTTTTCAAACCATATGATCTAGTACACAAGAAAAGTATAATACAACCTTCTTTACTACTTTGCCAAACATTTCATGACGTTAGTGAGAGTCAAAATCTGTAAAATTTGTGAATGTCTAAATTAACATTTGGGCAATTTGACGAGTGTACATCACTCCTATGGACAATGAGAGATGGGCTATGAAAAGGTCTCAATTTTGTCGTTCTGAACAAATGTTTGACTTCCACACAAAATTACTTCTTGACTTATTTTAGGTTTAAGGAAGTGTGTAGCTCGCATTCTTTAACGTTGCAGTTAAGTGATATAAATGGATGTATTGATGCAGCCGAACACCAGAGGGAAGCAAATACAAGTTTATTCGACAGAGAACGTTTACGTGGTTCTAGGAAGTGTCACGGTTCAGACAGACGACCAGAGGACCACAATTGCGTCACACCAGAAAGTTTATTAAAACTTAAGGGAAAAGGGAAGTAGGGAGTGAGTGAAGGCTCCAGGGGTTACTGGGAATAACAGGGATTCCGTCCAATGTGCTGGGTCTGTGCCCCCCCCAGTGGCAGCGATGCGTCCTATGACGCCGGTGGTTGGTGGTCCAGAAGTCCTGGGGGGGGGGGAAACACAGACACAACGGGGCGGATGAAACAAGGCAGAAGTACAGTTCAAGGGAAATCCAAATACGTTGTAGCAAGGCAGAAGGCTGGTCAGAGTTACCGGGATCGAAGAGTAGTCAGGAGTCGTAATGGCAGAAAGCAGGTCTGGTTTTCCTGGGGCAGAAGAGTATCCAAGAATCAGGCAGGTCCGGGGTCACAAAACACGGGTGAGCCAGAAGCGCGAGCAAACAGGTTCCGGGTGTGAGCTTTGCAGACGATCTGACAAAGGAGAGCTGAAAGACAGGGCTTTAAATACTGGGAGAGGTTAGTGGGTAATGCAGCGCAGCTGGCAGAGTAATTAGAGCCGAGCAGAGCAGGGACAGGTGGAGCTAGTTAGGCTGAGTAGAGAGAGAGTGGTGAGCAGAGTGGAAGATAGTGGAAACAAATTAAGGTGGTAACCCGGTGGAGTGAGAGGGCTCATGACAGAACCCCCCCCCCAAGGGACGGCCCCAGAAGTCCCAAGAGCAACACCACGCCGGGCGGGAGGAGGGGAGCCGGAGGAGGGCTAGAACTCCTCCGAACGGTCCGAGTGAACGTCCTCATCCTCGGAGGAAGCCGGAGGGCCGTGGTCGGGAGATGGGACAGGTCCCGAGACAGGATCAGGCACAGGACAGGAAGCCGAGCGGGCAGGACGGTTAGGGACCCCTCTGGGGCGGCCCCTACGGATTGCAGGTTGATCAGGATGCCGTTGGTGGAAGGCGGTGATGAGAGTCCTATCCACAATCCGACTAGCTGGCACCCAGGTCCTTTCCTCAGGTCCATAGCCCTCCCAGTCAATGAGGTACTGGAGACCCCTACCCCTCCGTCTGGACCGAAGCAGGCGGCGGACGGTGTAAACCAGACCACCATCGACGAGCTGTGGAGGAGGAGGACAAGGCGCAGCAGGGACCAGCGGACTCTCATGAATGGGCTTAATCTTAGACACATGGAAAGTGGGGTGCACCCTCATGGAATTAGGCAGTTGGAGCCGGACAGCAGTTGGGCTAATCACTCTTATGATAGGGAATGGGCCAATGAACCGAGGTGCCAGCTTTTGCGACTCCACCCTGAGTGGCAGGTTCTTCGATGACAACCACACCCTTTGACCAACATGGTAGGTGGGAGCAGGAATTCTCCGACGGTTGGCCCCGGTAGTGTAGCTGGCAACGGATCTGAGGAGTGTGGCTCGGGCTTGTGACCAGGTGCGGCGACATCGACGGGCAAAAGCAAGTGCAGATGGGCAAGTAACCTCCCCTTCCTGGCTGGCAAATAGAGGAGGCTGGTATCCATAAACACATTGGAAAGGGGACATACCGATGGCAGAGCAGGTCAGAGAATTGTGTGCGTACTCCACCCATGTCAATTGCTGCGACCAGGAGTGGGGGTTGCGTGAAGTCATGCATCGCAGTGCCTTCTCGAGCTCCTGATTTGCCCGCTCTGACTGCCCATTGGATTGGGGATGGAATCCGGAAGTCAGACTGACTGTGGCTCCCAGCAGGTGACAGAACTCCTTCCAAAAAGCGGAGGAGAATTGTGGACCACGGTCAGAAACTACATCCTTTGGCAGTCCGTGGATCCGGAAGACGTGTTCCAGGACCACCTGGGCGGTCTCCTTGGCGGTTGGGAGCTTGGGGAGGGGAATGAAGTGTGCCATCTTGCTGAATCGGTCAACTATGGTGAGAATGACGGTCATGCCACTTGAAGGGGGCAGCCCCGTGACAAAGTCAAGGGCGATGTGAGACCAGGGACGTCTGGGCACAGGCAGGGGCTGCAGCAATCCGGCTGGGGGCTGGCAGGACGACTTGTGTTGGTTGCAGATGGGGCAGGCTTGGACGAATTCCCGTACATCCTTTCTCAGAGAGGGCCACCAGAACCTCTGGGCGAGCAGGTTGTAAGTGCGGGTGGAGCCAGGGTGACAAGCTAGGCGGGAGTCATGTCCCCACTGAACGACCTGGGACCTCAGGTTTTCGGGGACAAAAAGGCGGTCAGCTGGGCAAGTGCTGGGACCTGGCTGGTTACGGAGAGCTTCCAGCACCTGTTCCTCAACAGCCCAGGTCAGAGCTGCTACGATGCAGGGACTTGGCAGAATCGACACAGGATCCTTGGAGGGGTTGTCATCCTTCTGGAATTGACGGGAGAGGGCGTCTGGCTTGGTGTTGCGTGATCCAGGCCGGTATGACAGAGTGAAATTAAACCTGGTGAAGAACAGGGCCCAGCGGGACTGCCTGGAGTTCAACCGTTTGGCCGTGCGGATGTACTCCAAGTTCTTATGATCGGTCCAAACGAGAAATGGAATGGTGGACCCCTCCAGCCAGTGACGCCACTCCTCCAAGGCAAGCTTCACAGCCAGCAGCTCTCGGTTCCCTATGTCGTAATTGCACTCAGAGGGGGACAACCGACGTGAGAAAAAGGCACAGGGATGGAGCTTCCTATCCTCCGCAGCCCACTGAGAAATCACAGCACCAACTCCCACATCCGAGGCGTCCACCTCCACAATGAATTGCCGGTCCACATCAGGCATCTGGAGGATGGGAGCGGAGGTGAACCTTACCTTGAGGGTACTGAAGGCCTTGTCGGCTGCTGGGGTCCAGGTGAAGGGTTGCTTGGTGCTGGTTAGAGCAGTGAGAGGGGCAGCAACGGTACTGTAGTTCCGGATAAACTTTCTATAGAAGTTAGCAAACCCCAGAAACTGTTGCAGCTTCTTTCTGTTCTCCGGAACTGGCCATGAAGTGACTGCTGATACTTTGGCAGGATCCATTTGGATACTTCCCTCTGCCACTATGTACCCCAGGAAGGCCACTGTCTTGACGTGAAACTCACATTTCTCTGCCTTGGCGTAGAGGGAATTCTCCAGAAGACGATGAAGGACTTGCTGGACATGGCGGGTGTGTTCAGACAGGTTTCTGGAGTAGATTAAGATGTCATCCAGGTAAACGAAGACAAACTTGTTTAACATGTCCCGCAGTACATCATTCACTAGAGCCTGGAACACAGCAGGAGCATTGGTGAGGCCAAAAGGCATAACCAGATACTCGTAGTGGCCTGTTGGTGTATTGAATGCGGTCTTCCATTCATCTCCCTCCCGGATCCGCACTAGGTGGTAAGCGTTTCTGAGATCCAACTTGGTAAAAACAGTGGATCCCTGGAGCAACTCAAAAGCAGAGGTGAGCAGAGGCAGAGGGTAACGGTTCTTCACTGTGATGTCGTTGAGTCCCCTGTAGTCGATGCAGGGGCGAAGAGATCCGTCCCTCTTCCCCACAAAGAAGAAGCCAGCACCAGCAGGAGATGAAGATGAACGGATTAATCCTGCGGACAGAGAGTCATTGATGTAGTCCTCCATGGACTTTCTTTCAGGAGCAGACAACGAATAAAGACGGCCCTTTGGAGGGGCTGTTCCAGGGAGGAGGTCGATGGCACAGTCGTACGGTCGGTGAGGGGGCAGAGATGTGGCTCTTGCTTTGTTAAACACTTCTCTGAGACCATGGTAGCATTCTGGGACATTGGAGAGGTCAGGAGCGGAGTTAGTAGGTACTGGCCGAGGGGGTAGTGCGGCAGCAAGCAGGCAGGTTCGGTGGCAGTCCTCTCCCCACTCCCTGATCACCCCGGTCACCCAGTCGAGCTGAGGGTTGTGCCGGCGGAGCCATGGGTAACCCAGGATGAGGGGTTGGCCTGGAGAGGGGAGCAGGTGAAACTGGATAGTTTCTTGATGGTTTCCGGACAGACCCATCGAGACCGGGGCCGTGACATGAGTGACCGATCCGAGTAAGTGTCCGTCCAGTGCCCGGGCAGGAATAGGAGGTGTCAAACGGAGGTTCTCCAGTCCCAGTTGGCGTGCCAGCTTGATGTCCATTATGTTGGCTTCGGCGCCAGAATCCACCAGAGCAGCCAGGGTGTGAGTTGAGTCAGAGAGGCGGAGGTGAACTTGCAGCAGGGGTTTGCGGTCGGAGGACTGGATGGTCATTGAGCTCAACCGGACTCCCCCTATGCCCGGTGAGCTTCGGCTTTTAAAGGGCAGGTTACCACACGATGTCCATCACCTCCACAATAGAGGCAGAGGTTTGAGGTGAAGCGGCGCTGGCGCTCTGCAGGAGTGAGAGAGGCTCGCCCAATCTCCATAGGCTCAGACTGATCAAGCTGACTTGGGTGAGTGGCAGTAGATGACAGGAGCCCAGTCGGATCTCTCCGAATGCCGGTAGTTGGTGGACCTTGGCGCCCCCTCTCACGACGACGGGTCTGTATCCTTCTGTCGATCCGGACAGTCAGTGCGATGGCTTCATCAAGAGTGGAAGGCAGTTCATGGGAGACCAACTCGTCCTTGATATAGTCAGCCAAGCTATGGAAGAACGCGTCCACCAACGATGGTGTGTTCCAAGAACTTCGTCTTGCCAGGGTTCGGAAGTCGATGGAATGGTCTGCGACTGTACGTCTGCCTTGTCGAATACTGAACAGTTCACGAGACGCCTCTGCGGTTGGTGAATCCAGGTCAAACACCTTCAGCATCTCCTCAGCAAACAGGTCGAAGGTTGCACATGCGGGGGTTTGACGTTCGAACTCTGCTGTTCCCCAGAGTCGAGCTCGGCCCGTCAGGTGAGTGATGGCATACCCAACTTTAGCCCCCTCCGTGGCGAAGGTCCTTGGCTGCAAGGAGAACTGAAGTCGGCAGCTAGTCAGGAATGGCCGGACCTGGGTAGAATCGCCGTTGAACCGCTCGGGGTTTCCAATCTTGGGTTCCGGAGCAGCGGCTGCAATGACCGGGGCAGGTAACTCGGGGGCAGGGCTGGTGGGCAGACTGCCTGGAAACGGGCCGGTGGGCGGAGTGGCTGGGGTAAGGTTGGTGAGGAGTTGGATGATCATGGCGAGTTGTTGTTGCTGCTGCTGGAACTGCTGCTGGTGCTGCTGGAACTGCTGATGCTGTTGGTGGCCGACCTGAAGCAGAGAGGTGATGTCGCCGCTCATGCGGGCTAGCTCTCTCTCAGTGTGTTCCAGGCGTAGCATGGCGGTGGGTTGCTCAGGTTCGTCGGTTTCCATGTCGGGGGAAGTGTGCGCTGAGTCCATGATGGTCAGATCGTACTGTCACGGTTCAGACAGACGACCAGAGGACCACAATTGCGTCACACCAGAAAGTTTATTAAAACTTAAGGGAAAAGGGAAGTAGGGAGTGAGTGAAGGCTCCAGGGGTTACTGGGAATAACAGGGATTCCGTCCAATGTGCTGGGTCTGTGCCCCCCCCAGTGGCAGCGATGCGTCCTATGACGCCGGTGGTTGGTGGTCCAGAAGTCCTGGGGGGGGGGGAAACACAGACACAACGGGGCGGATGAAACAAGGCAGAAGTACAGTTCAAGGGAAATCCAAATACGTTGTAGCAAGGCAGAAGGCTGGTCAGAGTTACCGGGATCGAAGAGTAGTCAGGAGTCGTAATGGCAGAAAGCAGGTCTGGTTTTCCTGGGGCAGAAGAGTATCCAAGAATCAGGCAGGTCCGGGGTCACAAAACACGGGTGAGCCAGAAGCGCGAGCAAACAGGTTCCGGGTGTGAGCTTTGCAGACGATCTGACAAAGGAGAGCTGAAAGACAGGGCTTTAAATACTGGGAGAGGTTAGTGGGTAATGCAGCGCAGCTGGCAGAGTAATTAGAGCCGAGCAGAGCAGGGACAGGTGGAGCTAGTTAGGCTGAGTAGAGAGAGAGTGGTGAGCAGAGTGGAAGATAGTGGAAACAAATTAAGGTGGTAACCCGGTGGAGTGAGAGGGCTCATGACAGGAAGGTCTGGATGGATGTCTTCTGAAATATAAAATGGTGGGAAATCAATCAAATAAGTCATGTAAACATTTACATATTTTTTAAAGAAATTCTAGCACCCGATTTCGGGGACTGTCAGCCTAAGAGATTTTAAGTCTTAAAGTGATCTAATGAAAAAACAAATCCTCTCTGTCACATTCCTCTCAATATATTCCCTCTATCATATTCCCCTCTATCCTAATCCCTCTATCATATTCCTCTCTATCATATTCCTCTCCAACCACTCCTCCTCCTTCCTCCTCTCCCTCATCTCAGTGCAGCCCCTCTCCATCCACTAGAGCAGGAAGTCTCTGGGCTCAGTGAGGTCCAGCTCAGACTGAAGAGAGGCCGTTTTAACTCTCTTCTCCTTTAGCTGTTCCTCCAGCCTGGCAAGTACTATCTCCTTGTCAACCAAGCAACCTGATCTGGACTTTGAGATGATCTGACGTCTCTTTTGCTTGAGACATTTCTCTTTGCTGCTCATCTCTTGAGTATTCCAGCACACGAATATCCTTGAAGTGGCATAAATCTGAGGCTACCTCTTTTTTCAGATCCTCATGTGCTTCTCTTATAGGTTTGAATGTGTGTCCTCTGTCGTCTCACCCATCTCTGCAGATCACAGAGATCAGCTTACTGTCCTTCTCACAGAACAGCTTCAGAGCCTCTCCATGTTCACGACATTCATCTCTCTACTGTTTCCTCTCTCGGCTGTAGCTCTCTGTCTTTTAGCATCTTCCTCCAGCTTCAGCTCGTAGGCCACGTTCCTGATCAGTCTGTTGATCTGGAAGATTCTGTCTCTGACCAGAGCCCTGCCCACTTGACAGAGTTGGTGTCCAGCATTCAGGCTGTCTTGGAGGCATCTCTTGCAGAAGGTGTGCTGATAGCTTAGAGACACATGCTCAGTGTAGATATCTGTGCAGATGGAACAGCACAGGTGGTCTGCCAGGTCCGAGGAAGCTGTGGCCATAATGACTGTGCTCATGCTCAGTGTGTGAGAGACAAAGAGGCAGTGTCCGAATACCCATATTAGAGTACTAAATAGTATATAAAAACATTTAGTTTCTTAGTATGTGAAATTTAGAAATTATGCCGCGTTCACATGCTAGTCGGACCTAGGAAACTCTGAAATGTCTGACTTGCTGTTCGTTGATTGCGCCACGTGTATAACTACAACCAGTAAGCAAGTCTGACATTTCCGGGTTTCCAAGTTCCGACTAGCATGTGAACGCGGCAATAGTACTCAGAATTCGTCATCTAATGCGCGATTGCATTGACTCCCGTCATTCGTTCATTTCGGTACAGCGCGTCAATTTATCTGACTATCAGCTGTTGCAAAACAAGTGAGTCAGAAAAGAAGAGTAAATTCTACTAGATCAAAGGCGAAATTAGTATGCAATTTAAGTATGTATTACGCTAGAATGGATATTTAGACACGTCTGTCTTGGAAAATACATATATATTCTTGAAGTACACAGTCAAATTAACATTAGCTTTAAAGCCCTCATGAAGAATACTGATAGACTTCTTGTAAAGGGAGAGGCATGTGACTATCATAAAGCAAGACAGACTAAAGTAACAGTAACAACTTTCAGTGTGGGTGTGGGGAAAAAGCTAAAACACAAGTGAATAAAGGATGGGTTTTATTATCCATACAGTATAAATAGGAAATGTCTAATAAACAAATGATTCCAACTAATTCTTTGCATTGGAGAGGACTGCTTTAGACTGTTGATGCACACATTGAGGTCAGCGAGCACCAAATAAGTGTTCAGCATGCTCTAGTGGTTAGTACAAGTAACTACACATATCACACCACAACAGCTAACATAGTGTCTCACTCCCTCTCCTCCTCTCCACCTCTCCCTCTTGTCTCCTCTGTTCTTCCTCTATTCCTCCTCCTCTCCTCCTCGCCCTCTCAGCGGCTCCAGCTGGATAGAGTGACTGCGAGGTGTCCTCCTGCCTCTCTCACTGGAGGGCGGGAGAGGGGGAACAAAGAGGATGAGGAGGAGGTGGAGAGAAAGAGAGTAGGAATGGAAGAGGAGGTGGAGAGGGGTAGAGGAGGCAGAAAGCCTGGTCTAAGTATTGCTTTAAATGGAAGAGAGGGGGAGGAGGAGAGAGCGCGAGAGATGGGGGGAGTGGGAGAAAGAGGGGAGGAGGGGGAGGACAGCTGTGTCCGACACACCATCTTTACACCTGCAACAGGTAGAACAGGGGGTGGGACCTGTAGGTGAGACTCATAACATGATAAAGGGGGGCAGGTGAAGAAGGGGTGGAGCTGGATTCAAGGAGGGGAGGGTGTTCCTACGAGCCCCCTGCCAGCGAGACGGGGAGCAGGGAGGAAGTCTGTCCACGGAGCATTTCTGGGTCATTGGGTCGCCTCCAATGAGATTAGATCCCCCTCTACAATGTAAAGCAGTTTGAGTACTGGGGGGTTCTCTGTATAAATCCAAGGTGAAACCTCCAGGGGCTAGCCTTCTCTCAGCGGAGAGTCTGCTCTGGGCTGCCTGCAAAAGGTGCTCCTCTGTTGGAAAGAGGAGAGAACAAGAGCCCCCAGAAGAGATCTCTTTATGGTAGTGATGGACAGATCAACTCTCCTTGTCATCTTTCACTTCTTCCTCTTATTCTTGCTCGGCCTTCTCCCTCCTTTCCTTCTTACAGTCGTGATGGAGAGAACCCTTTTCTCCCTTTTCCTCCTTCCTCTCCTCCCTCTTTCTCTTCCTCTACCTTCCTCTCCCTCCTTCCCTCTTGGTAGACCTTGTTTAGTCAAGCCAGATTGTGGATAGCTAGCCATGGTTCAGACCACTGTCGCTGTCTGGGAGGGGGGATACAGGACTGGTCCACTGGACTCAGCTCACATGGGGAGAACCTGCTGCTGCTGCCACTCCCCCTCTTACCTGGGATGAGATCACGTTTGGAGGAAACCTGGCACCATCCCTACCGTGAAGCATGGTGGTGGCAGCATCATGCTGTGGGGAGGATTTTCAGGGACAGGGACTGTGAACACGCCCCATTCACATCGACGGGGCTGTAGTGGAGCGGGTCGAGAATTTCAAGTTCCTTGGTGTCCACATCACCAAAAAACTATCATGGTCCAAACACACCAAAACAGTCGTGAAGAGGGCACGACAACGCCTTTTCAACCTCAGGAGACTGAAAAGATTTGACATTGGTCCCAAGACTCTCAAAAAGTTATACAGCTGCACCATCGAGAGCATCCTGACCGGTTGCATCACCGCCTGGTATGGCAACTGCTTGGCGTCCGACCGTAAGGCGCTACAGAGGGTAGTGCGTACGGCCCAGTACATCACTGGGGCCAAGCTTCCTGCCATCCAGGACCTAAATACTTGGAGGTGTCAGAGGGAGGCCCGGTGTCAGAGGGAGGCCCAAAAAATTGACAAAGACTCCAGTCACCCAAGTCATAGACTGTTCTCTCTGCTACCGCACAGCAAGCGGTACCAGAGTGCCAAGTCTAGGTCCAAAGGGCTCCTTAACAGCTTCTATCCCCAAGCCATAAGACTGCTGAACAATTAATCAAATGGCCACCCGGACTATTTACATTGACACCTCCCCCCTTTGTTTTTACACTGCTGCTACACGCTGTTTATTATCTATGCATAGTTACTTTACCCCTACCTACATGTACAAATGACCTCAACCAACCTGTACCCCCACACATTGACTCGGGACCGCTACCCCTTGTATATAGCCTCATTATTATTTTATTGTGTTAATTTTTATTTTATTTTTTAATTTCGTGTTTTTAGTAAATATTTTCTTAACTCTATTTCTTGAACTGCATTGTTGGTTAAGAGCTTGTAAGTAAGCATTTCACGGTAAGGTCTACACCTGTTGTATTCGGCACATAACAAATACAATTTGATTTGATTTGATTTGTAGACTAGTCAGGATCAAGGGAAAGATGTACAGAGCAATGTACAGAGAAATACTTGATGAGAACCTGCTCCAGAGCGCTCAGGACCTCAGACTGGGGCTAAGGTTCACCTTCCAACAGGACAACAACCCTAAGTACACAGCCAAGACAACGCAGGAGTGGCTTCGGGACAAGTCTCTGAATGTCCTTGAGTGGCCCAGCCAGAAACCGGACTTGAACCCGATCTAACATCTCTGGAGAGACCGGAAAATAGCTGTGCAGCGACACGCAATATCCAACCTGACAGAGCTTGAGAGGATCTGCAGAGAAGAATGGGAGAAACTCCTCAAATACAGGTGTGCCAAGCTTCTAGCGTCATACCCAAGAAGACTCGAGGCTATAATCGCTGCAAAAGGTGCTTCAACAAAGTACTGAGTAAAGGGTCTGAATACTTATGTAAATGTAATATTTCCATTTGTTATGTTTAATACATTTATAAAAAAGTCTAAAAACCTGTTCTCACTTTGTCATTATGGGGTATTGTGTGTAGATTGATGAGGAAAAAAAACTATTGATAAAAAAAACCCCACCTCAACGAGACCAAGCAGCG
This sequence comes from Coregonus lavaretus, assembly GCF_964263955.1. Lineage (NCBI taxonomy): Eukaryota > Metazoa > Chordata > Actinopteri > Salmoniformes > Salmonidae > Coregonus > Coregonus lavaretus. The sequence continues at coordinate 13,929,080 of NC_140025.1, forward strand.
TGTCCAGGAGCCAACGCCAGAAGTAACTCTAGCGGATATCCACTTCGACTGGGTCAAGCCGCGTGAGGAGGAGAGAGGTTGGACTTGGGAGCAGAGGATGGAGAGTCTGGCAAGAGGGATGGAGGCCTTGGCCACGGGGAGGAGAGACCCCCAGAATTTTTTTAGGGGGGGGCTCACGACGTCGGGGCAGAAGGTGTACGGGTTGGAGGAGTGCAGGAGGTTGGCAGATATGGCCGACAGTTTAAGGGGGCCACTGGTCACTAAGGGGAAGGAAAGTGTGGAGGCACGGCGAGAGGTACTGGGGTGTGTTACCAGTCCGGTCCGGCCCGTTCCTGATCCCCGTGTAGGGCCAGGGGTGTGTGTCCCCAGTGCGGTTCTGTCTGTTCCTGGTCCTCGCATTGAACCTACGGTGCGCGTCGCCAGCCCGACTCGGCCTGTTCCTGCTCCCCGCACCAAGTCTGTGGTGCGTTTCGCCAGCCCAGCCCGGCCTGTTCCTGCTCCCCGCACCAAGTCTGTGGTGCGTTTCGCCAGCCCAGCCCGGCCTGTCCCTGCTCTACGCACCAAGCCAACGGGGTGCGTCGCCAGCCCAGCCCGGCCTGTTCCTGCTCCCCGCACGAAGCCTACGGTGTGCGTCGCCAGCCCAGCCCGGCCGGTTCCTGCTCCACGCACCAGGCCCACGGTGTGCGTCGCCAGCCCAGCCCGGCCTGTTCCTGCTCCACGCACTAAGCCTGTGGTGTGCGTCCTCAGCCCAGCCCGGCCGGTTCCTGCTCCACGCACCAAACCTACGGTGTGCGTCGCCAGCCCAGCCCGGCCTGTCCCTGCTCCACGCACCAAGCCTACGGTATGCGTCGCCAGCCCAGCCCAGCCGGTTCCCGCTCCACGCACCAAACCTACGGTGTGCGTCGCCAGCCCAGACCGGCCTGTTCCTGCTCCACGCACTAAACCTACGGTTTGCGTCGCCAGCCCAGCCCGGCCGGTTCCTGCTCCACGCACCAGGCCCACGGTGTGCGTCGCCAGCCCGGCCTGTTCCTGCTCCACGCACTAAACCTACGGTGTGCGTCGCCAGCCCAGCCCGGCCGGTTCCTGCTCCACGCACCAGGCCCACGGTGTGCGTCGCCAGCCCAGCCCGGCCTGTTCCTGCTCCACGCACTAAGCCTGTGGTGTGCGTCCCCAGCCCAGCCCGGCCTGTTCCTGCTCCACGCAAGAAGCCTACGGTGTGCGTCACCAGTCCAGCCCGGCCTGTCCCTGCTCCACGCACCAGGCTCACGGTGTGCGTCGTCCGCCCAGCTCGCCCTGTCCCTGCTCCACGCACCAGGTCCACGGTGTGCGTCGCCGGCCCAGCTCAGCCCATTCCTGCTACTCGCACCAAGCCAGGGATGCGAGTCTTCAGCCTGGTGAGGCCTGTTCCGGCTCCACGCACCAGGCAAAGGGTGCGTATCGTCTGCCAGGTCCGGTCCATTCCTACCTCACGCGCCAAGCCAGGGGTGCGCGTCGGAGGTCCTGATCCAGCAAGTTGGGTCAGATCGGACCGGGGGCACTACGGGGGGAGTGAAGTGGGGTGGTGGTCAAGCCCGGAGCCGGAGCCGCCTCCGAGGAGCAACACCCACCCAGCCCTCCCCTATTTTGGGGTTTTGAGGCGCGGTCGCAGTCCGCGCCTTTAGGGGGGGGTACTGTCATGCTCCGGGACTTTGTATTTTGAGCCAGGGTGTGTTCGTTTTGTTGTGTTTTGTTTTGGTTGTGTTGGGTATAGGGTGTGTTCATTTGTGTGTGTGTTTGGTTTTGGTTAGTTCTTGTGTAGTCATGTGACTCCCAATCGGAGGTAACGAGTGTCAGCTGTCGGCTCGTTATCTCTGATTGGGAGCCATATTTAAACTGTCAGTGTTCACATTAGGGTTGTGGGTTTTTGTTCCGTGTTCAGTCTTTGTCACTGTGGACGTTACGAGTCGTTTTGTTGTTTTGTTGTTTTGTTCTTTGTAGTAATTTTTCACTAAGTATAATAAACATGTTCGTTACACACGCTGCGCTTTGGTCCACTCTCGTATATGACGATCGTGACATTATCTCTCTCCCTTTGATTACCCTCATGTCAGTCATACATTATATTACAAAATATTAAGCTTCAAAAGCAAAAAATATGATTAGACAAATAATAATATTTATTTGAATGATACAGTATGTTACTAAATTGAAATTAAAATGAAATGTTTTTGTAATTATAACATTTTACGAAATGTAAAAAGAAAACTTTAAAAAATAATAATAATAACAAAAGCAAGGTAAAAAGAAAAGGAAACAGATCCAGATTCCTATTACCTTTACGAGTCGTCTTTGATCATATCCAGTTAATCACATATAGCGGTTGGTCTTTCAGTACATTTATGAAAAATGTTTTTTTTTTTTTTTTTTTTATCATTTCCTTGACAGTCGGCCATTCGAGTGCATTATGTAATTCTATGGAGAACATCTCATAACCACATTGCAGACCCTTTCTTGCTGCCGTATTTTTGTCATGATTTAACTGGATATGAACCCAAATGTAGACAACTACACCGAGCCAGAGAAAGTTTAACAAGTTTATTGCAAAGTAAAATTGTCCAGGTTTCCAAAAAGGGGGAAGAGCAAGTCCAGGTCTACAGGGAGGGTAACAGATCCAGGTTCTGAGCAGGAGTGGTACCGTAACGTCCTAGTGTCCGGGGTGAGTCCAAAAGGGAAGTCCAGTAGTGGTAAACGGGATGGTGGTGGCAGGAGTGAAGTGGAGGCAGGAGTCAGGTTCCAATAATCTGTGACACAGGAAAAATGTAAATAGAATAGGCCAAAAACACAAAGAGCGAAAACAAGCAGGTTGAATCAGCAGCGAGACTAACATGGTTGTCTTGACTATGATCTGACGATGAGTGGCGAGTTTGACCGGGTCTTTAAGGCTGAGGTGATTATGGTGAATGAGCTGTAGCTGGAACCCTGACTCCCGCACACCAGACTTCACTCCTGCTATCAAGAACATACAGAGGGGAGGGGGAGAGCAGAGAGAGAGCTACCTAGCAGCAGTAGGCCTAACAATTTTGTGCTATTTGCAGTCTCTTTAGGTCACCAACACCTGCATTACTCCAGACAACAGTAGTTCATTTGACTATGGATGAGAGCTTGTGAGATTTGTTTTAGAATTTTCTCTACCTATCCCATAGGTATAAACACTGGTAATGGCTCTACCTTTCCCTCTGATAGGCTTTGTTTGCCATATTACACCTAATGTATATGTACACCTATCCAATCCTTTCAACATGTAGGAGTGCTTAGTGTCGATTTAGGATTCAACATTTAAACTGTGCAACACTCCCCAAATTTTCGAAAAGTAAACATTTTGTGTTTATAATGTTTTGTACGGTATGCCTTATTGCATGCTAAAATACAGTATCTCTCTTTTCTCTCTCTCTCTCTTACCCAGTCTACTCATTCATCTTCAAGCTTTCATCCCTTCCCTGCTCTTCTATCACCCTCTCAGTTCCACCTCCACTTGGATCCCTCTTTTTCCTCTTCTCCAGTCTCTTCCTCTCCTCTTTCCTCCTCTTTTCTCTCTTATTCTCCTCCTTTTTTTGAATCTTCGCTCCATCTCCAGGAGCTCAGCTTGAGCTTTCTCTCTCTTTTTCAGCTCCTCAGACCACTTCTTCTCTTTCTTAATCCTGTCTTTCATCATGGCATTGTGTATCTTAACCAGCCCCTCTAACCTCTTTGTCTCTGCCTTTTCCTTCTCTTTTCTTTCCTTTTCTCTCTTTTTCTGTTCTAACTTGTCCCTCTTTTTCTCAGATTTCATGGCTTTCTTTTGCTCTTTCTCTCTCGCCTTCATCTCCTTTCTCTCTTTCACGTCATCTTTCAACTTCTTATTCAGTTCCTTATTTTTCTCTTTTTCCTCCATCTTTAAAAATGTGACTTTCTGCTTGAGGTTCATGGCCAGAAAGCCCACTCTTCCCAGGATGGTCTCTGCTCTCTCTGATGAAACCGTCCCATTGGAGCTCTTGGAATGGGCACGGTCCAACTCACTCTTCAAACCCTCCCTCGGGCTCACCTCCTCCTTGACGCTCCTCTCTTCACGCTCAATGTCAATGCCTGTCCAATAATCCTAACAGGAAGACATTGACTCTAGATGTAATATTGTTCCAATGTGGCACATTCAATACACATTTGAGTGATCAACATACATTGAAGGCCTCATGGGGCACACAATTTAGAGGACAGTAATTGAGGTAACTTGTTTATTTGTATCCCAAACCGATTTTGTAATAGCCATAGATGTTCTTCCTGGGTCCACACCAAACGTAATACAAATGTTAACTCTAGTAAGGGGTGATGTTTTATACTATGAGCATAGAGTAGCAGGGTTGGGGTCAATTCAATTTCAATTCCAGTCAATTCAGGAAGTACTTAATTCAATGCTTTGAATTGAAATGGAACAGACCCCCAACCCTGTAGAGTAGAAGTGTAAAATAGGACACCTACCTTTGCCTCTTTCAGCGTCCAGGGCCTGGGTTCTTCATCCTCTGACCTGCATATGGAGGCTCTCAATCTAACAGGCATCTTAGTGGCCATGCAGAGCAGAGGGGTTGCCAGAGTTAAGTTAGCATCTAGGACCAGCTGGTGAGCATGAGGGCAGCGATCCACCTCTTCACTAGTGCCCTTCCCTTTCTGCTCTGGCTGCTTGTGGTCCTTGTCATGGATTCATGCCAGGCTTGGAGGAAGTGCTAGGACAGGGCTTTTATCACTCATCAGTTCCTTTCTCTTGACAGTGGATGCAACTGCACTTGCCTCTGTGTTAACTGAGCACTATGTGGTGTCCTCAACTGTCTCCTCTGGCTGCTTGTGGTCATTGTTGTTGTGAATGCATTGCAGACCTGGAGGACTTTTATCATCCCAGGTGTAAATGGCAAAAGTTGCCTCTGTGTCGACTGAGCACTTTGTAGTGCACTCAACTGTCTTCCATAGCTGTTTGTGGTCAATGTTGTGGGTGCATGTCAGGATTAGAGGCAGTGTTGCAGGTGCAGGAGGACTTTTATCAGCCAAACACTCCTCTGTGTGGACAGTGGACACAGAGACGGCTGCTTCCCTGGCAACTGGACACTTGTTGGTGTCCTCTACTGCCTCCCCTGGCAGATTGTGGACAGTGGAGACGGAAACGGCCGCTTCCCTGGACACTTGACTCTTGGTGGTGTCCTCTACTGCCTCCTCTGGCTGCTTGTGGTCATTGTCTAGAATGTGTGGCAACTTTGAAGGCAGCATTGGAGCCGGGCTTTTATCACCCAACAGGTCCTCTCCCTGGACAATGGATGTGCCTGTAGTGTTCGCTGTGGTAACGGAGGACTCGGTGTCATCCTCTTTTGTCTCCTCTGTCAGTTTGTGGTCAGAGTCTCGGATACATGGCGAGCTTGGAGGCAGTGCTGCAGGGTCAGGAGGGCTTTGATCAGCTGCCATGTCCTCTTTTAGGTGAGTGGACACATCATTGTTTGTTTCACTGATAACTGGACACTTGGTGGTGGACTCTACTGCCTCCCCTGGCAGTTTGTAGTCAACTTCAAAGACAAGTGGCAGACTTGGAGAAAGCATTGGGACAGGGCATTTAGCTGCTGATCTGTACACTCCAAAATCAACAGTAGCTGTGCCTGCAGTGGTCTCTGTAGCAACTGAGACCTCATAGGTATCCTCTACTGTCTGCTCTGGTGGCATGAAGTCATCGTCAAAGACTGTTGGCAGGCATGGAGGCAGCACTGAAGGAAGACTTCTAGCTGCCCATCGATTCTCTCCCTTGAAAGTGGCTGTGGTAGCAGTGGCCTCTGTGGCAACTGGGCACTCTGTGGCTGAAACAGCAGGCTGGGAGGTTTCGAGGAAATTGAATGAATTGCCAATGAACCGCTGAGGCAGGGGTGGGAGGGAGTAATGATAGAATCTGTCCTCTTCCTCGACATTAGATATTACCACTGGAGCAACTGAGACCTCAGTGGTGCCCTCTACTGCCTGATGTGGCTGCATGGAGTCTTCGTCAAAGAAGTGTGGCAGGTATCGATGCAGCATTGAGGAAAGATGTATATCTGTCCATAGGTCCTCTCGTATACCTGTAGATACATCTGCAGTGGCCTCTGTGGCAACTGGGCATTCAGCAGACTGGCAGGTTTCAGGGACAAAGTATGAAAATACAATGAACCGCTGTGCATCCTGAGCGCGTATGGCAAATGGAGAGGGGGGATGCAACATGGTTGGTATAGGCCTCTGATTGGTGAAAGCCAGTGGTGGGAGGGAGTCAATACAGGGAGCCATGAACTCAGTGAGAGGACAGTTGCTCACATCTCTCACATTCTGCGTGAGAAAAGAAACAGACATGATGAAAGTGATCACATTCAGTACATACATACATACTGTATGAGTCAGCACTATTTACTTATAAATCACATATATATATATATATATATATATATATATATATATATATATATATATATATATATATATATATATATATATATATATATATATATATATATATATATAGTGTCCTCTAAGATGCTCTGCACCAGTCTGTCCCAACCCTGGGTCCCCTAGCCAATGGGCCAGCTAAGTGTAAAAATACATGCCCCACACCCAGCATAACATTTGACATTTTAGCCATTTATCAGACGCTTTTATCCAGAACGACTTATAGTTAGTTAGTGCATTCAACTTAAGGTAGCTAGGTGAGACAACCACATAATCCTGATATGAGCGTCTATGATAGAACGGTTGTTTATTTTTTATGACAAGACAACCATAAGAACTGAGGACATAAATACACTGAAACAGACAGACATGATACAACACATTTAGACAAGAACAGTTATAAGCATTGCCATGGTGTAGCCTAATACAAAAAGAAATAAGGACAAAACATTGTTAGCTTACATTCCATGGCATATGGAACATTTTGCCCTTACAATAACTTATATTTGCTTTAATTAATATTGTTAAAGAGAACTCTAGTCGACTTTGTCAAAGTTGGTCTTGTTACCTCCTCAATCAGTCTTGGCATTTTCCTCGTCTTGAACCAAATCCTCTTCATCTTCTTCTCCTGATCCTTCTGGATCTGCAACACCAGAGCCAACCTGGCTCCCAGCTCCATCACGTAGTCTGTCTAGATCGCCCTTTCCTCCAACCGACACTCACCCCTCCTCTGTGTCAGCGTTGAACCCTCCATGTCTTCCTCTTAGCTAACAATAACTCTGGAAAATACACAACGTTGTAGTAAGTGGGTGTTGCTAACCAAATAATAATGCATCTCTTTACAATGTGCACACGTTTTCTTCCCAGCTACTTACAATTAAGCAAGTGAGAATCCTGATCCAGATATGTTTAGGCAATAGGCCTATCTGAATTACTAGTAAAAAGTTGGCTACTGGAAAAGCGACCAAGTTCAAATGAATCGATTTTGGCTGTTCTTATCATTTCGTGAACAATATCCTTCATGACATCATCATTGTGATCGAAGGCGTTGCCATGGCAGATGAAAAAGCACAACACAGACTTTAAAAAGCAAACTTCACACTCTTTCTGTACCTTACTATTGAGCCTTATTCAACCCCTCATGTAGCTCTACTCCATATTGGGCCTGGTTCTCACAAACCACACTAATCACTTCCATCATATCATTGAAAACACTGTGTTTTGGGTAGAAAATGACTCTATATCCATGCAGGACCTAACTTGTACAGTTTCATCTATTTTAAAAACCAAGGAGGTAAAAACGCCAGTCTTCTCTTTGAGTGCCCTTGAGTGCACCTCAATTTAAAGAGGTCTATCAATTCAACCATTTGAAATGGATGTCCATTCACTAAGAACATATTATTCTTATTAGAAATGAATCAGCTACAAATTAGGTAGGCGTACTTGTTTTTTTACACAACCTACTCTTTTGGTACATATTTATTGAGATAATTGATTACAACATATGTTGGTGATTAACACAGAGAGAGGTTTTTTTTCAGTCATCAATAGAATGCATTAGCCATTAGGCTGGCTCACTACAATTGTAACATGGCATCTCAGGTGTAAGGATGAAGCATTTTCTCACAAAAATAGGACTCAAGCAAACTATCTCTCTTCAACAGTTTCACTAGTCATGTTAGGTCTACTTAAAATGTCACATTCATACACAAGTAATTTGAAAATAAGTTATACTACTGAAACACATTCACACAATAAGTTATATTACAACCTACCTCTGAAGTAAGCAGTGTGTTCTCTCACTAATGAAATAGGACATTAATGATTTGTCAGTGGTTAGTTGAATCAGTCTCTTTGCACTGTTCAGTTTGTCTGTGCAACAGGTAACCTTCCAGAATCGGAATCTTGTGATGTCACAATGGAGTCCCCATTGCCATGGTTACCCACAGCAGCTTTCATGTGTTATCAAATGCTGGCACAATTTTGTTTATTTATTTTAGATTTTTTGTACCTATGCAGCACAGTCATACCTAATATATACAATGAATCCATATAACCTAATTTTTTATTAAAATAAAATGCTGTAACTCATATAAAATGGTTGACCATTCAAACTACATGTGTTTTGCCTAATTAAAAGTCAATATGTTTTAGATATCATAAATAGCAGCCAGGCTTACTTAGGTTGTTTGTTCGATCTCAGCCTACCAATAATGTCAATATTCATCATCATCATCATCATCATCATCATCATCATCATCATCATCATCAATGAAATACATAGGCTACCTTACTACAGTAAAACAAGTCTTCCATAGTCTATGTCACCTCAGTAACAAAGTTCCAAAAAAAGGAATGAGGGTTCAAGAAAACATCTCTCTTCAATGGCCTCAGCTATTAGCCATATGATCAACAAGGTCAAATGCAGCACTAAAATCAAGAAGCAGCTCATCCACAAGTTTATCTTGGTCAAGTGACGTGAGCCATTGATCGATTAAATCAACGAGAGCTGTTGCAGTCGAGTGATCCTTACGGTATCTTTACGGTACGCATGCTCATAGAGGGATAAAAGTAGCTGGATGTGTAATTATATAGGCCCAAAAAATGTAATTGAAGAGTAGGTGTCATTGATGTTTAGTATTTAAGTTTAATAAATAATTAAATAAAAAAATCAATATCAGCTGACTATAGAACAGTATTGTTTAAAATTGTTTGAACATTTTCTTATCCATGTCTTTCCAGTTGATATAACATTTTACATTTACATTTTAGTCATTTAGCAGACGCTCTTATCCAGAGCGACTTACATGAGCAATTAGGGTTAAGTGCCTTGCTCAAGGGCACATCGACAGATTTTTCACCTAGTCGGCTCGGGGATTAGAACCAGAGACCTTTCGGTTACTGGCACAACGCTCTTAACCACTAAGCTACCTGCCGCCCCCAACCAAACAGACAACCAAACAGACAACCTTTGTTGCTCAAGAGCGTCACACATTCCTCCATTCATTCTCTATCATATTCCCCTCCATCATATTCCTCTATCATATTCCCTCTATTATATTCCCTCCATCATATTCCTCTATCATATTCCACTCCATCATAATACTCGCTATCATATTCCCTCTATCATATTCCTCTTTATTTTTACAGGGAATCCCAATTGAGACCAGTGTCTCTTTTTCAATGGTGCCCTGTGTTATATCAATTAGCAATCCAAACAGCTTAAACAGATAAAATTACATACAGAGCAGAAAATATATAGAGCAAAATTATTAGACTTGAACACATACATTTCACAATGAACAGGTCTTGTATTTAATTCGTTGAGCTGACAACCATTTTGCACTGTTTCACTAGGGCTTTAGTCATCAATCTAGCAAGAGGGAAATATTTTATTAATGTAGTGGTGTCCCTCCCCCCAGGAAGCTATGACCTTTAGCTTTCACCTGGAATTGTTCATTTATGTCTGAGAAAAAAAACACTTTTCAAACCATATGATCTAGTACACAAGAAAAGTATAATACAACCTTCTTTACTAATTTGCCAAACATTTCATGACATTAGTGAGAGTAAAAATCTGTAAAATTTGTGAATGTCTAAATTAACATTTGGGCAATTTGACCAGTGTACATCACTCCTATAGACAATGAGAGATGGGCTATGTAAAGGTCTCGATTTTGTCGTTCTGAGCAAATGTTTGACTTCCACACAAAATTACTTCTTGACTTATTTTAGGTTTAAGGAAGTGTGTAGGTCGTATTCTTTATAGTAGAGCTATGAAAGTTATGTATTTAGCTCTGCCTGCTCGCGACAAATTCATTGATTGCTTTGCCATGTCTGTGCCATGTATGGAGGACTAAAAGTGCCACAATTAAATAAATAAATACACCATTAAATAATTACTTAAATGTGTCATTAATTAATTAAAATTAGAATTAAATACATAAATGTGTTATTAAATGTGTCATTAATTAATTCAAATACCGATTCATTTTATGTAAAATACATATATAATAATTTCACTATTTACATTTACATTTCATGGTCCTGCGTTGGAGTGCTTCCTGAATTACTTAAAACTGTCAAACTGACCCATCAAAAGTTGGTAGGCGGAACCTAACACCTGATTGGTTACCCTCTGCATCAAGCCAAGACAAATCAATTCCGGATAATGGATTGATGCAGAGCTACTGAACACATTCCAATACACTGGGTGGCGCTATTCACCTCTACGTTGGTTTAGTTACACGGTTAAACAGAACTTTCATTGCAACGGCTAAAAATCAAGAGAAGACTCGGTCCTGCTAGCCCCAATGTTGAGACGCTGTGTGAGGTGCAGGACAAAATGTCTAAAAGTTGCCCGGAGCTGCTGAGAGAATCAGCGAATTTGATTGAGGAAGCTCTGAGCAGAAGTCCAACGGCTCCCGCGGCACCGGTGACTCCGGCAGCTCAGTCACAGCAGATACCGGCCGCTCAATCACGTACACCTGTCCAAGGTAAGCTAAGTAATTTCATGTTAGCCAGGTGTGCTACTATTTAATGATTCGGGACACACGTGTAGATTAAATTAGATCGACTCGAACATGTATTTGCATGCGGTATTATGATGCTTCGTGCGTGACACGTTTATTGTTAATGGGGGGGGAAGCATAAACCTAGCTAGTTCGCTAATCGGCTAAATGGTGTTAGCTGGCTTGAGCATCCCAAGATAGAAGTAGAGGCTGTTTTAGCTGACTGGTGACCATTGAGCTGTTACGTTTTTCTGTGTTGCAGCGGAGGTAGCAAGGCTCTTTGCGCCATATAACATTGGAGCCAGAAGGAATATGACGAGACGACCAGCACAAGTCCAAGTTAGCCGAAGAAGCTACACACACACTGTCTGTTGTTTGGCTGACCACAATGCGGATAAAATTCCAAGCGTACTGTTTAAAGCTGAACTTCTTACTTCAGGACTTGGAGAGCAAAAAGTAACATTTTCAGGTCAGTGCGAAACTAGGCATTTACCAAAAGTAAAAAAAGTTTGTACTGTCTGTGGCTTGTTGAAATTATTTGCATTTCTTTTTATAGTGACTCAAACTTAATTGGTGTTCATAGTGTCAATAATAGTTATCACAGGCTTTAGTCTTTTCCTGGTTTCAAAGGCTGCATTACAGTAAAGTGATGTCATTTTCTGAACTTACCAGACTGTTCTAGCTGTTCTATTATTTGCCTTTTACCACTTAGTCATTATATCCACAATATGATAGTTATTTATCCGAAATCTAAATGTGGAAGATATTTTGTGAATGCACCAATTGTCAACCTTACAATATCGTTGCAATATCGACATCAAAAAAGGTGTTAGGTCAAAAATGTGATATTTGATTTTCTCCATATTGCCCAGCCCTAATGTCAATGCATACACAGTTCAGATGAATTGACACAAGTTCAGTGTCTTTGAAAACATTAACACACTGTGCAGTAGTTGACTTTTTTTTATTCCATTTACTAAAATCAAACTGTTCTGCACCTTCAGTGCTAACAGTACAGCATTCATGTTAGTCATTCTGTGGACCATAATGAGACAGGAAGCTTCAAAGAAACAGCTTTTTTTCCTTTCTTTTAAAAGGAAAGTAAACTTTCAGTTTTTCCTTGCTTGTTCTAACACAACAAATAAAAACATGGGTTGGACATCAGTCTAAGATTCTTGATAACACTTCCACAGTCTCTACATATAGTCTAAGTGCATCAGTAACAGAAACTCCTGGAGCTGGCAAAATTGCAACCTCTTCATCTGAGAGCTCACGGGCCAGCTGAACCTCGGGGACTGACACAGTGCCTCGATGAAGGCAGTGAGGTCCGTTCCAATCGATCCCATATTCTTCAGGAACCTGAATGGATGACAAGCATAATCAGTCTTGTACTTAAAACTAGTTTGACATGTCCTTACACAAGATTGTTATTTTTGGTCACCAAGGCAGTGAGAAATGAAATGTTACTTATTCAGTTTTTTAAAATAATACAGCTTTGCATAGTATGCACTGTAGAAACTACAGCTCACAGGTTGATCTTTAAAAGCTCGGGAGATTTTAAAGAGACAATAATCTATAGTAAATGTTTCATTTAAAGTATCACATTTAGCACCATTTTTTTCTCCCATAATTCCTTTGGGGAAACAATTTTAAGAAAGTGTTTAAAGTTCATTGTTAACCTCAGTAGGATCCTCCTCAGGGCCTTGCTCTCTGTAACTTCTCCAGAGTTGCTGTGGTGACTGATTCCTTTCAGTTCTAAGACCGTGGAAGTTCCAAGCATCTCGAAAAGAGTCGAGGCTTTGTTGAACCAGTGGAAGGAAAATCCGGTGCAGAGCGAAAAGATGGACTTCATTGTCTGGATTCAGTGTCTCCTGATCTTCCAATGAAGTAAAGATCTGATAGAAGAGGTCCAGGGCATGTTCATAAACATCTCTCCACATCCTCTCTATTCTGTGTTTAGGATAAAATTGAGAAATTGTTAATTTATGACATATGCTAAAGTACATTCAACTAGTATGTTAGTTGTGTGAGCCTAGTTGCCAAACATATTTCTTTACCGCTGATTGTGGACACTTCTGCCTGTGATGTGTGAATTCCTGTCGGTACCTCTGCTTCTGATCATGAATTCTGCTACATCTGCATTCTCCCCCCCTTTGTCAGACCGTACCCTTGATGGCAGCCCATACTGCTCAACAGCGGCGATAAAGCTCTGTAAGACCGTATGAGCTCTATTATTGCCGGCCACAGTCAGGTAGACCACTAAACGACTGAATCCATCCACCCCACCGTGGACAACAAATCTCCACCTGTTGCAAACACATGAAAAAATATAACTTTATTGTATAACAATTGTAATGAAACATATAGAAAGATGCATTGTTTATCTGCTAATATCACTGACCTGATAAGCTTATGGTGGCCATCTATATGCCACAAAGAGTTTGGGCCAGGAACAAAATACTGCCGTCGCCTTAATACACGCAGCCTCAGACGTCTCATGTAGACTCCCTCTGCATTGACTCTGCGTAAAGACTCTTGCAGTCTTGAGACTGAGGGGAGGAATTTAAAATGAATAACCACACACTCACTGGCTACTTATTTTGAGGATATAGTGGTGTCATAATAAAATAAATAATGTGTGTAAAACAGTCAACTATTACAGAACCACCACAGCTTCAAAAATGTACTTTACTGTCAGATATTGTACATATACATACATACATATATATATACACATATATAAAAATTATATATACATATACATATATATATATATATACACATACATACATACATACATATACATACATATATACATACATACATATATATATTTATATATATACAGTGGGGGAAAAAAGTATTTAGTCAGCCACCAATTGTGCAAGTTCTCCCACTTAAAAAGATGAGAGAGGCCTTTAATTTTCATCATAGGTACACGTCAACTATGACAGACAAAATGAGAATTTTTTTCTCCAGAAAATCACATTGTAGGATTTTTTATGAATTTATTTGCAAATGATGGTGGAAAATAAGTATTTGGTCAATAACAAAAGTTTCTCAATACTTTGTTATATACCCTTTGTTGGCAATGACACAGGTCAAACGTTTTCTGTAAGTCTTCACAAGGTTTTCACACACTATTTTGGCCCATTCCTCCATGCAGATCTCCTCGAGAGCAGTGATGTTTTGGGGCTGTTGCTGGACAACACGGACTTTCAACTCCCTCAAAGATTTTCTATGGGGTTGAGATCTGGAGACTGGCTAGGCCACTCCAGGACCTTGAAATGCTTCTTACGAAGCCACTCCTTCGTTGCCCGAGCAGTGTGTTTGGGATCATTGTCATGCTGAAAGACCCAGCCACGTTTCATCTTCAATGCCCTTGCTGATGGAAGGAGGTTTTCACTCAAAATCTCACGATACATGGCCCCATTCATTCTTTCCTTTACACGGATCAGTCGTCCTGGTCCCTTTGCAGAAAAACAGCCCCAAAGCATGATGTTTACACCCCCATGCTTCACAGTAGGTATGGTGTTCTTTGGATGCAACTCAGCATTCTTTGTCCTCCAAACACGACGAGTTGAGTTTTTACCAAAAAGTTCTATTTTGGTTTCATCTGACCATATGACATTCTCCCAATCCTCTTCTGGATCATCCAAATGCACTCTAGCAAACTTCAGACGGGCCTGGACATGTACTGGCTTAAGCAGGGGGACACGTCTGGAACTGCAGGATTTGAGTCCCTGGCGGCGTAGTGTGTTACTGATGGTAGGCTTTGTTACTTTGGTCCCAGCTCTCTGCAGGTCATTCACTAGGTCCCCCTGTGTGGTTCTGGGATTTTTGCTCACCGTTCTTGTGATAATTTTGACCCCACGGGGTGAGATCTTGCGTGGAGCCCCAGATCGAGGGAGATTATCAGTGGACTTGTATGTCTTCCATTTCCTAATAATTGCTCCCACAGTTGATTTCTTCAAACCAAGCTGCTCACCTATTGCAGATTCAGTCTTCCCAGCCTGGTGCAGGTCTACTATTTTGTTTCTGGTGTCCTTTGACAGCTCTTTAGTCTTGGCCATAGTGGAGTTTGGAGTGTGACTGTTTGAGGTTGTGGACAGGTGTATTTTATACTGATAACAAGTTCAAACAGGTGCTATTAATACAGGTAACGAGTGGAGGACAGAGGAGCCTCTTAAAGAAGAAGTTACAGGTCTGTGAGAGCCAGAAATCTTGCTTGTTTGTAGGTGACCAAATACTTATTTTCCACCATAATTTGCAAATAAATTCATTAAAAATCCTACAGTGTGATTTTCTGGAATTTTTTTTCTTAATTTGTCTGTCATAGTTGACGTGTACCTATGATGAAAATTACAGGCCTCTCTCATCTTTTTAAGTGGGAGAACTTGCACAATTGGTGGCTGACTAAATACTTTTTTTCCCCACTGTATACATACATATACATACATATATATACATACATACATATATTTATATATATATATATATTTATATATATATATATACATACACACATATATATACATATATATACACATATACATATATATACACATATACATATATATACACACATATATAGATAGATAGATAGATAGATAGATAGATAGATAGATAGATAGATAGATAGATAGATAGATAGATAGATAGATAGATAGATAGATAGATAGATAGATAGATAGATAGATAGATAGATAGATAGATAGATAGATAGATAGATAGATAGATAGATAGATAGATAGATAGATAGATAGATAGATAGATAGATACCACATGCTCGAACAGAGATGACCTGAGATTTTTTGCCTCCTATGATATTTTGCTTTTCTATGATTATATTATACCCTTTACAGCAGGGGCACATCCGGACAGCTGAGAATATTACTGTCAGATATTGTTCCACCTCTATTAAACAGGAGGCTAAAAATCACAGGACATGTCTATCCTGATGATACAAGTCAGCCGTCCTGAAATGTGTGTTTCTCTTCACATTTCTTCTACACATTCTACATCTCAGAGGCGATGTCTTTCCATAAGCGGGCTTCCTTCACCTTTCAAAGGGGCAGAGCTCCAAATTAAAAATACATTTAAATAATGCCCATATTATTATCTACTCACTTGGAACATGCACACCTCTTGCATTCAGGTGACCACGCATTAGCTTGTAGCCGGTGTTTGGATGACTTCTGTGAATTTCATTTACAATACGGTCTAACTCCTCATCATTCACAGCTGAATAGAGATCTGTCTTTCTGTACAAACAAGAAAAACACAACATCAAGTAATGTTACCTTAAACGTCATATTCTTTCCGAGTGTATGAGAGCAGCAATTCATAAACAGAAAACTCATGAATTTAGTGTAAATACCTTAAACTGTATTGTTGCATGCGCCTCCTGATGGTCCTCTTTGACACACCGAACATCGCTGCAATTTGAACTGCGGGAACTCCACAAAGAAGTTGATGCTCCAGAACTGCACTCGGTATGTCAAACGTCAAACGCCCCGGTCCCTGTGTGTGTTGGGCCTGAAGTGCCCTGGTACCAGAGAAGCGGTGGACAACTTCTTCTAGATTTGCAATCACTCTGTGGTCGATATCTTCGTCGGAAAGTGCGGAAATGACTCCAACAACTTCAATAAGTTCCTCTGCTTTACTAGCTACATGCTCTGGGTCAGCAGGTCCTGCTTCTACATCCTCTGCTAAGTTTAAAATGTCTCTAACCAACTCCCTGGAAAGTTCACGGAGATCCTCCATTGTCTCTATCCAGGTTGGCCTACTCTACTTCAGACCAAAGCAATGGATCAGACTAGATTCGCGTTAGCCCCGCCCACTGACTTTGATGGGTCAGTTTGACAGTTTTAAGTAATTCATGAATCACTGCAATGCAGGATCATGAAATGTAAATGTAAATAGTGAAATAATTATATATGTATTTTACATAAAATGAATCGGTATTTGAATTAATTAATGATACATTTAATTACACATTTATGTATTTAATTCTAATTTGAATTAATTAATGACACATTTAAGTAATTATTTAATGGTGTATTTATTTATTTAATTGTGGCACTTTTAATCCTCCATACTTAATTGCTACCCAGAAATTATTTGATATTCAGATAAAAATGACTGCATTGGAACTTTAAAGTTGTAACTTAATTTCTAGAATGAAACCTGTGCTGCTATGGATGTGTTGAAGGAGAGGGAGAGGGAAATGGCAGTCCTCCAGCACAGGTGCGTCCAATAACTAATATAAATATTCAGTTCGACCATTAATGGAGTTCATTGTACTATAGATATACAATCCCACTTGGCAAAAACTGGTTCAATTAAAGTTGTTTCCATTGTTGTTGACGTTGAATCAACGTGGAAAACTGATTGGATTTGCAAAAATTGAATTTCGTATTTTTTTCACCTAACTTTTAACCTACAGTATCTCACAAAAGTGAGTACACCCCTCACATTTTTGTAAATATTTGAGTATATCTTTTCATGTGACAACACTGAAGAAATGACACTTTGCTACAATGTAAAGAAGTGAGTGTACAAATTATGGTCGCCACACAAAATATTGACACTTTGAGCCCTTGGACATTTTCACTTAGGGGTGTACTCACTTTTGTTGCCAGCGGTTTAGAAATTAATGTCTGTGTGTTGAGTTATTTTGAGGGGACAGCAAATTTACACCGTTATACAAGCTGTATACTCACTACTTTACATTGTAGCAAAGTGTCATTTCTTCAGTGTTGTCACATGAAAAGATATACTCAAATATTTACAAAAATGTGAGGGGTGTACTCACTTTTGTGAGATACTGTAAATCCAATGACATGGTGACATTTCTTGTTGATTTCACATTGAATTCACGTTAGTTGACAACTCAAACAAAACTAGACATTGAACTGACATCGGTGACCAGTGGGATGGATTTGGAAAACATACACAACAATTCACACACGTACATTCCAATGCCTATTAATTACATGGTTTACTTAGACCATTGTTAAA